>NC_091479.1:53304200-53933887 GCF_036971445.1 Narcine bancroftii | reverse complement strand
GTAAGGGAACAGAATTTTTACATGATAGAGAATTTGGGGATATGGCGAGAAGGCAGGGTAGGTCGAGTTTGGTCATAAATTAGATCAGCCATGATCGTATTGAATGGCGGAGCAGGCTCGATAGGCCATTTTTGTCCTATTCCTGTTCCCACTTCCTATGTTCCTATGGGTGTGGTACAGGTAAAGGTTGTGGAGAACATTTACAAAGGTCAGTACAGCCTTTATGGGCCTAAGGGCCTGTACTGGGCAGCAATGCTTGATGTTCTAATGGATGCGGAAGCTCTGGGAAGGGGTAAGGGAGGGACTCGCCAGGAAGTCTGCAGATTCTGGGGCCGAGGGCAATGCCCAAACATGCAGGGGAAACTCATGGATAGTTTTGTGAGGAGCAGGTCCTGCTTCACGAGTCAAATTGAGTTTTTCGAGGAGGTGTCAAAGGAGATAGATGAAGGTCAAGGTCTGTATGTGCTGCACGAGGGTTTTAGTAAGGTGCTTGACAAGATCCCCACGGAGGCCTCATTCAGAATGTCTGGAGGCATGGGATCCATGGAGCCTTGGCTGTGTGGATTCAGAATTGGCTTGTCTGCAGAAAACAGAGGGTAGTAGTAGATGGAACAATGACTAGTGGCGCTCCAAAGGGATCTGCTCTGGGACCCCTGCTCTTTGTGATTTTTATGAATGATGATGGGAGTGGAAGGGTGGGTACGTCAGGGGATCACACAGAGGTAGAGATGTTGTAGACAGTGTAGAAGATTGTCATAGGTCATCCAGTTTGCAGAGAAGTGACAGATGGAGTTCAATCCTGTAAATCAGATGTACTTAAATAAGCAACCGGTCCAGGTTTATTTCCAGAGTAATTTTCAAGGGCACGAATAACAGTTATTCCAAAGAAGGTTGGAGCCCCATTAAAAGTAGCTTCATATAGACCAATATCTTCATTGAATGCGGATTACAAGAATGTGTGGGCAGAGCACTTGGTTAATAGCAGGATTATGAACAGTGTGCAGGACAGAGAAATATTTAGATCCTGCTCCATATATCACTCAAGGTTGCTGTGCAAATTGAGAGGGAGTTTAAGATGGTGTATTGTGTGCTGGCCTTCAGGAGTCAGGGGATTGAGTTCAAAAACCGAGAGGTATCGTTGCAGATGTATAAAATTCTCGTCAGACCACACTTGGAATATTGTGTGCATTCCTAGGGCGAGAATACCAGAGGACGTCTAAATAAGGTGAGCTGAGGGAAATTTAGGCAAGACGTGAGGGGTACATTTTATTCACACAGAATGTAGTGGGTGGCTGGAATGCATTGTCGGGGTAGTAGCGGAGGCTTGTCCAAAAAAGGCATGAAAAGGATTTTAATATGGACAGGAATTCAAGAAAAATGGAGAGTACTGGTGTGAGGGAGGGGAGGGTTCAGGGGTAGGGGGGATGATGGGGGAAGTGTTGGGACCCTCCAAAGTCAATGTGTTCAGGCCTCAGAGACAGTATCTCTATCACTCGTATTTCTCTTCCCAGGAGAAGGAGCGATCTCAGAGACGAGACACGAGTCCAGAAGAACCTCGCATCCCAGCTGAACAGAGGACGGACAACATCATGATGGCCTGAACCCCTCCCCGTCGTATCCCTCTGGCCCTGCCAACCCCATTCCCTGCCTCTTCCATGTCCCTTCACCCACTTCCCCTCTTCTCCTCTACCCCTCCTCCATCCCAACCCCCTCCCGCTCATCTTCCCCTTCCCCTGCCCTCACACCTATGCCCTAACCCCAGCCCTCCACTCTTCACCTCCCTCTTCCCCTCCGCCCTTCCCTTCCCCTTTCCCCCTCCCCTTACCCTCCCCCATCCCCTCCCCTAACCCTCCCCCTTCCCCTCCCTTTCTCCTCCTCCCCTTCCCCTCCCCCTTCCCTTTCCCCTTCCTACCCCTAACCTAGGGGAAGGAGGGGGAGGGGAAGGGGGTAGGAGAAAGGGGGTAGTGGAAGGGGGTAAGGGTAGGGGTTGTGGTAAGGGGTAGGGTAGGGGGTAGTGGTAGGGGGTGCGGGGATGGGGAAGGGGTAGGAGGTAGGGTTAGGGGAAGTGGGTAGGTTGTAAGGGATAGGGTAGGGATAGTGGTAGGGGGTGCGGGTATGGGGAAGGGGTAGGGTTAGGGGAAGGGGGTAGGTTGTAAGGGATAGGGTAGGGGGTAGTTGTAGGGGGTGTGGGTATGGGGAAGGTGTAGGAGGTATGGTTAGGAGAAGGGGATAGTTGTAGGGGGTGCGGGTATGGGGAAGGGGTAGGAGGTAGGGTTAGGGGAAGGAGGTAGGTTGTAAGGGATAGGGATATGGTTTAGTTTAGGGTTGGGGAAGTTGGGTAGAGTTAGGGTTAGTGTTAGGAGACATGGGGTAGGGCTATATCTTGGTTTATGGTTACGTCTATAGTTCGGGGAAGTGGGCTTGTGTTAGGTATAGGGGAAGGGGGTAGGAGCAGGGGGGTAGAGGAGGGGTGAGGTTTGGGGTTAGGGGATGGTGGGTAGCATTAGGGTTGGGGTTAGGGGGTGGCATAGGCGTAGGAATAAAGTTAGGGTTAGTGGATGGGGTGGGGGTAGAGTTAGGGGACGTGGAGTGGTGGTAGGGGGTATCGGTTGTGTTAAGGTTAGGTTTAGGATTTTGTTAGGGGTTAGGGTTAGGAGTAGGAGGAAGGGAAGAGGGAGGGGAATGGGGGAGGCGAGCGGGGGACGGGAACTGGGGACTGGAAGGGGGAGGGGATGTGGGAGGGGAACGGGCAGTGGAAAGGGGAGGGGAACGGTGTAGAGGAAAGGGGAGGTGAACGGTGGACGGCATCCCTAGCCCCTCCCCTCCCCTTCCCTTCCCCCGCATTTCCCCTGCCTCTCCTCTCCTCCTTCCAGAAGAAGCTGGGCCTCTTTCCGTCCAGAACCTCCCTGTGGTTTCAGAGCCTCCATTTCAGGAAGTGCCTTCGACGCTTGCTGCTGGACAGACATCTTGTCTCTTGATTCATTCTGTACCATTGATATTAAATTTAAAAATGATTGGGTTTTTTAAAGCTTGAACTCAAAAGCTGGTCCAGATAGAGAAAACATAAACAGGCCCTTCAGCCCCTCTCTCCTGCTAGCTGAGCTGTTGTAATCAGTCCATATTCCTCTCACCCTTTTCATTCTTAGCTCCCATCCAGCTCATGTTGCCTTTTTAATATCATGGCCTGTGGGAAGATGCTATTTCCCTCCCTGGCTGCTCTGCTTTTATTCCTCCATATCTCCTTCCTGATGGCAGGGCGACAAAGATGCTCTGTGCTGGATATCTATGAGTCTATTTACAGAGCCCATCCCTGCAATCAATCAGGGGACCGTTGCCTTGAGGTGGCACCCATGTTGCCTCTCCCTCAGCACTCTCAGAACACTACTGCACCCTCCTTCCCCTCCTTTCCCAGGTCTCAGTAACCCGCTGACAATTCCAGTCAGCTGCCATGTCTATACCCTGCCCCACCTAAACCGATGGATCGACCAGCGCCTTCTCCCCTGAAGAGTTTGAGGAATCCACTCTCTTGCAATGTCCTGCTATCGAATGCCCTGCATCCTCCTTCCCACTTGGTTCCTCCTGTTATCAGGCGCCTGGATGGACCCCACCCTGTTGAAACTACCCGTGTTCTCACTGATCTCTCTACGCCTCTGCCCTCCATCCAGGGGTCTTGGATTTCTTGTGGGGGTGGTGGAGAACAAAGCACCAACTTAAGGAGATGGGGAGCAGTACAAAGACCCCCAGGTCCAGGAGACAGGGAGAACCACAGAGATACCCATCTCTGTCATTCGGGTAAAACCTGATTATCAGGTGCAATGTGCAAGGAACTTTCGGTCCTGCTGCACGTGGGCCAGGTTTGGCCCATCCCCACACCACCACCCTGTCAATTCCCAAAACAAATTTCCTATTCATGTGGGGGTCCAAAATGGATAGAGTCTGGAGAAGGACCGTGTACATCATCAATCAATGGGGACAAGGGTGTAACCAGCATGACCATAATTGTGTGTGGCTGTGCTTGTAACCAAAGTGCAAGGGCACCAAATGCTGCTCTGTGCTGAGGTTCTACCTGGCTCAGGTGTTGCGAAAGATTGGCCTGGCCCTGGTGCTGCACAATGTTCCAGTCAGCAGGACTTTGCCCCTTTACCTTCCTGGGAACGGTTTCATAGACAAACACATTTGACCACAAAGCCATCAGGCAGTGGTCAGCAGAGCATTGCTGACACAGAGACTCCAGGACTAGATGGGATACTGCGGGGTGGTCCACGGAGCAGAGCATCCAGAGATAGACATCCAGAACTGCTGGAAAACCAGAAACTCGGTGAAGGATGCCCTTCAGTTTGCCTGAAACCCAGATGGGAGTAGCAAACACTAGAAGACATCTGTCTAAAGCAAAGGGAGGAAGATTTAGGGGAGATATCAGGGGTATTTTCTTTTACCCAGAGTTGTGGGTGTCAAGAATGCCTTGCCAGGAGTAGTGATGAAGGCCAAAACATTAGGGACATTTTAGGGGTTCTTAGTTACATTGAGGGGCTGAGATCAAGGAGGATATTCTCCAACAGCAGAGGGTGGCAGTAACCACAAGATGTCAAAGTGGTGGCAATGAAGCTAAACAGAGACCGTCTAATGTGACTGTGCGCCTGGCTGCGGGAATTTGGACTTACGATATAAACCTTGCTAAGTGCTAGTTCAGGTTGGAAACGTTCGACTTCCTTGGGGGTCAAATCAACAGGCACGGAACTAAACCCTGCTTGAAAAGGTAGAGTTTGTTAAGTGCTTCCTCAAACCCCACATAATGAAGGGGCTGCAAGAATTCACTGGTACGATTAATTTTTATCACTGATTCATACCGGTTGTGACCGACATCATTTTTTTGTTTTTAAACTTTATTTAAGATTTTATAACATGAATAATATATAGAATTACATTTAAAAATTAAGAACAAAATAATAAAATTACAATACAGTATCAGTAATCTAAATAAACTATACCCTCCCCAATAATTATTACACATTAATAACCCAACTCAAATTAGTCCAACCCCCCCTTCCCCCCCAAAATAAAGAGTGAAGAATTAATAAAGTTAATAATATATGTGAGAAAAAAACCCACTTACAAAAAAAACAAAAACATAACCAATTAAAATACTAACAAAAAGAAAAGTAATTAATACTAAGATATCAGACTTAAAAAACATATTTAAATCAAACTTAAATGCATATATTTAACAGAGTTAAGATGAAACATATAATTAACAAACTTAATATAAAAAATTAGTAAAATCAGTAACATTGTCTATCAAAAATTCTGAAACAATAATCAATTCGTTAAAAAAAATTGTAGCATGAGAAAAAAAAAGATGAAAAATAAAACTTTCTCAATAGAGATAAACCTTCACCAAATATCAACTAACTTCACATCTATCATCATATTAGTCACATAAACCGCCATCTTAAAACAAAATTCCAACCTCATTAAACATTGTACAATTCAAATTTGGTACTCTTCCACCATTTTTCCCTTTTAACCTTGAATAATTACCCAATAAAAGCTCCAAAACCACATTTAAATATCCCCAATCATTACGTTAAAATTCAGATATCCAAATATAAAAATACATCTGCAACGAAATCTATATCTTCAACAAATGGAGCATAAGCCACAAACAAAATTCAAGCCTCATTAAGAATTGTACAATTCAATTTATAACTTTCACCATTATTCCCTTCGTTCTATAACTAAAATAGCAAAATAATATACACCAGAATTACCACTCCTTTCACCTTAAAGTTAAAGAAAAAATATTAAAAAAAAACTTATCCATCCCATTCACATTTAAATTTCAAATATTCCTTATCTACTGAATAAACTTTACAAAAAAAACCACATGAATTTTTAGTTTTTTAAACAATCAAATACTTTCTTATGCTTTTTTTTATAAACACAAAAGAAAACCCTTAACTCTTTAATCTAATAATACAAAAAAAGGAAAAAAAAACAGGTAGGAGGTTAAAAATACCCCCTCCCGTCTAAACCGCGCAATGCGGTAACTCCCAAAAAAATGGGTGTGAGATAACTCACACGTAGCAGATGACTTTCAGGAAATAGTGCCCATCCAGTTCTCTCCCCCAACTCTCACTTCATCTTAAACTAACATCATCATTATTTAATATTTAAAAAAAAAATTTAAAAAAAAAAACAACTCTTCTTTTAATCAGCTCCAACTGCCGAGTCACCATTACAACCATTCCTTCTTGTAGCACGGCTCTTTTCTTCCATCTCTTGTCTCCTTAGAGATCGCGGCGGACTACGTCTCTGTTGAAACCGAGTAATTGGCAGCTCTTGAGCAAATGCTATAGCTTCCTTTGGAGAATCAAAGAACTTTGGTTGGCAACCATCTTGAAAAACCTTCAAAACAGCTGGATATCTAAAGGTTGCCTTATAACCTTTCTTCCACAACAACTCTTTAGCAGAATTGAATTCCCGTCATTGGAACATAACTTCTTGACTCAAATCCGCATAGAAGAAAACTCGATTATTTTGAATCATCAAGGGTGATTTTCTCTGTTGTGCATTTCTAATAGCCACTCGTAAAATTATTTCTTGTCGTAATAATTCAAGCAACGAACCAAAACAGGTCTTGGACTTTGACCTGAAATAGGTCTTCTATGCAAGCCTCTGTGAGCACGTTCCAGTATTATACCTTCCAGGAAATGTTCTTGACCCAGCACCTGCGGAATCCATTCAGTAAAAAATTTTCTTGGGTCTGGTCCCTCCATTCCTTCCGGCAAACCAATAATCTTTATATTGTTCCGTCTGGATTGGTTTTCCAAATAATCAATCTTTTTCACCAAATTTTTATTTTGAGTTTGTAAGTCTTTGACCATTTTGGTCACATCTGAAACATGATCTCGTATTTCGTCTATATCTTCTTCACACAAATTAAATTTATCTCTCACTTCAAGCTTAAAAGCTCCAAACTCAGCCATCTGTTGAGAATGTATTTTCACCACAGAGTATTAAACCTAGTACCAAGTTCAGTCATAATCTTGGATAATCCCTTCATTGTATAAGATCATTTAGATTCAAGATTCACAAGAATATTTTCAATTGGAAGAGATTCTGGCTCAACAGATTCCTGCTTCTTCTGCATAACCAAAGGGTCTTCTTTTGCTTCCTTCATTCTGGTTGCCTTCCTTGTAGTATAGCTGCGTGTGGAAACCCCAGCCACAGCCTCTCCAGCAATGACTGGAGGACGCTGGCCGGGGTTTTCCCCAGTCCATCAAGTTGGATAGGTTCTTTTATCTCAAAAGGTGCAGTTTGCAGTGCCACCGCTACAGTTGACAAATGCCTTTCCCCAGCCGGTACTTCAACTGATGTTACTACAAGTGGTTCATTCATAACATTGCCGTCAGATGGTACTGCACATGTGCGAACCTGAGTAACTCTTTGTTCTAAAGGCTGTTTGGCGCCCACTTTAGAGGGCTCTACCGATGTAATATTGAACTTTACATCCGAAAGCTGTACCTTTCTCCTGGGATCCATTTCACGCTGAGTCTCGATGTCTTTCCTGTAGGTAGGCTCCAAAACTTGAACTTTTGGAAAATGTAGTTTTTTGATAATCTGTTGTCGTTTTTTTTTGCTCTTTTCCACCAATTTTACCATCATAAGTTAAATTAACAGCACTGAAGTTATCTAAACTTTTAAAGAATTTTAATGGGCATTTCTAGACAAAACATTAAGATAGAGTCAGGAGAGGACTGGAAGGCACGTCTGATCCTTACACCATCTTGCCACGCCCCCCCGTGGCCCACATCATGCGGAGAAAGGTAAAGACATTACCTGGGACAAAAGGATTTGGAGGCGTTCCAGAAGGCCAAGGACGCACTGGCCAACACAACCCTTGTGGTACACGCCAGGCCAGAGACACCCACCACTCTCACAGTAGATGCTTCCTGCACAGCAGTAGGGGGTGCACTGGAGCAATTCATCAAAGGGGAATGGCAGCCCATGTCCTTCTTTAGCAGACATCTCTGGCCACCTGAACTCAAATACAGCATCTTTGACTGAGAGCAATTGGTGCTGTACCTGGCAGTCAGGCACCTAAGGTATTTTTGGAAGGTAGACAATTCAGTGTCTTCATGGACCAGAAGCCATTAACTTTTGCCTTCCATAAAGTGTTGGACCTGTGGTCGGCCAAGCAGCAGCGACTCCTCTCATATGAGTCTGAGTTCACTACCGACATTCAACACATCATGGGTGACGCACTGCCCCATCCCCGCAATCAAGTCTATCCAGGCCCTGTCCCAGTGAATAGACTACTTAGCCCTCGGCAGGGGACAGCAGGATGACCCTGAGATCCTTGCAAGCAAGAGAGCAGTGTCCAGGCTCAGGCTGGAGGATGTTAACATCGATCCTGGTAAGTAGACGCTCCCCTGCGACATTCCAATGGCAAACCCCACCTCATCGTGCCGACAGCATTGAGATGGCAGTTTTATGATGAGGTGCACAATCTGACGCACCCGGCCATCAGTACTGTCAAAATGGTGGTCAATCGGTTGGTCTTGCTGAGCCTTGAAAAACAGGTTGTCAGTGGGCCAAGGCCTGCACACTCTGCCAGATGACCAAAATACAGACATACGTGAAGGCACCATGCCAGACATTCGAGCCAGCACCACATAGGTTCAGCCACATCTACAATGACATTGTAGGGTCACTACCGGCCTCCCGCGGGATGAGTTACCTTCTCACCAAGATTGCCTGCTCCATGAGATTCCCCAAGGCGGTCCAGCTGGCTGACACAACCACTTGTGTCCTCCATTAAATTGGAAGCGGTAATAAATATAAAGGAAAGTTTGATAATAAATAGTCTCCCTTGCAGTTGGGGTACAATGTATTTCTTGAGATCAGAGGAATCCTGGAGCCAAGACAAAGTGATCCTGTGTTTACCAAGGATTAGATTGAGTTGTTGGGGTAGTTGTAAGTGGAAGGGCCGAAAGGTCTCCTGCTCCTTTCACTGCCTTTGATTTCTGTCTTGCGATGCTGATTGGGTTCACCTGTGTGTTCGCTCGCTTGCTGATTGGTTGCTTCAGTTGCGCGAGCCAATGGGTTGATTGGGTGAGGCCGCTATGGGATTGGACGCTAAAGTCGGGTTGGATTGATGGGCGGTTTCGCGGGCTGATTGGCTCTTGCTGTGAGGAGGCGGGACGTTGGTGGCGGCGTCGTCTGCTCGGGGTCCGTCGCGTCGCCGCGGGTGTGAATGGGATGAAGTTGGCGGCAGCGCCGGGACCTACCTCAGCCGTGCAAGCGGGCGACCCGCAGCCCGCCGGGCCCCACCCAGGAGTGGCCGGTACCAGCGGGGTGTTTGGGTGGAGCCGAGGGGTCGGTGCAGGGGGCGGGGAGGGGATGGGGATGAGGGAGAGGGAGGGGGATGGGAGGGGCAGGAGCCCGGAGGGGGCGGGGCAGGTGAATGAGGGGAGGGGGCGGGGGCGGTGAATGAGGGGAGGGGGCGGGGCCAGGCAGGGGTAAGGGGGAGGGTGAAGGGGGAGTTGTAGGGTGAGGGGGAGGCTGGGCATCCAGAGAACTTGGAAGAAGGAGAAGTGAGATTGAACCTTGAACCAAAGAACTTTTCTTAAATTTATACACATTACAAACATGTGCGCTTAGAATTAGAAGGGGGTTCATTTGGATTAGTTAAGTATAGAGTTAATTTAAAGTTTCATTCTAATTTCATGTTTAAATTTGATTAAAAATAACTTCTGTTTTAAAAACCACTTGTCTTGGTGAATGTCTCTTGCTGCTGGGTTTTGGGATCCTATGGGCTCTTAACAATATGTGCTTGGATATTGACATTGGGCCTGTTCAAAGTAGGAAATGGCTTCTACCAGCAGCAGTTTCTGTTTGACAAAAAATATTGATAGGTGGCTGGCCACATACATTTCCTAAAAATTAATACCCTCACCCTCCCTAAACCACATTCAGCCCCGTGACATCTTTCTACGTTGCATTACTGGGGCCACCAAGGACCTGACCCATTTCCCATCTCTCCTTGCAATGCCAATATGGCAGCTGCCATTAAGAACTGACAAATCACATTTTAATTCAGCAAGTAACATGAAGGTTATCCTGACATCCTGCTTAAAAACAAGGGTCAACAAACCTTCCAAATTTTGTCACTTCATTTTTATTTCGATTCCCATGGGGCATTAGTAAAAATGTCCCATCCATTTGCTCACCAAATTATGAGTAAAATCATGATCCCTGTTCATGAAAACCCATAACATTCAATGTTACACAGATAATCTAGGAAGAATTCTGTAATAAAAGTGAATGAAACATTGAAAGAATTTCCCCCTTATAAATGCTGAGATTATGGTGTGTCAAGAGACCAGGTGAGCAAAAAGAGGCCAAATCGCTGCAACACTTGGATAATCCAAGATGGCACAGACTCCCCTTCACTGCCGAGAAGGAGCCCACTCCTAGCACCATGTATGGGCTGAGGAGCCCTACACTTCCACATAGCGGCAGCCAGCTGGAGAGTGACTCCACGACACAATGACGTAAAGATGGAAGTCAGGGAGTACATCACCAGAAGTGGGTTGGCCAGCGAGCACACGTGGGGAATTTAAAACAGTATGTGGTAGCGCTGCCACAGCGGATGCTACAAGGCGATAACTTCTTACTTGCTGCAACCAAACAGGTCTGCAAGATACACCAACCTAAATAGAAAACTTGACGAGAAATCCCAGAGATCATAAATTCAAAAGGATTAGTGAAATCTTTACTCTGTATTATTAACACCAAAGTCCCTATATTTTTAAGGCATTCGGACAAGTAACTGAGAAACATTACATTTTAAACACATGGTACGTCAGGATCAGAAGGATTGGAGCATTATTGTTCAAGTGACTAAACTTTAAAAAAATAACATCTAACTTTATGAAGAATGTGATACAACAACAGGAAAAACGGATGGAATCAGACTCATTCTCTGAGCATTGGGAAGCAAAGAAAAATGGATTTGTGAGAAGTGGCTTCACGTTCCAAAATCTGCTCGAGACAAAAGTTGAGAACAAAGAACATTTATTTACATTTACAACATTGCAAGGTTGGATACTCTCCCCCGACCTCGGGAAAGTACACTGAGGGCGGGAAGCTTCTTTGTTTTTATACATTTTTCAATTCACCTCCCCTTACATTTTTCCTACATTTATCCTTCTTGGATTGGTTTGGCACTTTTCCCTATTCGCCTGACTCTTGACTGAGTCCGACTTTCTCCTATCCCGTACTCACACCTCCTTTCCCCACCCCCTATTAAACAAGCTCTTTGTGTGTGTACGTGCATATTTCTTAAATTCCTCTGTTATCTTGTTTACTCTGTTCTGCTGTTTTTCATGCGCCATTTTACACAAAGAACATTTGAGCTTTTTTCTTGCTTTTTCTTTCTACCTTCTATAACTGTTTCAGAACTCCTAACATTAAAATAATAACTGTTTCTAAACTCCTAACATTAAAATAATAACTATTTCTAAACTCCTGCAATTAAAATAATAACTATTTCTAAACTCCTTCAGATTTGTTTTCCATCCCTTCCTAAGCGACCCAATGACCCCCGACAGGTCCTCCCCGACTTGCAACCGTAATGAAACCCGAAAGGTCGCACAATGGACGCAAGTCGGAGATTTGCCCCTGTGCGTGGAGCCCTGAAGTCTTAGAGACTATTTTTAAAATCAAACGAGAACAGAGACACAGGGCACGTACGACCCAAAATGTGCAGATTGATTTTGTGACTCCGTTTCTCAGGGTCAATCGGCTGGGGGCAGCCACCTTAATTTCAGTGCGCCTGCGCGACTTGTTAGTTGGCGCTTCCACAAGGACTTTGCTGAGTGGCCCTCAGTCGGCACGTGCGTATCAGCCGCACATGCGCGAACCCAACTCCAAGTAACAAATCCACAGCGCATGCGCCAACCAGACTTCCAAAACTTCACCATTATGGAGGAACATAATCAGGTTGCTAGGCAGGGAAATAACTTATTCCCACAGGCCCACAGGTTGACAATGTAATGTCAGTTGAATGGGTCCGTGGAATGAAAAGGTTGAGAGGGATATGGTTTGTTTGCAAGCAGCTTGGCCAGCAGAAAAGAAGGAGCAAAAGGACTGTTTCAGAGTTGTCTATTTGGACCAGTCATTTGAGTTGAATCTTTAAAAAATTCATGACAGGCTGGACTATCATTTTAGATGGAGATTTTAGATTGACACATGCAGCCCGGGAACAGGCCCTTTCAGCCTATGAGCCACAACCACTCAATTACACCAATGACCTACAACCCCCGGTACGTTTTAAATGGTGGAAGGACCAGGAGCAACTAGTGGAAACCCACGCAGACATGGGAAAAACGCACAACTCCCCACTGACAGTGTCAAATTTGAACCCGGCTCGCTGGCCCCTTAACAGCGTTGTTCTAACCGCGACGCTAACCTCGCCATTCTCAATGGTTCCCAGGGTTCTTCCTCCTACTTTCCATGAGCTGTGATTGCTTCAAATTCCAGTGCCCTTGTTTCCCTGAGGCTCTGACCCCTGCCCAGTGACTCTGTCCCCAATGCTTCTCCCTGGCCAGATGATCATCACTCTCTTTCCCGGCTCTCACCCAAACTTTCTTACCCCATTTCCACCACCTACAACCCCCCTGTCATGTCCCACCCACTCACCCACAGGGCCAAGGGTAATGAGGTGGGGGCAGGTCCAGGCTTTAGTTACACAGCTTGTTGAAGGACAAGTGAGAGCAGGAGTCCTGGGGCAAATGGTGAAGGGTAGTGTGTACTGTAGCAGCCAGCTACAGGGGCACAGCCTCCAGTGTGGGGCGGGGGGGGGGAGAGAGAGGACTGGCTCAGATGGGACAGATGTCCCGGTGCCAGGGGTCAGGGAATTCCCCAGCTCAGTGAAGGTCTGGGATGCTGCCACCGGCAATGAGACTGGACCACTGCTCTCCCCACATCTCCACCGTCTGGGGGTCCCTGGAGCAGCAGGTTCCAAGTCCTGTCAGTGGGGGAAGGGGGAGGTTCAGTAACTGGGGTGGGGCAGTCCGATGCGTGATCGATTGGAGATGGGCCGAGAGGATCGGTCCAGTGGGAGGTCAGACATGATGGGGAATGGGCCTTTGGGGCAGGCCCAGTGGAGGGCTGGGGCTTCAGGATGGGTCTTGTGGGGAGGCGGGGGCTTTGGACACCAGCCAGTGGGGGACAATGGCTTTGGGAATGGACCTGGTGGGGGTCAGGGGCTTTGGGGAGGAACCAGTGGGGAATTGTGTTTGTGAGAGGACCTGTCAGGCAAAATAATTAGTGACAGGCCGAGTTGGGAACTGTATTGGGGACGGAATCGGTAGGAGTTGGGAGGTCCCGGTGGGGATGCGATTGGGAATGGATCCAGTGGGGGATGGTATTGGGGTCTGATCTGGCGGGGGACGGTATTGGGGTTGGATGCAGTGGGGGAATGGATTGGGGATGGATGCAGCAGACGACGGGATTGGGGACGGACTCATCGGGAGACGGGATTTTGGATGGAACCGGCGGGGACAGGATTGGGGATGGACCCGGCGGGGGTTGGGATTGGGGATGGACTCGTCTGGAGACGGGATTTTGGATGGAACCGGCGGAGACAGGATTGGGGATGGAACCAGCGGGGGACGGTATTCAGGTTGGACCCAGTGGGGATGTGATTGGAGATGGACCCGGCGAGGGATAATATTGAGTATGGACGTGGTGGAGGAGAATTTTGGAGATGGACCCGGTGGGGGATGGACCCAGCAGGGGACTGCCCATTAACTCACTCTTCAATGCCTCACACCATCTTTGCCGAATGATCACAGCCAGATGATCACTGCTCTCTTTCCCAGGTCTCACCCAAACTTTCCTACCCCAATTCCACCACCTACAACCCCGTCGTCATGTCCCACCCACTCACCCACAGAGTAATGAGGATGGGGCAGCTCCTGGCTGTGGTCACATAGCTCGTTGAAGGACAAGTGGGAGCAGGAGTCCTGGGGCAAGAGGTGAAGGGCAGCGTGTACTGTAGCAGCCAGCTGAACTGGGCCACATTCTCCAAGGTGGAGGGAGGGAAAGGACTGGCTCAGATGGGACAGATATCCCTGTGCAAAGGGTGAGGGGATTCCCCAGCTTGGTGAAGGTATGGGACGCTGCCACCGGGAAGGAGATGGACCACTACCCTCCCCACATCTCCATTGTCTGGGGTCCCAAGAATAGCTCATATTCCAAGGCCTGTGGGTGGCAGAATGGGGAGGTTCAAGAACTGGGGTGGGGAAGTTGTGATGGGTGATTGATTGGAGAGGGTTCCAGTGAGGGAACGGGTCTGGTGGGTGGACAGACCTGATGGGGATGGGCTTTTGGGTACAGGCAAATAGGTGAGGGGGGATGGGATGGGGACTTTGGGCTGGGCATGTTGGGGGACAGGGGCTGGGTGAAGGCCCTGGTGGGAGTCAGGAGCTCTGGGAACAGTCGAAGCAATGGGTGGAGCATTGGGGACGGGCCCAGTGGGGGACAAAGGCTTTGGGGACGATCTCAGCAGGGGGCGGGGTTTGGGGACGGGCCTGGTGGGAGGTGGGGGCTTTGGGGATGGGCCTGGTGGGTGACAGGGGACAGTATTGTGGATGGAGCCAGAGGAAGGAGACCACCCCTGGAGCTCCAGTTCACCATTGGGTCACTAACCTTGGCCCACAGATGTACTTTGATCTGCGGGAACTTGAATTCGGTGCACTTGGGGTTCATCTCTCGGATCTGCTCCCTGGTTGAGGTCCCCAACACCTATTGGAACAGAAACCACCTTCACTACTGGCTCAAGGTGAGGGGAGCAGGAGAGTGACAAGGGGAGGGGATGCAGTGTATGCGTACCAGGTCAGGCACATGGGACGAGCCCAAGAACTGGGGTGGTGGTGAAGGCAGAAATCTTAGGGGCATTTAAGAGGCTCTGAGTCACATGGATGAAAAAAGAATGGAGGATTATGAGGGAGGAAGAGGTTAGTTATTTTTATTTTGGTAGGAATACATCAGTCGGCACAACATCGAGGGCTGAACTGCTTGTACTGTGCTCTCGTGTTCTATGTTAAAACCTGTCAGTCTTTCAGCAAGCGGAGATGTTGGGTAGGGAATGCTGCCGACTGGCACATTCCAGGCTGCAGGAGTACATGATGAGGAATGGACGGAGACTTGGCGCTGCCAACACCAAGGCACTATAGGGATGGATCATAACCCTCCCATTACTGGGCACTGAGAGGCTGAGACCAAGGGGAACTCCTCCAACAGCACAGGGGCAGTAACCACACGGTATCAAAATGGTGGCAATGAAGAGAAACAGAGACGTATACAGCAATGTGCAGTGAAGGGAATATCTGGATTCAACAGGAGGAGGAGAAAGGACTTGCAATGGTCTTCCTCTTTGGAAATAATTTCTGAATAATGTCAATTTTGTGGGGTGGGGGGTTAGGGAAGAGAAAAGCCCTACTCAGTCAACTTTGCTTCATGAGATACATTCTCCGATCCAGGAAATCTCTTCTGCACCTGCTCCAAAGTACAAGGTCAAATTTATTACCATTGGATAACACAAGTACGACCTGATGAAACAGCGTTCTTGGGGTAAACACATGTAAACACACAACCAAGCCCTCACACTAACAGACAAATGATACATGTGCAGCACGTCCAGAAAAATAACTCCATATTGTTGAATAAATAGCAGAGTCGAGGAGTATTTGTATGAGCAGCTCATCAATCGTTCCACGTTCTCCCTGCTTGGAGGAAGCAGCTGTTCCTGGGCCTGGAGGTACTGGCTCTGAAATTCCTGAATCTCTTTCCCGACGGGAATAGCTGGATGATGCTGTTGGCCGGGTGAAGGGGTCCTCGATGATTTTGTCAATGATCATAGTGGATCACATTGATATTTGGGGTGGTGGGGGGCAAGAGGGTGTCCCCAGTGTTGCTCTAGGCCTCTTCAGGTCCCGTGGATTGACCTCTGATCATTTAAAAAATATATTATTTATAAATTAAATACACAAAAAATTAACACAATTAATAATAATACAAATTAAATACAAATATATGTGGTATATATAAAAGAAAGAATAAAGAAATCCCCCCATAAACCACCTCATGCCCCCTCCATCTGGACATTAGCAAACTGGCCTCTACTCAGCCCCCACGACACAGATATAGGCGACTGAAAGCAGCGAACAGTGCTCCATTCACTGGTTCTGGGGAGGTGGGGGATCATGTTAACTGGGAATCCACCCTATACACAAGATGGCTGACGAACATGGTGACCGCACAGAGTCCACGGGGACCAACAACTTTCATCCCAGGGGACAACCCGCACGGAAGGAATCAACAAGGACAGGAATATTGACCAATCGGAGGCCGGCGCAAATGTGACATCACTCCTGTCGACAGTAGCGGGGAGAGAATAGAAGTAGAGCTATCAGTGTAATGAAGCATCTTTAACTTTGATTGCTTGAGTGTGTGTCCTCCTTTCCACCCTTCAAAGTAGCGCGAACACTCCAATTTCACATCGGGAGTCACGTGTCAAGTTTCCTTATATGAAGAATGAGAAGTGCACACATACTGTCAAATTTGTTTCTGGGATGTTTTAACCGGGTGATAGGAGGAAAGTTTGAATATGGATCTCTTTGTCATTGGAAAAAAGGGAGATGACCTTACAACATTATGAGAGGACACAGCAGCACGGATCGAGAGACGATAATGCAAAGGAGCCGAACACCAAGTGTCACAATTTCCCAATAACCGATCGGCTGCTTAGACTTTAAGAAATGTCTTAAATGAAAATGAAATATCCTTGGAATTCTCTACCCTATTGAAGGTTCATTTGAAATTGGGATCCATGGACTTGTGATGAGTTTATTGGCGGACACATTCGTAGAGGGATCACATGCATTTAACGTAGATGCAGATACTTTGAAAAAATTAACAGACATTAAATTGGAAGCGTTAATAAATTTGGAGGAAAGATTGAGAATAAATAGTCTCCCTTGTAGTTGGGGTACAATGTATTTCTTGAGATCAGAGGAATCTTGGAGCCAAGACAAAGTGATCCTATGAAATCTAAGGATTTGATTGAGTTGTTGGGGTAGCTGGAAATGGAAGGGCTGAAGGGTCTCCTGCTCTTTCGATTGCCTGTCTTCTGTCTTGCGATGCTGAGTGGGTGCGCCTTTGTGTTCGATCGCTCGCTGATTGGTTGCTTCCGTTGCACGAGTCAATGGGCTGATTCGGTGAGGCCGCTACTTGATTGGACGCTGAAGTCGGGTTGGATTGATAGGCGGATTCGCGGGCTGATTGGCTCGTGCTGTGAGGAGGCGGGACGTTTGCGGCGACATCGTCTGCTCAGGGTCCGTCGCGTCCCCGCTTGCCCAACGGGAAGAAATTGGCGGCGGCGCCGGGATCCTCAGCTGCGCGGTCCAGGGAAAACGGGCGACCAGCAGCCCGGTGGGACCCACCCGGGAGCGCCGGTACCGGCGGGGTGCGAGGCCTGATGACGCCGACAGGGCGAGGCTGGAGGCCGCGGGGTAACTTGCAGCGGGAGGTGGCGGGGGCAGGAGATTGGCAAGTCTGGTTGGCGCATGCGTGGTGATTTTGCGCATATGTTGCAGATACGCATGTGCCGATTGAGGGCGACGAAGCGAAACATTTGCGCAAGCGCCAACTGATGACTGGCGCATGCGCACAGAAATTAAGATGGCTGCCCCCATCCAATGGATCCTGAGTCACAAAGTCAATCCGGACATTTTGGGTCTTTTGTGCCCTGTGTCTCTGTTCTCCTTTGTCAAATCATTTGATTTTTAAAAATAGGCTCTAAGGCTTCACGGCTCTTCGCACGGGGTCAAAACCTCGACTTGCGACCATCGTGGACCCTCCCCCACCCTGAAGCGACCATTGTGGGACCTTTGGACTCCACTACGGTCGCAGGTCGGGGAGGACCTGTCGGTGTCATTGGGTCGCTTCGGAAGGGATGGAAAACCAATCCATTTTTCTTTGCTTCCCAATGCTCGTAGAATGTGTCTGATTCCATCCGTTTTTCCTGTTGTAGTACCACATTCTTCATCAAGTTAGATGTTATTTTTATAAAGTTGACGTACCATGTTTTTAAAATGCAATGTTTCTCAGTTACTTGTCCAAATGCCTTAAAAATATAGGGACTTTGGTGTTAACAATACAGAGTCAAGATTTCACCAATCCTTTTGAATTTATGATCTCTGGGATTTCTGGTCATGTTTTCTATTTCGGTTGGTGTATCTTGCAGACCTTTTTGGTTGCAGCAAGTAAGAAGTTATCGATTTGTAGCATCCGCTGCAGCAGCGCAACCAAATAAAGAGACGTCCCCACAAGGTGAATTTACTGGTTTAAATTCCCCACGTGTGCTCACTGGCCCACCCACTTCTGGTGACGTGCCCCTGACTTCCAGCAGTGACGTCATTGCATTGTGGCATCACTCTCCAGCTGGCTGGTCGCTACGCAGAAGTCAAGGGCATCTCAGCCCGCACATGGTACTAGGCCCAGGCTCCTTCTCAGTGGTAAAGGGGACTCTGTGCCATCTTGGACTGTCCAAGTGTTGCAGTGATTTGGCCTTTTATGCTTGCCCGGTCGCCTGGTGCGCTACAATCTCAGCATTGATTAGGGGAAAATTCTTTCAATGTTTTATTCACTTTTATTACAGAATTCTTCCTAGTATATATGTGTAACATTGAAAGTAATGGGTTTTCATGAACAGGGATCATGATTTTACTCATAATTTGGTGAGCCAAATTATGATAGTGTCAGAAATAAAACTTCTCACACATGAGTCTCTTTAAAACTGATGACACGACAAGCTTTATTTACAAGTCTGCAGAGTTGGACTCAACTGGTTTCTCACCAGTTAAGCCCCGATACATACAGTGCATTGATTTTTATACCTTTATTATTTGCCCTTCCCCTTCTTATTAATACTGTTTTAATTGGTTAGTATTACAAAAACATTCTAAGTATAACTGCATTATTAATTATCACGTTCGTTACGTACGCTGTGAACTCTACATTCACTGAATTCTGTTTCTCACACTTCTTATCAATCCTTTGTCTCCTGCATGTCTCTCACTATGACCATGAAAAGATAGGTTTAAAAAAACATATTCAGCAGCTCCTTCTGTCCTTGACTGCTAGTAAACTCTCTGTCCGTTCTGGCTTCCCTGTTTATGATTAATCATCACATTTTAACTTAAGTCTTTTTAACCTAAATTCTCTATATCACAATCCACCCCTTTCTCTCTTTAAAATGTGTTGAATATATTTATAGATATGAATGGGGATTCTAAGCTAGGGAAGAGAAATGTTTTATGATACATTAATCTCACGCTGAAATAAAAGTCTTACAGGGTCTCCCATCCCCCCTGGTTGCATAGCTTGTTCGACCATGGAAATCACCAGGCTGCGTAGACAGGGAATAATACAGGGCAAAATAAGTAGGAGGAATAAAATACCTCCGATGACCCACAAGAAGGTACGCCACCAGGTTCCTCCAAACCATTTGTCCATCCAATTAAATTGTGGGAAAGGATGCCAGGTTTGAACCGGTACATGGGACAATGTACGAATATTATCAGCGATTTTACGAATGGCTTTTCCATTATCATCAATCTGTAAGCAGCAGTTAGTCAAATTAAGTTTGCCACATACACCTCCTTCCGTGGCTAGGAGATAGTCTAGGGCTAGACGGTTCTGATATATAGCAGAGCGCATTTGACCTTGCTGGGATGCAAGTAATTGCAGGGCTATAGCTGTTTGATTTGTAACAATTTCAAGCACTGCTTGTAAGCGAATTATGCGATTTAACATATATATAGGAGTACGATAACCCCAAGATCCATCTTGAGCCCATGTAGCGGGACCATAATATTGAATTATGCGCTCTGGAGGCCAATCATCTCTCCATTCTCCCAAATGTACCGTGGTAGAGCGGGGTTCACGATGTAATGTATCAAAGACCTTCACGCCTAATTTATGACCGTGATCGTGGGGTAGAAGGAAAAATTCTGGGCGGATTATTCCTAGGAAACAAGTTCCACTCCACTGTGAGGGAAGACGAGTATAAGCTTTATTACCACATACCCAGAATAATCCATTTGGGGATACTCCATACCCCCTTTCCCAAACTCTTTTAAGAACAGGATTTGATTGGTATGGTCCTGTGATGGTGGAAGTGGTACAATTCCAAAACTGAATACTGCTATTAGACAGGGGTAGGCAATTAGTTTTAAAAACAGTGGATAAGAACCAAGTCTGAGGTTTAGGAAACCAAGTGAAAACACCAGGCGAAATGCGAATCCATACAGCCTTGCAGGGACTTTCTCCTACTGGGTATTTGCCGGCTCGTGAGAGACAATAAAAACCAGAGGGGACATTAGAGAGAGACCAGGTTTCTCTTGATCTCGTTCGGTTAGTTGTCCAAATGCGGGAAATCATGGTCAATGAATTGAGAGGTTCTCCCCACCAAGGCCATTGTTCTGACATCCGTGGACCCCCGCAGACCCAACAATTAGTTACATTAAAAGTTCCTGCAATTTTAGTTGCCAGATCTACAAAAAGGTTATCTCCCTCAATTACATTACCGAAACTTACATGGTTATTTGGATGGACTCGAACTAAGTCCGGCTGTCTTAAAGGGACAGGCAATTTCGAGTGTGGAGTGTAACTTCTCATTGGAACAGTACGTTGGTGTATGCAAAACCAGAGTCCATCAGGGCATGGTGGGCTTGAGTCACCTTTCCAACCGTTAATAGGGAAAGGAGTGGTATTAGGAATCTGTATATAATGACCCATATTATTTCCTTCTTTTTCCACACAAGGGGTATATGGATGTTGGGTGGAATTTTCTGCCCAACATTTCTCAGGAACTGAGGTATGGGAAATGAAATTACCTTCCTTTCTTCCCCAAATGTGGTCTTGAAACAGGACCACTGTATCTCTGCATTTCTTACATTTCACACCTGATAAAGACATAGGCAAACTAAGAAAAATCAAAGAACATAACAATAACATTGTGAATTAAGTCTTTTTGCGAAATCGTAAGGTAAGAGGTTTTTCTCCAGGAATACAAGTCCAATCTGAGTTCGTATCAGGGTCCTGTGGCGCCTCTACAGGTCCCTTAAATCTGGATGCGTGTGTCCACCCCTTCTCTCTTGTTCGTGCTGCAGCTTCTGTAGTTAAGAGAACTTGGTATGGACCTTCCCACTGGGGCTGGAGTTTTTCAGTCTTCCAGGTCTTGATAAGAATCCAGTCTCCTGGTTCCACTTTGTGTAAAGAAAAGTCTAGAGGCGGTGTTTGTGCCAATAGTCCTCTCTTTCGTAAATCTGTAAGAGAGCGTGACAGTGCCTGTAAATAGTTCCTAACAAATATATCCCCTTCCCCCAAGGTGGGACACCCCTCAACTGTACTCCAGAAGGGAAGCCCAAACATCATTTCATAAGGGGACAGCCCTACATCTTTTCGTGGGGCAGTACGAATTCTCAATAAGGCTAGGGGCAGACACTTTATCCAAGGCATTTTAGTTTCCACCATTAACTTTGTCAATTGGATTTTTAGTGTTCCATTCATACGCTCGACCTTCCCTGAGCTTTGTGGATGCCAAGGGGTATGTAATTTCCAAGAGACCTGTAATGCATCACAAATCAATTGCTGGATTTTTGAAGAAAAATGTGGACCCCTGTCTGAGTCTATAGAATCCATTATACCATATCTGGGGATTATCTGCTCTAGGAGGAGGCGAGCTACTGTAGAGGCTGTAGTATTTATTGTTGGGAAGGCTTCTACCCATCGGGTAAAGTGATCTATTATCACCAACAGATATTTCCATCTTTGAACTTGAGGTAACTCTGTGAAGTCGATCTGGATACGTTGAAAAGGGCGTATGGCTAATGGTTGACCTCCCATGGTCCCTGTCCTCATTATCTTCTTATTAATTTTTGTGCATAGGTAACAATTTTGCACCTCTTGTTGGGCCAAGGTGTAGATTCCCTTACACACATATTCTCGAAGCACTGTGTCACATAAGGCTTGGGTGCCCCAGTGGCTCTGTTGATGCAGGTGTTTTAAAATATTGCGAGTTATTTCTTTATTTAGAACAATTCTTCCATCTGGTGTTTTCCATGTTCCATCAGGTAACTGGCTTGCGCCCAGCTGATCCATGTTCTTTTCTTCTTTAGCAGTGAAAATGGGAGCTGTCTTTATGCCTTGCCTTATTGGGATTAAAGTCAGCAAACGGACTTCTTGTTGCATGGCTGCTCTTTTGGCTTCTTCATCAGCCAGTCTGTTTCCAATTGCTGTCGGGTTATCTCCCCTTTGATGGCTTGGTATGTAGACCACTGCTATTTCTTGGGGTAATGTTAAGGCTTCTAGAGTCAGAGTAATCATCTGTTCGTGTGCCAATTCCTTTCCTCTTGATGTAATTAGACCACGCTCCTTCCAGATCTTACCAAAGGTATGCACTACTCCGTATGCGTATTTGGAATCTGTGTAAATCGTTCCAATTTTCTTTGCCAGTATTTTGAGGGCTCTCTGCAAGGCATATAGTTCACAGGATTGTGCTGACCAGCTTCCGGGTAGTCTCGTGGATTCTACTACTTTCCAAGTATTTCCTTCTATTATAGCATACCCATTTCTTCTCATTCCGTCAACACATCTGGCGGAGCCATCAATGTAGAATTCATATCCTTCTCCCAGCGGAGTATCGCAAAGGTCTTCTCGGGTCTTGGTCTGAAGATCTGTCAACTCGACACAGTCATGCTCCACCTCTTTCTCTGTTTCACTGCCGTATAAAAATTGAGCTGGGTTGCAGCTATTAATTTTTGCAAACTGTAAATCTTCTCCAACCATTAAAATGGTTTCATACTTTAATATGCGAGAATCAGTCAGCCATCGATGGGCAGTTTGTGTTAATAAAACACTCACAGAATGGGAGGTGTACACAGTCATCTTTCCTCCAAAAGTAAGTTTACGTGCTTCCTCTACCAACAGAGCAGCAGCCGCTACTCCCTGGATACACGTCGGCCATCCGCGAGACACTGGGTCCATCATTTTGGAAAGGAAAGCTACTGGGTGTCGCTGACCGCCTTTTTCTTGTGTTAAAACTCCCACAGCTGTTCCTTGGTTATGAGTGACAAATAGCTGGAAGGGCTGTTTTAAAGAGGGCAGAGTGAGCACTGGGGCTCGTGTTAGGCGATGTTTCAAGTCTTCGAACCATCCCTCCTCCTCCTGGGTCCATTTCAATGGATAGTCATTTTCATTTGTCAGTTTATCATACATAAACTTCACCAAAACTGAGTAGTCCTCTATCCATAACCTACAGTATCCTAAGAGTCCCAGGAATTGTCTTATTTCCTTCTTATTACGGGGTAAAGGCATTCTAGTGATTCCCGCAATTCGTTCAGGGGTAATCCGTTTCTGTCCTTTACTTATCTGGTGTCCCAGATATATCACAGTTTTCTCAACAAACTGTAACTTGTTTCTGGACACTCGTAGACCCTTTTTCCCCAGATAATTCAAGAGTCTAATGGTCTCTCTCCTCATTTCTTGTTCCTTGGGTCCTGATAATAGTAAATCATCCACATACTGCATTAGTTGGGAATCATCAGATTGTGGATAGTCCATCAGGATTTGTTCTAGCATTTGTCCAAACAGGTTTGGAGATTCAGTGAACACTTGGGGCAATACAGTCCACCGAAACTGTCTCCGTCTACCTGTCCATGGATTTTCCCATTCAAACGCAAACATATCTCTACTTTCCTCTTCTAACGGACAAGTCCAGAAGGCATCCTTCAAGTCGATAACACTAAACCACTCATGGTCTGGGGGAATCCGACTCATAATAGTATAGGGATTAGGCACCACTGGGTGGCGGGTCTGAACAATAGCATTCAAACTTCTTAGATCCTGAACTAGGCGATAGGATCCATCTGACTTTTTTACTGGGAGTATAGGGGTGTTATAAGGTGACATGCATTCTTCTAATAGTCCGTCTCGTATTAAAGTCTCAATTACCGGCTGTAGCCCTTTTCTCCCTTCCAAAGAAATAGGATACTGACGTTTCCTTACCGGCTGATGACCTGGTATTAATGTGACATGTAAAGGTGGGATGTCCAGACCTCCTCGATTTCCCTCCTTATACCAGACTCTCTCGTCAATCTGCCGTTCATCCTCTTCCTTTAAAGCGCAAAGGTGGACTCGCACTTCTCCGTCCACAGGGAGAGCACTCAAACCTAGGAGAGCCTGTAAGTCCCTTCCTAGGAGGTTAAATCCAGCCGAAGGTAATAACAAGAGGTCTTGTACCCCTTCTCTTTCTTCCAGTTTCACTGTTACTTGGGGAATTATTGATACCATTCTGGGAGCTCCTTCTATCCCAGAAATTGTCAAATTACTTTTTATAGGCTCAGTTCCGATTGGCACAGTTATTACACTACTTCGTTCCGCTCCTGTGTCCACCATAAACACCACCTCTTCTCCCTTGGGACCAATTTTTAGTTTTACCAGGGGTTCCCTCTTATATTTGGTCCCTAACATTTGGAACCCCTGACACCCCTAATCTTCTTCCATAAGTTCGAGGGCACGCAATTCCCTCTTGTATCGGGGGCATTCCCTCTTAAAGTGTCCTTCCTCATTGCAGTAATAGCACTTAACGAATCTCCGGGGTCTTCCCTCTCTTGGATATTTTGGATTGTTTAGAGGAAGGTTTTGTTTTCTTTCCCCTCTGGATTCAGCATTCATCTGTCGGATAGTCTGTACCATAACCTTTGTCGCCTTCTTTTGATCTTCTTCTTCTCTCTGCACATATACTTTTTGTGCCTTTTTTAACAGTTCACTTAGGGGTTTTTCACTCCAGTCCTCCTCCTTTTCTAGTTTCTTTCTAATGTCTTGCCATGATTTGGAAACAAATTCAATTCGAATAAGCTGTTCACCCATTGATGTACTAGGGTCCACACCAGCATACTGTTGGACATTCTTTCTCACCCTCTCCAAAAAATCAGTAGGGGACTCGTCTTTCCCCTGGTGGTTCCCAAATGCCTTGGTAAAATTGTGACCCTTTGGCACAGCCTCCCGTATCCCTTTAATTGTCCACTCTCTATATTGTCTCATACTTGCCAATCCCTCGGGTGTTCGTTTGTCCCACCTGGGTTCATTTAGGGGATATTTTTGTTCATGGGGTCTAGGGTCCCCAGGTTGTTCATATTCCCACATGAGGAGGGCAGCCCGTCGAATCATCTGCCTCTCCTGGGGTGAAAATAATGTTCCCATTATTGCCTGCATCTCTTCCCACGTATATGTGTTTGGTCCCAAGAATTGGTCAAGCTGTTCAGCCAGTCCTATAGGATCTTCCAATAACTTTTTCATTTCTTTCTTAAATCCCCGCACCTCTGTACTAGTTAGGGGAACATTCACATATCCCGTTCCCCCTCCCGGTCCTCCCATAGGAACTTCTCTCAGGGGATTTAGGTTTATTGAAAACTTTGATGGTCCTGGACCAGTCTGGGATCTTGTCCAGGGTCGGTTTACCGGTGGAAGTTTAGGGTCCGACTCCCTTAATTCATCCTTTTTATCCCGGCCCCCTTCGGGGCAATCAGATTCATCACCTTTCCCCTCCGGTAATAAGCTTTCCTCGGGCGCAGTAGGCACCGGGGGAATATAAGGAGGGGGAAGGTTGTCCAGAGGTTCCCATTTCTTTTCTCCTGCCACTCTCAATTTAAAACATTCTGTTAAGGATCCTGGCCAGGGAACCCAACAAAATGCATATGCTGACTCTTCTTGATTCACCTTTGGTCTCGAATTTACATATATGTTTAATGCTTGTCTAACCCAATCCTCATCAGATCCAAATTTCGGCCACCAGACCGAGGAACCTTTAATAGGTTGTTTTGACCAAAGGAGACAATATTGGACCATCTTTTTCTTGTTTTTGTCCCGATATCTATTACTATCCCAATTTTCGAACATTCTCCCCAAAGGGCTGTCAAGGGGTACTCCCAGGAATTGTCCTGAATTTTCAGACGAGCCCTTAGATTTTGATCCTCCCATTTTCCCACCTAGATCTGTTTATCGTTGCTGAGGACCCTCTCGCTCTGGACCCTACTCCCTTCCTCTCAGACGCCTCGTCGGAGGTGCTGTCCCTCCTTCGGTTACCGCTGAGGTTTCCCTGGGGTTGACCCCTCTCTTCTCGGCACTTCGTCGGAGGTGCTGTCCCTCCTTCGGTTACCGCCGAGGTTTCCCTGGGGTCTATCCTAGAGTCCCGCGACAGGGTCCTCACACAACGACAAAAGATCTATACTTAATCTATTCCGTTAGGTTTTTATCCAAACAGGTGTATCCCGTTACACCTGTTACCCAATCCCCACACCACAATCGTAAGTCGTCACTTACCGGTGTCTTCCCGGGGATTGAACCGTCACCCTTCTCCTCTCCGTCTTGTCGTGTCACCCTGTCCGGATACCACTCGCTCAAGCCGCCCGAAGCGATGAGCAAGGGACTAGGAGCCGCTGAACTCAGCGGGGTGCACCGCCTCCGATGTCCCTCTTCTCGCCTCCCCTCACGGCCGGAGTGTAGATCCCGGACGAGCCCCCATTTGTCAGAAATAAAACTTCTCACACATGAGTCTCTTTAAAACTGATGACACGACAAGCTTTATTTACAAGTCTGCAGAGTTGGACTCAACTGGTTTCTCACCAGTTAAGCCCCGATACATACAGTGCATTGATTTTTATACCTTTATTATTTGCCCTTCCCCTTCTTATTAATACTGTTTTAATTGGTTAGTATTACAAAAACATTCTAAGTATAACTGCATTATTAATTATCACGTTCGTTACGTACGCTGTGAACTCTACATTCACTGAATTCTGTTTCTCACACTTCTTATCAATCCTTTGTCTCCTGCATGTCTCTCACTATGACCATGAAAAGATAGGTTTAAAAAAACATATTCAGCAGCTCCTTCTGTCCTTGACTGCTAGTAAACTCTCTGTCCGTTCTGGCTTCCCTGTTTATGATTAATCATCACATTTTAACTTAAGTCTTTTTAACCTAAATTCTCTATATCACAATAGGACAGTTATTGCTAATGCCCCATGGGAATCAAAATAAAAATGAAGTGACAAAATTAGGAAGGTTTGTTGACCCGTCCTTTTTAGCAGGATGTCAGGATAACCTTCATGTTACTTGCTGAATTAAAATGTGATTTGTCAGTTCTTATGGCAGCTGCCATATTGGCATTGCAAGGAGAGATGGGAAATGGGTCAGGTCCTTGGTGGTCCCAGTAATGCAACGTAGAAAGATGTCACGGGGCTGAATGTGGTTTAGGGAGGGAGAGGGTATTAATTTTTAGGAAACGTATGTGGCCAGCCACCTATCAATATTTTTTTTATCAAATAGAAATTCCTGCTGGTAGAAGCCATTTCCTACTTTGAACAGGCCCAATATCATTATCCAAACAGATATTGTTATGGGCCCAAAGGATCCCAAATCCCAGCAGCAAGAGACATTCACCAAGACAATTGGTTTTTAAAACAGAAGTTATTTTTAATCAAATTTAATCATGAAAATAGAATCAAACTTTAACTTAACTCTATACTTAACAAACCCCAATTAATCCCCTTTTAATTCTAAGTGCACATGTTTGTAATGTGTTTAAATTTAAGAAAAGTTATTTGGTTCATAGTTCAATCTCACTTCTCCTTTTTCCAAGTTCTCTGGATGCAGGCAATTCTGCTGTGCACAGAATGGAATGTGTATACATTTCACCAGGATTTGGTGCTCAAAAGGTAAATGTTTACCGCTCAGGATAGTTCTTGTAGGGTTTTTAGAGAGAGATTTGTTGTTCCAGGATTTCCACAACTGATTTACCACCATTAGTCACCTCAGTGTCTCACTGATGAACCTTGCCCCGTTAGGGTTTTCCAGATGGTAACGTCTTTCTGCAAGCTACTACAGAGTTCCATTCCTCTTATTCCAAACAACAGGAATTCTTTCTTCTGCTTAACCTAGTGTTAGATAAACAAAACCGAGAAGTGACTTTCCTGGAAGCACCCTACAGAAAGGCACTTGTAGCCATCCTGGCTCCATTTCCAAACAATGGTCATTCATTTTATAACATCAGTTCAATTAACACCTACTTGTGAATGTGCATAACATTCTCCAGAGATCTTCAATATTTCTTCAGTCTTTCAAATAAGATGTTTTAAAATGTATGTGTGTGTGTATGTATGTAACCTACTCTAAATCTTACCAAAATCCCAAATATTACCAAATTCTTCAAATATATTTATCCATTACAATATCATGTAAGGAGCATTTAAGAGACTCTTAGACAGGCATGCATAGGTGAAATAAAAACAGGGTTGTAGAGGAAGCACAGCGCGATATTACGAACTACCACCATCAGTTCACAGACTTACCTGACACGTCGCGGCTAACAGTGCTGGGCACCAAAGTACAGTGAGTGTATCAGATGAAGCCCCTGCCTAAAGGCACTGGGCACTAATGGCTCGTAGCTTTAACCTGCTGTTCCTGTGTACCGGAAGGTGTTCACTAATATTCTCATTGACAGGGAGAGAATAAAAGGTCTGTGTATGTCTGCAATAAACCAGTCTTGAGTTGACAACCTTTGTATGTATTTGCCTTTATTTAGTAGCATCTATCGCAGTAGCTCCTACAGGGTATTATTTTTTTGTTAGAAATATCAAGATCAACACAACATCGTGGGCCAAAGGGCTTGTACCGGGCTGTAATATTCTGTTATTTCTGTTATTGCTTGATTTTGAATATCTGTTGTAAGTGTCACATTTGTGGCCCGAAATGTGAAGTTAATAAAACATCAAGCACAAGTTTTATCAGGTAAACTTCTCAGTGTCTTTATCTTCCAGTTTCCTTTGTTCTCCTGCTTGTGTTCTTATCTCCCTCTCATACCACGTGACTTCCGGTACATCTCATACATATTCATTATCATGACATCCCTCCTTTAATCAGAAATAAACTTTACCTTCACTTACCAATATCCCTCGGAAACATACAAACATCGTAACTAATGGTAATACTATAACTCAACTACATAAAGTTTACTTCCTACAGCACTCATACATGCACTTTATGATATAAGATTAAAATACTGTCCCAACGTTCTAATTAAAACTATGGCACAAAGTATTTGTATCGTTTGGGCGCTTTCCGGTTTCGTTTCGGCCTGCCTGCGATATTGTCGTCGCTTCTCGGTTGTTCACTCTCAGCGTCGGAAATACTGCTCGCCACAGCTTCAGGTGTTTCTGGCGCTCTAGTCACTTCATCAGGAGTGCTGGTAACTGCCTCTGGAACATCATCAGGTCTCTCAGTTTCAGCATCTCGTATTGGCCTTTCAACCTCTTCGCTCGATGTATCTCTGGACTGGTACTTTTTTACACCTGATACATTTCTCTTATACAGGACTCCAGTCGGAGACTTGACTGTCACCATACTGCCACTTCTGGATACGACAGTATAGGGTTGATGGTAATAAGGTGTGTCTAGCTTACCACCAGTTTCATGCCTCACTAGAACATTATCTCCTGGCATGATGACTGAGTACTTAGCTCCACGTTTCAAATCTGTGTACAGCTTTGCTGCACCTTTCTTTTCAGCATCGTGGTCCCTCATCTCCTGGTCGTCTCGGATTTCCTTTATTTCTGGCATTTTTGTGCGGACTTTTCTCCCAAAAAATGCTTCTGCAGGACTTTTTCCAGTGGTTGCATGAGTCGTTGCTCGATAGACAGCCACATAAGATAGCAATGCTTCTCGCCAATTTTGTCCTTCTGCCTGTGCAATCCTCAATCATTTTTCAATGGACTGATTTTGTCTCTCTACTTCTCCGTTGGCTTGCGGCCATTTCGGAGTTACTTTATGATGGTGGATACCTGTGGTCCTCATGTATTCCGCAAATGTCTCTGAAATGAATTGTGGACCATTGTCTGAGTATAATGTAACAGGTCCTCATCTCGTGCTGTGCATGCGTGGGTTCGGATCCCATCCTCGACGCCAATGTCACATTTGTGGCCCGAAATGTGAAGTTAATAAAACATCAAACACAAGTTTTATCAGGTAAACTTCTCAGTGTCTTTATCTTCCAGTTTCCTTTGTTCTCCTGCTTGTGCTCTTATCTCCCTCTCATACCACGTGACTTCTGGTACATCTCATACATATTCATTATCATGACAGTAAGCTCTGTGAGACTTCAATAATGTAGCAAATTTGCACAACAACATTGCAGTCAGAAGTTTGTATCTCCTGGTTGACTTGAGCTTTTCACATTTTTACACAATGCTTTATAGTTCTGGTCAGTAAAAAAAGAAATATTGTGCATGTTGAAGATGTCATTATGTCTGAAAATAACACTGGAACAGAGTCATTAACACCAAGGTAAATATCACCCTTTAGTGGCTGGTGAAGTTTCCTGATGGGCACAAGTTATCCCCCAGTGGCTACAGTGATGTGAAAATGTGGGTAAATTATTTTGTATATGATTTATACATGTTAAAATTAGCTGTTTTTTGTTCCAATTTCAGGTAGGTGTGGTTGCAAAGTGGGTAAGGATAAAAAATACTTGGGGATCAAAAACCGGGGCTTGCATTTGATGGTGTGAAAGTCAAAATGGAAACTCAGAATAAGGCTAATCTGATTAAGCAAGCCACTGGCTCTCAAACTTCCACCAGAAGTGAATCTAGAATTGAATTTTGAGTCTTTTATGGTGGGTATTTTCAAAGTCTTTTGATTGCAAGACTAAATTAAGAGCCCTTTTGCCCCTGGCTGTGCTGAAAGATTGTTTTGTTTATCAACTAAATCTTTCTGAGAGGGAGAATAGAGTGAAGCTGCTTTCCTACTCATTGGTGATGAATCTTGCAGTAAGATCTTTCAAATAATTACAGATTACTAATTCCTCCCAGTCCTCAGGCATTTTCTCCTGCAATCTACATCAGTTACCACCATCCAGGGATTCTCATGCAGGGTAATGTTTCACAATTACCTCCTCCAACCATGTCCTTGCACTCTGTGGCAGGAAACCCAATCCAGAGTAAATGACAGATTGGCTGAGTGCCTCCACTTGGATCACAATGGCCATCTTGGCTCATGGTCGCAAGCTGTTTTAAGTTCTATTCCATTCCCACACTGACCTTTGTCTTCTGCCTCCTCCATTGTCTGGGTGAGGTCAAATACAAAGGAACCATCTCTTATTGAATTTGTGAATCGATGGTATGAATAAGGAATTGTCCAAGTTCATGTAACCAGCCCACACCCCCCCAGGTTTTCTCTCTGTCCTGTTGATCCACTCAGTTCCCCTCATATTTTCCCTTCCAAACCAGATGACTTATAAATGTGGGCAGAGAAATGGCAGATGGAGTTTAATCAGGACAAGTGCCTTGCACTTTGAGAGGACTTGTAGTAGTGTTGCAATGAGCGATCTTGGGGTGCAAGCGCGAGCTCCTTGAAAGTGGCAACACAAGTGTAGAGCGTTAAAGAAATTTTTCTTCATTGAGCAGGGCATGAAGTATAAATGTGGTTAGGTCACATTTTGAGTGTTTTCTGCAATTCTAGTTGCTGCATGACAAAAGGAGTTTATCAGGGGGCTGCTTGGGATAGAGCATTGGCTCTGAGGAGTGATTGGACAAATTTGGATAGTTTTCTCTGGAGCATTGGAAGCTGAGTGATGGCCTGGTTGAAATGTATCCAATTATTGTAGTCCTGGAGAAGGTAGATTTCTTCTTCTCCTGCCCCCGTGGGAGATGTAAAAAACTACGATGCCTATATTGAACATGAGAGGGGGAAAAGGAGAAAAGTGAGGCAGGTTTTTGCACAGTGCGGTGGGGGTATGGCCCACGCTGCCAGGATAGTGGGGAAATCGCCATTATTTAAGAGGCATTTGGTTGGGCACATGAACAAGAAGGAATGGGTGATGTGTATGGACCATGTGCTGACAGATGGGATTAATTTAAATGAGCATCATGGTCACCACAGATATTGTTCACCAAATGGCCTATTCCTAGGCTGCTCTGTTGGGTGATGATTCATCTCTTTTCAAGGATTGTTGCCGATGGGCAGTAAAATTTTCACAGAGGTCTATCTCCAATGAATGTATTTAGAACATTTCCATGAGTTAATTCCCTGTAGAAACAGCAGTTTATTATAGAAACATGGAAGATAGGAGCAGGAGTAGGTCATTCGACCCTTCGAGCCTGCTCCGCCATTCAACGAGATTATGGCTGATCTTAAAGTTCAGTACCTCGTCCCTGCCTTCTCTCCGTAACCTTTAATACCCTTATACTGAAGAAATAAATCTAATTCCCTCTTAAATATATTTAATGAACCTGCCTCTACTGCCCTCTGTGGCAATGAATTCCACAGATTCACCACCCTCTGGGTAAAGAAATTCCTCCTCATCTTGGTCCTAAATGGTTTGCCTATTATCCTCAAACCATGGCCCCGGGTTCTGGATTTTCCCATCCTTGGAAACATCCCATCTGCATCCATTCTGTCCAGTCCTGCCAGAATTTTATATGTCTCTATGAGATCCCCTCTCAATCTTCCAAAATTTGAAAGACATCATTACTGAATCCATTTTAATCAGCCTTCACCTTGTACAATGTTCAGTTGAGACAAGAAAAACAAAATGCAACTTTTAACCTCGAGGAAAGATTAGTAATCCTCTGTACCATAGAATTATTTCTGAAAAAATATTTGGAAAATTTTGTGAATTCAGCTTCCAAACAGTTGATGAAGAGGAACCACAGCAACATTTTTAAAAATTAAACACAGAACATTTATTAGAAGATGTTTATCACTTTCAACATGTTCAGGTTCAGTAATGATCGATTCTGGAATGGAATGTGGCCGTAATAAAAGGAATGCAGGATAGATATATTCCAAGGAAATATAAATTAATGATTTGGATTGTGGTTTAAATGATTTTGTGGCCAAATTTGCGGAGGTCACCAAGATAGGGGACAGAGTAGGAAGTGTAGAAACCGTAAAGTTGCATAAGGATATAGACAGATTAGGAAACTGGGCAAAATTATGGCAGATGAGATTTAACATCGAGAAATGTACAGTTGTACATTTTGGCAGTGGAAATAAACAGGAAGCATACTATTTGGATGGGATGAAAATTCAGACCTTGGATGTGCAAAGGGACCTGGGTGTCCTTGTGCAAGGAAACCTAAAAGTTAATGACCAGGTGAAATTGGTCATGAAGAAAGCAAATGCTATGTTGGCATTCATTTCAAGAGGAATGGTGTACAAGTGTAAAGAGGTGTTAATGAGGCTCTATGGGGCACTGGTGAGACCTCATTTCGAGTAGTGTGTGCAGTTTTGGGCCCCCTATCTGAGAAAGGATGTGATGTTTTTGGAGAGGGTGCAGAGGAGAATGACGAGGATGATTCCCAGAATGCAAAATATAATGTACAAGGAGTGTTTGACAGCTCTAGGGTTGTATTCATTGGGGTATCGTAAATTAAAGAAGAAAGCTCATGGAGACATTTTGTATTTTGAAAGGTTTAGATAGGGTGGATGCGGGTAAGATGTTTCCCTCGGTGGGTGAATCGAGGACAAGAAAATTAGAGGTTATCCATATAAAACAGGGATTGGGAAGAACTTCTTTCACCAGTGTCATGGAGCTGTGGAACTTACTGCCTCATACAGCAATGGATGCCAGATCACTGGGAGTATTTAAACAAGAAATAGACAAGTATCTCGTTAGTGATGGCATGAAGGGATATGGGGAAAAGGCTGGAAATTTGAAGGAGTGTAGAGTAGCTCAGTGTGTATTTACAGAATAGACTCAATGGACCTGGTGGCCTGGTTCTGTTCTTTTGTCTTGGGATCTTGTTCTCATTTGAGAGAGATTATCGAAGGCAACTGAGAAAAATGGAAACATTCGAGGCAATTGTTGGAGTAGGTTATTTGTTTGCCATCTCTATGTAAAATTCCAAAATTATCTGTCACTTTGGATCGGTGCCGATCCCTCCAATCCCTGAGGAACATAGTCTTTCTAATATGTCATGTGTTCTTTCAGCTACAAATGATTCTCTTTTTCAAACATGGCCACAGGTTACTCGTGCTTCATTTCTGTCTTGCAATTTTTTGGGTGGTTTTTCAGTTGTAAATGTGGCAAATTCCATTTTGGGAGTGGATTTCTTGTCACATTTTTCCGTGATGTATTTGAAAAAACGTTGTGTGGACTGCAGCTCTTGAATGGAAGTTAGCTGCATTTGTTGTCCTTCCAATGCCATCTGCTGCCTGACAAGCCTTCAATCTGATTCCTGCCTTTCCAAGCCTTGCTCAAGTGTTTTCCTCGCCTCGTGACCCCATCGTATCGGTGTACAGACATGCAATAAGCCACCATATAAAGGCAGGGTCTGAGACACAGGCTCGTAATACCCCAGATTATCTTAAAATCGCAAGATTGGATTGGCAAGAGTTGGGCGTAGTCCACAGATCTGACAGCAGCTGGGATTCACAGTTGCATATGGTTCTGAAAAAAACTAGGGATTGGCGGCATTGCAGAGATGATGGTACCGTGAACAATTCCACCGTGCCTGACTGATACAATATTCCAAGTTTACAAGACTTCTCAGCAAACCTCCACGGCAAATATGCATTTGCTAAAATAGATCTAGAACGTGCTTACTATTAGATTCCATTTGAGTCTCCGGATGTTTCAAAGAGAGCAGTGATGCTCCCATTCGGCATGTTTGAGTTTCTGAGAATACCATTCGGTCCATGGAATGCAGCTCAGACATTCCAGTGGTTCATGGACCACGAACTCACTGGCCTTGGGTTTGTTTGGTGCTTGTGTTCATCAATTAGATTCTGGTTGTAAGTGTGGATGAAGCGGAGCACAAGATCCACCTTATCTCATCGTTTCCAAGGCTTGAGGAATGCGGCATCGTGATCAATCCCAGGAAATTGTTTCTGGTGCTTCTGATCTTGTATTTTTGAGGCCTAGAGTTATGCAACATGGTATTTTGCCTGATGAATGGGAAGTACGTGAATTTTGAGAATTTCCTCCCCCCGTTATGGTTGGCCAGTTGTGATGGTTTTTAGGTATGAGGAATTTTTATTGCTGTTCCCTGGTGAATGCCACAGCATCTCTATTACCTCTTGCTGAATGACTCAAAGGATCTTATGTCTGTTTCAAAAAGAACTTAACTTTGAAAGACAATGCTGTGTATGCTTTCCATGATGTGAACACTGTTCTTACAAATGCCACTAAGGTTGTACATCAAATGCCCAAGGCCTTGCTTTCTTACCACAGATGCATCTGTCAGTGCTGTGTGACCAGTGTTCGAACAACGAGTCTGTGGGCAATTGGAAACTTTGGCATTTTTTGTTCCAGCCAAGTGGTCACCAGCTCAGGAAAATATGGTACATTTGGGCAAGAACTCTTAGCTATCAATCTCGCAGTGAAACATTTCAGTTTTTAAAAAAATATATTTATAGTTTTGTATACAGTTCAATATAATAATAGAATCCTATCCAAATGATACTTTCAATTATGAAAATGGAATAAAAAAATAAATGTTGTACTGTACATAAAAGTGAGAAGAGAAAAAAGTATAAAAGAAAAATAATACAGATCTAGGTGCAAAGCTCCTGTGATAACTATTCCCTCCCAAAAGGAAAGGCAGGATATTAATAAAATAGTAGAATTAAACCAACATTATAAGGTTCAACCATTAAGATTATAGAAAAGTGGTGGTGGGGTGGAGAAGTGAAAACATTAGATATCCAAACCCATATCTAAATATGGTTTCCATATTTTGAAGTAGGTATCATACCCAGTTCTAATATTATAAGTCACCTTTGCTAAGGGAATACAATTTTGCATTTCCCCACAATCAATTTTAAGATGGGATTGAGCTCTAAAACATGAATTTGAAAAATTAGGAATAAATTAATTGATATGGCATTAAATATAATTGATGAATAAGTTATAATTAACTAATCTATCAAAAACATGAATTACTGTCCCAACAAATGTCAGACCAGAAAAAAGGGTTAATTTCAGTTCCCAAATCCAATTCCCATCTTTCTTTTGATTTATTCAAGTCTGGGTTTGGAGATTCCTCTTGAAGTTGAAGATACCATTTGGAAAGGTTTCTTTGTAATTCCCTCATGAATCCCAATTTCCAATCCAATATTTCATCTTTTTTACTGGAAGGTCATCCTTTGACCATTTGTACAGACCACCAGTCTCTTATGCATACTGTATCTCTACTTGCGAAGGGAGATTCGGCACTTGGACTTCATCCTTCAATTTTCATCGGACACACATGACATCTGAGAGAAAGCGAATGCTGTGGTTGGTGCCCAATCCAGGTGCGACATTACATACAACTACTGGCATCAATTTCAATGCCATGGCTCATGCACGGTGCACTGATCCCGATTTCATCCGGTGTAACCAGATCAACTCTGGTTTCCATCTTCAAGATGTGACCCTGGATGAATCGGCTGAAATGTTGGTCTGATTTTTTTTTTCCCCAACAGGAAGCACTAGGCTGTATGTGTGGGCGGCTATGAGGCAGGAGATTTTCTCTTCACAATCTATCTCTTCCTGGTAGAAGAACATCAATCAAACAGGTTAAGGAACATCTTACCTGGCTTCGTGTTAAACAGAATGTTGGATTATAGGCAAGGACTTGCTTGCTGGGTCAACGCCCTAAAGTCTCCAGGCACATGAAATTAAAGCTGGGGGATTTTGTTGCTTTGGATTCCTATTTCCAGCACGTGCACCTTGTGGCTTGGAAGGACCACTTCTGCCATCTCGGCAATGTACTTATCTGCTCACGTGTGAGGACAGAACTACCAGGTGGAAGGATGAAATTCCTATCATCGGCATCTCTGCAGAGACAATTGTTTGGACTTTTCTGGATAATTGGATTCCATCTTTTGGTGTTCTGGGCACTATTACAACAGATCGAAGGTCTCAGTTCGAGTCAGCATTGGTCTGAGCTCTCACTGATCCTCTGGGCACTACCTGAATTATGACGAAGCATTTCAGGCCAACAATTGAAAGCACCATTGACAGCAGGTGGTAAATCATCGACATGGAGCAAACGTTTAACCATGGTTCTCCTTTGCGTGACTACAGCTCTTAGGGCAGATCATGGATGTTTAGTGGTAGAGCTAGTCTATGGCTGTATGCTGACCTTGCCAGGGAGTTTGTGAATCTGAGTCCAGACACAGTGCTCATGAACAGGTCAGTTAACTTGACCGTCTTCGAGAAAATGAGATTACTCTGATGTTCTCCTATGTGGCAGCATCATCTGCAGTGGATGTGCCAAATGATTCACTACAGTGTTCTCGTGTGTTTCTTTGACATGATGTTGTTTGTAAACCACTTTAGCCCATTTACGATGGTTCTTTCCAGGTCTTATGGCACCATCCATAGTGTTTTTTGATTGACAGGAATGGAAAAGGTAACACTGTTTCCATCAACAGTTTGAAGCCAGTGTATTTCGAATATCCACGTTCTGCATCAGGGCCAGAGCGAAAGGACCAGTCATGCACCTGCATCCCCTGTCTTCCAGAATCATATGAGATCAGGCTGAACTGTCAACCCTCCAGACCGTTACACTGGGGACAGTTCCATTCAGTCGCCTCCTTGCATGGATCGGAGGCTGGAGGTGGGAGTGGGGGGAGGGGGCTGTCACGGTGATGCATCTGCCTGCTTTGGGAATGGTGCCAGTTGCCGCTGATGATGTAATTGGATCATCGCACTGGAGGAATAGCCCACGTGCGCAGGTGCATTAAGCGTCAGTATATGGGTGATGGATCTCAGATGCAGGAGTGGGGGAGAGGGAGAGCGTCAGGATCACCATGTGGCACTGAGCTAAGGAGAAGGTCAAAGGGGTTTGGCTGGGTGATGTTTGGGGAGTTGAAGAATGCAATGTTGTGTCTGAGGAGGATAAAGAAGGTCGACTGCATTGTCTTCTGGAGGAAACGAGTGAGGGTATTCTTTAATTGTTTGTAAACGATGGTATATCAGTGCCGTTACAAATCTAACCCTTCCCTACCTCACACTCATTACCCTCTATTATTTTTCCATCCATGTATCTTAGTCTTTTGAATGTCCTCATTGTACCAGCCCCCACCTCCACCCGAGCAATGCATCCCAGACCCTCACTGCTCTGTATTTTTTTTTAAACTTGTTTAGACAATCAAATCAAAAGATGAAGGAAGTTCTACTGCTTCATCTCGTGATCTCATCATCATTTCTTTGCAGATTATGGGCAAATTGAGAGAAAAATGTTTGTCTTAAATAGACACTATGAAGGAGAGGGGGAAGGGTGGATCCCTTATTATATCTGCTGTGCAAAAACTGCGAGCTGCATTGTTACACCTCATAGCAACACATGTAACACCTCATCATCAGATTTTTAGGAATTCAGGGGAATATTAATGATCTAAAATGCCCAAACTGGATAAATAAGTCGAGATGAATGCCTCGTATTCCCAAATCGGAATGCACTTTGGAAGGCACCATTCGGTTTTCGTGACTTGCTCATGAACCAGAATTTCTCTCACATGGGTTCTTGCTCCTGAGACCATTCTCTTGCTTCCATTTCAATGAAGTGGCTACTTTCCCTTCCTGGCTCCCATGCAAGCTCCCTGTGGCTTCTTTTGTACTGACTGTCATTATGTTGTTGCAAAGTACTGTCCTTCCATCTTTTCTCAAAATCTGGACTAATCCGTACCAACTCATGAAATATTGATGCTCTCCATTTATTGACTTTCTTGATTTGACTTTCTTCCTGTCCAACGTGGTTCGACAGTGGATGGCGCAATCGCAACTCTGTTGCGCTGCCAGTGATAGGGATGGGGTTCAAATCTTGCTCTCTCTGTAAGGAGTTTTTATGTTCTCCCTGTGTGTGTGTGTAGGTTTTCTCTGGGGTGGGGGAGGGGGCTCCAGATTTTTCCCACTGTTCAAAAAGTATGGGGGGGCTTGAAGGTCAATCGGGAGGCACAGGCTTGTGGGCCTAAAGGGTCTGTTACTGTGCTGTAACTAATCTTAAAGTATCGCATTGACTCTGATATGTCACTAATGTAAATCTTGGTAGTAATGGTGTGTATGATTCAGCTGTGTCTTGATCTCTCCGGCTATTGGCCTCGTCTCTCATATGGAACCCTATAACTTGGGTGTTTTGGAATTACCTCGTTGTGAGGAGTATATCTGAATGAATAGCTTCGCTAATTACTCACCATGTTCATGTTTAAAGTCCATCTATCCTTGTCTGCCAAGTCTGGACTGGAAAATTGCAAATGTTACTCCACTCCTTAAGAGGGAATAGAGGCAAAACACTGTAAATTTTAGACCATGTCTTCACATAAAAAAAAATAATTATCACGTAAATTTAACAAATAATTCTGAAAATGAGGCCATTGTAGATGCTAATACATATTGCCATGTCAATTTTTGCAACAATACTCTAGCCAAAGTACCTTTCTATAAAAATATTCTGATGCCTGCATAACTCTTTAAAGAATATCTTTGGAAGCGAACATGGAATTGATTGAAAAAGATATTGAATACAAGGAAAAATATTCACTTCAACACAATTCACATCTACCATTCATGTCAAAGGTAGATCTTTCCATTTAATTGAATCAGCTTTAATTTTATCAATAGAGAAACATAGTTCAACTTACACAAATGTTGATAATCCACATCAACCATTACCCCTAAATATTTAATTTTCTTAGTCCATCTAAGCTGTGTAATCTGTTTACAAGCAGGATAATCTTCCTCGTAATTGGTAACATGTTCCTCTTATCCTGATTAACCTTATAACCAGACATTTCTCCATATTGTACCAAACAGGTTTGCAGATGTCATAATGATTCTGAGGATTTGTTAAATATATTGGTACAAAGGAACCTTATATTCTCTTCATTTATTTTAATCCCACTAATTTTATCATTTTGTCTTATAGCTTGGGCTAGCGGTTCTATCACCAATGGTGACAAAGGACAGAATTGCCTTGCGGAGCGTGTTAAATTAAAGGTATCTGAAATTTGTCCATTTGTCACCATCCTCACCAAAGGATCTTTATACAAGGCTTTAACTCAACCAGGTAAAAAAGGCCCAAACTTAAATCTTCAAGTACTTTAAATAAAAAGTACCTTTCAACTCGATCAAAGGCTTTTTCTGCATCTAATGCCACTATCATTGATTGATTCAAACAATGTCTTGACACATTAATCAACGTCAACATTCTAACAATATTTTCAGAAGAAAATCTATTCTTAATGAAACCTGCTTAATCAACATGTATTAAACGTGATAAATACTTTGCAAGTCTATTAGCTACTATCTTATAATCTACATTTAATAAAGATACTACTCGATATGAGGCAACTTTCAATGGGGCACTTCCTTTTTTGCAATAACTAAGTCTAGCTCTAGAAAAGAATTCTGGAAATGCGTTTGCTCTTCTGTAGCTTGTTTAAGAACATCCCTGAAAACAGGAGACAAGACTTCATAAAATTCTTTATAAAACCCTCCCGTAAACCCATCTTCTCCAGGTGATATTCAATATCGCTTCTTCAATTTCTAAATCACTGAAAGGAACTTCCAATTCTGTCCTATCTTTATCGTCCAAAACTGATAACTCCAAACTACCTAAAAAAGACTCAACACGTTCCTCATCCTGACTTACATCAAAAGGATATAAATTTTGGTAAAATGAGTGAAATTCATCATTCATTTCCTGAGGTTTAAAAGTGACTCCTGTATTATTTCTTATCACATTTATTGTCCTTGATGCCTGTTCAGTCTTTAATTGCCGAGCAAAAACCTTATACACTCTTTCTCCTTACTCATAGTAATGCTATTTGGATCATTGTATTAATTTTTCATATTTATATGTTTGCATTATATTATAACAGTTTCAACTGAATCAAAAAAGTCTTTTTATCCACAGTCGAATTTCATTGGAATTCCTTCTCTCAAATTGTTATTTCCTTCTCCAAATTTTGCCTCTCTGCCAAATGCTGTGTCTTAATTCTTGCAGAATAATTGATTATCAGACATCTTAAATAAGCTTTTAAAGCATCCCACAAAACAAATTTACTTTGTACTGAATATGTATTAATTTGCAAATAAGACTGAATATGGTCTTTGATATAACTTAGAAACTTTGGTTGCTTCAATAACATCCTATGAAATTTTCACCGATAAGGGTCTCTACATTATGCAAACCAGAACATGTGCAGGTGCACAATCCTTTATCCAGAACCCTCGAGGTGGGGCAGGGGTCACTGTGTTCCGAATTTCAGATTTTTCTGGATTTCGCGAAGACAGATTTAAGCCCACCAAATTTGTGCTGCTGTATCCACCCCCACTCACTTCTAGTTGCGCTGCCTTTTTCCCCCACCCCTCGTCCGCCTGATTCGCGCTGCATCTCTCTCCCCACTTGCTGGTGTTTGGATCTTTCCGGATTTTAGATGTCCGGATAAATGATTGTGTACTTCTACTTAACAATGAAGAATGATCAGACAAAATCCTACTCTTATACTCTGTATGTATAAATCTACCCTGTAATTGTACTGACATTAAGCAAAAGTCAATTCTCGAAAAAGAATCATGTCTGGGTGAATAAAAAGAAAAGTATTTTTCTGTCAGTATTAACTTCCTCCAGATTTCCACCAAATTCAAATCTTTCATTGAGTCTAACATCCATTTAGCTATTTTGGTTCTTTGTACAGTTTTTTGAAATTTATCCAACTCTCAATTAAAATCCCCACCAACCAAAATATTTTCATTAGCTTGACCCAGATTCAAAAAAGTTACAGAAATAACATCTTCATCATCTTCATTGGGTGGATAAACATTCATCAAAGTCCATGCTTCAGCAAAAATTTGACAATTCACCAACAGCTCTCTACCCAATGTGGCAGAGAATGATTCCAACTGAAACGTTATCTTCATATGAACCAAAGTTGCAACTCACCTCTAGCTTTTGAATTAAATGAAGATGCAAAAACATGTCCTACCCAATCTCTTTTCAATTTCTTTCTCAGACAAACGAGTTTCTTGCAAAAAAGCAACATCAACCTTCATTTTCTTTATATATACCAATATTCCCTTCCTTTTAAGTGGATTATTAAGTCCTTTAACATTAAAGGTCAAAAAATTTAAAAGAGCCATAACTTGATTTCCTCTTGAGATTGACACTTCACACAGCAATTACATATTTAAATAAACCCAACCCCCCCTTTCAAACAATAAGAAAACCCTGAAAAAGTGTAAAAACCTACAAGAACCGGACCCCCCTCTGTGGACCAGGTGTAGTTCATACCACAAGTGGCAGATGACTTTAGAAGTAGTAGAGTCAACCACCACCCCCCAACCGTAATTTAAAACCCATCAGTCATCCTAGTGATAACAACCACATTGAGCTTGAGCTTCATCTTCAACATCACTCACCAATTCTGATTCCAACTTCTTTACCCCATTCCCTTCCCAATCTTATCCCAGGACATTTTCCCCATCGATTCCTTCAAATCTGGGAAGAAATTTGCAAACGCTAATGCACCATAAGGACTCTCAAAACATTGAGACTGATCTGGCCCGTAAATCACCTTAAATACCTTTGGATTCCGAAAAGTAAACTTATATCCTTTCTTCCACAGCACTGCTTTGACCAGATTAAACTCTTTCTGTCACTTAATAATCTCCTGACTTAAATCAGCATAAAATAAAACCCTATTGCCTTGAACCATCATTGGGGTTTGATCAAGGCGAGCTTTCTGAACTGCAAGCCACAATATCATTTCTCTATCCTGATATCACAAACATCTTCAAAGAACCGCTCTTAGCATTTGACCCGGAAATGGTTTTCTCCTTAATGGCCTATGAGGCCTATCAAAAAAACACGACTCCAAACATCTCTGGAATCCATTTCCAAAAATAATTTTACAGGATCTTCTGGCAGACCAACTATCTTAATATTATTACGACAACTTTGATTTTCCAACAAATATCTCTTCTGGACATACCAGCGTGTAAACAAATCCTCAATTTGATCCATTATCTCCACACAATGGTCCACACGGTCCTTACAGAGAAATAAAAATGTTACCTATCCTCTTAAATTGATCTTGTCCAGTGTCCACTGCTGTTGAACTCTTATTAATATCAACTTGAATAGATGTAATTTCTTCACACATACCAGCCATTTTTCTCTTCATACCAGCAAATTGATCATTTAAAGTTTCAAAACCTTAGGTCATAGAAGACATCATCTTTTCATTTGGTTGGATCAGTTCTGTAGACATGAGGTTGACTTCCATCCCTGTTGCAGGGGCCTTGAAGTCTGGGGAAGGCCTCTGTGGTGAAATGACAGTTTTCATTGGAGAAGGAGATGTTCTTAAATCCTTAGGCGTCCCTTCAGTGAGTCCAACTGCAGCAAGTAGTCATTCTTGCTCTTCTTCTTCTCGAACTTCTAAGTTGTCCTCCTCCACCTCTTCTCTGCCACCTCATACCTGGTAGCCCAACTGCGGATCTGATCCAGAATTTCCTGAATGCGATAACTTCTACCCATGCTGAGAAGCTCAGTAGAACACAGGGGAGCATCTCCAGATGCATACAGGCAGTTCCCTTCCCGCTAACTCATGCTGGCATTCGGGCACCAACACCCCGCTCTCCTTAGTCAAGCCGGCTCATGTCGGATTCCATACTCGCGCTCCTCCTGGCCTGCCACCAGGCCAAAGATCTCAGCGCCATCTTGCGTCTGAGGATGCGGACGTTTCTTCCAGCTTCTCCTGAGTTCCACGTTGAGGATTCGGATCTATCTCTAACTGCTCCTGAGGTTCCTTCTGGAAGGTCGGCCTTGCTTCTTCTGTACTTTTCACAGGTTGAAAACCGAGGTTTTTTCTAAGTTGCTGGTAATGAAATGGTATTGTATGAACTGACCAGTACAGGCATGGGTTGGCCCACCCTCCTGATGACATCCTCTCCGAGACTCCTCCCTGGACTCCTCCCCTGTAACCCAGGCCATAAAGTTCGAGGCACCTCTTCCTTCCCTTCACTTTCTTGCTTGGACCCAGGCCTGCAGTCTTGTGTGTAATAAAGGCTATCGTTCCCCCTATTCTTTGTCTCTGTGATTATTGGGCCAACTGGTCGTGCCCAACACTGCTTTTTTCTTTTCTTCATTTCCAGAATCCTACTGTAGTAAATTTCTGTTCAAAACATTGATAAAGTCAAAAAAGTCACTACAGTTCGAGTATTGAACAGTTCAGTCAGGCAGAGGTGTCTTCTCACATCTTTTTCCGACGCCATCTTGCCACGAGACCCCCCCCCCACCCCCTCAGCTGACTCCTTGAACACCATCCAGTCCATAGAATCTAGGCAGTCCTGCAGCTGTCTTCCCTGACGTGACCACCTTCTGGTTGTCCTGATCTAGTAAGTGATGTGGGCAATTTTAGGCCCCATTTCTAAGAGAGGATGTGATGCCCAGAGGTGGTTTACAAGAATGATCCTGGCGATGAGTGGAATAATGTTTGAGGAGCATTTGATGGTTCTGGGCCTCTACTTGCCCGAGTTTAGAAGGATGAGGCAGGACCTCATTGAAATCTGATGAATAGTGAAAGAGCTGGATTGAGAGGATTTTGCCAGTAGTGGGAGAGTTTAGGACCAGTGGGCACAACCTCAGAATAAAAGGATGTCTGCTTAAAAAGAAAATTGAGAAACCTTTTCATCTGAAGCAGTGATTTTCAAACTCCTCCTCCACACCCCCACCCCGGATCATATTCCACTTAATCTCTGTGCCAGAAGTTCTCTGTTAGTAAGGGATTACTTAAGGTGGAATGTTATTGGAAAGAAAATGTTTGAAAACCTCTGTTTTAATTGTACCTCATTGACTGTTTCTATGCGTGGTTTCATATCTCCAGAGGAAATGGGCCAATGACAATTTTTCTCAAGCAAAATATTTCCTTCACAATTGCGTCCACTGCAGTCTTTCTCAGCCTTTTTTCCCATTCATATGCCACTTTAAGCAATCTCTTACTCATTTTTCGACACTCCAAGGAATAAAGTCCCAACCTGTTCAACCTTTCCCTGTAGCTCAACTCCTGAAGACCTGGCAGCGTCCTGGTAAATCTTCTCTGCACTCTTTCAATCTTACTAATACCCTTCCTGTAGCTAGGTGACCAGAACTGCACACAATACTCCAAATTTGGCCTGACCAACATCTTATCCAACCTCACCATAACTTCCCAACTCCTATTTTCCATATGTTAATTAATGAAGGCCAAGATGACAAAAGCTGTCTTTAGAACCCTGTCGTCCTGTGACACCACTTTCATGGTATTATGTAACTGTGTTTTATCTCTTGCTGCCAATTTGTATAACTTCTCTGTTCAATTTCATAAGGTTGGCTTCTGGAGTATTTTATTGTGCCCCTTGATCTAGAGAGTCTGGCAGAGCAAAGCAATTTTGTTTTCTTTTGTCGGCTCAAATTTTGTCACATTGATCCAAAAACAAGTATTTTCACCATTCCTTCATTTCAGATTCTCTGCAGCTGTCGTATTGAACCTCATCATGACGGCATCATGTTTGTCTTGTTTATCTTTTACCCCTCCATCCAGACACAACGAGTCGACCCCACTCATGCAGCACCACTGCCATTTCTGCTGCTCGGTTTTTCATCCCATGTATTCAGTTTGTTATTTCCCCTCTTCTTTTTCTCAGCAAAGAGAATCAGGTTTGTTTGATCATCTTTCTGAATCCCAGTGAAAGGTTATCGACCTGAAGGTTTTAACTCTGATTATTTTTCCAGTAGATGACCTGCTGAGTATTTCCAGCATTAAGTTTTTATTTTACTGCCTTGGTGTATTACTGAGTGCTTTGAATGGGAGAAGAAATATGGGTTGGGTTAAGTGGAGATGTTTCGATCATGGAGTGCGTTTAGAAAAATAAACATAAAAGGGGAGGGTGCATGGAAATAGTTAAATCATCTTTTAAAATTGTTTTTTGAGCTATGATTGTTTTCCGATGTACGTGCAGTGTTCAGAATTAAAAATTTATTGTGATGAACATGTCAGAAAATTTGTCATTTTGTGGCAACAATACAGATGCAAATATTGTTCTAAATTACATTTTAAAAAAAGAAATCCATTTGTGCAAAATGAAGAGTAAGTGAGGGAGTGACTGGTTCCTTGAACATTCAAAAATCTGATTGCAGAGGGGGAGAAGCTATGTTTGTATCATTGGGTGTTCGTCTTCATGCTCCTGGACCTGTTTCCCTGGTGATAGCAGGGTGAAGAAGGCCTGGTCTGGGTGGTAAGGGGGAGGATAGAGGTTGTTTTCTTGAGACTCCACCTCTTGGAGAAGCCCTTAATACATGGGCTAAGGATGAAAGGGGAAAAGTTTAGTGGAAACATGAGGGGGAGCTTCTCCACACAAGGTGGTGGGAGAGTGGAACAAGCTGCCAGCTGCATGAGGAAATGTGAGGTCAATGTTTGTATTGAAGAACTTGGACAAGTTGAGGGATACGAGGGTGTTGACAGGCTCTGGACTGGATGTTGGTCAGTGTGATAAGGCAGGATAAGAGTTCTTCAGTTGGCGCGTTAAACCATAAGACAGACAGCTGTGTTCTCGCCCATTTAATGGACTGTGCGTGGTGCAGCGGGCCGAGGAATGGCACGTTGATCTGTGGAGTCTCCTGCCGGAAAGCACGGGATACTCACGGGGCTTAATTTAAACCTGCTGGCAGCAAACTCTTAATGATGTCCCACCTTGTCCCGTGGAGCCAGGTACATATAACCATATGACAGTTTACTGCATGGAAACAGGCCATGTCGGCCCTTCGATTCCGTGCCGGTTCACATGAACCTCCCCACTAGTTTCCCCCTCCCACACTCCACCCATATCCTTCCAACCCCCTCATATCCATGTACACATCCAACATTCTCTTCAATGACAGAAAGGACCCTGCCGCAACTATCTCTTCTGCCACCACCACAGAAGCCTCTTATAACATTTCTCCTAAAGTTTTGCCCCCTTACCCTTAACTCATGCCTTCTTGTTCCAACCTCCCCCACCCTCAGGGGAAAGAGTCTACTTATGTCTAGTCGATCTATTCCCTTCATAATTTTAAATACTTCGATCATAACTCCCTTCAACCATCGACGTTCCAATGAATAAATTCGCAGTCTCCTTCATCTTTCTTTGCACTCTAGATGTTGTAAGTCAGGCAACATTTTTGTAAATCTTCTCTGCACCCTCTCCACCTTATCTATATCATTCCTATAATTTGGAAACCAGAGCTGAACACAATTCTCCAAACCTGGCCTCACCAATGCCTTAAACGCTAGTCTATGGTATGATTTATGAAGGCCAGCATGCCATACCCCTTCTTAACTACCCTGTCTTCATGGGAATCCACCTTCAGTGAACTCTGTACCATAACTCCAAGATCCCTCTGTTCCTCTTCATTTCTCGACCCCCTCCCCTTAACTGCATAGGTCCTATTAAGATTATTTTTTCTGGAATGCAGCACCTCACACTTGTCAACATTAAATTCCATCTGCCATCTTTTCCAAACAAACCAAATCCTGTAATCCAAGAAAACCTTCCTCACCATCCACCACTCCCCCTATTTTCATATAGTCTGCATATTTGCTTACCCAGTTAACCACACCCTCATCCAAATCATGAATATAAACAACAGGGAACCCAGCACCAATCCCTGAGGCACACCACTCGTCATAAGCTTCCATCCTGACAGACAGTTGTCCACCATGACTCTCTGCTGTCTATGTCCCAGCCACCTCTGAACCCATCTCACTATCTATTAATCCCTAGTGACTGAACCTTGCTAGCTAACATTACATGTGGAACCTTATCAAAAGCCTTACTAAAATTCAAATAGATCTCGTCAACTGCCCTACCTTCATCCACTTTTCTTGTCACCTCTTCAAAAAATTCAACAAGATTCGTTAAAATGATTTTCCCTTCACAAACCCATGCTGGATGCCACTGATCAATCCCTGTCTATCCAGATATTTGTACATACTATCTCTAAGAATACCCTCCATATCTTTCGCCACCACCAAAGTCAAACTTACTGGCCAATAATTACTTGGCCTGCACCTTGTGCTTTTTTTAAACAGCGGAACTACATTTGCAACCCTTCAATCCTGCGACACCACACCCTTCTCCAGTGATCTTTGAAAAATCACTGTCTGATCCCCCGCTATTTTCTCCCTGACCTCCCTTAACGTCCTGGGAAAAATCCAATCAGGACCAGGAGACTTATCCTCCTCTATTGACCCTGGAAGCTCCAAAACCCTCTCTTTACTAATCCCTATTCTTTCCATAACTAAGCTATTCACCTCATTTATCTCACATAGTCCAGTGACACTTTCCCTTGTGAATACAGAAGAGCAAAATATTGTTCAATATCTCCCCCATCTCATGCAGCTCCTCACATACACATCGTCCACCGTTCCCATTTTCCAGTGGACCTACCCTATCTTTAACCCTCCTTTTACTGTTGACATATATGTAAAAACCCCAAGGATTCACGTTCACCTTATTTGCTATTGACACCTCATACCTTCTTTTTGCCTTTCTAATTTCCCTCTTGACGTTCTTTCTGCAATCTAAGTAAGGATCATACATCTCCTCAATCTTTTGTTTCTTATATTTAGCATGGGCCTCCCTTTTATCCTGAACCGTTCCTAATTTTTCTTGAAAACCACGGCTCCTTTGAACTTTTAGTCTTGCCTTTCGGCCGATCTGGAACATAAAGATCCTGTACTCTCAAAATCTCACCTTTTAAATACCCTCCAATTTTCCTCTTCATCATTTCCAGCTAAAAGATCAGCCCACACAACTCTCTACAAATCCCTTCTCATTTCCTCAAATCTGGCATTCCCCCACTCGAAGACCTTCAACTTCACACCCAACCTATCCGCTTCCATAATTAAGCTCAATCTAATGAACCCATGATCACTGGATCTGAAGTTCTCCCTAACGCTCACTCCACCACATGCTCATTCCCTAACCACAGATCGAACATTGCCCCCCCCCTCTAGTGGGCATCTCCACATACTGCTACAAAAAGCAGTCCTGAACACATTGTTTGAACTCTAAGCCATGCTGACCTCTCACTGACTGTGTTTCCCAATTGATGTTAGGACTTCACTTGCCTCCTTTCTGGACCAATCAACCTCGGGTATTGCTTAATCAGGCTGAAACCTAGATTTGCCTTGTGGCATAATGGCAGAGGACATGAAATTCTGGCATATAGTAGGTGCATTGGATGCTGCTACAGCATCTCAAGTAAGAGAATTTGTTGCCAATACCCTGGCAGAAAACCAGTACACCAGGTTCTGCCAATTTTTCCTGGATATGCTGGAATTGACAAGACATGAGTGCGGCTTGCGGCTTTTAAATATGGAGGGTCTGGGTGACAGGAATCCATCCGATTTAATGAATGAGATGCTCACATTAACAGATGGTCATTCTCATTGTTTACTTTTTGAGACTCTATTCCTGTCCAAACTCCCAGGTCATGTTGCAATACCAATCATTCACATGGATTTCCACCATCCCCATGACATAGCGCGGGAGGCTGACAGGCTCCATCATACTCCAATGCAAGAGTCTGCTCACGTCCAGACTGTTTTCGCAGCAGATCCATCTCCCGTGTCCCATGAGCCTCCTATATCTGAAGTTCAGTCAAAGAAGGATGAACACGGTGATGGGCGGTGAGAATGGTGTTTTTACCATGGCCATTGGGGTAAAAATGCCCATAAATGTGTCCCACCATTTACCTATTTCAGCAAAAAGGCAGGAAACAAAAAAGCCGGCTACCATTAATGGCCTCGGCAGCTGGGACAAGTATGGGCCTATTGTATCTACAAGATGACGCTGGTAAGCACAAGTTTCTTGTAGACACAAGTGCTGAGGTCGGTTTGCTCCTGCCAACCTATTTTGAAATAAAAACCACAATAAATAACATCACCCGGCTCTTCAAACAGCAAATGGGAAGACAATTCCCTGCTTTGGCACATGATGGGTCATGATTGGGATAGGAGATGTGACATTCCATTGGAATTGTGTATTGGCTTCCATTGCCCAGCCCATTATGGGTGCAGATTTTTTAAGGTCCCATGACTTGCCAGTAGACGTGGAGGAAATTGGTTCATGCTACCAGTTTTCAAATATACCCACTGGTATGTAGCAAATGGAGAGTTGCCCTTCTAGGGGTGCAAACCCTGCACAAAGATGCCTATGCTGCTCTTCTCAATGAATTTATCTGTATTTTCTCACTTAATTTCAATACCTCCTAAACAGCCCAGGATGTGTCCCATTACATAGACACTTCAGGCCAGCTGAATTACACCAGGGCTCTTCGTCTTCCACCTGATAAACTGCTCAGGCAAGGGCAGAGTTTAGTGCAATGGAGGAATTAGGTATCATTCAGCACTCCAACAGACCTTGGGCATCACAGTTACACATGGCACCCAAGAAAACAGGTGGATGAAGACTCTATGGCGATTACCGTAGGCCAGGGGTGTCAAACTCAAATTCGCAGAGGGCCAAAATTAAAAACTTTTACTAAGTCGTGGGCCAAACTAAATATTTATTGAAAATTTTCAACAACATCTGCATGTTTTCTCTTCTTTCAACATATGTAATGTTAAACTTTTTCTCATTAAAATAAATGTTTAATAATATTTTTGGTTAAACTCTTTCCAGACAAAGCATTAACAAATGAGAAATAAAATATAAAATAAAGTTTGCTGTAAAACCAGACTTCTTTTCATCTCCTCCACCTTCTGGAGCTTTTGCTTCTCGTTCAGATCCTTAAACATGTCCTGGTGTTTCGTTTCATAGTGTCGCCGTATGTTATATTCTTTAACTACAGACACGTTGGCTCCACACACAAGACAAACAGGTTTGTCTTTTAAAATGATGAACATATAGTCTGCCTCCCACCTGTCTTAAAAGGTCCTGTTTTCTGTCTTTCTTTTGGCCATTTTTCGTAAGAGGTTTATTACATGTGAGTTAGGCGACAGATCGCAGATCCTAATGAAAGTAAACAGAGGAGGTGTGGGCGATTAACGGGCTGACGGGTCGGCGCCAATGCATTTGCAAAGCATTCTGGGACTTGTAGTATTAGCTGTGCTTGCGCTATATTGGCGCGGCGACCAGCGGGCCAGCTCTAATACATATTTGATATGATCTTGCGAGCCAATTATAATTATATCAAAGGCCAAATTTGGCCCACGGGCCTGAGTTTGATATGTGTGCCGTGGGCTCATTAACTACATCCGACAGATACCCTCTCCCTCATATTCAAGATTTCGCTGCCCAACCGCACGATTTCTGTGCTTTCTCCAAGGTTGATCTTGTCATGAGACACCATCAGATCCCAGTCCATAAGGATGACATTCCTAAAATGGTGATTATTACCCCTTCTGGGCTTTTTGAATTTCTTAGGATGCCACTTGAGTTGAAGAATGCTGTTCAAACCTGCCAGCGGGTTATAGGCACTTTGGACAGAGATTTAGAGTTCCCTTAGATCTACTTGGATAACATCTGGTAAAAACAATTTCATCACGAATATTCTGTCCAGACCGACTGTATAACATATTCAGTGTGACATTGATATTCCTGAATTAGCCAGTGGAGCCTGATGTTCAGGCATACAGTACGGCCATTACTAACTTGGACATACAGCAGTTGGCACCACAACTGGGTGGCCAACCTTACTTTGTGACATGTCTTTGGGCTACACTCAATCAGTGATTCTACCATCTTGGGGGAAACACCTTTTTGACCAGATACACAGCTTGTCTCATCCATCCATCAGAACATCTGTCCAGCTCATGTCAAATAAATATGTATGGCATGGTCTGCAAAAAGGCGTCGCACAATGGGTCTGCACATGTACCTCCTGCAAGACTGCTAAAATTTTGTGGCACACTAAGGCACCTCTTCAACCTTTCCCAGTGGTACGCAGGCGGCTGGAACATGTGCATGTGGACCTGCTCGAATCATTGCCAGTATCTCAAAACATGAGATACATTCTAACAGTCGCAGAATGTTTCACGCGCTTGCCAGAGGCCATCTCGTTTCCATCCAGTGACACTGAGACAAGGGCCAGAACATTCATCATCAATTGGATGGCTAGATTTGTTTTCCGGCCCACATTACTTCAGACCGTGGAACACAATTCAGCCACAATCCAACGGCCTTGTGGAATATTTCCACTGGCAACTGAAGGCGCTCCTCAATTAGGTCAATGAGTTGCCATGGGTTCTATTGGGAGTGCGCATGGCTCCAAAGGAAGATATGTCTGCATTGTCTGCAGAGATGGTTTATGGTACGGTCCTTACATTTTCTTGGGACATTCATTTCACAACCAACTCTGATCTGAATGTCCTTCAGCAACTTCAACATGGTGTTGCAATCAGCAAACCTTTTCCTACCCACTAGCATGGATCCCCTAAACAGAATGTGCCCCCACCACTCCTGGATGTTAATTTTGTTTTTATGCACAGACAGGTCCCAGGAGTCCCGTTACAATGACCGTATGAGGGCCCTTGCCGCGTGGTGAAGAAGGATGGGGTTGTTTATACTTTGGACATTGGGGGACATTCACAGCTGTTTAGTGTGGATAGACTCAAGCCTGCCCATGTGGATCCAGCTTCACCCATTCAGTACCCCCAGCCCAGATGGTGAGGAGGTCCAGCTAAGGTGCATGCAGCTGCTGCTTTAGTTTCTGGTGACGGTTCTGGGTGGGGGGTGGGGGGTGGTTGGTGTAGCAGCTGTCTAATGGGCCGAGTGGGCATGGTTCTTTGCCGGGTGTGCAAAATCATAAGACAGAGAGCTGGGTACTCATCCATTTAATTGACCACCCTCACGTGGTGCTTCTTGCCGAGGAATGGCACGCTGATCTGTGGATTCTCCTGCCGGAAGGAATATCATAACATAACATAACATAACAATTACAGCACGGAAACAGGCCATTAGGCCCTTCTAGTCCGCACCGAACCAAACACCCCTTTCTAGTCCCACCTCCCTGCACAATGCCCATAACCCTCCATCTTCTTCTCATCCATATACCTGTCCAACCTTTTCTTAAATAATACAATTGACTCCGCCGCCACTATTTCTCCCGGAAGATCATTCCACACAGCTACCACTCTCTGAGTAAAGAAGTTCCCCCTCATGTTACCTCTAAACCTCTGCCCCTTAATTCTTAACTCATGTCCTCTTGTTTTAAACTTTCCTCCTCTTAACGGAAATAGTCTATCCACATCCTTCTGTCTATCCCTTTCATAATCTTAAATACTTCTATCAAATCCCCTCTCAACCTTCTACGCTCCAAAGAATAAAGACCCAATCTGTCCAATCTCTCCCCATACTCCAGATGCTTAAACCCAGGCAACATTCTGGTAAACCTTCTCTGCATTCTCTCCACTCTGTTTATATCCTTCCTATAATTAGGCGACCAGAACTGCACACAGAACTCCAAATTAGGCCGCACCAACGTCTTATACAATCTCAACATCACCTCCCAACTCCTATATTCCATGCAATGATTGATAAAGGCCAGCATTCTAAAAGCCTTCTTCACCACCCTATTCATGTGAGTTTCTACTTTCAGGGAACGATGTACCGTCACTCCTAAATCTTTCTGCTCTTCTGTATTCCTCAATGCTCTCCCATTTACCACGTATGTCCTATTCTGATTCTTCTTACCAAAATGAAGCACCTCACACTTATCAGCATTAAATTCCATCTGCCATTTTTCAGCCCACTTTTCTAAGCAGCCCAAATCCCTCTGCAATCCTTGAAAACCTTCTTCATTATCCACTATTCCACCTATCTTAGTATCGTCTGCATATTTACTAATCCAATTCACCACCCCATCATCTAGATCATTAATGTATATAACGAACAACAATGGGCCCAATACAGATCCTTGAGGCACACCACTGGTCACCGGCCTCCAACCTGACAGACAATTATCCACTACCACTCTCTGGCCTCTCCCTTTCAGCCAATGTTCAATCCATTTGACTATCTCAAAATTTATACCTAAAGACTGCACCTTCCTAACTAACCTTCCATGTGGTACCTTATCGAAGGCCTTACTGAAGTCCATATAGACAACATCCACTGCGCTACCCTCATCCACATTCCTAGTCACCTCTTCAAAAAATTCAATCAAACATGACCTTCCTCCCACAAATCCATGTTGAGTGCTCCTGATCAGACCCTGTCTATCCAGATGTTTATAAGTACTATCTCTAAGAATTTTCTCCATTAATTTACCTACCACAGACGTCAAACTTACAGGCCGATAGTTGCCAGGCTTCCTCCTTGAACCCTTTTTAAATAACGGAACCACATGCGCAATGCGCCAATCCTCCGGCACTATCCCCATATCTAATGACATTTGAAAAATTACCGCCAGAGCCTCTGCTATTTCCTCCTTCACTTCTCTCAATGTCCTGGGGAAGATCCCGTCTGGTCCCGGAGACTTATCCACCTTTATATTCTTCAAAAGCCTTAAAACTACACCTTTTGTAATCTCTATATTCCCCATATTTACCCAATTTGCTTTTTTTTTATCCCACATCTCCCAATATCCTTCTCCTTAGTGAATACCGAAGAAAAGAAACTGTTCAATATCTCCCCCATTTCTCTAGGTTCCACACACAGTTTTCCACTCTGATTTTCTAAGGGACCAATTTTGTCTCTAGCTTTCCTCTTACCATTAACATATTTGTAGAACTCTTTTGGATTAGTTTTCACCCTGCTTGCCATAGTTTTCTCGTACCTTCTTTTAGCTTTCCTAATTCCTCTCTTAAGATTCCTCTTACATTCAATGTATCTTTCAAACATCTCCTTAACTCCATGCTTCTTATATCTAATGTACGCCTCCCTTTTTCTTCAAACCAAGTTTCCAATATTCCTTGAAAACCACGGCTCTCTCAAACCTTTTGCCCCTCCTTTTAACCTAACAGGAACATAAAGCTTTTGCACTCTCAAAATCTGATCTTTAAAAGACTTCCATCTCTCTACTACATCCTGCCCATAAAACAAATTTTCCCAATGCACACCCTGCAAGTCCTTTCGCATCTCCTCAAATCTAGATTTTCCCCAATCAAAAACCTCAATCCTTGGCCCTGATTTCTCTCTTTCCATAATGACATTGAAGCTGATGGCATTATGATCACTGGACCCGAAGTGCTCGCCAACACTAACCTCCGTCACTTGACCCATCCCATTTGCCAACAGTAGATCTAACACTGCTCCTTCTCTGGTCGGCACCTCTACATATTGTTGTAAAAAACTATCTTGCACACATTTCACAAACACTAACCCATCCATTCCTTTCACAGAATGTGTTTCCCAATCTATATGTGGAAAATTAAAATCTCCCATAATTACAACCCTGTGCTTATCACAAATATCTACTATCTCCCTACAGATTTGCTCCTCTAGGTCTCGGTCCCCTCCAGGTGGTCTATAATACACCCCTACAAGTGTAACCTCTCCTTTCCTACTCCTCAGTTCCATCCAAATAGCCTCCGTGGATGTGCCCTCTAATCTATCCTTCCTAGGCACCGCTGTAATATTTTCCCTGACAAGCAATGCAACCCCACCTCCTCTTGCCCCTCCGACTCTATCACACCTAAAACAACGAAACCCAGGGATATTCAGTTGCCAATCACATCTTACCATTAACATACTCACAAGGCTTAATTTAAACCTGTGGTCCCGTGGATTGGCAGGAAACTCAGAATGATGTCCCACCTTCTCCCATGGAGCCCGGGACATGCAGAAAATGAAAGAAGCCTGTAAAGTCTGAATTAAGCAGTCTTGTGTTGACGAACCTGGTGTGTGTGTGTGTGTGTGCGTGTGTGTGTGTGTGTTTGTGTTGCTTTAGTAGCTCTATCGAAGTAGCTGCTACATATTTAAATATTTGGGGTGATTATCGTACTTATAGGATACTTTTCATCCATCTCACAGCCTGTGGGAAGAAGCTATTCCCCAGCCTGGCAGTCCTGATTTTGATGATGGACGTGGTTAAAGATGCTGTGCACTGGATGGAAATGGTCTGTTTACAATTCCTTGAGTCCTATTTGAAAAACAATCCCAGTAAATGTCATCTACAGAAGAAAGGGAGACCCCAGTGATACTCACAACTCTTTGCATCATTCCTGTCTGATGCTTTACAGCTACTGGACCATCCAATGATGCAGCCAGACAGGAAACTCAATTGCGCCTGTGTAAAATCTCAAGATGAGAGCCGTTGTCCTTGACCACCTCAGCCTCCTTGGGAAGTGTAGGCACTTCCTGACCAATAAGGAGGTGTAATTGTTTTGTGTATTAATATGTGTCTTCCATCAGCCAGCTCCCCACCATGACTACCAGCCCCCCCACCCACATCATCATCGGGCACACAAAACTCAAAACAGTCAACCAGTTTACCTATCTCGGCTGCACCATTTCATCAGATGCAAGGATCGACAATGAGATAGACAACAGACTCGCCAAGACAAATAGTGCCTTTGGAAGACTACACAAAAGAGTCTGGAGAAACAACCAACTGAAAAACCTCAAAAAGGTTACCGTCTACAGAGCCGTTGTCATACCCACACTCCTGTTCGGCTCCAAATCATGGGTCCTCTACCGGCATCAAATATGGCTCCTAGAACGCTTCCACCAGCGTTGTCTCCACTCCATCCTCAACATTCATTGGAGCAACTTCATCACCAACATCAAAGTACTCGAGATGGCAGAGGCCGACAGCATCGAATCCACGCTGCTGAAGATTCAACTGCGCTGGGTAGGTCACGTCTCCAGAATGGAGGACCATCGCCTTCCCAAGATCGTGTTATATGGCGAGCTGGCCACTGGCCACCGAGACAGAGGTGCACCAAAGAAGAGGTACAAGGACTGCCTAAAGAAATCTCTTGGTGCCTGCCACAATGACCACCGCCAGTGGGCTGATATCACCTCAAACCACGCATCTTGGCACCTCACAGTTTGGCAGGCAGCAACCTCCTTTGAAGAAGACCACAGAGCTCACCTCACTGACAAAAGAAAAAGGAGGAAAAACACAACACCCAACCCCAACCAACCAATTTTCCCTTGCAACCGCTGCAACCGTGTCTGCTTGTCCCGCATCGGACTTTTCAGCCACAAACGAGCCTGCAGCTGACGTGGACATTACCCCTCCATTAATCTTCGTCCGTGAAGCCAAACCAAAGAAGAAGAAAAGTATGGATGGGAATTTTATGTGATTGTATTGTCTATTCTTGCTCTTTAACAATCTTTAGTGGATAGAAGTAGTCATTGTACTTTAGGATGTACAATCATGTACAGATTGTCCTTCAATAGCCATTTGGCCCAGATGTCTATTCAGTCCAAGAATACTTTCAATCACAGGCACCATTCATTTTGCAACAACTGCCACTTAATTTTGCCAGTTGTTCAATGGTAAACTATATGGGGAAAACACCACTGTCAACTCTTCTACCTTAAAGGAGTAATTATATTCAAATGGGCAGTAGATCAAGAGATGGAAACAGTGAAATCAGACAGAGGTGAGTGGCTGCTTAAATTAGAAACATTCGTGTTCATGCTGTAGAGTTTAAGGCTGCCCAGGAGGAATATAATGTGTTTTCTTTAAGATTGTTTGCCCTCACCCTGGCAAAGGATGGGGCCAACAGACATGTTGCTGGAAGGGTTCGAGAATTGATATGGTAGGTCACAGGAAGCTCAAGTTTAGATCCATAGAGCACATGTATTTAGCAAAATGGCCACCCAGTCTGTATTTGGTCTTGCTGATATTGAGGTCAACTGAGTCTACCAAATGTAGGAGATTATGTACCAGGTTAAAGGATGGTGCTGAAGTTGGAAGTATTCAAGGATAATGTGTCAGATGTGGCAGCTGATGGGTGGTAAGTGAGGAACCTAAGGGATTCTGTCCTTTTTCTGCCAGAGAGGAGGTGGGGAAAGGGCAGAAAGAGAATTAGAGATACGGATGCAGACCTTATCAAAGACAGGATGGGGGGATCTGCATTTATTGAAGAAAGAAGATATTTTGGGTGTCCTGGAGTAGAAGACCTCATTTTGGAACTGTTACAGGCTCAGAGGACCCCAAAACCTAGCAGCAATAAAAATCACCAAGACAAATGGATACTTAAACAAATGTTATTTTTAATTTCCTTGAAACAAAAAACAGGATCAAACTTTAACTTATCACTATTAACAGCTTTCCATTACCCCCTTCTAATTCTAAGCGCAGGTGTATTTAATGTGCATAAAGTTCTTTGACACAACTCCAAGTTCACCGGTGTCTATCAATTCTTATACTGTGCACAGAATTCAACATTTATGAATTTTCACCAAGCTCTGGTACTTAAAAGTAAATGTTTACCCTCCAGGAAGGCGCTTGTTGGTTTCAGAGAGGGATTTCTTGCTCATTGGACACACAAAAACTGATTCCCTCTGATCAGCCACTTTGGGGTCTTGCCAAAGAAATTTGACCCATCAGGGTTTTCCAAACGATAACCTCTTCTGCAGGTCACCATTGAGTTCCTTTTGTTTCCTTTATTTCAGGTGAAATACCATTTCTAGCCAGCCATTTCCTCTTGTATGGACAACAAAGTTTTTCAACAGGCTGAACTGAGAACTCACAACCTGTCTTCAAAATGGGGTTTCAACAAGATGCCAGCTTGACATTTCTCTCTCTCTCTCTCTCTCTCTCTCTCTCTCTCTCTCTGCCTCTCTCTCTCTCTCTCTCTCTCTCTCTCTCTCTCTCTCTCTCTCTTTAGAAAAAGCCTATTTGATCTCTCTGCTTGCAAAACCACATGACCTTCTTCGAACAGCAAACAGGTACAAGCCAGATGACTGCACTGGGCCCAAACTTTTGAATCCAATCATCTCTTGCTTTAAAAACAATAATCCATTTACACCTGCTTTTGAAATTATTTAGCCAAACAGTCTCCTTGTTTTGTCTTTGCAAAGGCTCTCGGCGCCTGCATGACTCACTCTCAACAAAGCTCTTGCATTTTAAATAAAAGCTGTTTTGTGAAGTGTTTATGTTTGTTTGTAACCTACACAACTCCTATAATCCATCTCTTTCAAAAACCTATCTATATACAATGTAAAATATATAATCTGTCACAGGACAGATGCAGCAGAGGAGTTGTGATCAAATCAATGGTGTCCTTGCAAAAGAAAAAGTGGGAAGAGGTATAATCCAGTTGGCTCTGGTAAGTGTAGTTTGTAATAATTTGAAACTTGAACCTATCTCTCTATTCCAGGAGACAATTTACTGTTATTTAATTAAAAAGTGTCATATCACACAAAATTGATTTTTTCCTGCTGTAAGACAGATAGATTCGCCATTGGCAGAAATTGCCTGAAATGCCTCTGGCAGACAGAGAAAGACTGAGTGCTCCCCCACCAACGCCACCCCGAACCCTGGGCCAAGTCACTGAGCAACTGTGGATTCTCTTTCAATGCTCACAGACCAATCCATGTCATTGGCAATGCTAGGTCCAGGTTTGAACCTCTGACATGATGAGGAACCATTTAGCACCCACTCGTATCCCAGATCTGATACCTAACACAATTTTAGCCAGTTTTGAACCAGTCTCTAGGAATCCATGGGCTGGTGTGAGTTCCTTGACTGCTTTGTCCAGAAGCCCACAGCCTGTGTGGGTTACTCTCCTCAAGTCACCAACAGCCTGCCACCTATGTGGGTCTTTCACCTGCAGAACCCTTGGTCACTGACCTATGGATTGAATTCTCTGCTTCTGAGATGTTGGTGGGGTGTGGTCTTTCTGTTTTCTGGTGCCCTGCATTAGTCCTCCACTTCCACAGAGTTCGCGGTGTCGAGGAAATCTAACAAATCTAAATTAAAAAAATTCAACTGAGAGGAGAATCTCACATGTCTAGAGGAATGGAATGGGCATTATTACAAATTGAAGCCTAATATTTGAATAGTCAGGTGCCAAATTTGCAAAAGCATAGAGTATATATTTCTCAAGCTATATGTATTTTTTTTCCAAAGGAATACAACTTTGAATATTTCCATGTCATATTGGCATCCCTAAAAAGTTAACATCTGATTTCCAAGAAAGTGCAAAACATTTCCTCATCATCGCTAACATAATTTGACAAATTTCAATTGATACATTAGTAGTTTTAATTTGGGGCTTGTTCCTTCAGTATTTCCTAATACAAATAAGGTTGGATTTTGCGGAAAAACATCTCCTGTAAGTTGTTCCAAAAATTTTGTAATTCTCCCCAAAAAGATCTTGCATTAGGACAAAGATAAGTTGAATACAAGAATGTTGCGACATCTTCACCACACCTAAAAGATTGATCTGATAATTCTGATTTTATTCTATTCAATTTCACTGGTGTAAGAAGTAACTGTAGAAGAAAAACTAGTTGTGAATTCCTTCCTCACTGCTGCAGAGTGGATCTCTGGTCAATAGTTTCAGACTGCTGAGTTGAAGTGAATTAATACAACTCCCCTGGATCAAGTGATCTCTATTGGAAATCAGCTTCTTGAGGAGCTTTTCAAATCCAACAACCTGAGTCACCTGCCTCCAGGTGCAGCTTTCAGAAAAAATCCTTGCTGACATCTGCTACATGACTGATGTAAAAACAATTATACTGAACTAATTTATATCTTTCATTGAGATCCTTAGATGGATCTCCCCATATTTGACAATCAATTACAATATTCAGATCTATTTCCCACGTTTGTCTAGACTTATGATCTCCTCATTTAAAAGTTCCTACTTGTAATCAAGAGGACATAATCGAAGTAAACTTTTTAACAATTCCTCTTTATAAGGAATTTTTATTTCAGTACAAACATGGTTGGTCCTAACTGATCCTTCAAATATGCTCTGAGTTGGAAATAGCAAAAAAGATTGCGATGAGTTATACGATATTTATTTCTCAATTGCTCAAATGACATTAATTGACTCCTTTTATCACAATCTTCAACATTTATAATCCCCTTACGAAACCCGCTATCCAGAAATTGATGATCCTTTGAAAAAGAGACGAGGATTTTGAATCAAAGCCATTCTGGGTGATGTACATCCACTTACACCAATCTCATCATTTATTTTATTCCATATGATAATCAAATGTTTCAACCATTGTGTATCTTCATCACCAACCATTAATTTCGTTTCCCACTTGTATATAAATTCTTCTGCTTTTCTCTCTCCTATTTTATTTGATTCTATTTTAACCCTTTCAAAAAAAGAAGCAAGAAATCTCATTTGAGCTGCTCCATAATATATTTTTTTAATTTGGAAGCTGCAGTCCTCTCAATGCAGAATTTGCATTGGGTTACTTAACATGGAATTCAATCGGAAATGGGTTCACGTGACATAAACTCATGATGCAGACTGTTTTCTGAGAATGGAATACAAGAGGAGGGTTGTCTAGGTCTTCTGCAGGATATAGATCACAAGATATAGGAGCATAAGTTGGCCCGTCGAGTCTGTTCCACCATTCTTCCACTCAGCCCCACTGCCCAGCTCTCTCCCCTTAACCCTTGATTCCTTGACTAATCAAATACTTGTCAATCTCTGCCTGAAATACACCCAGTGATCATAGTTCCACAGATTCACGACCCACTGACAAATAAATTTTTCCACATCTGTTTTAAATTGACACCCTTTTATCCTGAAATTATGTCCCTTGTTCTAGAATCTCCTACCATGGGAAATATCTTTGCCATATGTACTATGTCCAGGCCTTCCAGCATTTGAAATGCCGCAGAGGTCTCTCTTATCCTTCTGTACTCCATCTAGTACAGTCGAAGAGTCGACAATTGTTCCTCATACACTAACCCTTTCATTCCTGATATCATTCCAGTAAATCATCTCTGATCTTCTCCAACACCAGCACATCTTTTCTCAAATACGGCACCCAAAACTCTAAACCTGATTGAATGGAAAGGGAATTCTCCAACGACACATACACAACAGTGAAATGATATTATGTCTTGTTGATATTTACAAAAAATTAATGAACAGTCAATTAATAATTTTCAAAAGATGCCGGGACCCATTAATGGACTATTATCATAACCTAAAGAATTCGGGTTGTTCTGAAGCTTGATGCTGTGTTACAAGACCAGAGGATCCCAATACCCAGCAGCAGTAGATATTCACCAAGACAAATGGGGACTTAAACAAAAGCTGATTTTAATTATCTTTAAACATGAAAATGGAATTACACTTTAACTTACCACTATTTTACTTACTTACTTTACCTAACTTACCTCCCCCCCTTCTAATTCTAAGTGCACGTGTGTGTAATGTGTGTGTGAGTTCAGGAAAGTTCTTTGGTTCATTGTTCAATCTCACTTCTCATTCCTCCAAGTTCACTGGTTGCACGCCATTCTTCTACTCTGCACAGAAACCAGGTTTGGTGCTCCAAAGGTAAATAATTACTGTTCAGGAAGGTTCTTGTTGGTTTTCAGAGAGAGGTGTGTTGTTCAAGGAAGTATTAGGGTGTTTTTGACTCAACGTACCAGCATCTGAAGTCCGTTATCTCTTCAGAAAAGCTCTGATCGCTTTAGCATGGAGCAGAGCTGGACCAGGACTTTGCAGGTATTTAGGGGAGTGTGTGGGCAGGGTTTGTTCTGGACCAACAATCTCACCAAATGACTCTGCTTGAAATCAAGATTAAAACCATTTTGAGGAATACAACAGGAATTGTTCAACAAGAGCCTGGTGTTCCCTGAGGAGTTTTCTTTCAATAGTGGAAATGATTTTTTTTTAAAGCCCGTTAATCTTCCTGATACAGATCTTTGTATTTAACTTTCAGGTTGCTATCTGTTGTTAACTTGGAGGCCTTTAATGGAGAGACTGGCTGGAATCTTTGCTTTAACCAAGCAGTTCGCTTGCAATTTTCCAGCTGTAGGATGTGTTGCAGTTGCTTGCAAGTTTAGCAAGTGGGATTATGATGTGAAACTGCAAGTCACAACATGATTTTTATGTTTGAAAATGCCAATGTGAAAATTTTAACTTGTGTCTCCTTCGTTTGTTTAAGTTTACAGAGGAGACGTTGGGTCAAGCTGAGAGGACAGAGTTGGATGTCCATTTGGTGAATCGGCTGGGCAAAGCAGAAAGCACAAAACGAGGGTCTGAAAAAATAATGAAGCAGACTGAAGTGCCGTTGAACCAAACCCAGGTAAAGAATTTAATTTTGTGCTGTGTACTTAAGAGAATAAACAATTTGGGATTTTAGTGGTGACCTATTTAAATGAACAAAATCTGATTAGAATAGAAGTTTATGGAATGTTTGGAAGTTGCCACAAAAAAATGGAGCATAAAAATTAGATGTTGTAATTAAGGTAAATGAACAATACAATGAGCCTGGTGTCACAGTATCTGCCTCCCTCTACCGTACATCACCATTAAACTTTCTCCCCAATATGAACCTGATGTCAAAGTATCTGACACAGTTAATTGAACATCACTGTTAAACCTTCTCACGAATGTGAATCCTGTCTCATAGTTTCTGATTCAGTCTATAGTCCATCAACGTTAAACTTTCTCCCCCCTGTGAACCTGGTGTAATACTATATGCCTCAGTCTACCGTCCATCACCGCTAAACATTCTCCCCACTGTAAACCTGGTGTCACAGTATCTACCTCAGTCTACCATACATCACCCTTAAATCTCCTCCCTACTGTGAACCCACTGTCAATGTATCTGCAATAGTGTAATGGGCATCATTTTTAAAAAATTCTTCCCATTGTAAACATAACATAACATAACAATTACAGCACGGAAACAGGCCATTAGGCCCTTCTAGTCCGCACCGAACCAAACACCCCTTTCTAGTCCCACCTACCTGCACAATGCCCATAACTCTCCATCTTCTTCTCATCCATATACCTGTCCAACCTTTTCTTAAATAATACAATTGACTCCGCCGCCACTATTTCTCCCGGAAGATGATTCCACACAGCTACCACTCTCTGAGTAAAGAAGTTCCCCCTCATGTTACCTCTAAACCTCTGCCCCTTAATTCTTAACTCATGTCCTCTTGTTTTAATCTTTCCTCCTCTTAACGGAAATAGTCTATCCACATCCATTCTGTCTATCCCTTTCATAATCTTAAATACTTCTATCAAATCCCCTCTCAACCTTCTACGCTCCAAAGAATAAAGACCCAATCTGTCCAATCTCTCCCCATACTCCAGATGCTTAAACCCAGGCAACATTCTGGTAAACCTTCTCTGCACTCTCTCCACTCTGTTTATATCCTTCCTATAATTAGGCGACCAGAACTGCACACAGAACTCCATATTAAATTAGGCCGCACCAACGTCTTATACAATCTCAACATCACCTCCCAACTCCTATATTCCATGCAATGATTGATAAAGGCCAGCATACTAAAAGCCTTCTTCACCACCCTATTCACGTGAGTTTCTACCTTCAGGGAACGATGTACCGTCACTCCTAAATCTTTCTGCTCTTCTGTATTCCTCAATGCTCTCCCATTTACCACATATGTCCTATTCTGATTCTTCTTACCAAAATGAAGCACCTCACACTTATCAGCATTAAATTCCATCTGCCATTTTTCAGCCCACTTTTCTAAGCAGCCCAAATCCCTCTGCAATCCTTGAAAACCCGGAGTCCAGTATCTGCTCAGTCTACCGTACATCACCGTTAAACCTTCTCCCCACTGTGAACCCAGTATCTGCCGCAGTTTATTGTACATCACTGTGATACCTTCTCCATACTCTGAAATCGGTGTCACAGTATCTGCCTCAATCTACCGTACATCACTGTGTAACATTCTCCCCAATGTGAACTTGGTGTCACAGTATCTATCATAGTTTATCGTACATTACTGTTCAAACTTCTCACTGTTGTGAAGGCATAATCTTAATATCTGTCTCAGTTTCCCATACATCATTGTTAAACCTTCTCCCCCTGTTAACCTGGTGTCACTTTATCTACCACAGTTCATTTCACATCATCGTTAAACCTTCTTCCGACCGTGGTGAACATGGTGTCACAGTATCTATCACAGCTTATTGTAAATCACTGTTAAACCTTCTCTCTAATGTGAACTCGGTGTCCCAGTATCTGACAAAATCTAACGTACATTACTGTTAAACATTCTCCCCACTGTGACATTATCTGCCTCAGTCAACTGTACATCACTGTTAAACCTTCTCCTCACTGTGAACCTGGTGTCACAGTATCTGACACAGTTCATCACTGTTTTCTCCCCACTGTGGTCTACCGTCACATCAAAAATAAAATTCTTCCCTCAATGAACCCAGTGTCACTGAATCTGCTGCAGTTTTCCTTACACAACTATTAAACCTTCTCCACTCTATGAACCTGGTGTCACAGTATCTACCTCAGTCAATCATACATCACTTTTAAACCTTCTCCCCACTGTGAACCCAGTGTAACAGTATCTTCCTCAGTCTGCTGTACATCACCATTAAACCTTCTCACTACTGTAAGCCCGGGTCAGAGTACTTGCCTCAGTCAACCATACATCACCGTTAAACATTCTCACTTCTGTGAACCTGGTGTCTCAGTATCTGCCACAGTTTATCTTACATCACTCTTAAACCTTATCTCCACTGGAAACCTTTTGTCAGAGTTTCTGCCACCGTTTATCGTACATCACTGTTAAACCTTTTCATTGCTCTGAACCAGTGTCACAATTTCTCTCTAAGTTCACCGGACATCAGCAATAAACTTTCTCCCCACTGTGAACCCAATGTCTCAGTATCTGTTTCAGTCTCCCGTGTATCAACATTAAACCTTCTCCCCACTGTGAACCTGTGTGGCAGTTTGTGCCAGAGTTCGTTGTACATCACCATTAAACCTTCTCCCCACTGTGAACCTGTTGTCACAGTATCTGCCTCTGTTTATCTTACATCACTGATAAACCTTCTCCCGAACACGGTGTCACAATATCTACCTCAGTCCACTGTATATCACTGCTAAATCCTCTCCCCACTGTTTACCCGGTTTCACAGTATCTGCCTCATTCTACTGTACATCACTGTTAAACCTTCTCACCACTGTGTGTCCAGTTTCACAAATCTGTTTCAGTCTCCCGAAAATTACCATTAAAATTTCTCCCCACTGTGAACTCTGTGTCACTGTATCTGCAACAATGTATCTATCGTGTGTCACCATTAAACCTCCTCCCCACTGTTAACCCGGAGTCACAGTATCTGCCTCAGTCTACTCTACATTACCGTTAATCTATCTCTCAACTGTGAATCCAGTGTCACAGTATTTGCCACATTATACCATACATCACCGTTAAACCTTTTCCCCACTGTTGACCTGATACCACAGCATCTGCTGTAGTTTATTGTACATCACTGTTAAACCTTTTTAATACTGCTGTGAACCCAGTCTCACTGTATCTTCCTCTTTCTTCTGTATATCACCGTTAAACCTTCTCCCCACTGTGAACCCGGTGTAACAGTATCTGCCTCAGTCTGCTGTACATCACTGTTAAACCTTCTCACTACTGTACGCCTGGGGTCTGAGTACCTGCCTCAGTCAACCATCCATCACAGTTAAACATTCTCACCTCTTTGAACCTGGTGTCTCGGTATCTGCCACAGTTAAATCACTGTTAAACCTTATCTCCACTGGAAACCTGTTTTCAGAGGTTCTGCCAAAGTTTATCATACATCACTGATAAACCTCCCCACTGAGATCCCGGTGTAACTGTATCTTGCTCAGTCTGCCGTACATCACCATTAAACCTTCTCCCAACTGTGAATCTGGTAGCACAGTATCTACCACAGTTTATCGTACATCACTATTAAACCTTCTCACTTCTGTGAACTCATTTTCATGGTTTCTGCCAACATTTACCGAACATCACTGTTAAACCTTCTCACTACTGTGAACCCTGTGTCATAGTATCAGTATCAATCTACCGAAAATCACCGTTAAACCTTCTCTCTAATGTGAACCCACTGTCACAGGATCTGCCTAAGTCTACCGTACATTAATGCAAACCTTCTCCCTACTGTGAACCCGGTGTCGCTGTATCTGCCCCAGTTTAACATACATCACTTTTAAACCTTCTCCCCATTGTGAACCCAGTGTTTCAGTATCAGTCTCAGTCTCCCATGTATCACCATTAAACCTTCTCCGCACTGTGAAACTGATGTCACAGTATATGCCAGAGTTTTTTGGACGTCACTATTAAACCCTCTCCCCACTGTGAACCCAATGTAACTGTATCTGCCTCAGTCTCCCGTATATCACTTTTAAACTTAGTCCCCACTGTGATCCTGGTGTCACAGTGTATGCTAAAGTTTTATGCCCATCACTGTTTAACCTTCTCACTGCTCTGAACCCAGTGTCACAGTTTCTGTCCCAGTCTACCGTACATCACCATTAAACATCTCCACACTGTGAATGTAGTGTCAATGTATGTGCAACAGTGTGACGTGAATCACCGTTAAACTTCCTCCCCACTGTGAACCTGTTGTCACCGTATCTGCCACAGTTTATTGTACATCACTGTTAATCCTTCTCCCGACTGTGAACCCAGTGCCACAGTATCTGTCTCAATCCACCACACATCTGAGTTAAACCTTCTATCCACTGTGAACCTGGTCTTATAGTCTCTGCCACAGTTTATTGTACATCACTGTTATACCTTCTCAATAGTCTGAACTCGGTGTCACAGTATCTTCCAAGTTCTACCAAACTTACCATAAACATTCTCCCCAATGTGAACCTGGTGTCAATGTACATGACACAATTTATCGTACATTACTGTTAAACATTATCCCCACTGTAAACTTGGTGTCACAGTATCTGTCTCAGTCTACCATACATCACCATATTACCTTCTCCCCACTATGAACCTGGGTCACAGTATCTTCCTCTGTCTTTAGTACATCACCATTAAACATTTCCCAACTGTGAAACTTGTGTCACTTTATCTGCCACAGTTTTTTTTACATCACCATTAAATCTTCTTCCAACGGTGAACATAGTGTCTCAGTATATGCCAGAGCTTATCGTAAATCTCTGTTCAACCTTCTCACTCCTGTGAACTCGGTCTCACAGTTTCTGCCAAAGTCTACCGTACAGCACCCTTAAATATTCTCCCCACTGTGAACCTCAATATACTGTACATCACTGGTAAACCTTATCCTCACTGTTAACCTGGTATCAAAGTATCTGGCACAGTACATTACTGTTAGATTTTCTCACTGCTGTGCACCCAGTGTAACAGTGTCTGTCTCAGTCAACCATACATGATCATTAAAGCTTCTCCCCCTATGAAACTGGTGTCATTGTATCTGACTGAGTTAAACCTTCTCACTGCTTTGAATCCAGTGTTACAGTATCTGCCTCAGTCTACCTTACATCACCGTTAAACCTTCTCACTATTGTGAACTCGGTGTCACAATATCTGCCAAAGTCTTCCGTACATCACATTAAATATTCTCCCCAATGTGAACCATTTGTCACTGTTTCTGCCATAGTTTATCCTACATCACCGTTAAACCTTCTTCCTACAGTGAACCTGGTGTCACAATATCTGCCACAGCTTATCTTAAATATCTGTTCAACCTTCTCACTCCTGTTAACTCAGTCTCACAGTATCTGCCAAAGTCCACTGTACATCACCATTAAAAATTATCCCCACTGTCAACCTGGGGTCACACCATCTGCCTCAATCTACTGTATATCACTGTTAAACCTTATCCTCAGTGTTAACCTGGTATCAGAGTATCTGACACAGTTTATCATACATTACTGTTAGATTTTCTCACTCTGTGCACCCAGTGTAACAGTGTCTGTCTCAGTCGACCGTACATGATCATTAAAGCTTCCCCCCCTGTGAACCTAGTGTCACAGTATCTGACTCCGTCTTCCGTACAACACTGTTAAACCTTATCCCAACTGTACACTTGGTGTTATGGTATCTTCCTCAATTTACCATACATCACCTTTAAACCTCCTCCCCACTGTGAACACAGTGTCACAGTATCTGCCTCAGTCTACTGTACATGACCATTAAACTTTCTCCTCACTGTGAACCTGGTGTCACATTATCTGACACAGTTTATCGTACATTACTTTTAAACCTTCTCACTGCTGTTAACCCAATGTCACAGTGTTTGTGAAAATTTATCGTACATCTCCGTGAAACATTCTCCCCACTGTGAAGCTGGGGTCAGGTTACCTGCCTCAGTCTGCCAGGTACAGCACCAATTGCTCTCAGCCAAAGGTGCTGTAGTTGAGTTTGGGTGACCAGAGGTTACTGCTCAAGAAGGCCAGGGGCTGCCATTGCCCTTCAATGAATTGCTCCAGTGCGCCCCTTACTGCTGTGCTGGATGCATCTACTGTGAGAGTGGTGGGTGTCTCTGGCCTGGCGCGTACCACAAGGATTGTGTTGGCCAGTGTGTCCTTGGCCCTCTGAAACACCTCCAAATCCTCATTGTCCCAGGTAATGTCTTTACCTTTCTCCGCATGATGTGGGCCACTACCAGTATGGATTGGTTATAAAAACTAATTGTACCGGTGAATTCCTGCAGCCCCTTCATTATGGGGGGTTTGGGGAAGCACTGAACAGCCTCTACCATTTCAAGCAGGGGTTTAGTTCCGTGCCTGTTGATTTGATACCCCAGGAAGTCGAACGTTTCCAACCTGAACTGGCACTAAGTAAGGTTTATAGTGTCCAAATTGCTGCAGTCGAGTGCACAGACGCCTTAGATCACACATGTCAAACTCAGGCCCGCGGGCCAAATTTGGCCCGTGATATAATTATATTTGGCCCGCAAGATCATATCAAATATGTATTAGAGCTGGCCCGCTGGCCGCCGTGCCAGTATAGCGCATGCACAGCTAATACTACAAATCCCAGAATGCTTTGCAAATGCATTGGCACTGACCCGTCAGCCCGCTAATCGTCCCCACCTCCTCTCTTTACTTTCATTAGGATCTGCGACCTGTCGCCAAACTCACGTGTAATAAACCCCTTACGAAAAATGGCCAAACGAAAGACAGAAAACAGGACCTTTCAAGACAGGTGGAAGGCAAACTCTGACCCCACAGTTTGATGAATTTGTATTTTTTTCCTATATCTGACATGATCATCTCTAATCTATTCATTTTTTCTTCTGTACTTTTAATTCTTCTTTTTATTTCATTAAATTCTTGTAATTGCCATTCTTTTACTGATTCCATATATTCTTTAAAAAAATATATCCATTGTCTTGCCCTTCCCTTCTTCTTCCATTTCTCTGTGTTCTTCTACTTCTTCTTCCTCTGGGTTGCTCATCTGTTGTTTCCTCGATTTATTTTTACTCTCTTCTTTCTTGTTCTCGTTGTTTTCTATGTTCTCTTCTTGATGTTGTGCTGTGGCTGTCATTCTCAGCTGTGGAGATCGACTCCTCAGCTGATCCCCCCTCCCGTCAGTGTTTTTTTTTTGTCTTGCGCATCGCGCATGTGCGAGGAGTCGCGCCAGCGCAGTTGTGCACTTTTGCTTGGCTCCGCGAGCCATTTTTAAAGTCCCGAGCACGGGACTTTGACTGACCTGAGGTAGCGGGCTTCTCTCTCCACAGCGGGCTTCCTCGGACAGGTAAGGCCTTCACCTTCTTCTTCTGATGTCTTTTCTTCTTCTCTTCTTCCCGTTGCTTTCGACTTTTCTTTCTTCGCTGCCATTTTCTTCCCACCTTTACTTTCACTTTATTTTAATTTTTGTGTTTGTGCCTTTGTGTTTTCTGTGTTTTTTTTAAACTTTTCCAGAAAGGGCTGGAGTTCCCCGACTGGCCACTACTCCATCACGTGACTCCTCCATGTGACACAGTTTATCGAACATTACTGTTGAACATTCTCCCTAATGTGAACCTGGCGTCACAGTATCTGCTACAGTTTATTGTACATCATGTTAAACATTCTCCCTACTGTGAACCTCGTGTCACAGTATCTTACACAGTTTGTCGTACATTACTGTTAAACATTCTCCCCTCTGTGAACCTGGTGTCACAGTATCTGACACAGTTTATCGTACATTACTGTTAAACATTCTCCCCACTGTGAACCTGGTGTCACAGTGTCTGACACAGTTTATCGTACATTACTGTTAAACCTTCACCCCACTGTGAACCTGGTGTCACAGTATCTGACACAGTTTATTGTACATCATGTTAAACATTCTCCCTACTGTGAACCTGGTGTCACAGTATCTGACACATTTTATCGTACATTACTGTTAAACATTCTCCCCAATGTGAACCTGGTGTCACAGTATCTGACACAGTTAATTGTGCATTAGGTTAAACCTTCTTCCCGCTGTGAACCTGGTGTTACAGTACCTACTTAAGTCTACTGTTTATCAACGTTAAAACTTCTACCCACTGTGAATCGAGTGTCACAGTATCTGACACAATTTATTGTACATTAATGTGAAACATTTTCACTCCCGAGAACCCATTGTCTCAGTATCTATCTCAGTCCACCGTACATCACCGATAAACATTCTCCCCACTGTGAAGCTGGTGTCAGAGTATCTGCGTACGTCTATCGTACATCACCATGAAACCTTCTCCGCGCTGTGTACCTAGAGCCATGGTATCTACCTCAATTCACCGTATATCATCGTTAAATCTTCTTCCCACTGTGAACACAGTGTCACAGTATTTGCCTCAGTCTACTGTACATCACCGTTAAACTTTATCCCCAATGTAAACCATTTGTTAAAGTTTCTGCGAGCATTTATCATACATTACAGTTAAACCTTCTCTCCATTGTGAACACTGTATCATAGTTTCTGCCTCAGTCTACCATACATCACTTTTAAAACTTATCCCCACTGTGCACCTGGTGACACAGTATCTATCTCAATTTACCATACATCAGCGTTGAACCTTATCCCCCAATGTGAACAATTTGTCAAAGTTTATGCCAGCGTTTATTGTACATCACAGTTAATCCTTCTCCCCACTGTGAACACTGTGTCATAGTATCTGACACAGTTTATTGGACATGAGTACTAAACATTCTCACTACTGTGAAACATGTATCACTGTATCTGCAACAATGAATCGTGTATCACTGTTTACCCTCCTTCCCACTGTGAACCTGGTGTCAAATTATCTGTCTCAGTCTATCGTACATCACCGTTGATCTATATCTCAACTGTGAATCCATTGTCACAGTATTTGCCACATTATATCATACATCACTGTTAAACCTTCTCCCTAATGTGAACCCACTGTCACAGAATCTACCTAATTCTACCGTACATTAATGTTAAACCATCTACCTACTGTGAAACCGGTATCACTGTATCTGCAACATTGAATTGTGTATCACCGTTAAACCTCTTTCCCACTGTGAACCTGGTGTCACAGTATCTGCCCCAGTTTATCTTACATCACTGATAAACCTTCTTCCGACTGTGAACCCGGTGTCACAATATCTACCTCAGTTTACCATATATCACCAATAATTCCTCTCCCCACTGTTTACCCAGTTTCACAGTATCTATCTCAGTCAACCATACATCAGCGTTAAACCTTCTCCCCACTGTGAACCCGGTGAAATAGTATCTGCCTCAGTCTCCCGAAAATCACCATTAAAATTTCTCCCCACTGTTAAATCTGTGTCTCTGTATCTGCACCAATGTATCACGTGTCACCTTTACACCTCCTCCACACTGTGAACCCGGTGTCACAGTACCTGCCACAGTTCATTGAACCTCACTATTAAACCATCTCACTAATGTGCACCCGGTTTCACAGTATCCATCACAGTCCACCGTACATCTCCGTTAAACCTTCTCACTACTGTGAACTTGTTGTCACAATATCTGCCATGTCTATCGTACATTAAGTTAAACGTTCTCCCCAATGTGAACCATTTGTCACTGCTTCTGCCATAGTTTATTGTACATCACAGTTAAACCTTTTCACTGCTGTAAACCCATTGTCTCAGTATCTATCTCATTATCATTAAACCTTCTCCCGACAGTTTATCGTACATTAGTGTTAAACCTTCTCCCTGCCGTTAACCCAGTGTCACAATGTTTTTGCACAGTTTTTCGTACATCTCCGTGAAACATTCTCCCCACTGTGAAGTTGTGGTCAGAATACCTGCCTCAGTCTGCCAGATACAACACCGATTGCACTCAGCCAAAGGTGCTGTAGTTGAGTTCAGGTGGCCAGAGGTGTCTGCTCAAGAAGGCCAGGGGCTGCCATTGCCCTTCAATGAATTGCTCCATTGCGCCCCCTACTGCTGTGCTGGAAGCATCTACTGTGAGAGTGGTGGGTGCATCTGGCCTGGCGTGTACCAGAAGGATGGTGTTGGCCAGTGCGTCCTTGGCCCTCTGGAACACCTCCAAATCCTCATTGTCCCAGGTAATGTCTTTACCTTTCTCCGCATGATGTGGGCCACTACTGGTATGAATTGGTTATAAAAATTAATTGTACTGGTGAATTTATGGTGTGTTTGGGTAAGCACTGAACAGCCTCTACCTTTTCAAGCAGGGGCTTAGTTCTGTGCCTGTTGATTTGATGCCCCAGGAAGTCAAACGTTTCCAGCCTGAACTGGCAATAAGTAAGGTTTATAGTAAGTCCAAATTCCTGCAGCCGGGTGCACAGTCGCCTTAGGTGGTCTCTGTTTAGCTTCATTGCCACCATCTTGATATCTTGTGGTTACTGCCACCCTCTGCTGTTGGAGAATATATTCCTTGGTCTCAGCCCCTCAATGTGACTAAGAGCCCCTTAAATGCCCCAAATGTTTTGGCCTTCACTCCTGGCAAGGCATTCCTGGCACCCACAACTTTGGGTAAAAGAAAATACCCCTGATATCTCCCCTAAATCTTCCTCTCTTTGCTTTAGACAGATGTCTTCTAGTGTTTGCTACTCCCATCTGGGTTTCAGGCAAACTGAAGGGCATCTTTCACTGAGTTTCTGGTTTTCCAGCAGTTCTGGATGTCTGTCTCTGGATGCTCTGCTCCGTGGACCACCCCGCAGTATCCCATCAAGTCCTGGAGTCTCTGTGTCAGCAATTCTCTGCTGACCACTGCCTGACAGACTTGTGGTCAAAAGTGTTTGTCTATGAAACCGTTCCCAGGAAGGTGAAGGGGCAAAGTCCTGTTGACTGGGTCATTGAGCAGCACCAGGGCCAGACCACTCTTTCGCAACATCTGAGCCAGGTAGAACCTCAGCACATAGCGGCATTTGGTGCCCTTGCACTTTGGTTCAATGGACAGCCACACACAATGATGGCCATGCTGGTTACACCCTTGTCCCCATTGATTGAACATACATGGTCCTTCTCCAGACTCTATCCATTTTGGACCCCCACATGAATAGGAAATCTGTTTTGGGAATTGCCAGGGTGGAGGTGTGGGGACGGGCCACACCTACCCCATGTGCAGCAGGACCAAGAGTTCCTTGCACCTTGCAACTGATGATCCGATTGACAGAGTTGGGCATCTCTGTGGTTCTCCCTGTCTCCTGGAGCTGGGGGTCTCTGTACTGCTCCCCATCTCCTTGAGTTGGTGCTTTGTTCTCCACCAGCCCCACAAGACAACCAAGACCCTTGGATGGAGAGCAGAGGTGCAGAGAGATCAGTGAGAACATGGGTAGTTTCAACAGGGTGGGGTCCATCCAGGTGCCTGATAACAGGAGGAAACCAAGGGGGAAGGAGGATGCAGGACATTCATTAGCAGGACATTGCGAGAGAGTGGATTCCTCGAACTCTTGAGGGGGGAAGGTGCTGATCGATCCATCGGTTTAGGTGGGGCAGGGTATAGATATGGCAGCTGTCTGGAATTGTCAGCGGGATACTGAGACTTGGGAGAGGAGGGGAAGGAGGGTGCAGGAGTGTTCTGACGAGAGAGTGCTGAGGGAGAGGCAACATGGGTGGAGCCTCAAGGTAAGGGACCCCTGATTGTTTGCAGGGATGGCATTTGTAAATAGGTATCCAGCAGAGAGCCTCTTTGTCCCCCTGCCATCAGGAAGGAGATATGGAGGAATGGAAGCAGGACAGCCAGGCAGCTTCTTCCCACAGGCCTTGAGATTGACAAGGCAACATGAGCTGTCTGGGAGCAAAGAATGAAAAGGGGGAGAGGAATATGGACTGATTACAACAGCTCAGCCAGCAAAAGAGAGGGGCCGAAAGGCCTGTGTCTGTGTTGTCTATCTGGACCAGCCTTTTGAGTTCAAGCTTAAAAAAACCCAACCATTTTTAAATTTAATAATAACGGTACAGAATGAATCAAGAGACAAGATGTCTGTCCAGCAGCGAGCATCAAAGGCACTTCCTGAAACGGAGGCTCTGAAACCACAGGGAGGTTCTGGCCGGAATGAGGTCCGACTTCTGCTAGAAGGAGGAGAGGAGAAGCAGGGATAATGTAGGGGAAGGGGTGGGGAAGGGAGGGGGTAGAGATACCTTCCTCCATTCACCTCCCTTTTCCTCCACCCTGTTCCCTGTCCTGGGTAAACTTGTACCTCTCACTTTGTTCGTTTTAGATTGGTCACAGTGTTCGAGCTACCATAAGAAAATAGACACCAACACCGAGAGCAGTTCAGTTTAAACAAATGTTTATTACAAATTCAAAAGCTGATTTCAAAATAAATTATGCAAGCTCTTCCCAATTATACTTATCAACGCCTGGACTGGTCCCAACTGCCGAAGCAAGGCAATGACTGCACACTTGTAATAGGTTGTCGGTGCGCTGGTTGCAGCTTCTCCACCTCCATTGACCAGGACGTTAGCTGGACTCTAGAAGTTCTTCTTGCTGAAAGATGTTGCCACCTCTCGGAGAGTCTCTCTCTTCAGCAGCGGGACCATGGCTTATATTACCCAAAAACTGCTTATCCAAGCATCTATTCCCAGCGCAGTAAGAAAGATAAGCAAGCAAGCTAGCATGTTAGGCTTCTAACAAATAACGTAATTTTCAGCTTATCACTTTGAATACAATGGTTATTTTGCATCAAGGCTAGGCCTCTGACAGTCTGTGACCAAAATAAGCAGGAAGATTAAACGTTCTTGGTACACAGATGTCCTTTTGTCAGATAACTGCATCTCTGGCCCCTTGGTGGAATTTAGCTTAAGTCTGCTGATTCTAAAACACAAGCAGGTTCTCAGTCTTGCAGAAGCAAAGGTTGCAAAAGTTAAAAAAAATACGGTTTTAATCTTCCATTACATTCCCCTCCCCATTCCCCTGCCCATTATCCTCCCCATTTCCTTCCCCCGCTCGCCTCCCGGTTCCCCTCCCCCTTCCCATTCCCCTACTCCTAACTCTAACCCCTAACAAACCCTAAACACTACCGATACCCCCTATCACTACTCCACGTCCCCTAACTCTACACCTACCCCGTCCCCTAACTCTATCTCTACCCGTACGCCGTCCCCTAACCCCAAACCTAATTCTACCCACCTTCCTCTATCCCAAACACTCACCGCACCTCTATCTCCTACTCCTAACCCCTTCCCCTAAACCTAATACAAACCCACTTCTCCGAACTCTAATCCTAACCCTAAACCTAGACCTAATCCTTGCCCATGTCTCCTAACCCTAACCATGATGTTACCTCAATCCTGGCCCTAACCCTTACTCTCACCCAACCCAAGCCTAAACCCTACCCCTATCCCCTACACCTCTCTCCTTCCCCAAACCATACCCCTTACCCCTATCCCATACCCACACCCCCAAGCCTAACCCTTACTCACCCCACTTCCATTACCCTCTTTCTCCTACCCCCTTCCCCTACCACACCTTCCCCGAGGTTAGGGTAGGAAGGGGAAAGGGGGGAAGGGGAGGTGAAGGGAGGAGGGCTGGGGTTAGGGCATAGGTGTGAGGGAAGGGGAAGGTAAGCAGGAGGGGGTTGGGATGGAGGAGGTGTAGGGGAGAAAGGGGGTGTGGGTGAAGGGACATGGAAGATGCAGGGAATGGGGTTGGCAGGGCCAGAGGGAGAAGAAGGGGAGAGATTCAGGCCATCATGATGTTGTCCGTCCTCTGTTCAGCTGGGATGCGAGGTTCTTCTGGTCTCATTTCTTGTCTCTGAGATCGCTCCTTCTCCTGGGAACAGAAATACGAGTGATAGAGCTGCTGTCTATGAGGCCTGATCATAATGATTTTGGAGGGTCCCAACTCTTCCCATATCACCACCCTCCCTACCCCTACACACTAGGGCCTTTCCACTTCCTCTGCTTTACCTGAGGAAGTGTGTTTTTGAGAAAAGCACAATCTATCTGTGCAGAGCTCAGAGCACCGTGTCCCCATCAGGCAACACCCTGGTTCACCACTACATGACAGCAAGATGCTGGACAAATCATGGATGGATCAGTCGAGTCCCTTCAGCTGACCCATCTGAACCTACCCCACAACAATATTACCCTTCCCTCCCTCACACCAGTACCCTCTGTTTTTCTTTTATTCCTGTCCCCATATTAAAATCTTTTTTATGCCTTTTTTGGACCAGCCTCCTTTAAATCAAATATTATAACAATTAATATCAAATCACAACGTTACAGTGTTTACAAATATATGTTGATAACATATAAAAAAGAAAAGAAAGGAAAAGAAACTAAGATACGACTGTAGCGGCGGCTACTCTGTTACTGAATGACCTCACAAACAGACGGGTTGAGTTTAGTGAGCAAAAACTCCTTTATTCAGGTCTGCCTTGCTGGTCTTATGCTCCGAGCCCGGACCTGGCTGAGAAGCACACCGGGGGCCCTGATGTCACTGGGGGGTCATGTGGGCCGCAGGTTGCGGGCTTCTGAGTCTGGTGCCGAGGTCGGCGAGAAACCCCCGACAGCGCCATTTTGGCTGGCTGCCCCGCCACGTGCGTGACATGAGGGGCTGGATCGCCTGCCTCATGGCTTGCCGCCACACACCCCCCCAGAACCGGCGTCAATGGCCTTTTTTGCCGGGCAGCCTCGCTTCTTGGGTTGAGCCACAACCTCTGCCTCGTTGGGATCGAAGTGTGCTTTCTTTAATCTGTCCACAGTAAACAGTTCCCTCTTACCACTGATGTCTGGTGTGAAGGTGGATCCCGAATGCTGGATGACTCTGTACAGCCCTTCATATAGTCTTTGAAGGAGTGCTGTGGAAGGGCCTCATCTGATAAAAAACATACTCTGTGGAATACAGCTCACTGGGGATGTAAGAGGCCTGTGTGCTATGTCTGGGCGGTGGTGGGGGTGTGAAGGAGTCCAACTGGGCCCAGAGGCAGAGAAGTAAACCGTGCGGTGACTGTTGCAGGTTGTGAGGTGCATTGATAAACTCACCAGGCAGGGCTAGTGGTTTACCGTAGACCAGATCAGCAGATGACATTTGCAGGTCTTCTTTGGGTGTCGAGCGGATTCCCAGGAGTACCCAAGGCAGCTCATCCACCGAGTTGGGGACAGTGAGGCAGGCCATAAGTGCCGACTTAAGGTGGCGATGCAATCATTCGACCAGTCCATTGGCAAGTGGGTGATAGGCCATTGTGTGATGCATCTCAATTCCCAGTCTGTTGGTGAGCTGTGCCCAGAGTGAGGTGGGCCGGGATGCCGAACCAGGTAACCCAACCTGCTTGGGAACAGGAGTCCGTGGAGACATCTGGCATCGGGATCATCTCAGGTCAACGAGTGGTGCAGTCTACCACTGTGAAAGGATAACAATTACTTCGGGAAACGGGTAAGGGGCTGGCAATATCCACATGTATGTGGCTGAAAAGTCTCGGACGTGTTCAAAATCGTGCACGGGCATTCTGGTGTGCCTGTGTACCTTGGAAAGCTGGCAATGGGTGCAGGTTCTGCCCCAGTCCACAATCTGCTTTCGAAGCCCATGCCAGACGAAGTGTTCTGCCACCATATGAACCTTGGACCTGATGGAAGGGGTGGAAAAGGTCATGGATATGGTGAAGACTTGCCTGCGCCACTGCTGGGGAACCACTGGTCACAGGGTGCTCATCACTGAGAGGATTCAGGAGGATCAGGAACCGCAGGCCCATGATGGTAGTCCTGAAGGCCTGCATCTCCTCATCGGACTTCTGATCCGGGACAAGCTAGTCGTAGTCTAGTCTGGGTATCAGCGAGCAAATGGCCGGTTGGGAGAGCGCTTCAGTAACCACATTGTCTTTCCCTGCCTTGTGCTGAATGTGGGTAGTGAACTCCGATACAAAGGACAGGTGACGGTGTAAGTGGGCCGACAGGGATCTCTAGCTATAGCGAGAGCTTGAGTGAGGGGCTTGTGGTCGGTATAAATTGTGAAAGGCCTCCCCTCCAAGAAATAGCGAAAATGAGGCACAGCAAGGTACATGCCCAGCAACTCACGGTTGAAAGCATTATACTTGCGGTCTGGCGGATGAAGAAGTTGGCTAAAGAATTCCAGTGGTTTCCACTGTCCATTAACCTGCTGCTCCAAGACAGCACCAATGGTAGTGGCAGAGGCATCGATGGAGAGCACCATAGGAAGGTTGGTGCGTGGGTGGAGGAGCAGGGTAGGCTTCACGAGGGCAACCTTTGTGGCTTTGAACGCCCTGTTGGCGTCTGGAGTCCAGGCGAGTATCTTGTCCTTGGCGAAGAGTGTCTACATGATGTGTGCAGCTCCTGGAATGAATCGGTTATAGAAGTTGACCATACCTGTGGACTCTTGTAGCCCCTTGTGGTTGTCCGGGCATGGTAAATCTCTGATTGCAGTGACCTTCATAGCAGCTGGTGTAGCTCCTTCGGCCATGATGATGTGGGCCAGAAACTTCATGAACTCTTTCCGGAACTGGTATTTGGCCAGGTTGATTGTTAGGCCAGATTCGGCCAGTCGGGAGAAGTGGGTGTGCAGGTGAGACTTGATTTGTGCCCAGTGTCTGCTGGCGACAAGAATGTCATCCAGATAAATGAACATGATATTCAAATCCCTGCGCACCGTATTCATGAGCTGCTGGAAAGTCTGGGTGATGTTCTTGAGCTTGAAAGGCATGCGTAGAAATTCGAACAAGCCGAAGGGGGTGATGATGGCCGTTTTGGGGATGTCCTCAGGCTACAATGCGATTTAATGACACACGCGCACCAGATCGACCCTGGAGAATAACCTCGCGCCATACAGATTGGCCGTAAAATCCTGAATGAGAGGGATGGGGTAACGGTCAAGTACTGTCGTGTCATTAAGCCATCGCTAATCTCTGCAGGGGCGCCAGCCACATGAGGCTCTGGACCAGGTGGAGCGGCGAGGCCCCAGTTCCTGCAGATGCGAGAACTCCTCTTTCACTATCTGGAGCTTATCCGGCAGGTTTAACAGTAATGTATAATAAACTATGTCAGATATTGTGACACGAGGTTCACATTGGGGAGAATATTTAACAGTGATATACGGTAGAGTTTGGCAGATACTGTGACATCAAGTTCACAGTAGTGAGAACGTTTAACAGTAATGCATGATAAGCTGTGGTAGATACTGTGATACCAGGTACACAGTTGGAACAAGGTTTTATGGTGATGTAATATTAACTGTGGCAGATAAAGTGACATCAAGTTCACATTGGGGAGAAGTTTATGGTGATGTACGGAAGACTGACGCAGATACGGTGACACTGCATTCACAATAAGGAGAAGGTATATCAATGATGTACAATAAACTGTGGAATATACTGTGACTCCAAGTTTACAGTGGGGAGAAGGTTGAACTCTGATGTACGATAAATGGTGGGAAAAACAGTGAAAAATGGGTCAACATGGGGAGAATGTGATGTACAGTCATCTTTGGCAGATACTGTGACACCGTGTTCACAGTATTGAGAAGGGTTAACAGAGATGTGCGGTAGAATAAGGCAGATTATATGACTCCTGGTTTACAGTAGTGAGAAGGTTTTAAAATGATGTACAATAAACTGTGGCAGATACTGTGAAATCTGGTTCACAATGGGGAGGAGGTTAATGGTGATGTACGGGAGACTACGTAGATACGTTGATACTGGGCTCAGAGTAGGAAAAAAAAGCTTTATTGGTGATGTATGGGAAACTGAGACAGTTACTGTGACACTGGGTTCATAGTGGGGAAAATGTTTAACAGAGCTGTACGATAACCTTTGGCGAACACAGTGACACCAGTTTAACATGGGGAAGAATGTTTAACGGTGATGTACAATAAATTGTGGCAGATACAATAACACCAGGCTCACATTGGGAAGAAGGTTTACTGATGATGTACGGTAGACTTTGGCAGACTCTGTAACACCAAGTTCACAGTAGTGAGAAGGTATAATAGTGATATACGATAAAATGTGGCAGATACAATAAAACTGGTCTCACAATGGGGAGAAGGTTTAATGGTGATGTGTGGTAAACTTAGGCTGATACTTTAACACCAAGTTAACAGGGGGAGAATATTTAATGTTGATTAAATGTAGACTGAGGCAGAAACTAAGAGACGGGTTTCAGAGCAATGTGAAGGTTTAACAGTGATTTACTATTAACTGTGTCAGATACTGTGACAAGATGGCGCAGAGGGTAGATGTGTGGTTCCACCCTTCCCCTGTTAGACTATTAAATGCTCAATTTTAAAAGTTGTAAAAGTGATTAAAAATACTGTTTATAGACTGGAATAGTGGAGGATCGAAATAGCTGCAAAGTGAAAAAAAGTGAAAACTCAGTTACAGAAGAAATTTCCTTACAAAAGTGTTGAAGAATCGAGGCCTAGTTCAAGTTGAAGCAACGGAGTCGTTAACTGGAGTCCCCAAGCCTCAGAAGACTCCTGCCCGGCTTAGTATTATGCAAGCGCCATCTTGTGCAATTGCAAGATGGTTCAGGCTCAGCGATGAGTTCAGCCGGTTTCAACTCATACGCTCGTTAACTCGGGCACGAGGGCGGGCCAGCTGAGTGAGGACAGGCCTGCGTGCTTGCAGCATTGCCTGGTGGTCTGGGGGTGCGCAGTGTAGCGTCAGAAGACACGTCTGCGCAGTGGGTGTCCCTACCAGGGATGCGCCATGCGTCGAGGGTCCACGAACCTTTGGAGAAGGTGTGGGCTATGGGGGAGCCCGAGCGATGGCCAGCTGATGAGTTAGGCATGCTGTTGTCGGGTGTCCAGACCCGCAGCAGCACTGGAAGAGGACCTACTGCTTTGGAGGAAGAAGAGAGCTCAACTTCATTTGAGTTTGAAGAACTGGGGACTGAGGCAAAAGACGGTCGGCCTCAAAGGGATGTGATAGATCCTGGACTGGATTCTGTGTTTCCAATTCTGGAAGGGATTACTCAGCTCATGGAAGATATGGCAAATATATCAATGCAGATGTCTCATCAGATGACTCAAGGATTTTTGGAAATGAAAACTCAGATGAACACAGTGTGTGAAGAAATAACTTTTATGAAGCAAGGTATTAATGTAGTTAAGAGTGATGTTACAAGATGGACACGATCAGTGGATACTGTGCAAGATCATTTTAAAAAGATTGAGGAGGCTTTCTTGAATGCAAGAGTCAAGTGGAGCGTAATAGAGAAAAAATGGAAATAGTGGAAGATCCTTTTGTAGATTGGGGGATTCAGAAGAAGGAATTATTGAAGAAGTTTGACTCATTAGAAAACCAAAGTCGTAGAAATAATGTTAAGATAGTAGGTCTTCCGGAAGATATGCAAGGTTCGGATCCGGTGAAGGTTTTGAAGAAATTATTCCCAGAAGTGTTGGGCAGATAATTCATTCCAGATGGACTGGAATTAGATCGAGCGAACAGAGCATTAAGGAAGAAACTGTTTCCAGGCCAATTACCACAAGCAATTTTGATTCGCTGTTTTAAATATCAAGACAGAGAGATGAAACTCCAATTGGTGGTGCAGAAAACACGGAAACATCAGGCTCCATTGATTGTTCAAAATAATAGGGTTTTTTTTAATGCAGATCTGTGTCAAGAAATGATCAGATGCCGAGAATTTAATTCGGCTTAAGAAGTATTGTGGCAAAAGGGATATAAATTTGCTTTTCGTTATTCGGCAGTATTGAAAAAATTTTATGGGAATTTTCAATCTCTGTTTTTTGAAAATGACCATGATGCTTTAATATTTGCTAATTCATTGCCAGATGTACGAGGAAATGGGCGATCGTCACCATTGTCACCGAAGAGAAGGGTCAATAGGAATGGAAATGGAAAGATTAGAAAATATGGAAAGAATGGAAAAAAAATTGAATTGACGCAAAGTCTTCTCGATATTGAAGATCCGTAACAATCAGAGGGACTGGAATCACTGGGTTGAATGTTTTTGTTTCAGGACTTTGTGAAAGTCTGACTGGGGGTGGGTGACACTGAGTCCTTTAGTCACCTGCCACTTGTGGACTTTACCACACCCACATTTTTAGGGGGCTACTACTTTTGAGTAGTTTGTTTTGGGATTGATTTTCTCTTTTTTTGGAATTTTTTAAATAGGTGGGGATTAGAATACAGCGAGACTTAGAAGGGGAGTATTATTTTATAGTAGGATTCACATTTGTGAGAAGGTTCAACAGTGATATACTATGAACTGTGTCAGATACTGTGACACCAGGTTCACAGGGGGATCAGATTTAACAGTGATGTAGGGAAATAATGTGACACCAGATGCACAGTGGGGATAAGGTTTCATGCTGATGTACTGTAGACTGAGGCAGATACAGTGACACCAGGTTCAGAGTTGTTGAGGGTTTAACGATGATGTACGGTAGACTGAGACAGATACTGTGACACTGGGTTCACAGTGGGGAGAATGTTTAACGGTCGTGTACGGTAGACTGAGGTAGATATTGTGACACCAGGTTCACATGGGAATAGGGTTTAACGGTGATGTATGGTATGTTGAGATAGATAATGTGACACCAGGTGCACAGTGGGGATAAGGTTTAATGGTGATGTACTGTAGTCTGATGCGGATACAGTGACACCAGGTTCAGAATTGTAGAGGGTTTAACGATGATGTACAGTAGACTGAGACAGATACTGTGACACTGGGTTCACAGCAATGAGAATGTTGAATAGTAATGTCGATAAACTGTGTCAGATACTGTGACTCTAGGTTCACAGTGGGGAGAAAGTTTAACGGTGATGTATCGTATGTTGAGATAGATAATATGACACCAGGTGCACAGTGGGGATAAGGTTTAATGGTGATGTACTGTAGACTGAGGCAGATACAGTGACAGCAGGTTCACAGCGGGGATGAGGTTTTATGGTGATGTAAGGTAGACTTTGGCAGATACTGTGACACATGGTTCACAGTGGGGAAAATGTTTTACGGTGATGTACGGTAGACTGAGGCAGAAACTGTGAGACAGGATTCACATTTGTGAGAAGTTTAACAGTGATGTACTATAAACTGTGTCAGATACTGTGATGCCAGGTGCACAGTGGGTATAAGGTTTAACGATGATGTACGGTAGACTGAGTCAGATACTGTTACTCCGGGTTTTCAGTAGTGAGAAGGTTTAAAAGTTATGTACAATAAACTGTGGCAGATACTGTGAAAGCAGGTTTACTATGGGAATAAGGTTTAACGGTGATAAAGAAAATAAACTGTGGCAGATAAAGTGACAGAAGTTTCACAGTAAGAAGAAGGTTTAACGGTGATGTAAAATAAAATGTGGCAGATAAAGTGACACCAGGTTCACATTGGGGAGAGGTTTAATGGTGATGTACGGAAAACTGAGGCAGATACTGTGACACCGAATTCACAATGGGGAGAAAGTTTATCAGTGATGTACGCTAAACTGTAAAAGTTACTGTAACCCCAGGTTCACAGTGGGGAGCAGGTTTAGCAGTGATGTGCGATAAACTCTGTTAGATACTGTGACCCCAGGTTCAGAGTGGGAAGAATGTTGAAGGTGATGTACAGTTAACTTAGACAGATAATGCTGACACCGGATTCACTGGAGTGAGAAGGTTTAACAGTGATGTACAATAAATTCTGGCATATACTTTGACATTGTGATGGTACAGTGTATATAGTGTATATAGTTACAGTATCTAGACTGTGTTTACAGCGATTGGCTGAGAGCTTAGCCACGCCTACTCTCTGGCCCTTAAAGGGTTGTGTCCCTAGTCAGGTCGGATCACTCCGGACTGGTCGGCCACGTGTGAAGAGCTCCTGTCTTTTGCTAATAAAAGCCTTGGTTTGGATCAACAAGTCTTTGATTCTTTCAACGAGCTCTACAATTTTATTAGCAAAAAGAAAAAAAATTTTTTTTTGAAAGGGATGGAGCATTTGACTTGGCCAGAAGAACTTGACATCGATCCACAGTCAGCTACAACCTTCAAAGCCTTTAAGTTCTGGCTGCTGAACTTTGAAAACTTCCTGAAATTCATTCGGGTGCAGGAGGATAACCAGCGTCTAACAGCATTACTGTCTATGGTGTCCTTGAGAGTCTACGAGAACATCCAGGATGAGACCACTTACACCACAGCCATAAAGGTACTGAAAGAACTGTATGATCAACCGGTGAACAGAGTTCATGCCCGGCTCATGCTTGCGTCGAGGAAGCAACAGCCAGCGAGTCCAGCAGGGCATATTTACAAGTATTAAAGGCATTGGGCAAGGACTGTAACTGTGTGGACAAAACTGCTGCCGAGATCACTAGCGACCTCGTCCGGGATGCGTATGTGGCCGGGCTCCGATCAAACGAAGTGAGGCTGCGCTTGCTCGAACAAGGGGTAGAAAAACTAGAGGACGCGGTCCGGATTGCAATCACAATGGAGGATGCAGCCTTAAAGTCCAATGAGCTCTCTAGGGACTGGACCCCTCATTCAGATGTGAGTAGAGTGCCCTTCTATCTTATTACCCCCCGTGATACTGATGGCCTGTCGGCTGCTGCTACACTGCCCCCTGCGAACCCAAAATGTTATTTCTGCGGGAGGGACAAGCACAGCAGGTCCCAGTGCCCAGCAATAAAAGCCAGGTGCCAGAAGTGCCTTGAAAAAGGTCACTTTGCTCCAGTCTGTAGGTCTAAAATGGCCGCCAGCAAACACAGTGCCTCATGTGAAGCCCAACCGCCACTATCCCATTCAAAATCTTCTTTCCCAGAGCTCTCGTCCAATGAGAGCGAGGGCTCCCCTGCATGGCAACGCCTGACGTCACGGAGATGCCAAACCCAGAAGGGGCAGCCCACCCTCGCAACCATGGTGCTGGCCCGCCTCTCGCCCCCGTGAGGAACACTCGACCCGGCCACTGTCCCGACTGTGGCAACCGCTACTGCTGCCGCCGCAACAGCCACCCACGGGGCCGACGCTGCTGCTGCCCGCTCCCCGTCTGCCGCTGCCGACGCTGCCGACGCTGCCGCCGATGCGGCTACCACAACTGACTGGGAACCCGCCACGGCCAAAGCTACCGCTGTGGAATATACTGTGACCCCAGGTTCACAGGGGTAATAAGGTTTATCAGTGTTGTACGATAAACTCTGTTAGATTCTGTGACCCCAGGTTCAGAGTGGGAAGAATGTTGAAGGTAATGTACGGTTAACTTAGACAGATAATGCTGACACCGGATTCACTGGAGTGAGAAGGTTTAACAGTGATGTACAATAAATTCTGGCATATACTTTGACATTGTGATGGTACAGATCTATGACCAATGTATATAGTGTATATAGTTACAGTATCCAGACTGTGTTTACAGCGATTGGTTGAGAGCTTAGCCACGCCTACTGTCTGGGCCTTAAAGGGTTGTGTCCCTAGTCAGGTCGGATCACTCCAGACTGGTCGGCCACCTGTGAAGAGCTCCTGTCTTTTGCTAATAAAAGCCTTGGTTTGGATCAACAAGTTTTTGATTCTTTCAACGAGCTCTACAGACATCACGTTCATATTGGGGAGAAGGTTTAATGGTGATGTATGGTAGTGAGGCAGATACTGTGACACCAGGCTCATTGTATTGTTCACTTATCTTAATTACAACATCTAATTTATATGCTCGATTTTTTTTGTGGCAACTTCTAAACATTCCATAAACTTCAATTCTAATCAGATTTTGTTCATTTAAATAGGTCACCACTAAAACCCCAAATCGTTTGGTCTCTTAAGTACACTGCACAAAATTAAATTTTTACTTGGGTTTGGTTTCAACGGCACTTCATTCTGCTTCATTATTTTTTCAGTCCCTCGTTTTGTACTTTCTGCTTTGCCCAGCCGATTCCCCTAATGAGCATCCAACTCTGTCTTCTCAGCTTGACCCAACGTCTCCTCTGTAAACTTAAGGAAACCAAGGAGACCAAAGTTAACATTTTCACATCTGCATTTTCAAAAGCAAAAATCACGCTGTGACTTGCAGTTTCACATCATAATCCCACTTGCTAAACTTGCAAGCAACTGCACCGCATCCTACAGCTGGAAAATTGCAAGAAAACTGCTTGGTTAAAGCAAAGATTCCACCCAGTCACCCCATTAAAGGCCTCCAAGTTAACAACAGATAGCAACCTGAAAGTTAAATTCAAAGATCTGCATCAGGAAGATTAACGGGCTTTTAAAAAAAAATAATTTCCACTATTGAAAGAAAACTCCTCAGGGAACACCAGGCTCTTGTTGAACAATTCCTGTTGTATTCCTCAAAATGGTTTGAATCTTGATTTCAAGCAGAGTCATTTGGTGAGATTGTTGGTCCAGAACAAACCCTGCCCACACACTCCCTTAAATACCTGCAAAGTCCTGGCTCAGCTCTGCTCCATGCTAAAGCTATCAGAGCTTTTCTGATGATATAACGGTTTTCAGATGCTGGTTCGTTGAGCACAAATAAACACTAATGCTTCCCTGAACAACACACCTCTCTCTGAAAACCAACAAGAACCTTCCCGAGTGGTAATCATTCACCTTTTGAGCACCAAAGTCTGGTGAAGTTTTGATATGTTCAATTCTGTGCACAGTATAAGAATGGCCTGCAAACAGTAGACTTGGAGAAATGAGAAGTGAGATTGGACAATGAACCCAAGAACTTTTCTGAACTTACACACACATTACACACACGTGCACTTAGAATTAGAAGGGGGGTGGGGAGTAAGTTAGGTAAAGTAAGTTAGTAAAATGGTGATAAGTTAAAGTGTAATTCCGTGTTCATGTTTAAAGATAATTAAAATCAACTTTTATTTAAGCAACCATTTGTCATGGTGAATATCTATTGCTGCTGGGTTTTGGGATCCTCTGGTCTCGTAACAAAGCACCAAGCTTCAGAACAACCCGAATTCTTTAGGTTGTGATAATTGTCCATAATTGGGCCCCGGCATCTTTTGCAAGTTATTATTTGACTCTTTAATAATTTTTGGTAAATATCAACAAGACATAATATCATTTCACTGTTGTGTCTGTGTTGTTGGACAATTCCCTTTCCATTCAATCAGGTTTAGAGTTTTGGGTGCCGCATTTGAGAAAAGATGTGCTGGTGTTGGAGAAGGTCAGAGATGATTTACTGGAATGATATCAGGAATGAAAGGGTTAGTGTATGAGGAACAATTGTCGACTCTTCGACTGTACTAGTTGGAGTACAGAAGGATAAGGGGGTCCTCAGAGGCATTTCAAATGCTTGAAGGCTTGGACAGAGTACATATGGCAAAGATGTTTCCAATGGTAGGGGATTCTAGGACAGGAGAACATAATTTCAGGATAAAAAGGTGTTAATTTAAAACTGATGTGGAAAAAATTATTTTGTCAGTGGGTCATGAATCTGTGGAAATGAGGTAATTGGGTGTATTTAAGACAGAGATTGAAAGGTATTTGATTCATCAAAGAATCAAGGGTTAAGGGGAGAAAGTTGGGCCGTGGGCCTACTGAATCCCATGTTTCAGGCAATTTCTGCCAATGGCGAATCTGTCTGTCTTTCAGCAAGAAAAAGCAATTTTGTGTGATATGACACATTTTAAATACATGAGAGTAAATTGTCTCCTGAAATAGTGAGAGAGGTTCAAATTTCAAACTATTATAAACTCCACTCTCCAGAGCTACCTGGATTATACCTGTTCCCACTTATTTTTTTGCAAGGGCACCATTGATTTTATCACAACTCCTCTGCTGCATCTGTCCTGTGACAGATTATCTATATTTTATATTGTATGTAGATATGTTTTTGAAGGATAGATTGTAGGAGTCGTATAGGTCACAAACAAATACAAACACTTTGCAAAACAGCTCTTACTTAATATGCAAGAGCTTTGCCAAGAGTGAGTCATGCAGGCGCCGAGAGCCATCGAGAGCCTTTGCAAAGTCTGTTTTGCTAAATAATTTCAAAAGCAGGTGCAAATGGAATATTGTTTTTAAAACAACATATTATTGTACTCAGAAGTTTACCGTTCTAAGAAGGTCATGTGCTTTTGCAAGCAGAGAGGAGACACCAAATAGGCTTTTTGCTAAAAGAGAGAGAGAGAGAGAGATGGCAAGCTGTCATCTTGTTGAAACCCCATTTTGAAGACAGGTTGTGAGTTCTCTGTTCAGCCTGTGAAAAACCTTGTTCTACATACAAGAGGAAATTGCTGGCTAGAAATGGTGTTTCACCTGAAATAAGGGAAACAAAAGGAACTCAATGGTGACCTGCAGAAGAGGTTATCATTTGGAAAACTCTGATGGTGAAAGTTTCTTTGGCAAGACACCAAAGTGGCTGATCAGAGGGAATCAGTTTTTGTGTGTCCAATGAGCAAGAAATCCCTCTCTGAAACCAACAAGAGCCTTCCTGGAGGGTAAACATTTACTTTTAAGCACCAGAGCTTGGTGAAAAGTCATAAATGTTGAATGCTGTGCACAGTATAAGAATTGATAGATACCGGTGAACTTGTAGGAGTGTCAAAGAACTTTATACACATTAAATACACCTGTGCTTAGAATTAGAAAGGGTTAATGTTAGGCAGTTACATTAATAGTGATAGTTTAAAGTTTGATCCTGTTTTGTTGTTTCAAGGAAATTAAAAAGACATTTGTTGAAGTATCCGTTTGTCTTGGTGATTTTCTATTGCTGCTAGGTTTTGGGGTCCTCTGGGCCTGTAACAACCCTAAGTTTAGGTCTTCATACCAGGATACCCAAAATGTCTTATTTCTTCAATAATTGCCGATTCCCCCATACAGTCATTGATAAAGCCTGCACCCATATCTCCAATTATCTTTTTGCCTTTACCCCACCTCCTTTCCGGCAGAACACGGACAGAATCCCTCAGGTTTCTCACTTACCACCCATCAGCTGCCACATCTGACACGTTATCCTTGGACACTTCCAACTTCAGCACCATCCTCTAACCTGCTACATCTAACCCGCTCCACTCATATCCTTTTTTCATAGGTGCACGTCTTTCTGTGACTCCCTCGACGGCAATTCCCTCTCCACCCACCACCACCTGATGCACTCCCCATTGGAACTGCAGAAATTGCCAAACTTGTCCCTACATCTCCTCTCACCTCCATCCAAGGCCACAATCAGGCCTTCCAGGTGAGGCAGAGCTTCATGTGCACTCCATCCAACCTAATCTAATACATTTGGTAGACTCAGTTGTCCTCAATATCAGCAAGACCAAATACAGACTGGGTGGCCATTTTGCTAAACACCTGTGCTCTGTGGATCGAAACATGAAGAAAGCAAATGCTATGTTGGCATTCATACCAAGAGGAATAGTGTACAAGCGTAAAGAGGTGTTGATGAGGCTCTATGGGGCACTGGTGAGAGCTCATTTCGAGTGCTGGGTGCAGTTTTGGGCCCCCTATGTGAGAAAGGATGTGATGTTGTTGGAGAGGGTGCAGAGGAGAATGACTAGGATGATTCCCAAAATGCAAAGGATAACATACAAGGAATGTTTGACAGCTCTTGGGTTGTATTCATTGGAGTACAGGAAATTAAAGAAGTTATCTCATGAAGGCATTTCGTATATTGAAAGGTTTAGATAGGGTGGATGCGGGTAAGATGGTTCCCTTGGTGGGTGAATTGAGGACATGAAAATTAGAGGTTATCCTATAAAACAGAGATTAGGAAGAACTTGTTTCGCCAGAGGGTCGTGGATCTGTGGAACCGCTGCCACATACAGTAGTGGAAGCCAGATCACTGAGTATTAAATCAAGAAATAGTTTTGTGTCAGTTTACGGAGCAGATTCGATGGGCCTGGTGGCCTGGTTCTGTTCCTTTGTCTGTGATCTTGTTCTCATTTGGGAGAGATTATCGAAGGCAACTGAGAAAAATGGAACAATTCTATGCAGTTGTTAGAATAGGTTATTAGTTTGGCATCTCTATGTAAAACTCCAAAACTATCTGTCACTTTGGTGCGGTGCCTGTCCCTCCAAGTCCTGAGGAACATAGATTTGCTAATATGTCATGTGTTCTTTCAGCTACAAATGATTCTCTTATTCAAATATGCCCAGAGGTCACTCGCATTTCATTTTAACTTCACATCGTTTTGGGTGGGTTTTCAGTTGTAAATGTGGCCAATTCCACTTTGGGAGAGGATTTCTTTTCACATTTTTCAGTGATGTATTTGACAAAATGCCGTTGTGTGGACTGCAGCTCTTGAATGCAAGTGAGCTACATTTATTGTCCTTCCAATGCCATCTGCTGCCTGACAAGCCTTCAACCTGGCTCCTGCCCTTTCCAAGCCTTCCTCAAGTCTTTTCCTCGCCTCGTGTCCCCATCATAATGGTATGCATACATGCAATAAGCCACCATATAAAGGCAGGGTCTATGAGACGCAGGCTTGTAATACCCCGGATTATCTTAAAATCTCAAAATTGGAATGGCAAGAATTGTGCCTAGCCCACAGATCTGACAGCTGCTGGGCTTCACGATTGTATGTGGTTCTGAAAAAAACTAGAGATTGGCAGCCTTGCAGAGATGATCGTCCCCTGAACAATTCCACCATGCCTGACTGATACAATATTCCAAATTTACAAGACTTCTCAGCAAACCTCCACGGCAAATCTGCATTTGCCAAAATAAATCTAGAACGTGCTTACTATTAGATTCCATTTGAGTTTTTGGATGTCACAAATACAGCAGTGATGCTCTCGTTTGGCATGTTTGTGTTTTTGAGAAAACCATTCGGTCTATGGAATGCAGCTCAGACATTCCAGTGGTTCATGGACCACGAACTCACTGGCCTTGGGTTTGTTTGGTGCTTGTGTTCATCGAGGAGATTCTGGTTGTAAGTGTGAATGAAGAGGAGCACAAGAGCCACCTTATCTCATTGTTACGGAGGCTTGAGGAATGTGGCCTCGTGATCAATCCCAGGAAAGTGTTTCTGGTTCTGCTGCTCTTGTATTTTTGGGACCTAGATTTATACAACATGGTATTTTGCCTGATGAATGGAAAGTGCATAAAATTTGAGAATTTCCTCCCTCCGTTATGTTTGGCCAGTTGTGATGGTTTTTGGGTATGAGGAATTTTTATTGCTGTTTCCTGGTGAATGCCACAGCATCTCTATTACCACTTGCTGAATGACTCAAAGGATCTGATGTCTGCTTCAAAAAGACATTATCTTTGGGAGACCATCCTGTTTATGCTTTCCATGATGTGAACACTGTTCTGACAAATGTCACTAAGGTTGTACATCAAATGCTCAAAATCTTGCTCTCTTACCACAGATGCATGTGCTGTGGGAGCAGTGTTCTAACAACGAGTCTGTGGGCAATTGGAACCTCCGGTGTTTTTTTTCAGCCAAGCGGTCACCGGCTCAGGCAAAGTATAGTACATTTGGGCAAGAACTCTTAGCTATCTATCGCGCAGTGAAACATTTCAGTTTTTTTTTTAATTTATAGTTTTGTATACAGTACAATATAATACAAGAATCGTATCCAAATGATACATTGGTCAAAATAGAATAACAAATAAATGGTTGTACTGTCCGTAAAAGTGAGAAGAGAAGAAAAGTATAATGAAAAAAAAAACAGATCTAGGTTCAAAGCTCCTGTGATAACTATTCCCTCCCAAAATGAAAGGCAGGATATTAAAAAAATATTAGAATTAAACCAACATGAGAAGGTTCAACCATTAAGATTAATGAAAAGTGGTGGTGGGGTGGAGAAGTGAATACATTAGATATCCAAACCCATATCTAAATATGGTTTCCATATTTTGAATAATGTATCATACCCAGTTAATATTATACGTCACCTTTGCTAAGGGAATACAATTTTGCATTTCCCCACGATCAATTTTAAGATGGGATTCAGATTTCCATGGAATTGCTATACATCTCCTGGCCACTGCTAATGCAACTTATAAAATTTTTTTGAGAAGTTGAATAAGGCTTCCAAATCATATACATTTCCCAAAAGTAAAAGCTCAGGTGTTGATGGTAAACATTATTATAACTTGTTCCAAAAACTTGCCCACATCTTTCCAAAATGATGTCACCTTGAGACATGACCAGAGAGAATGTATCAACGTACGAATTTCTGTGCCACATCTAAGACATAAATTTGAAAAAAATTGCAATAAATTAATTGATATAGCATTAAATATAATTGATGAATAAATTTGTAATTAACTAATCTATGAAAAACATTAATTACTGTCTCAACAAATGTCAGACAAGCAAAAAGGGTCAATTTCAGTTCCCAAATGCAATTCCCATCTTTCTTTTGATTTATTCAAGTCTGGGTTTGGAGATTCCTCTTGAAATAGTAGATACAATTTTGAAATAAATTTATTTGAATCCAAATGTCCAATTCAATATTTCAGCTTTTTATTGGAAGGTCATTCTTACACAATTTGTACAGACCACCAGCCTCTTCTGCATACTGAAAGTAGAAGCACACATCTCTATTTGCGCAGAGAGATTTGGCACTTGGAGTTCATCCTACAATTTTCATCGGACACACAGCATATCTGAGGAAAAGCGAATGCTGTGGCTGGTGCCCTATCCAGGCGCGACATTACATCCAACAATTGCCATCGATTTCACTGCCATGGCTCATGCACGGCACACTGATGCCAATTTCATCAGGTGAAACCAGATCAACTCTGGTCTCGATCTTCAAGATGTGACCCTGGATGAATTGGGTGAAAAGTTGGCTTGTGATTTTTTTTCCCCCAACAGGAAGGACTCTGCCGTTTGTGTGGCAGTTATGAGGCAGGAGATTTTCTCTTCACAATCTATCTCTTCCTGGTAGAAGAGCATCAATCAAACTGGTTAAGGAAGATTTGACCTGGTTTCATGTTAAACAGAATGTTGGATTATGGGCAAGGACTCGCTTGCTGGGTCAACACCCTAAAGTCTCCAGGCACATGAAATTCAAGCTGGGGGATTTTGTTGTTTTGGATTCCCATTTCCAGCACGTACACCTTGTGCTTGGAAGGTCCACTTCCGCCATCTCGACAATGTACTTATCTGCTCACAGGTTAGGACTGGACGACCAGGTGGAAGGATGAAATTCCTAACATCGGCATCTCTGTAGAGACAATTGCTTGGACTTTTGTGGATCATTGGATTCCATCTTTAGATGTTCTGGGCAAACTATTACAACAGATCGAGGGTCTCAGTTCGAGTCAGCATTGGTCCGAGCTCTCACTGATCCTCTGGGCACGACCTGAATTATCGCTGAGCATTTCAGGGCCAACAGCTTCTTTGAGCATTTTCATTGACGATTGAAAGCAGTTGGCGATGCATCTACATGGAGCAAACATTTGCCCATGGTTCTCCTTCGCATGCCTACTGCTGTTAGGGCAGATCATGGATGTTTAGTGGTAGAGCTAGTCTATGGCTGTATGCTGACCTTGCCAGGTGAGTTTGTGAATCTGAGTCCAGACACAGTGCTCCATGAACAGGTCAGTTATCTTGATTGTCTTCGAGAAAATGATGTGGCAGAGAATGATTCCAACTGAAACGGTAACTTCTTATGAACCAAAGTACAACACCTCGAGCTTTCGAATTAAATGGAGATGCAAAAACATGTCCCACCCAATCTCTTTTCAATTTCATATGTTCTTTCTCAGCCATATGAGTTTGTTGGAAAAAAGCAAGATGAACCTTCATTTTCTTTAATATTTCCTTCCTTTCAATCGGATTATTGTCCTTTAACATTAAAGATCACAAAATTGAAATGAGCCGAAACTTAATTTGCTCCTGAGATTGACACTTAACACAGCAATTACAATTATATATCTATAAAAAAACCCAAACCCCTCTTTTCAAAGAAGAAAATCCTGTAAAAAAAACCTACGAGTATAAGAGTCGGATCCTCCTCTGTGGACAAGGTGCAGCTAATACCACAAGTGGAAGATGACTTTAAAAGTATTAGAGTCAATCATCACCTCCCCCCCCCCAACCGAACATTAAAACCCATCAGTCATCCCAGTGATAACACCCACATTGAGCTTGAGCTTCATCTTCAACATCACTCACCAATTCTGATTCCAACTTCTTTTCCCCATACCCATCCCAATCTTATCCTCGGACATTTTCCCCATTGATTCCTTCAAATCTGGGAAGGAATTCACAAAAGTTAATGCACCATAAGGACTCTCAAAACATTGAGACTGATCTGGCCCATAAAGTAAAGTAAACTTATACACTTTCTTCCATAGAATTGCTTTGGCCAGATTAATCTCTTTCCGTCACTTAATAATCTCCTGACTTAAATCAGCATAAAATAAAACCCTATTTCCTTGAACCATCGTAGGGCTTTGATCAAGGTGAGCTTTCTGAACCGCAAGCCGCAAAATCATTTCTCTATCCTGATATCACAAACATCTTAAAAGAACCGCTCTTTGCATTTGACCCGGAAAAGGTTTTCTCCTTAACGCCCTCTGAGCCTGATCTAAAAAAACTCAACTCCCAACATTTCTGGAATCCATTTCCAAAAATAATTTTACAGGATCTGAATCTTCAATATCTTCCAGCAGACCAACTATCTTAATATTATTACGACAACTTTGATTTTCCAACGAATCAATGTTTTGTAACAAATCTCTCTTCTGGACATCCCAGCCTGTAAATAAATCCTCAATATGATCCATTCTCTCTGCATAATGGTCCACACGGTCCTTACAGTCAATAAAAACTTCTTCTATCCTCTTAAATTGATCTTGTCCAATGTCCACTGCTGTTAAACTCTTATTAATGTCAACTTCAATAGATGTAATTTCTTCACACATACCAGCCATTTATTTCCTTCATACCAGCAAATTGATCATTTAAAGTTTCAAAACCTTAGTTCACAGAAGACATCATATTTTCATTTTGATGGATCAGTTCTGTAGAGGGGCCTTGAAGTCTGGGGAAGGTATCTGGTGAAACAACAGCTTTCATTGGAGAAGGAGATGTTCTTCAAGCCTGAGGCCTCCCTTCATTGAGTCCAACTGCAGCAAGTAGTCATTCTTGCTCTTCTTCTTCTTGAACCTCTGAGTTGTCCTCCTCCACCTCTTCTCTTCCACATCATACCTGGCAGCCGGACTGTAGATCGGATCCAGAATTTCCTGCAAGTGAGAACATCTCCAGATGCTCCGCTGCAAACAGGCAGTCCCCTTCCTGGTATCTAGAGCTCGCATTCGGGCATTCACCCCCCACTCTCCTTAGTCAAGCCCGGCTCATGTCGAATTCCTTACTTGCGCTCCTCCTGGCCTGGCCAAAAGTCTTGGCACCATCTTTCATCTCACGATGGCAGAGGTTGCAGACATTTCTTCCAGCTGCTCCCGACTTGCATGTTGAGGATTCAGATCCATGTCTAACTTGTCCTGAGGTTCCTTCTGGAAGGTCGTCCTTGCTTCTTCTGCACTTTTCACAGGTTGACAACCTAGGTTTTTTCGAAGTTGTTTGTAATGAAATGGTATTGTATGTACTGACCAGTACAGGCACGGGCTGGCACCACCCCCCCCCCCCCCCCCCCACCGATTACAAGCTCTCCTGGATCCTCCCTGGACTCCTCCCCTGTGATCCAGGCCTTCACTTCCCTCACTTGGACGCGGGCCTGCAGTCTTGTGTGTAATAAAGCCTATCGTTCCCCTCAGTCTTTGTCTCTGTGATAATTGGGGCAACTGATCGCGCCCAACACTGTTTTTTTTCTTTCTTCATTTCCAGAATTCTACAGTAGAAAATTATTGTTCAAAACATTGATAAAGTCAAACAAGACATTACAGTTCGAGTATTGAACAGTCAGGGAGAGGTGTCTTCGAACTTCTTTTTCCTACGCCATCTTGCCACGAGACACCCCCCCCCCCCCACCTCAGCTGACTCCTTGAACACCATCCAATCCATGGACTCTAGGTAGACCTGCAGCTGTCTTCCCTCCCGTGACCACCTTCTGGTTGTCCTGATCTCGTAAGGGTTGTGAGCAATTTTAGGCCCCATTTCTAAGAGAGGATGTGATGGTCCAGAGGTGGTTTACAAGAATGACCCTGGGGATGAGAGGAATAATGTTTGAGGAGCATTTGAAGGCTCTGGGCCCGTACTCGCCCGAGTTTATAAGGATGAGGCAGGACCTCATTGAAATCTGATGAATAGTGAAAGGGCTGGATAGAGAGGATTTTGCCAGTAGTGGGAGAGTTTAGGATCAGTGGGCACAACCTCAGAATAAAAGGATGTCTGCTTAAAACGGAGATGGAGAAATCTTTTCATCTAGAGCAGTGATTTTCAAACTCCTCCTCCACACCCCCACCCCCCTGGATCATATTCCACTTAATCCCTTTGCCAGAAGTGCTCTGTTAGTAAGGAATTACTTAATGAGCTATGTGATTGGGAAAAAAAGTTTGAAAACCACTGTTTTAATCGTATGACATTGACTTGTTCTGTGCGTGGTTTCATAACTCGAGAGGAAATGGGCCAATGACAATTTATCTCAAGCAAAATCTTTCCTTCACAATTGGCTCCACTGCAGTCTTTCTCAGCCTTTTTTCCCATTCATATAACACTTTAAGCAATCTCTTACTCATTTTTCGACACTCCAAGGAATAAAGTCCCAACCTGTTCAACCTTTCCCTGCAGCTCAACTCCTGAAGACCTGGCAGCGTCCAAGTAAATCTTCTCTGCACTCTATCAATCTTACTAATACCCTTCCTGTAGCTAGGTGACCAGAACTGCACACAATACTCCAAATTTGGCCTCACCAACATCTTATACAACCTCACCATAACTTCCCAACTCCTATTTTTAACATTTTAATTAATGAAGGCCAAGATGACAAAAGCTGTCTTTAGAACCCTGTCTTCCTGTGACACCACTTTCATGGAATTATGTAACTGTGTTTTATCTCTTGCTACCAATTTCTATAACTTCGCTGTTCAATTTCATATCGTTGGCTTTTGGATTATTTTATTGTGTCCCTTGATCTAGAGAGTTCTGGCAGAGCAAAGGAATTTTGTTTTCTTTTGTCAGGTCAAATTTTGTCACATTGATCCAAAAACAAGTATTTTCACCATTCATTTATTTCAGATTCTCTTCAGCTGTCGTATTGAACCTCACAGTGACGGCATCATGTTTGTCTTGTTTATCCTTTATCCCTCCATCCAGACAAATGTGTTGATCAACGAGTCGACTTCACTCATCCAGCAGCCAATTCTGCTGCTTGGGCTTTTCATCCCACTTATTCAGTTTGTTATCTCTCCTCTTCTTTTTCTCAAAAAGAGAATCAGGTTTGTTTGATCATCTTCTTGAATCCCAGTGAAAGGTTATCAACCTGAAGGTTTTAAAGCCGATTATTTTTCCAGTAGATGGCTTGCCGAGTATTTCCAGCATTGAATTTTTATTTTACTGCCTTGGTGTATTACTGAGTGCTTTAAATAGTAGAAGAAATGTGGGTTGGGTTAAGTGGAGATGATTATGGAGTGGATTTAGAAAAATAGACATAAAAGGGAAGGGAGCATGGAAATAGTTAATTCATCTTTTCAAATTGTTTTTTGAGCTATGATTGTTTTCTGATGTACGCGCAGTGTTCAGAATTAAAAATTTATTGTGATGAACATGTCACAAAATTTGTCATTTTGTTGCAACAATATAGGTGCAAATATTGCTATAAATTACATTTTTAAAAAAGAAATCTATTTGTGCAAAATGAAGAGTAAGTGAGGGAGTGACTGTGGTTCCTTGTCCATTCAGAAATCTGATGGCAGAGGGGGAGAAGCTGTGTTTGTACCATTGGGTGTTCGTCTTCAGGCTCCTGGACCTGTTTCCCTGGTGATAGCAGGGTGAAGAAAGCCTGGCCTGGGTGGTGAGGGTCCTTGAGGATAGAGGTTGTTTTCTTCAGACTCCGCCTCTTGGAAAAGTCCTTAATACGTGGGCCAAGGATGAAAGAGGAAAAGTTTAGTTGAAACATGAGGGGGAACTTCTCCACACAAGGTGGTGGGAGAATGGAACAAGCTGCCAGCTGCATGAGGAAATATGTGCTCAATGTTAGCATTGAAGAATTTGGACAAGTTCAGGGATACGAGGGGAATGGAGGTCTCTGGACTGGATTCTCGTCACTGAGACAAGGCAGAATAAGAGTTGTTCAGTGGGTGCACGAAAACATAAGACAGACAGCTGTGTTCTCAACCATTTAATGGACTGCACTTGGTGCAGTGTGCCAAGGAATGGCACGTCGATCTGTGGAGACTCCTGCCGGAGAGTGTGGGATGCTCACGGGGCTTAATTTAAACCTGCCGGCAGCAAACACTTCATTATGTCCCACCTTGTCTCGTGGAGCCCGGCACATATAACCATATGACAATTTACAGCACGGAAACAGGCCATATCAGCCTTTCGAGTCCATGCCATTTCACATGAACCACTCCACTCCCTAACCATTCCCCAGCCCCATCCCACACTCTGCCCATATCCTCCAACCCCCTCATATCCATGTACACTCCAACAATCTCTTCAATGACAGAAAGGACCCTGCCACAACCATCTCTTCTGGAAGATCATTCCATTCTGCCACCACTCTCTGAGTGAAGAAGCATCGATATGAGGCAACTTTCAATGGGGCTCTTCCTTTTTTGCAATAACTAATTCTAGCTCTAGAAAAGAATTCTGGAAATGCTTTTGCTCTTCTGTAGATTGTTTAAGAACATCCATCAAAACAGGAGACAAGACTTCATAAAATTCTTTATAAAACCCTCCAGTAAACCCATCTTCTCCAGGTGATATTCAATATCGCTTCTTCAATTTCTAAATCATTGAAAAGAACTTCCAATTCTGTCCTATCTTTATCGTCCAAAACCGATAACTCCAAACTACCTAAAAAAGACTCAACACGTTCCTCATCCTGACTTACATCAAAAGAATATAAATTCTGGGAAAATGAGTGAAATTCATCATTCATTTCCTGAGGTTTATTATCTCATCGCATTTATTGTCCTTGATGCCTGTTCAGTCTTTAATTGCCGAGCGAAAACCTTATGTGCTCTTTCTCCTTATTCATAATAACGCTATTTGGATCATTGTATTAATTTTTCATATTTATATGTTTGCATTCTATTATAACAGTTTGAACTGAATCAAAAAACTATTTTTATCCACAGTCGAATTTCATTGGAATTGCTTTTCCAACATTGTTATATCCTTCTCCAAATGTTGGCTCTCCGCCAAATACTGTGTCTTAATTCTTGCAGTATAATTGATTATCACACCTCTTCAATAAGCGTTTGAAGCATCCCACAAAACAAATTTACTTTGGACTGAATATGTATTAATTGGCAAATAAGTCTGAATATGGTCTTTCATATAACTTAGAAACTTTGGTTGCTTCAATAACATCCCATTAAATCTTCACCGATAAGGGTATCTACATTATGCAAACCAGAACATGTGCAGGTGCACAATCCTTTATCCAGAACCCTTTGTGGGGGGGTGGGTCACTGTGTTCTGTATTTCAGATTTTTCTGGATTTTGGAAAGCCAGATTTAAGCCCACCCAAATTATGCTGCTGTATCCACCCCCATTCCCTTTCAGTCACACTGCCATTTTCCCCCCACCCCTCGCCCGCCTGACTCGCGCTCCCATCTCTCTCCCCACTTGCTCATGTTTGGAAAAAGGATTGTGTACTTCTACTTAACAATGAGGAATGATCAGACAATTCCTACTCTTATACTCTGCATGTATAAATCTACCCTGTAATTGTGCTGACATTAAGCAAAAGTCGATTCTCAAAAAAGGATCATGTCTAGGTGAATAAAAATAAAAGACTTTTTCTGTTAGAATTAACTCCCTCCACATTTCCACCAAATTCAAATCTTTCATTGAGTCTAACATCCATTTAGCTATTTTGGTTCTTTGTACAGTTTTTGGAAATGTATCCAACACACAATTAAAATCCTCACCAACCAAAATATTTTCATTAGCTTGACGCAGATTCAAAAAAGTTTCAGAAATAACGTCTTCATCATTTTCATTGGGTGGATAAACATTCATCAAAGTCCATGCTTCAGCAAAAATTTTACAATTCACCAACAGCTCTCGACCCAATGTGGCAGAGAATGATTCCAACTGAAACGGTATCTTCTTCTGAACCAAAGTTGCAACTCACCACTACCTTTCGAATTAAATGAAGATGCAAAAACATGTCCTACCCAATCTCTCATCAATTTCATATGTTCTTTCTCAGATAAACGAGTTTCTTGCAAAAAGGCAACATCAACCGTCATTTTCTTTATATATGCCAATATTCACTTCCTTTTCATCTGATTATTAAGTCCTTTAACATTGAAGGTCACAAAATTTAAGTGAGCCATAACTTAATTTCCTCTTGAGATTGGCACTTCACAGAGCAATTACATATTTTAAAAATCCTAACCCACCCCCCCCTTTCAAACAATAAGAAACCCCTGTAAACAATGTAAAAATCTACAAGTACAAAAGTCGGACCCCCCTCTGTAGACCAGCTGCAGTTAATACCACAAGTGGCAGATGACTTTAGAAGTAGCAGAGTCAATCACCACCCCCCAACCGAACATTAAAACATCCCAATAGTAACACCCACATTGAGCTTGAGCTTCATCTTCAACATCACTCACCAATTCTGATTCCAATTCTTTTCCCCGTTCCCTTCTCAATCTTAACCTCAGGCATTTTCCCCATCAATTCCTTCAAATCTGGGAAGGAATTTGCAAAAGATAATGCACCATAAGGACTCTTAAAACATTGAGACTGATCTGGCCCATAATTCACCTTAAATATCGTCGGACACCGAAAAGTAAACTTATACCCTTTCTTCCACAGCATTGCTTTGACCACATTAAACTCTTTCTGTCACTTAATAATCTCCTGACTTAAATCAGGATAAAATAAAACCCTATTGCCTTAAACCATCATTGGGCTTTGATCAAGGCAAGCTTTCTGAACTGCAAGCCGCAATATAATTTCTCTATCCTGATATCACAAACATCTTAAAAGAACTGCTCTTGACATTTGACCCAGAAAAGGTTTTCTCCTTCACACCCTATGACCCCTATCTCAAAAGACTCGACTCCCAACATCTCTGGAATCCATTTCCAGAAATAATTTTACAGGAACTGAACCATCAATATCTTCCGGCAGACCAACTATCTTAATATTATTACGACAACTTTGATTTTCTAACGAATCAATGTTTTTTAACAAATCTCTCTTCTGGACATCCAAGCCTGTAAACAAATCCTCAATATGATCCATTCTCTCTGCATAATGGCCCACACGGTCCTTACAGTCAATAAAAATGTCTTCTATCTTCTTAAATTGATCTTGTCCAGTGTCCACTGCTGTTAAACTCTTATTAATATCAACTTGAATAAATGTAATTTCTTCACACATACCAGCCATTATTTCCTTTATAGCAGCAAATTGATCATTTAAAGTTTCAAAATTTAAGGTCATAGAAGACATAATCTTTTCATTTGGTTGGATCAGTTCTATAGACATGAAGTTGACTTCCATCCCTGTTGCAGGGGCCTTGAAGACTGGGGAAGGTGTCTGTGGTTAAACAACAGCTTTCATTGGAGAAGGAGATGTTCTTAAAGCCTAAGGCCTTCCTTCAGTGAGTCCAACTGCAGCAAATAGTCATTCTTGCTCTTCTTCTTCTCGAATTTCTGAGTTGTCCTCCTCCACCTCATACCTGGCAGCCCTACTGCAGATTTCCTGCATGTGAGAACATCCATCCATGCTGAGAAGCTCAGTAGCACCAGAGGAGCATCTTCAGATGGGCCGCTGCATACAGTCAGTTGCCTTCCCGCGAACTCGCGCTCACATTCGAGCACCCACCCCCCTGCTCTCCTTAGTCAAGCCGGGCTTGGGTCGGATTCCACGCTCACTCTCCTGGCCCACCCCCAGGCCAAAGATCTTGGTGATATCTTGCGTCTCTGGAGGCGCAGAGGATGCAGACATTTCTTCCAGCTTCTCTTGGGTTCCACGTTGAGGATTTGGATCTATCTCTAACTGCTCCTGAGGTTCCTTCTGGAAGGTCGGCCTTGCTTCTTCTGCACTTTTCACAGGTTGAAAACCTAGGTTTTTTTCTAAGTTGCTGGTAATGAAATGGTATTGTATGAACTGACCAGTATAGGCATGGGCTGGCCCACCCTCCTGATGACATCCTCTCCGAGACTCCTCCCTGGACTCCTCCCCTGTGACCCAGGCCATAAAGGTCGAGCCACCTCTTCCATCCCTTCACTTACCTAGCTTGCACGCGGGCCTGCAGTCTTGTGTGTAATAAAGCCTATCGCTCCCCTTAGTCTTTGTCTTTTTGATTTTTAGGGCAACTATCAGTGCCCAACACTGCTGTTTTCCTTTCTTCATTTCCAGAATCCTACAGTAGTAAATTAATGTTCAAAACATTGATAAAGTCAAAAAATTCACTACAGTTTGAGTATTGAATAGTTCAGTCAGGGAGAGGTGTCTTCTCACGTCATTTTCTGATGCCATCTTTCCAGGACCCGCCACCCCACCTCCCCTCAGCTGACTCCTTGAACACCATCAAATCCACAAACTCTAGGCAGCCCTGCAGCTGTCTTCCCTCACGTGACCACCTTTTGGTTGTCCTGATCTCGTAAGTGTTGTGAGCAATTTTAGGCCCCATTTCTAATAGAGGATGTGATGGGCCAGAGGTGGTTTACAAGAATGATCCTGGGGATGAGCGGAATAATGTTTGCGGAGCATTTGATGGTTCTGGGCCTATACTCGCCTGAGTTTAGAATAATGAGGCAGGACCTCATTGAAATCTGATGAATAGTGAAAGGGCTGGATAGAGAGGATTTGGCCAGTAGTGGGAGAGTTTAGGACCAGTGGGCACAACCTTAGAATAAAAGGATGTCTGCTTAAAACTGAAATGGAGAAACATTTTCATCTCGAGCAGTGATTTTCAAACTCCTCCTCCACACCCCCACCCCCCGGATCATATTCCACTTAATCCCTGTGCCAGAAGTGCTCTGTTAGTAAGGGATTACTTAAGGTGGAATGTGATTGGAAAGAAAAAGTTTGAAAACCACTCTTTTAATTGTACGTCATTGATTTGTTCTGTGCGCGGTTTCATATCTCCAGAGGAAATGGGCCAATGACAATTTTTCTCAGGCAAAATATTTCCTTCACAATTGGGTCCACTGCAGTCTTTCTCAGCCTTTTTTCTCATTCATATTCCACTTTAAGCAATCTCTTACACATTTTTCGACACTCCAAGGAATAAAGTCCCAACCTGTTCAACCTTTCCCTGTAGCTCAACTCCTGAAGATCTGGCAGCTTCTTAGTAAATCTTCTCTGCACTCTTTCAATCTAACTAATACCCTTCCTGTAGCTAGGAATTATTTTTTTTATATAAAGAAAAATCCGATTATTTTTCCAGTAGATGACCCGCTGAGTATTTCCAGCATTGAGTTTTTATTTTACTGCCTTGGTGTATTAATGAGTGATTTGAATGGGAGAAGAAATGTGGGTTGGGTTAAGTAAAGATGTCTAGATTATGGAATGGATTTAGAAAAATAGACGTAAAAGTGGAGGGTTCATGGAAATAGTTAATTCATCTTTTCGAATTTTGGAGTCTCCTGCCGAAAAGCATGGGATAATCGCGGGGCTTAATTCAAACCTGCCGGCAGAAAACTCTTAATGATGTCCCACCTTGTCCCGTGGAGCCCAGCACATATAACCATAGAACAGTTTACAGCACGGAAACAGGCCACGTCGGCCCTTTGAGTCTGTGCCAGTTCACATGAACAACTCCACTATTTTTCCCCTCAACACTCTGGCCATATCCCTCCAACCCCCTCATATCCATATACACATCCAACCTTCACTTAAATGACAGAAAGGACCCTGCCGCAATGATCCCTTCTGGAAGATCATTCCATTCTGCCACCACTCTCTCAGTGAAGAAGCATCTTCTAACATTCCTCCTAAAGTTTTGCACCCTTACCTTGAACTCATGCCCTCTTGTTCCAACCTCCCCTGCCCTCAGGGGAAAGAGTCTACTCTCGTCTAGTCTATCTATTCCTTTCATAATTTTGACTACCTCTATCATAACTTCCTTCATCCATCTACATTCCAATGAATAAAGTCACTGTCTCCTTAATCTTTTTCTGTACTCGAGATGTTGTAAGCCACGTAACATTTTTGTAAATCCTTTCTGCACCCTCTCCACCTTATCTATTTCATTCCTATATTTGGAGACCGGAACTGAAACCAATTCTCTAAACCTGGCCTCACCAATGCCTTAAACAGTTGCAGCATCACTTTCCAGCTATACTCTAGTCTATGCTATGATTTATGAAGCCCAGCGGACCATATCTCTGGTTAAGACCCACTGTCTTAACGTCCCTCATATGCAAGATTTTGCCTCCCATCTGCACAATTTCTGTGCTTTCTCCAAGGTTGATCTTGTCATGAGATACCATCAGATCCCATCCACAAGGAAGACATTCCTAAAACGGTGATTATTACCCCTTCTGGTCTTTTTGAATGTCTTAGGATGCCACTTGAGTTGAAGAATGGTGTTCAAACCTGCCAGCGGGTTATAGACAGTTTGGGCAGAGATTTAGAGTTCCCTTCGATCTACTTGGATAACATCTGGTAAAAACAATGGCATCACGAATATGCTGTCCAGACCGACTATATATCATATTCAGGGTGACATTGATATTTCTGAATTAGCCAGTGTCCAGGCAATGGACCCCGATGTTCAGGCATACAGTACGGCCATTACTAAACTGGACATACAGCAGAGGGCAGCACAACTGGGTGGCCAACCTTACGTTGTGACATGTCTTTGGGCTACATTAGACCAATGTTTCCTGCATCTTGGAGGAAACACCTTATTGACCAGATACACAGCTTATCTCATCCATCCATCAGAACATCTGTCAAGCTCATGTCAAATAAATATGTATAGCATGGACTGAGAAAAGGCGTTGTGCAATGGGTTTGCACATGTACCTCCTGCCAGACTGCCAAAATTCAGTGCCACACTAAGGCACCTCTTCAACATTTCCCGACGGAATGCAGACAGTTGGAACACGTGCATGTAGACCTGCTTGGACCATTGCCAGAATCTGAAAACATGAGATACATTCTAACAGTTGTAGAACATTTCACGTGCTGGCCAGAGGCCGTCCCGTTGCCATCCAGTGACACTGAGACAATGGCTAGAGCATTCATCGTCAACTGGATGGCTAGATTTGGTTTTCCCACATTAAATCAGTCCATGGAACACAATTCACCCACATTCCCACCAGCAACTGAAGTCCACTTTTAAGGCCCAACTCACTTGTCCCAATTAGATTGATGAGTTGCCATGCGTTGTTTTGGGAGTGCGCACAGCTCCAAAGCAAGATACATCTGCATTGTCCGCAGAGATGGTTTATGGTACGGTCCTTACAATTTCATGGGACATTGATTTCACATCCAACTCTGATCTGAACTTCCTTCCACAGCTTCGACATGGTATCGCGATCAGCAAAGCTTTTCCTACCCATTGGCTTGGATCCCCTTAACAGAATGTACCCCACCACTCCTGGACACTGATTTTGTTTTTGTGCGCAGACAGGACCCAGGAGTGCTGTTACAACGACCGTATGAGGGCGTTTTCCGCGTGGTGAAGAAGGATGGGTTTGAGTATACTTTGGACATTGGGGGACATTTGCAGCTGTATAGTTGGGACAGACAAAAGCCTGCCCATGTGGATCCCGCTTCACCAATTCAGTGCCCCCAGCCCAGACGATGAGGGTGTCCACCTAAGGTGCATGGAGCTGGTGTTTTACTTTCTGGCGATGGTTCTGGGGGGGTGGGGGGTGTGTACCAGCTGTGTAGCAGGTCGAGAGGGCAATGTTCTTTGGCGGGCACATGAAATCATAAGGCAGACAGCTGGGAACTCATCCATTTAATTGACCACATGCACGTGGTCCTGCGTGCCGAGGAATCGCACGTTGATCTGTGATTTCCCCTGCCGGAAGGTGCAGGACACTCACAGGGCTTAATTTAAACCTGTGGTCCTGTGGATCTGCAGCAAACTCATTAATGATGTCCCACCTTGACCCATGTGGCCCGGGACACGCTGTAAATAGAAGAATCCTGTAAAGACTGAATAAAGCAGTTTTGTGTTGACTAACCTGGTGTGTTTGTGTGTGTGTGTGTGTGTGTGTGTGTGTGTGTGTGTGTGTGTGTGTGTGTGTGTGTGTGTGTGTGTGTGTGTGTGTGTGTGTGTGTTGCTTTAGTAGCTCTATCGAAGTAGACGCTACATATATAAATATTTGGGAGGATGATCACACTTACAGGATACTTTTCATCCATCTCACAGCCTGTGGGAAGATGCTATTCCCCAGCCTGTTAGTCCTGATCTTGATGATGGACGTGGTTAAAGATGCTGTTCACTAGATCAAAATGGTCTTTGCACTATTCCTTGAGCCCAATTTGAACAACACTCCCAGTAAATGTCATCTACAGAAAAAGGGAGACCCCAGTGATCCTCACTACTCTGCATCATTGCTGTCTGATGCTCTACAGCAACTAGACCATCCAATGGTCGAGACTCAACTGTGCTCCTGTAAAATCTCAGGATGAGAGCCGTTGGCCTTGACCTCCTCAGCCTCCTTGGGAAGTGTAGGCCCTTCCTGACCGATAAGGAGGAATGATTGTTTTGTGTATTAATACGTGTGCTGTATGGATGGGATTTTTTGTGACTGTTTTGTATATTCTTGCTCTTTAACAATCTTTAGTGGATAGAAGTAGTCATTGTACTTGAGGATGTACAATCATGCACAGATTGTCCTTCAATAGCCATTTGGCCCAGATGTCTATTCAGTCCAAGAATACTTTCCATCACAGGTAGATTTTAAACAATAACACCATTCATACTTAAACAAACATTGTTTTTAATTTTCTTTAAACAAAAAAAAACAGGATCAAACTTTAACTTATCACTATTAAGAGCCTTCCATTACCCCCTTCTAATTCTAAGCGCAGGTGTATTTAATGTGCATAAAGTTCTTTGACACAACTCCAAGTTCACCGGTGTCTATCAATTTTTATACTGTGCATAGAATTCAACATTTATGAATTTGAATATGAATGATAAGCTCTGGTGATTAAAAGTAAATGGTTACCCTCCAGCAAGGTTCTTGCTGGTTTCAGAGAGGGATTTCTTGCTCATTGGGCACACATAAACTGATTCCCTCTGATCAGCCACTATGGTGTTTTGCCAAAGAAACTTGACCCATCAGGGTTTTCCAAATGATAACCTCTTCTGCAGGTCACCATTGATTTCCTTTTGTTTCCCTTATTTCAGGTAAAACATCATTTCTCGCCAGCCATTTCCTCTTGAATGGACAACAAAGTTTTTCAACAGGCTGAACTGAGAACTCACAACCCGTCTTCAAAACAAGATCCCAGCTTGCCATCTCTCTCTCTCTCTCTCTCTCTCTCTCTCTACTCTCTCTCTCTCTGTCTCTCTCTCTCTCTCTTTTTAGAAAAAGCCTAATTGGTCTCTCCTCTCTGCTTGCTTGCAAAACCACATGACCTTCTTAGAACAGCAAACTAGAACCAGCCAGATGACTACACCAGACCCACACTTCTGAGTCCAAACATCTGTTGTTTAAAAACAATAATCCATTTACACCTGCTTTTGAAATTCTTTAGCAAAACAGTGTCCTTGTTTTGTCTTTGCAAAGGCTCTTGGCACCTGAATGACTCACTCTCAGCAAAGCTCTTGCATTTTAAATAAGAGCTGTTTTTTGAAGTGTATGTGTTTGTTTGTGACCTAAACAACTCCTCCAATGCATCTCTTTCAAAAACATCTCTATATACAATGTAAAATACATAATCTGTCACAGGACAGACGCAGCAGAGGAGTTGTGATCAAATCAATGGTGTCCTTGCAAAAACAAAAAGTGGGAAGAGGTATAATCTGGTGAGTGGAGTTTGTAATAGTTTGAAACTTGAACCTCTATCTCTATTTCAGGAGACAATTTACTGTCATGTAATTACAAAGTGTCATATCACACAAAATTGCTTTTTTCCTGCTGTAAGACAGACAGACTTACCTCTGGCAGAAATTGCCTGAAATGCCTCTTGCAGTCAGAGAAAGACTGAGTGCTCTCCCCCCCACCACCCCAAACCCTGGGCCAAGTCACTGAGGGTCTGTGGATTCTCTTTCAATGCTCACAGACCATCCAAGTCATTGGCAATGTGAGCTCCAGTTTTGAACCTCAGACATAATTAGGAACCATTTAGCACTCACTCGTATCCCAGGTCTGATACCTGACACCCTTTTAGCCAGTTTTGACCCACTTTATCAATCCACAGCCTGGTGTGAGTTCCTTGACTGCTTTGTCCAGAAGCCCACAGCCTGTGTGGGTTCCTCTCCTCAAGTCACCAACAGCCTGCCACCTATGTGGGTCTTTCAGCTGCAGAACCCCTCACTGGTCTGCTTCCTTGGTCACTGACCCGTGGATTGAATCCTCTGCTTCTGAGATGTTGGTGGGGTGTGGTCTTTCTGTTTTCTGGTGCCCTACACTAGTCGTCCGCTTCCCCAGAGTTCATGGTGGCGAAGAAATCTAACAAATCTAAATAAAAAAAATTTAACTAAGAGGAGAATCTCACATGTCTAGAGGGATGGAAAGGGCATTATTACAAATTGAAGCCTGATATTTGAATATTCAGGTGCCAAATTTGCAAAAGCATACAGTATATATTTCTCAAGCTATATGTAATTTTTTCCAAAGGAATACAAATTTGAATTTTTGCATGTATTCTTGGCATCCCTAAAAATATATGTGATTTCCAAGTAAGTTCAATACATGTCCTCATCACCGCTAACGTTAATTTAACAAACTTCAATTGATATATTAATAGATTTAATTTGGGCCTTGTTCCTTCAATATTTCCTAATATGTATAAGATCAGATTCTGCAGAAAAACATCTCCTATAACTTGTTCCATAAATATTGTAATTCTCCCCAAAAAGATCTTGCATTAGGACAAAGATAACATGAATGCAAGAAAGTTGCGACATCTTCACATAACCTCAAACATTGATCTGATAATTCTGATTTTATTCTATTCAATTTCACTGGTGTAAGAAGTGACTGTAGAAGTAAAACCAGTTGTGAATTCCTTCCTCACTGCTGCAGTGTGGAACTCTGGTCAATAGATCTCCTTACGAAACCAGTTATTCAGAATTTGAATCAAAGCCATTCTGAGTGATGTACATCCACTTACACCAATTTCATCATTTATTTTATTCCATATATTAATCAAATGTTTCAACAATTGTGTATCTTTATCACCAACCATTAATTTTGATTCCCACGTATATAAATTCTTCTGCTTTTCCCTCTCCTATTTTATTTGATTCTATTTTAACCCTTTCAAAAAAAGAAGCAAGAAATCTCATTTGAGCTGCTCCATAACAATTTTTAAAATGAGGAAGCTGCAGTCCTCTCAATGCAGAATTTGCATTGGGTTACTTGTAACATGGGATTCAATTGGAAATGGGTTCATGTGACATAAAACCACGATGCAGAATGTTTTCTAAGAATGGAATACAAGAGGAGGGTTGTCTAGGTCTCCAGCAAGATATAGATCACAAGATATAGGAGAAGAAGTAGGCCCATCGAGTCTGTTCCACCATTCTTCCACTCAACCCCACTCCCCAGCTCTCTCCCCATTACCTTAATTCCTTGATGTATCAAATACCTGTTAATCTCTGCCTTAAATACACCCAATGACCTCACGTGGGTTTCACGACCCATTGACAAAATCAATTTTTCCACATTTGTTTTAAATTGACACCCTTTTATCCAGAAATTATGCTCTCCTGTCCTAGAATCCCCTACCATCGGAAACATCTTTGCCATATTTACTCTGTCCAAGCCTTCCAGCATTTGAAATGCCTCTGAGGTCCCCCTTATCCTTCTGTACTCCAACTAGTACAGTCGAAGAGTCGACAATTTTTCCTCATACACTAACCCTTTCATTCCTGATATCATTCCAGTAAATCATCTCTGACCTTCTCCAACACCAGCACATCTTTTCTCAAATACGGCACCCAAAACTCTAATTCTGATTGAATGGAAAGGGAATTCTCCAACGACAGAAACACAACAGTTACATGATATTATGTCTTGTTGATATTTACCACTCGGGAAGGTTCTTGTTGGTTTTCAGATAGAGGTGTGTTGTTCAGGGAAGCATTAGTGTTTTGGTGACTCAACGTACCAGCACCTGAAGTCCACTATCTCTTCAGAAAAGCTCTGATAGCTTTAGCATGGAGCAGAGCTTAGCCACGACTTTGCAGGTATTTAAGGGAGTGTGTGGGCAGGGTTTGTTCTGGACCAACAATCTCACCAAATGACTCTGCTTGAAATCAAGATTCAAACCATTTTGAGGAATACAACAGGAATTGTTCAACAAGAGCCTGGTGATCCCTGAGGAGTTTTCTTTCAATAGTGGAAATTATTTTTTCTTTAAAAAGTCCACTAATCTTCCTGATACAGATCTTTGTATTTAACTTTCAGGTTGCTATCTGTTGTTAACTTGGAGGCCTTTAATGGGGTGACTGGGTGGAATCTTTGCTTTAACCAAGCAGTTCTCTTGCAATTTTCCAGCTGTAGGATGCGGTGCAGTTGCTTGCAAGTTTAGCAAGTGGGATTATGATGTGAAACTGCAAGTCACAGCGTGATTTTTGTTTTTGAAAATGCCTACGTGAACATTTTAACTTTGGTCTCCTTGGTTTCCTTAAGTTTACAGAGGAGACGTTGGGTCAAGCTGAAAGGACAGAGTTGGATGCCCATTTAGCGAATCAGCTGGGCAAAGCAGAAAGCACAAAACATGGGACTGAAAAAATAATGAAGCAGACTGAAGTGACGTTGAACCAAACCCAGGTAAATAATTTAATTTTGTGCAGCGTACTTAAGAGACCAAACGATTTAGGCTTTTAGTGGTGTCCTATTTAAATGAACAAAATCTGATTACAATTGAAGTTTATCGAATGTTTGGAAGTTGCCACAAAAAAATTGAGCATATAAATTAGACGTTGTAATTATGATAAATGAACAATACATTGAGCCTGGTGTCACATTATCTGCCTCCCTCTACCGTACATCACCATTAAAACTTCTCCCCAATATGAACCTGATGTCAAAGTATCTGACACTGTTAATTGTACATCAATGTTAAACCTTCTCATGAATGTGAATCCTGTCTCAAAGTTTCTGCCTTAGTCTATCGTACATCAACATTAAACTTTCTTCCCCCTGTGAACCTAGTGTAATAGAATCTGCCTCAGTCTACCGTCCATCACCGTTAAACCTTCTCCCCACTGTGAACCTGGTGTCATGGTATACATCTCAATTTACAGTATATCACCGTTAAACCTTCTCCCCAACGTGAACCTCTTGTCACAGTATCTGCCTCAGTCTATCGTACATCACCGTTAAACCTTCTCACTACTGTGAACTTGGTGTCACAGTATTGGTCTCAGTCTACCATACATCACTGATAAACCTCCTCCCCACTGTGCACCCGGTGTCACGGTATCCATCTCAATTTACCGTACATCACTGTTAAACATTCTCCCCAATGTGAACATGGTGTCACAGTATCTGACACAGGTTATAGTAAATCACTTTTAAATCTTCTTACTACTGTAGAATCCATCTCACATTTTCTGCCTTAATCTACCGTTCATAAATATTAAACCTTTTCCTCCTGTGAACCTGGTGTCAAAGTATCTGCCTCAGTTTAACGCACATCACCATTAAGCCTTCTTACTGCCCTGAACATAGTGTCACAGAATATGCCAAAGTCTACTGTACTTTACCGTTAAAACATCTCCCCACTCTGAACCTGGTGTCGCAGTATCTCACACAGTTTATTGTACGTGACTGTTAAACCTTGTTAATGTTGTGAACCCATTGTCTCAGTATCTCTTTTCTGTCTACCATACATCATCATTAAACCTTTACACATCTGTGAATGGGTGTCACTGTATCTGACACAGTTTATTGTACATTACTGTTAAACCTTGTCCCCACTGTGAACCTGGTGTCACTGTATCTGACACAGTTTATCGTAGATTACTGTTAAACTTTTTCACTGCTGTGAACCCAGCATCACAGTAACTGTCTCAGTCTACCGTACATCATCGTTGAACCTTATCCCCATTGTGCACCTGGTGTCACATTATCTACCTCAACATACTGTACATCAACGTTAAACCTTCTCCCCATGTGAACCTGGTGTCACAGTATCTGACACAGTTTATCGGACATTACTTTTCAACTTTCTCACTGCTGTGAACCCAGTGTCACAGTAACCGTCTCAGTCTACCATACATTATCGTTGAACCTTATCCCCATTGTACACCTGGTGTCACATTATCTACCTCAACATACCGTACATCACCGTTAAACCTTCTCCCAATGTGAACCTGGTGTCACAGTATCTGACACAGTTTATTGGACATGACTTTTCAACTTTCTCACTTCTGTGAATCCAGTGTCACAGTAACTGTCTCAGTCTACTGTACATCACTGTTAAACATTATCCCCATTGTGCACCTGGTATCACTTTATCTACCTCAACATACCATACATCACCATTAAACCTTATTCCCATGTGAACCTGGTGTCACAGTATCTGCCTCAGTCTACAGTACATCACCGTAAACTTGATCCCCACTTTACTCCTGGTGTCAAATTATCTACCTCAACATACCGTACATCACTGTTAAACCTTCACCCTCTGTGAACCTGGTGTCACAGTATCTGACACAGTTCATAGTATATCACTGTTAAACCTTCTCACAAATGTGAATCCTACAATAAAATAATACTCCCCTTCTAAGTCTCGCTGTATTCGAATCCCCACCTATTTTAAAAATTCCAAAAAAAAGAGAAAAATCAATCCCAAAACAAGCTACTCAAAAGTAGTAGCCCCCTAAAAATCTGGGTGTGGTAAAGTCCACAAGTGGCAGATGACTAAAGGACTCAGTGTCACCCACCTTCATTCAGACTTTCACAAAGTACTGAAACAAACACATTCAACCCAGTGATTCCAGTCCTAATAATTGTTCCGGATCTTCAATATCGAGAAGACTTTGAGTCAATTCAACTTTTTTCCCATTCTTTCCATATTTTCCAATCTTCCCATTTCCATTCCTATTGACCCTTCTCTTCGGTGACAATGGTGACAATCGCCAATTTCCTTGTACATCTGGCAATGAATTAGTAAATATTAAAGCATCATGGTCATTCTCAAAAAACTGAGATTGAAAATTCCTTTTTTTTAAACCTTTATTTAAAATTTTTATAACATGAATAAAATAGAAAATTACATTTAAAAAGAATAAAAGTCCGATTATAAATCCCCCCAATAATTATTACACAACATTAATGAGCTAACTTAAAATTAGTCTAACCCCCCATATAAAGAGTGAAGAGTTAATAAATTGAACAATATTATATAGAAGAAAAAATATCCCACTTACAAAAAAAGATAAAACATAACAAGTAAAGATACTAACAAAAAAAAGTTATCAACACTAAAATATCAAACTTAAAAACATATTTAAATCAAACTTAAATGCATATATTTAGCAAACGGAGTCCACTTCAACCTATAAAAAGACATCCTATCCTGAACTGAAAAAGATCTCCTTTCCATGGTTAAACAGAACTTCATCTCCAAATACCACCTATCTAAAGTTAATATATTTCTATCTTTCCAAGTAAGAGCTATACATTTCATGGCCACAGCTAAAGCTAAATAGATAAAAGAAATCTGATAATCTTGTAGGCCCAAATCAATTAATGATTGCATATTCCCTAATAAAAATATACCAGGATCTAATACAAGACAAATATTAAATAAACTATTAAATATAGATTGAATATCCTTCCAAAACTGTTGCAATCGATCACAAAGCTAGACAGTATGCAAAAAAGTATTAGCCGCCTGGTCACAACAAAAACACCAATCCGACTTACTAAGACCAAACTTTTTTAGTTTCTCCAGTGTTAAGTATAACTGATGTATAAAATTATAATTAATCATCGCTAATCTAGCATTAATCAATTTCCGAAAACTATTCTGACAAATTTCCATCCAGGCTACTTCAGCTATTGTAAAACCTAAATCTTTTTCCCATTTCAACTTATGTTTATTCCAATCTTTTTTACTTTCAGTTTCTTGTAAAATACAATACAAATCAGAAATATATCCCTTTTTTGGTATTGAAAGTACATATTCCTCAAAATTAGAATCAGGCAGTAAGATCATATGACGACCACATATCTGTTTTACAAAAGATCTTAATTGATAATGATCTAGATGATGGGGTGGTGAATTGGATTAGTAAATATGCAGACGATACTAAGATAGGTGGAATAGTGGATAATGAAGAAGGTTTTCAAGGAGTGCAGAGGGATTTGGGCTGCTTAGAAAAGTGGGCTGAAAAATGGCAGATGGAATTTAATGTTGATAAGTGTGAGGTGCTTCATTTTGGTAAGAAGAATCAGAATAGGACATATGTGGTAAATGGGAGAGCATTGAGGAATACAGAAGAGCAGAAAGATTTAGGAGTGACGGTACATCGTTCCCTGAAGGTAGAAACTCACGTGAATAGGGTGGTGAAGAAGGCTTTTAGTATGCTGGCCTTTATCAATCATTGCATGGAGTATAGGAGTTGGGAGGTGATGTTGAGATTGTATAAGACGTTGGTGCGGCCTAATTTGGAGTTCTGTATGCAGTTCTGGTCGCCTAATTATAGGAAGGATATAAACAGAGTGGAGAGAGTGCAGAGAAGGTTTACTAGAATGTTGCCTGGGTTTAAGCATCTGGAGTATGGGGAGAGATTGGACAGATTGGGTCTTTATTCTTTGGAGCGTAGAAGGTTGAGAGGGGATTTGATAGAAGTATTTAAGATTATGAAAGGGATAGACAGAATGGATGTGGCTAGACTATTTCCGTTAAGAGGAGGAAAGTTTAAAACAAGAGGACATGAGTTAAGAATTAAGGGGCAGAGGTTTAGAGGTAACATGAGGGGGAACTTCTTTACTCAGAGAGTGGTAGCTGTGTGGAATGATCTTCCGGGAGAAATAGTGGCGGCGGAGTCAATTGTATTATTTAAGAAAAGGTTGGACAGGTATATGGATGAGAGGAAGATGGAGGGTTATGGGCATTGTGCAGGGAGGTAGGATTAGAAAGGGGTGTTTGGTTCAGTGCGGACTAGAAGGGCCTAATGGCCTGTTTCTGTGCTGTAATTGTTATGTTATGTTATAATACACAAATATAGAATTTCCACTAATACCAAATTTCTTTTGTAATTCCTCAAAAGAACAAAAATGTCCTTCAAAAAAACAATCAGATAATTTTTTTATTCCTTTCCTTTCCCATTGTTTCAAGGTGATATTGGAGACCAAAAAAGGAACAAGTTGATTATTATATAATGGCAATCGTCCAGACCATTTATTTTTGAGCCCCAATTTGTTAAGTTTACTTGTCCATAGATTCAATAAATGCTTCAATATTGGTACATCATAAGTTCGTAATAATTTTTTATTCCATCGAAACAAAAACTCATGAGGAAATTTTTGTAAAATAACCGCCATTTCTACCTTTGCCCAACTGAGCGGATCATCCATTTTCATTAATGCACTAAGAAATTTAAATTGAGCTGCTTCATAATAATACTGAAAATTCGGTAATCTTAAACCTCCAAATTAGAAATCCCACATCAACTTTCTCATCGCTACCCTCGGTAATTTTCCCTTCCATAAGAAGTCTCTAATTGCTTTATATAAATCCTTTAAAAATTTTGTTTAAAAAATAAGGAATTGATTGAAACAAATATTGTATTTGAGGAAAGATATTAATTTTTATAGTATTAATCCTCCCTAATAAACCCAAACGTAAATACTTGCACCTAATCAAATCTAATTTAATCCTTTTTATTAAAGGAAGATAATTAATTGAATATAAATCTTGAAATTCCATATTAACATTAATTCCTAAATATTTAATTTGTGAAGTCCACTTCAAATTGGTAATACTTTTATATATTGAATAATCATCTTTACAAATTGATAGAATTTAACTTTGGGCCCAATTTACTAAGAAAATCTATTCAATAAAACCTGCTTGATAAACATGTATTAAATGTGATAAATACTTCGCAAGTCTATTGGCCAATACCTTAGCTACTATCTTATAAACTACATCTTACAAAGATATTGGTCGATATGAGGTAACTTTCATTGGGGCTCTTCCTTTTTTGTAATAACTAAGTCTAGGTCTAGAAAAGGTTTCTGGAAATGGTTTTGCTCTTCTGTAGCTTGTTTAAGAACATCCACCAAAACATGAGACAAGACTTCATAAAATTCTTTATAAAACCCTCCTGTAAACCCATCTTCTCCAGGTGATATTCAATATAGCTTCTTCAATTTCTAAATCACTGAAAGGAACTTCCAATTCTGACCTACCTTTATCGTCCAAAACCGATAACTCAAAACTACCTCAAAAAGACTCAACACGTTCCTCATCCTGACTTACTTCAAAAGAATATAAATTCTGGTAAAATGAGTGAAATTCATCATTCATTTCCTGAGGATTAAAAGTGATTCCTGAATTATTTCTTATCGCATTTATTGTCCTTGATGCCTGTTCAGTCTTTAATTGCCAAGCAAAAACCTTATGCACTCTTTCTCCTTACTCATAGTAATGCTATTTGGATCATTGTATTAATTTTTCATGTTTATATGTTTGCATTATAGTATAACAGTTTCAACTGAATCAAAAAAGTATTTTTATCCACGGTCGAATTTCGTTGGATTTCCTTTTCTAACATTGTTATTTCCTTCTCCAAATTTTGCCTCTCTGCCAAATGCTGCGTCTTAATTCTTGCAGAATAATTGATTATCAGACCTCTTAAATAAGGTTTTGAAGCATCCCACAAAACAAATTTATTTCTACTGAATATGTATTAATTGGCAAATAAGACTGAATATGGTCTTTGATATAACTTAGAAACTTTGGTTGCTTCAATAACATCCCATTAAATCTTCACCGATAAGGGGTCTCTACATTATGGAAACCAGAACATGTGAAGGTGCACAATCCTTTATCCAGAATCCTTGAGGGGGGGGGGTAGGTCACTGTGTTCCGAATTTCAGATTTTTCTGGATTTCGGAAAGCCAGATTTAAGCCCACCCAAATTGAGCTGCTGTATCCATCCCCAATCCCTTCTAGTCACACTGCCATTTTCCCCCCACCCCTCACCTGCCTGACTCACGCTGCCATCTCTCTCCCCACTTACTGATGTTTGGAGCTTTCCAGATTATAGATGTCTGGAAAAAGGATTGTGTACTTCTACTTAACAATGAGGAATGATCCGATTAAATCCTACTCTTATACTCTGCATGTATAAATCTACCCTGAAATTGTGCTGATGTTAAGCAAAAGTCTATTCTCAAAAAAGGAAAGTATTTTTCCGTCAGAATTAACTCCCTCCAGATTTCCACCAAATTCAAATCTTTCATTGAGTCTAACATCCATTTAGCCATTTTGGTTCTTTGTGAAGTTTTTGGAAATTTATCCAACACACAATTAAAATCGCCACCAACCAAAATATTTTCATTAGCTTGACCCAGATCAAAAAGTTTCAGAAATAACGTCTTCATTATTTTCATTGGGTGGATAAACATTCATCAAAGTCCATGCTTCAGCAAAAATTTTACAATTCACCAACAGCTCTCTACCCAATTTGGCAGAGAATGATTCCAACTGAAACGGTATCTTCTTCTGAACCAAAATTGAAACTCACCTCTAGCTTTCGAATTAAATGGAGATGAAAAACATGTCCAACCCAATCTCTCATCAATTTCATATGTCCTTTCTCAGATAAATGAGTTTCTTTCAAAAAGGCAACATCAACCTTCATTTTCTTTATATATGCCAATATTCCCTTCCTTTTCATCGGATTATTAAGTCCTTTAACATTGAAGGTCACAAAATTTAAATGAGGCATAACTTAATTTCCTCTTGAGATTGGCACTTCACAGAGCAATTACATATTTTAAAAAACCTAACCCCCCCCCCCTTTCAAACAATAAGAAACCCCTGTAAAAAATGTAAAAATCTACAAGTACAAGAGTCGGACCCCCCTCTGTGGACCAGCTGCAGTTAATGCCACAAGTGGCAGATGACTTTAGAAGTAGCAGAGTCAATCACCACCCCCCAACCGAACATTAAAACCCATCAGTCATCCCAGAGATAACACCCACATTGAGCTTGAGCTTCATCTTCAACATCACTCACCAATTCTGATTCCAATTCTTTTCCCTGTTCCCTTCCCAATTTTAACCTCGGGCATTTTCCCCATCAATTCCTTCAAATCTGGGAAGGAATTTGCAAAAGATAATGCACCATAAGGACTCTCAAAACATTGAGACTGATATGGCCCATAATTCACCTTAAATATCGTCAGATACCGAAAAGTAAACTTATACCCTTTCTTCCACAGCCCTGCTTGGACCAGATTAAACTCTTTCCGTCACTTAATAATCTCTCGACTTAAATCAGCTTAAAATAAAACCCTATTGCCTTGAACCATCGTAGGGCTTTGATCAAGGCGAGCTTTCTGAACCGCAAGCTGCAATATAATTTCTCTATCCTGATATCACAAACATCTTAAAAGAAATGCTCTTGACATTTGACCCAGAAAAGGTTTTCTCCTTCACACCCTATGAGCCCTATCTAAAAAGACTCGACTTCCAACATCTCTGGAATCCATTTCCAGAAATAATTTTACAGGATCTGAATCATCAACATCTTCCGGCAGACCAACTATCTTAATATTATTACGAGAACTTTGATTTTCCAACGAATCAATTTTTTTAAACAAATCTCTCTTCTGGACGTCCCAGCCTGTAAACAAATCGTCAATATGATCCATTCTCTCCGCATAATGGTGCACACGGTCCTTAAAGTCAATAAAAACATCTTCTATCTTCTTAAATTGATCTTGTCCAGTGTCCACTGCTGTTAAACTCTTATTAATATCAACTTGAATAGATGTAATTTCTTCACACATACCAGCCATTTATTTCCTCCATAACAGCAAATTGATCATTTAAAGTTTCAAAACCTTAGTTCACAGAAGACATCATCTTTTCATTTTGTTGGATCAGTTCTGTAGACATGAGGTTGACTTCCATCCCTGTTACAGGTGCCTTGAAGTCTGGGGAAGGTATCTGGTGAAACAACAGCTTTCATTGGAGAATGAGATGTTCTTCAAGCCTTAGGCCTCCCTTCATTGAGTCCAACTGCAGCAAGTAGTAAATCTTGCTCTTCTTCTTCTCGAACTTCTGAGTTCTCCTCCTCCACCTCTTCTCTTCCACCTCCTACCTGGCAGCCGGACTATGGATCGGATCCAGAAATTCTTTCAAGCGAGAACATCTTCAGATGCACCGGTGCGTACAAACAGTCCCCTTCCTGGTAACTCGTGCTTGCATTCGGGCACTCACGCCCCACTCTCCTTAGTCAAGTCTGGCTCGTGTCGAATTCCACACTTTCGCTCCTCCTGGATCGGTCAAAGTTCTCGGTGCTATCTTTCATCTCCAGATGTGCAGAGGATGCAGATGTTTCTTCCAGCTGGTCCTGACTTGCACGTTGAGGCTTCGGATCCATGTCTATCTTGTCCTGAGGTTCCTTCTGGAAGGTCGTCCTTGCTTCTTCTGCACTTTTCACAGGTTGACAACCTAGTTTTTTTCTAAGTTGCTTGTTATGATATGGTATTGTATTTACTGACCACAACAGGCATGGGCTGCCCCCCCCTCCTGATGTCATCCTCTCCTAGACTCCTCCCCTGTGACCCAGGCCATAAAGGTCAAGCCACCTCTTCCTTCCCTTCACTTCCCTCACTTGGACAGGGGCCTGCAGTCTTGTGTGTAATAAAGCCTATCATTCCCCTCAGTCTTTGTCTCTGTGATTATTGGGCCAACTGGTCGTGCCCAACACTGCTTTTTTCCTTTCTTCATTTCCAGAATCCTACTGTAGTAAATTACTGTTCAAAACATTGATAAAGTCAAAAAAGTCACTACAGTTCGAGTATTGAACAGTTCAGTCAGGGAGAGGTGTCTTCTCACGTCTTTTATCAACGCCATCTTGCCACGATCCCCGCCCCTCCCTTCAGCTGACTCCTTGAACACCATCCAATCCACAGACTCTAGACACTCCTGCAGCTGTCTTCCCTCCCGTGACCACCTTCTGGTTGTCCTGATCACATAAGTGTTGTGAGCAATTTTAGGCCCCATTTCTAAGAGAGGATGTGATGGCCCAGAGGTGGTTTACAAGAATGATCCTGGGGATGAGAGGAATAATGTTTGAGGAGCATTTGATGGTTCTGTGCCTATACTCGCTCGAGTTTAGAAGGATGAGGCAGGACCTCATTGAAATCTGATGACTAGTGAAAGGGCTGGATAGAGAGAGGATTTTGCCAGACGTGCGAGAGTTTAGGACCAGTGGGCACAACCTCAGAATAAAAGGATGTCTGCTTAAAAGGAGATGGAGAAACCTTTTCATCTGGAGCAGTGATTTTCAAACTCCTCCTCCACACCCCCACCCCCACCCCCCGGATCATATTCCACTTAATCCCTGTGCCAGAAGTGCTCTGTTAGTAAGGGATTGCTTAAGGTGGAATGCGATTGGAAAGAAAAAGTTTGAAAACCTTTGTTTTAATTGTTCCTCATTGACTTGTTCTGTGCGTGGTTTCATAACTCGAGAGGAAATGGGCCAATGACAATTTTTCTCAGGCAAAATATTTCCTTCACAATTGGGTCCACTGCAGTCTTTCTCAGCCTTTTTTCCCATTCATATGCCACTTTAAGCAATCTCTTACTCATTTTTCGACACTCCAAGGAATAAAGTCCCAACCTGTTCAACCTTTCCCTGCAGCTCAACTCCTGAAGATCTGGCAGCTTCCTAGTAAATCTTCTCTGCACTCTTTCAATCTTACTAATACCCTTCCTGTAGCTAGGTGACCAGAACTGCACACAATACTCCAAAGTGGACCTCACCATCATCTTATCCAACCTCATCATAACTTCCCAACTCTTATTTTCAATATGTTAATTAATGAAGGCCAAGATGACAAAAGCTGTCTTTAGAACCCGGTCGTCCTGTGACACCACTTTCATGGAATTATGTAACTGTGTTTTATCTCTTGTTGCCGATTTGCATAACTTGGCTGTTCAATTTCATAATGTTGGCTTCTGGACTATTTTATTGTTCCCCTTGATCTAGAGAGTTCTGGCAGAGCAAAACAATTTTGTTTTCTTTTGTCAGGTCAACTTTTGTCACATTGATCCAAAAACAAGTATTTTCACCATTCCTTCATTTCAGATTCTTTGCAGCTGTCGTATTGTACCTCACAGTGACGGCATCGTGTTTGTCTTGTTTATCCTTTACCCCTCCATCCAGACAGATGTGTTGATCAATGAGTGGACTCCACTCATCCAGCACCACTGCCATTTCTGCTGCTCGGGCTTTTCATCCCACGTAATCAATTTGTTATTTCCCTCTCTTCTTTTTCTCAGCAAAGAGAATCAGGTTTATTTGATCATCTTTCTGAATCCCAGTGAAAGGTTATCGACCTGAAGGTTTTAACTCCGATTATTTTTCAAGTAGATAACCTGCTGAGTATTTCCAGCATTGAGTTTTTATTTTACTGCATTGGTGTATTACTGAGTGCTTTGAATAGGAGAAGAAATGTGGTTTGTGTTAAGTAAAGATGACTAGATTATGGGGTGGATTTAGAAAAATAGACGTAAAAGTGGAGGGTTCATGGAAATAGTTAATACATCTTTTCAATTTTTGGAGTCTCCTGCCGGAAAGCGTGGGATACTCACGGGTTTAATTCAAACCCGCTGGCAGCGAAATCTTAATGATGTCCCACCTATTCCCGTGGAGCCCAGCACATATAACCATATGACAGTTTACAGCACAGAAACAGGTCATATTGGCCCTTCGAGTCTGTGCCAGTTCACATGAACAACTCCACTAGTTTTCCCCTCCAACACTCTGGCCATATCCCTCCAACCCCCTCATATCCATGTACACATCCAACCTTCTCTTAAATGACAGAAAGGACCCTGCCGCAATTATCTCTTCTGGAAGATCATTCCATTCTGCCACCACTCTCTCAGTGAAGAAACATCCTCTAACATTCCTCCTAAAGTTTTGCACCCTTACCCTGAACTCATGCCCTCTTGTTCCAACCTCCCCTGCCCTCAGGGGAAAGAGTCTACTCACGTCCAGTCTATCTATTCCTTTCATAATTTGAATACCTCTATCATAACCCCCTTTATCCGTCTACGTTCCAATGAATAAAGTCGCTGTCTCCTTAATCTTTCTCTGTACTCTAGATGTTGTAAGCCACGTAACATTTTTGTAAATCCTTTCTGCACCATCTCCACGTTATTTATTTCATTCCTATATTTGGAGACCGGAACTGAAAACAATTCTCCAAACCTGGCCTCACCAATGCCTTAAACAGTTGCAGCATCATTTCCCAGCTATACTCTAGTCTATGCTATGATTTATGAAGCCCAGCGGACCATATCTCTGGTTAAGACCCACTGTCTTAACGTCCCTCATATGCAAGATTTTGCCTCCCATCTGCACAATTTCTGTGCTTTCTCCATGGTTGATCTTGTCATGAGATACCATCAGATCCCATCCATAAGGAAGACATTCCTAAAATGGTGATTATTACCCCTTCTGGGCTTTTTAAATGTCATTGGATGCCACTTGAGTTGAAGAATGGTGTTCAAATCTGCCAGCGCGTTACAGGCACTTTGAGCAGAGATTTAGAGTTTCCTTTCATCAACATGGATAACATCTGGTAAAAACAATGGCATCATGAATATGCTGTCCAGACCGACTATATTTCATATTCAGGGTAACATTGATATTCCTGAATTAGCCAGTGTCCAGGCAATGAACCCCGATGTTCAGGCATACAGTACGGCCATTACTAACCTGGACATACAGCAGGGGGCAGCACAACTGGGTGGCCAACCTTACTTTGTGACATGTCTTTGGGCTACATTAGACCAATGTTTCCTGCATCTTGTAGGAAACACCATATTGACTAGATACACAGCTTATCTCATCCGTCCATCAGAACATCTGTCAAGCTCATGTCAAATAAATATGTATAGCATGGACTGAGTAAAGGTGTCGAGCAATGGGTTTGCATATGTACCTCCTGCCAGACTGCCAAGATTCAGTGCCACACTAAGGTACCTCTTCAACATTTCCCGACGGTATGCAGGCAGTTGGAACACGTGCATGTGGACCTGCTTGGACCATTGCCAGAATCTCAAAACATGAGATACATTCTAACAGTTGTCGAACATTTCACGTGCTGGCCAGAGGCCGTCCTGTTGCCATCCAGTGACACTGAGACAAGGGCCAGAGCATTCATCGTCAACTGGATTTGGTTTTCCCACATGAATTCAGTCCGCAGAACACAATTCACCCTCATTCCCACTGGCAACTGAAGTCCACTTTTAAGGCCCAACTCACTGGTCCCAGTTAGGTTGATGAGTTGCCATGCATTCTTTTGGGAGTGCACACAGCTCCAAAGTAAGATATGTCTGCATTTTCCGCAGAGATGCTTTATGGTCTGGTCCTTACAGTTTCATGGGACATTGATTTCACAACCAATTCTGATCTGAACATCCTTCAGCAGCTTCGACATGGTATCACGATCAGCAAAGCTTTTCCTACCCACTGGCTTGGATCCCCTTAACAGAATGTGCCCCACCACTCCTGGACACTGATTTTGTTTTTGTGCGCAGACAGGACCCAGGAATGCTGTTACAACGACCGTATGAGGACCTTTTCTGCGTGGTGAAGAAGGATGGGTTTGAGTATACTTTGGACATTGGGGGACATTCGCAGCTGTTTAGTTTGGACAGACACAAGCCTGCCCATGTGGATCCCGCTTCACCCATTCAGTGCCCCCAGCCCAGACGATGAGGGTGTCCATCTAAGGTGCATGCAGCTGGTGTTTTACTTTCTGGCGACGGTTCTGGGGGGTGTAGCAGCTGTGTAGCGGGCCGAATGGGCAAGTTTCTTTGGCGGGCACATGAAATCGTAAGGCAGACAGCTGGGAACTCATCCATTTAATTGACCACATGCACGTGGTGCTGCGTGCCAAGGAACAGCACGTTGGTCTGTGATTTCTCCTGCCAGACGGTGCGGTACACTCACAGGGCCCGTGGATCTGCAGCAAACACATAATGATGTCCCACCTTGACCCATGGAGCACAGGACACGCTGTAAATAGAAGAAGCCTGTAAAGACTGAATAAAGCAGTCTTGTGTTGATTAAACTGGTATGTGTGTGTGTGTATGTGTTGCTTTAATAGCTCTGTCGAAGTAGCCGCTACATATATAAATATTTGGAGGATTATTGCATTTAGAGGATACTTTTCATCCATCTCACAGCCTGTGGGAAGAAGCTATTCCCCAGCCTGTAAGTCCTGATTTTGATGATGGACGTGGTGAAAGATGCTGTTCACTAGATCAAAATGGTCTTTGTACTATTCCTTGAGCCCGATTTGAACAACACTCCCAGTAAATGTCATCTACAGAAAAAGGGAGACCCCAGTGATCCTCACTACTCTGCATCATTCCTGTCTGATGCTTTACAGCAACTAGACCATCCAATGGTGCAGCCAGACAGGAGACTCAACTGCGCTCCTGTAAAATCTAAGGATGAGAACCGTTGGCCTTGACCTCCTCAGCCTCCTTGGGAAATGTAGGCCCTTCCTGACCAATAAGGAGATGTGATTGTTTTGTGTATTAATACGTGTGCTGTATGGATGGGAATTTTATGTGATTGTATTGTCTATTCTTGCTCTTTAACAATTTTTAGTGGATAGAAAAAGCGCAAATCTAAATAGGTCATATGCATTAAATGGTGGACTATTGAGATGTGCAGAACAACAAAGGGATTTACGAGTGATGGTAAATAGTTCCCTCAAGGCTGATACTCAGGTAGATGGTGTGGTGAAGAAGGCATTTGGAATGTTGGCCTTCATAAATCGGAGTATTGAATTCAAGAGTAGGTAGGTTATGATGAAATTGTACAAGGCATTGGTGAGGCCAAATTTGGAGTTCTGTGTCCAGTTTTAGTCACCAAATTATAGGAAAGATATAAACAAAATAGAGAGATTGCAGAGAAGGTTCACAAGAATGTTGACAGGATTTCAAGGTTTGAGTTACAGGGAAAGGTTGTGCAGACTGGGGCTTTTTTCTCTGGAGCGTAGAAGATTGAGGGGGGACTTGATAGAGGTGTTTTAAGATTTTAAAAGGGACAGACAGAGTAGATGTGGATAGGCTTTTTCAATTAAGAGTGGGGGAGATTCAAACTGGAGGGCATGGTTTAAGATTGAAGGGGTAAAATTATAAAGGGAACATGAGGGGAAATTCCTTTACACAAAGGGTGGTAGGGATGTGGAATGAGCTTCCGGCAGACGTAGTTGAGGCGGGATCATTGGTTACATTTAATTATAGACTGGATAGTTACATGGAGAGGAGAGGACTGGAGGGGTATGGACTGGGTGTTGGTCAGTGGGACTAGGAGGGTGGGAATTTGTTATGGCACTAGTTGGGCCGAACTGGCCTGTTCTGTGCTCTAAGTGGTTATATTGTACCTTAGGATGTACAATCATGTACAGATTGTCTTTAAATAGTCATTTGGCCCAGGTGTCTATTCAGTCCAAGAATACTTTCGGTTACAGGCTGATTTTGAACAATAACGCCATTGATTCTTAAACAAACATCGTTTTTAATTTTCTTTAAACAAAAAAAAAACAGGATCAAACTTTAACTTATCACTATTAACAGTCTTCCATTACCACCATCTAATTTTAAGTGCAGGTCTATTTAATGTGCATAAAGTTCTTTGACACAACTCCAAGTTCACCGGTGTCTATCAATTCTTATACTGTGCACAGAATTCAACATTTATGAATTTGCACCAAGCTCTGGTGCTTAAAAGTAAATGTATACCCTCCAGGAAGGCTCTTATTGGTTTCAGAGAGGGATTGCTTGCTCATTGGACACACATAAACTGATTCCCTCTGATCAGCCACTTTGGTGTCTTTCCAAAGAAACTTGACCCATCAGGGTTTTCCAAATGATAACCCCTTCTGCAGGTCACCATAGAGTTCCTTTTGTTTCCCTTTTTTCAAGTGAAACATCATTTCTATCCAGCTATTTCCTCTTATATGGACAACAAAGTTTTTCAACACGCTGAACTGAGAACTAACACCCCGTCTTCAAAACAAGATGCCAGCTTGCCATCTCTCTCTCTCTCTCTCTCTCTCTATCTCTCTCTCTCTCTCTCTCTCTCTCTCTCTCTCTCTTTTAGAAAAAGCCTATTTGGTCTCTCCTCTCTGCTTGCAAAACCACATGAACTTCTTAGAACAGCAAACTGGAACCAGACAGATTACTGCACCGGACCCAAACTTCTGAGTCCATTCATCTGTTCCTTTAAAAGCAATAATCAATTTACACCTGCTTTTGAAATTCTTTAGTAAAACAGTCTCCTTGTTTTGTCTTTGCAAAGGCTCTTGGTGCCTGAATGACTCACTCTCAGCCAAGCTCTTGCATTTTAAATAAGAGCTGTATTGTGAAGTGTATGTGTTTGTTTGTGACCTAAACGACTCCTCCAATTCATCTCTTTCAAAAACATCTCTAGATACAATATAAAATATATAATCTGTCACAGGACAGACACAGCAGAGGAGTTGTGATAAAATCAACGGTGTCCTTGCAAAAATAAAAAGTGGGAAGAGGTATAATCTGGTGAGTAGAATTTGTAATAGTTTGAAACTTGAACCTCTCTCTCTATTTCAGCAGACAATTTACTGTCATGTAATTAAAAAGTGTCATATCACACAAAATTGCTTTTTTCCTGCTGTAAGACAGACAGACTCACCTCTGGCAGAAATTGCCTGAAATGCCTCTTCCACCCACCATCCCCTGCCACCCTGAACCCTGGGCCAAGTCACTGAGGGTCTGTGGATTCTCTTTCAATGCTCACAGACCATCCAAGTCATTGGCAATGTGAGCTCCAGTTTTGAACCTCTGACATAATTAGGAACCATTTAGCACTCACTCATATCCCAGGTCTGATACCTGACATACTTTTAGCCACTTCTGACCCACTTTAGCAATCCACAGCCTGGTGTGAGTTCCTCGACTGCTTTGTCCAGAAGCCCACAGCCTGTGTGGGTTCCTCTCCTCAAGTCACCAACAGCCTGCCACCTATGTGGGTCTTTCAGTTGCAGAACCCCTCACTGGTCTGCTTCCTTGGTCTCTGACCCATGAATTGAATCCTCTGCTTCTGAGATGTTGGTGGGGTGTGGTCTTTCCGTTTTATGGTGCCCTGCACTAGTCCTCCACTTCCACAGAGTTCGCGGTGGTGAGGAAATCTAACAAATCTAAATAAAAGATTTTGAACTTAGAGGAGAATCTCACATGTCTAGAGGGATGGAAAGGGCATTATTACAAATTGAAGCCTAATATTTGAAAATTCAGTTGCCAAATTTGCAAAAGCATAGAGTATATATTTCTCAAGCTATATGTAATTCTTTCCAAAGGAATACAACTTTGAATATTTGCATGTCATCTTGGCATCCCTAAAAAAAAATATCTATATATATCTGATTTCCAAGTAAATGCAATACATGTCCTCATCACCGCTAACGTTAATTTAACAAATTTAAATTGGTATATTAATAGATTTAATTTGGGCCTTGTTCCTTCAATATTTCCTTATAAAATTAAGGTCAAATTCTGCGGTAAAACATATCCTATAACTTGTTCCATTAATATTGTAATTCTCCCCAAAAAGATCTTGCATTAGGACAAAGATAAGTTCAATGCAAGAAAGTTGCAACATCTTTAACACACCTAAAACATTGATCTGATAATTCTGATTTTATTCTATTCAATTTCACTGGTGTAAGAAGTAACTAGAAGAAAAACTAGTTGTGAATTCCTTCCTCACTGCTGCAGTGTGGAACTCTGGTCAATAGTTCCAGACTGCTGAGTTGAAGTGAATTAATACATCTCCCCTGGATCACGTGATCTCTATTGCCAAATCATCTTCCTGTAGAGCTTTTCAAATCCAACAGCCTGAGTCACCTGACTCCAGGGGCAGCTTTCAGATAAAATCCTTTCTGACATCTGCTACATGACTGATGTCAAAACAATTATACTGAACTAATTTGTATATTACATTGAGATCCTTATATGGATCTGCCCATATTTGCCAATCAATTACAATATTCAGATCCATTTCCCACCTTTGTCTCAACTTATGAACTCCTCATTTAAAAGTTCCTACTTGTAATAAAGAGGACATCATCAAATAATTGTTTTTAACAATTCCTCTTATAAGGAATTTCTATTTCAGTACAACATGGTTGGTCCTAACATCCTTCAAATATGCTCTTAGTTGGAAATAGCAAAAAGATTGTGATGAGTTATACAATATTTATTTCTCAGTTGCTCAAATGACATTAATTTACCCCTTTCATAACAATCTTCAACATTTATAATCCCCTTACGAAACCCGCTATCCAGAAATTGATGATCATTTAAAAAAGATACGAGGATTTTGAATCCAAGCCATTCTGGGTGATGGACATCCACTTACACCAATTTCATCATTTATTTTATTCCATATATTAATCAAATGTTTCAACAATTGTGTATCTTTATCACCAACCATTAATTTTGATTCCCACTTGTACATAAATTCTTCTGCTTTTCCCTCTCCTATTTTATTTGATTCTATTTTAACCCTTTCAAAAAAAGAAGCAAGAAATATCATTTGAGCTGCTCCATAACAATTTTTAAAATTAGGAAGCTGCAGTCCTCTCAATGCAGAATTTGCATTGGGTTACTTGTAACATGGGATTCAATCGGAAATGGGTTCATGTGACATAAAACCACGATGCAGAATGTTTTCTAAGAATGGAATACAAGAGGAGGGTTGACTAGATCTCCAGCAGGATATAGATCACAAGATATAGGAGCAGAAGTAGTCACGTCGAGTCTGTTCCACCATTCTTCCACTCACCCCCACTCCTCAACTTTCTCGAAATAACCCTTGATTCCTTGTCAATCTCTGCCTTTAATACACCCAATGACGTCACGTGGGTTTCACGACCCACTGACACAATCAATTTTTCCACATTTGTTTTAAATTGACACCCTTTTATCCTGAAATTATGCTCTCCTGTCCTAAAATCCCCTACCATGGGAAACATCTTTGCCATATGTACTCTGTCCAAGCTTTCCAGCATTTGAAATGCCTCTGAGGTCCCTCTTATCCTTCTGTACTCCAACTAGTACAGTCGAAGAGTCGACAATTGTGCCTCATACACTAACCCTTTCATTCCTGATATCATTCCAGTAAATCATCTCTGACCTTCTCCAACACCAACACATCTTTTCTCAAATACAGAACCCAAATCTCGAATTCTGATTGAATGGAAAGGCAATTCTCCAACGACACAAACGCAACAGTTCCATGATATTATGTCTTGTTGATATTTACCACTCGGGAAGGTTCTTGTTGGTTTTCAGATAGAGGTGTGTTGTTCAGGGAAGCATTAGTGTTTTTGTGACTCAACGTACCAGCATCTGAAGTCCGTTTTCTCTTCAGAAAAGCTTGATAGCTTTAGCATGGAGCAGAGCTGAGCCACGACTTTGCAGGTATTTAAGGGAGTGTGTCGGCAGGGTTTGTTCTGGACCAACAATCTCACCAAATGACTCTGCTTGAAATCAAGATTCAAACCATTTTGAGGAATACCACAGGAATTGTTCAACAAGAGCCTGGTGTTCCCTGAGGAGTTTTCTTTCAATAGTGGAAATGATTTTTTTTAAAAGCCCGTTAATCTTCCTGATACAGATCTTTGTATTTAACTTTCAGGTTACTGTCTGTTGTTAACTTGGAGGCCTTTAATGGGGTGACTGGGTGGAATCTTTGCTTTAACCAAGCAATTCTCTTGCAATTTTCCAGCTGTAGGATGCGGTGCAGTTGCTTGCAAGTTTAGCAAGTGGGATTATGATGTGAAACTGCAAGTCACAGTGTCATTTTTATTTTTGAAAATGCAAAGGTGAAAATTTTAACTTTAGTCCTCTTGGTTTGCTTAAGTTTACAGAGGAGATGTTGGGTCAAGCTGAGAAGACAGAGTTGGATGCCCATTTGGCGAATCGGCTGGGCAAAGCAGAAAGCACAAAACGAGGGGCTGAAAAATTAATGAAGCAAACTGAAGTGCCGTTGAACCCTAACCCAGGTAAAGAATTTAATTTGAGCAGCAATACTTAAGAGAGCAAACGATTTGGGCTTTTAGTGGTGTCCTATTTAAATGAACAAAATCTGATTAGAATAGAAGTTTATCTAATGTTTGGAAGTTGCCACAAAAAATGGAGCATATAAATTAGATGTTGTAATTAAGATAAATGAACAATACAATGAGCCTGGTGTCACAGTTTCTGCTTCAGTCTACAGTACATCACCATTAAACCTGATCCCCACTTTACTCCTGGTGTCAAATTATCTACCTGAACATACCGTACATCACCGTTAAACCTTCTCCCTCTGTGAACCTGGTGTCACAGTATTTGAGGCAGTTCATAGTTTTCTTTGGCTTGGCTTCGCGGACGAAGATTTATGGAGGGGGTAAAAAGTCCACATCAGCTGCAGGCTCGTTTGTGGCTGACCAGTCCGATGCGGGACAGGCAGACACGATTGCAGCGGTTGCAAGGGAAAGTTGGTTGGTTGGGGTTGGGTGTTGGGTTTTTCCTCCTTTGCCTTTTGTCAGTGAGGTGGGCTCTGCGGTCTTCTTCAAAGGAGGCTGCTGCCCGCCAAACTGTGAGGCGCCAAGATGCACGGTTTGAGGCGTTATCAGCCCACTGGCGGTGGTCAATGTGGCAGGCACTAAGAGATTTCTTTAGGCAGTCCTTGTACCTTTTCTTTGGTGCACCTCTGTCACGGTGGCCAGTGGAGAGCTCGCCATATAATACGATCTTGGGAAGGCGATGGTCCTCCATTCTGGAGACGTGACCCATCCAGCGCAGCTGGATCTTCAGCAGCGTGGACTCGATGCTGTCGACCTCTGCCATCTCGAGTACCTCGACATTAGGGGTGTGAGCGCTCCAATGGATGTTGAGGATGGAGCGGAGACAACGCTGGTGGAAGCGTTCTAGGAGCCGTAGGTGGTGCCGGTAGAGGACCCATGATTCGGAGCCGAACAGGAGTGTGGGTATGACAACGGCTCTGTATACGCTTATCTTTGTGAGGTTTTTCAGTTGGTTGTTTTTCCAGACTCTTTTGTGTAGTCTTCCAAAGGCGCTATTTGCCTTGGCGAGTCTGTTGTCTATCTCATCGTCGATCCTTGCATCTGATGAAATGGTGCAGCCGAGATAGGTAAACTGGTTGACCGTTTTGAGTTTTGTGTGCCCGATGGAGATGTGGGGGGGCTGGTAGTCATGGTGGGAAGCTGGCTGATGGAGGACCTCAGTTTTCTTCAGGCTGACTTCCAGGCCAAACATTTTGGTAGTTTCCGCAAAACAGGACGTCAAGCGCTGAAGAGCTGGCTCTGAATGGGCAACTAAAGCGGCATCATCTGCAAAGAGTAGTTCACGGACAAGTTTCTCTTGTGTCTTGGTGTGAGCTTGCAGGCGCCTCAGATTGAAGAGACTGCCATCCGTGCGGTACCGGATGTAAACAGCGTCTTCATTGTTGGGGTCTTTCATGGCTTGGTTCAGCATCATGCTGAAGAAGATTGAAAAGAGGGTTGGTGCGAGAACACAGCCTTGCTTCACGCCATTGTTAATGGAGAAGGGTTCAGAGAGCTCATTGCTGTATCTGACCCGACCTTGTTGGTTTTCGTGCAGTTGGATAATCATGTTGAGGAACTTTGGGGGACATCCGATGCGCTCTAGTATTTGCCAAAGCCCTTTCCTGCTCACGGTGTCGAAGGCTTTGGTGAGGTCAACAAAGGTGATGTAGAGTCCTTTGTTTTGTTCTCTGCACTTTTCTTGGAGCTGTCTGAGGGCAAAGACCATGTCAGTGGTTCCTCTGTTTGCGCGAAAGCCGCACTGTGATTCTGGGAGAATATTCTCAGCGACACTAGGTATTATTCTATTTAGTAGAATCCTAGCGAAGATTTTGCCTGCAATGGAGAGCAACGTGATTCCCCTGTAGTTTGAGCAGTCTGATTTCTCGCCTTTGTTTTTGTACAGGGTGATGATGGTGGCATCACGAAGATCCTGAGGCAGTTTACCTTGGTCCCAACAAAGCTTGAAAAACTCATGCAGTTTGGCATGCAGAGTTTTGCCGCCAGCCTTCCAGACTTCTGGGGGGATTCCATCCATACCTGCTGCTTTGCCACTTTTCAGTTGTTCGATTGCCTTATATGTCTCATCCAGGGTGGGAACCTCACCCAGCTCTAGCCTTAGGGGCTGTTGAGGGAGCTGGAGCAGGGCGGAATCTTGGACTGAGCGGTTAGTACTGAAAAGAGATTGGAAGTGTTCTGACCATCGGTTGAGGATGGAGATCTTGTCACTGAGGAGGACTTTGCCGTCTGAGCTGCGCAGCGGGCTTTGGACTTGGGGTGAGGGGCCGTACACAGCCTTTAGAGCCTCGTAGAAACCCCTGAAGTCGCCAATGTCCGCGCTGAGCTGTGTTCGTTTGGCGAGGCTAGTCCACCACTCATTTTGGATCTCCCGGAGTTTGCGCTGAAGATGGCTGCATGCGCGACGGAAGGCTTGTTTCTTCTCTGGACAGGACGGCTTTGTAAGGTGAGCCTGGTGGGCAGCTCGCTTCTTTGCCAGCAGCTCCTGGATTTCCTGGCTGTTTTCGTCAAACCAGTCCTTGTTTTTCCTGGAGGAGAAGCCCAGTACCTCTTCAGTGGATTGCAGTATGGTAGTCTTCAACTGATCCCAGAGGGTTTCAGGGGACGGGTCCGTGAGGCGGGTTGCAACGTCGAGCTTTGCTTTGAGGTTTGCCTGGAAGTTTCCTCTCGCTTCGTCTGACTGCAGTTTTCCAACATTGAACCTCTTTCTGGGGGCTTTGGCTTGAAGTGAAGGTTGAGCTTGCAGCGAACCAGCCGGTGGTCAGTGTGGCATTCCGCGCTAGGCATGACCCTGGTGTGGAGCACATCTTGTTTGTCACTTTCTCGCACCAGGATGTAGTCCAGGAGGTGCCAGTGTTTGGATCGGGGATGCATCCAGGTGGTCTTAAGGCCGTCCCTCTGCTGAAAAAGGGTGTTTGTAATGACAAGTCGCTGTTCTGCGCAGAGCTCCAACAGGAGGCGCCCATTGTCGTTGCACTTGCCGACGCCATGCTTGCCCAGGATTCCTGGCCAGGTTTCTGAGTCTTTGCCGACACGAGCGTTGAAGTCGCCCAGGATGACAACCTTGTCGGCTGTAGGGGTACGTTGGATGAGGTTGCGCAGGTCGGTGTAGTACTTGTTCTTTTCTGCTGGTTCCGCCTGGAGGGTTGGAGCATAGACACTGATGAGGGTGATGTGACGCTTGTTTTGAAGTGGGAGTCGCATGGACATGATTCGGTCCGAGAGGCCTGTCGGAAGGTTTTCGAGTTTGGAGGCAATGAAGCTCTTGACCATGAAGCCTACACCAGATAGGCGTCGTTCATCCGAAGGCTTGCCAGACCAGTAGAGTGTGTAGCCCGCGCCGCGTTCTTGGAGGCTGCCTACATCTGCCAGGCGGACTTCACTGAGAGCGGCTATGTCGATGTCAAGTCTGAGGAGTTCATGTGCAATGAGGGCAGACCGACGTTCAGGTCGGTGGCTGTCAGTCTTGTCTAGCATGGTTCTGATGTTCCAGCATGCTAGCTTGAGTTTGTGAGCATCTTTTGAGGGGGAGGACGTGGAGGGGGAGGACGTGGAGGGGGAGGACGTGGAGGGGGAGGACGTGGAGGGGGAGGACGTGGAGGGGGAGGACGTTGAGGGGGAGGACGTGGACCTGTCCTCGGGCCTGCGCAAAGGAGCTTTTAGGTGGAGTGCAGTGCGCGCAGTACTGGCCCCACCCTTTACACCCATGGTTCGTGTGCCGTGGCCAAGCAAGCTGGGACGTGGCAGCGAGGTCCTTGGGTCGTAGGTTTTATATCGGAGTGGCCTTCTCCTATGCAGGTTTCTTACCCGGGCTGGAGGGGCCTGCCTCCCCTCCTAGGTCGGTCCATACTGCCCGGACCGGGGCCTCCGTCTGCCTCACTCGACCGAGGCCGGGGCCGCCGTCTCCCCCTTGCTCCTGCCCGTATCGGGGCCGCCGCCGTCTACCCTTCGCCTGGACCGGGGCCGGGGCCGCTGCTGCTCTCCCTGTGCCCGGACTGGGGCCGCCGTCTCCCCCTTGCTCCTGCCCGGATCGGGGCCGCCGCCGTCTACCCTTCGCCCGGACCGGGGCCGGGGCCGCTGCTGCTCTCCCTGTGCCCGGACTGGGGCCGCCGCCTCCCACTCCCTGTCCGGACCGGGGCCTCTATTATACATTGATGTATAATAGAATGAGAAATCTGTGCTAATAACACTTTAGCGCAGTGTGGAGGTTGATTAACATCAAACATCATATTAATAAATTTTAACTGATAATTAACTAATAATTTAATGAATAATTCTGAAAATGAGGCCATTGTCGTCCCTAATGCATATTGCCATGTTAAGTTTTGCAACAATACTCTAGCCAATGAACCTTTCTATAAAAATATTCTGATTGCTCCATAACTCTTTAAAAAAATATGTTTTGACTCAAACATGGAATTGATTGAAAAAGATATTAAATTCAAGAAAAAATATTCATTTTTAATACAATTCACATGTGCCATTCTTGTCAAAGGAAGATCTTTCCATTTAATTAAATCAGCTTGAATTTTATCAATAGAGATATATAGTTCAACTTACATAAATGTTGATAATCTGCATCAACCATTACCCCTAAATATTTAATTTTCTTAGTCCATCTAAGATGTGTAATCTGTTTACAAGCAGGATAATCTTCCTCTGTAATTGGTAATATGTTCCTCTTATCCCGATTATAACCAGACATTTCTCCATTTTGTACCAAACAGGTTTGTAGATGTCATAACGATTACTGAGGATTTGTTAAATATATTGGTACAAAGGAACCTTATATTCTCTTCCTTTATTTTAATCCCACTAATTTTATCATTTGTCTTATAGCTTGGGCTAGTGGTTCTATCACCAATGGTGACAAAGGACAACCTTGCCTTGTGGAGCATGTTAAATTAAACGTATCTGAAATTTGTCCATTTGTCACCATCCTCACCAAAGGATTTTTATACAAGGCTTTAACTCAACCAGGTAAAAAAGGTCCAAGCTTAAATCTTCAAGTATTTTAAATAAAAAGTTCCTTTCAACTCGATCAAAGGCTTTTTCCGCATCTAATGCCACTATCACTGATTGATTCAAACAATGTCTTGACACATTAATTAACATCAACAGTCTAACAATATTTTCAGAAGAAAATCTATTCTTAATGAAACCTGCTTGATCAACATGTATTAAACGTGATAAATATTTTGCAAGTCTATTGGCCAATACCTTAGCTACTATCTTATAAACTACATTTTATAAAGCTATTGGTCGATATGAGGCAACTTTCAATGGGGCTCTTTCTTTTTTGCAATAACTATGTCGAGCTCTAGAAAAGAATTCTGGAAATGATTTTGCTCTTCTGTAGCTTGTTTAAGAACATCCATCAAAACAGGAGACAAGACTTGAATAAATTCTTTATAAAACCCTCCTGTACACCCCTCTTCTCCACGTGATATTCAATATTGCTTCTTCAATTTCTAAATCACTGAAAGGAACTTCCAATTCTGTCCTATTTTTATCGTCCAAAACCGATAACTCCAAACTACCTAAAAAAGACTCAACACGTTCCTCATCCTGACTTACATCAAAAGAATATAAATTCTGGTAAAATGAGTGAAATTCATCATTCATTTCCTGAGGTTCAAAAGTGAGTCCTGTATTATTTCTTATCACATTTATTGTCCTTGATGCCTGTTCAGTCTTTAATTGCTGAGCGAAAACCTTATGCGCTCTTTCTCCTTACTCATAGTAACGCTATTTGGATCATTATATTAATTTTTCATATTTGCATTATATTATAACAGTTTCAACTGAATCAAAAAAGTATTTTTATCCACATTTGAATTTCGTTGGAATTCCTTTTCTAACATTGTTATATCCTTCTCCAAATGTTGGCTCTCTGCCAAATGCTATATCTTAATTCTTGCAGAATAATTGATTATCAGACCTTTTAAATAAGCTTTTAAAGCATCCCACAAAACAAATTTACTTTGTACTAAATATGTATTAATTTGAAAATGAGACTGAATATGGTCTTTGATATAACTTAGAAAGTTTAGTTACTTCAATAACATCCCATTAAATCTTCACCGATAAGAGTCTCAACATTATGCAAACCAGAACATGTGCACAATCCTTTATCCAGAACCCTTTTGGGGGGAGGGGGGGTCACTGTGTTCTGAATTTCAGATTTTTCTTGATTTTGGAAAGCCAGACTTAAGCCCACCCGAATCGTGCTGCTGTATCCACCCACACCCCCTTCCAGTCATGCTGCCGTTTTTCCTCCACCTTTGCCGTCTCTCTCCCCACTTGCTGGTGTTTGGAGCTTTCTGGATTTTAGATGTCCGGATAAAGGATTGTGTACTTCTACTTAACAATGAAGAATGATCAGACAATTCCTACTCTTATACTCTGCATGTATAAATCTACCCTGTAATTGTGCTGATGTTAAGCAAAAGTCGATTCTCAAAAAAGGATCATGTCTGGGTGAATAAAAAGAAAATTCTTTTTCTGTCAAAATTAACTTCCTCCAGATTTCCACCAAATTCAAATCTTTCATTGAGTCTAACATACATTTTGCTATTTTGGTTCTTTGTACAGTTTTTGGAAATTTATCCAACACTCAATTAAAATCCCCACCAACCAAAATATTTTCATGAGCTTGACCCAGATTCAAAGAAGTTTCAGAAATAACATCTTCATCATCTTCATTGGGTGGATAAACATTCATCAAAGTCCATGCTTCAGCAAAAATTTTACAATTCACCAACAGCTCTCGACCCGATGTGGCAGAGAATGATTCCAACTGTAACGGTAACTTCTGATGAACCAAAGTAGCAACACCTCGAGCTTTCGAATTAAATGAAGATGCAAAAACATGTCCGACCCAATCTCTTTTCAATTTCATATGTTCTTTCTCAGACAAACGAGTTTCTTGCAAAAAGGCAACATCAACCGAAATTTTCTTTATATATGCCAATATTCCCTTCCTTTTCATCACATTATTAAGTCATTTAACATTAAAGGTCACAAAGTTTAAATGAGCCATAACTTAATTTCCTCCTGAGATTGGCACTTCACAGAGCAATTACAATTAGATATAAATTTAAAAAAACCCAACGCCCCCCTTTCAAACAATAAGAAACCCCTGTAAAAAATGTAAAAACCTAAGAGCCCAAGAGTCAGACCCCCCTCTGTGGACCAGGTGCAGTCAATTCCACGAGTGGCAGATGACTTTAGAAGAAGTAGAGTCAACCATCACCCCTCCAACCGAACATTAAAATCCATCAGTCATCCCATTGATAACAGCCACATTGAGCTTGAGCTTCATCTTCAACATCACTCACCGATTCTGATTCCAACTTCTTTTTCCCATTCCCTTCCCAATCTTATCCTCAGGCATTTTCCCCATCGATTCCTTCAAATCTGGGAAGGAATTTGCAAAAGATAATGCACCATATGGACTCACAAAACATTGAGACTGATCTCGCCCATAAATCACCTTAAATATCATCAGATACCAAAAAGTAAATTTATACCCTTTCTTCCACAGCACTGCTTTGACCAGATTAAACTCTTTCCATCACTTAATGATCTCCTGACTTAAATCAGCTTAAAATAAAACCCTATTGCCTTGATACATTGTAGGGCTTTGATCAAGGCAACTTTCTGAACTGCAAGCCACAATATAATTTCTCTATCCTGATATCACAAAATCTTTAAAGAACCGCTCTTGACATTTGACCCAGTAAAGGTTTTCTCCTTCACGACCTATGAGCCCGATCTCAAAAGACTCGACTCCCAACATCTCTGGAACAAATTTCCAAAAATAATTTTACAGGATCTGAACCTTCAATATCTTCCGGCAGACCTCGCACCCCTCCTGGCCCGTCGCCAGGCCAAAGAACTTGACATCTTGCGTCTGTGGAAGCGCAGAGGATGTGGATGTTTCTTCCAGCTTCTCCCGAGTTCCACATTGAGGATTCGGATCCATGTCTAACTTGTCCTGAGGTTCCTTCTGGAAGGTCGGCCTTGCTTCTTCTGCACTTTTAACAGGTTGAAAACCTAGATTTTTTCTAAGTTGCTGGTAATAAAATGGTATTGTATGTACTTACCAGTACAGGCATGGGATGGCCCACCCTCCTGATGACATCCTCTCCTAGACTCCTCCCTGAACTCCTCCCCTTTGACCCGGCCATAAAGGTCGAGACATTTCTTCCATCCCTTCACTTCCCTCACTTGGACCCGGGCCTGCAGTCTTGTGTGTAATAAAGCCTATCGTTCCCCTCATTCTTTGTCTCTGTGATTATTGGGGCAACTGGCAGTGCCCAACACTGCTTTTTTCCTTTCTTCATTTCCAGAATCCTATTGTAGTAAATTACTGTTCAAAATATTGATAAAGTCAAAAAAGTCACTACAGTTCGAGTATTGAACAGTTCAGTCAGGGAGAGGTGTCTTCTCACGTCATTTTCCGATGCCATTCTTCCACGACAATCCCCGCTCCCCTCAGCTGACTCCTTGAACACCATCAAATCCGTGGACTCTAGGCAGCCCTGCTGCTGTCTTCCCTCCCGTGACCACCTTCTGGTTGTCCTGATCTAGTAATTTTAGGCCCCATTTCTAAGAGAGGATGTGATGCCCAGAGGTTGTTTGCAAAAATGATCCTGGGTATGAGAGGAATAATGTTTGATGAGCATTTGATGGTTCTGGGCCTGTACTCACCTGAGTTTAGAAGGATGAGGCAGGACCTCATTGAAATCTGATGACTAGTGAAAGGGCTGGAGAGAGAGAGGATTTTGCCAGTCGTGCGAGAGTTTAGGACCAGTGGGCAAAACCACAGAATAAAAGGATGTCTGCTTAAAACAGAGATGGAGAAACATTTTCATCTCGAGCAGTGATTTTCAAACTCCTCCTCTACACCCCCACCCCCTTGATCATATTCCACTTAATCCTTGTGCCAGAAGAGCTCTGTTAGTAAGGGATTACTTAAGGTGGAATGTGATTGGAAATAAAAAGTTTGAAAACCACTGTTTTAATCGTACGTCATTGACTTGTTCTGTGCGTGGTTTCATAACTCCAGAGGAAATGGGCCAATTACAATTTTTTTCAAGTAACATTTTTCCTTCACAATTGGGTCGACTGCAGTCTTTCTCAGCCTTTTTTCCCATTCATATTCCACTTTAAGCAATCTCTTACTCATTTTTCGAGACTCCAAGGAATAAAATCCCAGCCTGTTCAACCTTTCCCTGTAGCTCAACTCCTGGTAAATCTTCTCTGCACTCTTTCAATCTTACTAATACCCTTCCTGTAGCTAGGCGACCAGAACTGCACACAATACTCCAAATTTGGCCTCACCAACATCTTATCAAACCTCACCATAACTTCCCAACTCCTATTTTCAATCCGTTAATTAATGAAGACCAAGATGACAAAAGCTGTCTTTAGAACCCTTTCGTCCTGTGACACCACTTTCATGGAATTATGTAACTGTGTTTTATCTCTTGCTGCCGATTTGTATAACTTGGCTGTTCAATTTCATAATGTTGGCTTCTAGACTATTTTATTGTGCCCCTTGATCTAGACAGTTCTGGCAGAGCAAATCAATTTTGTTTTCTTTTGTGAGCTCAAATTTTGTCACATTGATCCAAAAACAAGTATTTTCACCATTCCTTCATTTCAGATTCTCTGCAGCTGTCGTATTGAACCTCACAGTGACGACATCATGTTTGTCTAGTTTATCCTTTACCCCTCCATCCAGACAGATGTGTTGATCAACGAGTCGACTCCACTCATCCAGCACCACTGCCATTTCTGCTGCTCGGGCTTTTCATCCCACGTATTCAATTTGTTATTTCCCCTCTTCTTTTTCTCAGCAAAGAGAATCAGGTTTATTTGATCATCTTTCTGAATCCCAGTGAAAGGTTATCGACCTGAAGGTTTTAACTCTGATTATTTTTTCCAGTAGATGATCTGCTGAGTATTCCCAGCATTGAGTTTTTATTTTACTGCCTTGGTGTATTACTGAGTGCTTTGAATGGGAGAAGAAATATGGGTTGGGTTAAGTGGATATGTCAAGATCATGGAATGGGTTTAGAAAAATAGACGTAAAAGGGGAGGGCTCATGGAAATAGTTAATTCATCTTTTCGATTTTTGGAGTCTCCTGCCGGGAAGCTTGGGATACTCACGGGACTTAATTCAAATCCACTGGCAGCAAACTCTTAATGATGTCCCACCTTGTCCTGTGGAGCCCAGCACATATAACCATATGACAGTTTACAGCACGTAAACAGGCCATATCGGCCCTTCAAGTATATGCCAGTTCACATGAACAACTGCACTAGTTTTCCCCTCCAATACTCTGGCCATATCCCTCCAACCCCCTCATATCCATGTACACATCCAACCTTCTCTTAAATGACAGAAAAGACCCTGCCGCAATTATCTCTTCTGGAAGATCATTCCATTCTGCCACCACTCTCTGAGTGAAGAAGCATCCTCTCACATTCCTCCTAAAATTTGCCCCTTACTTTGAAATCAGGCCCTCTTGTTCCAACCACCACTGCCCTCAGGGGAAAGAGTCTACTCACATCCAGTCTATCTATTCCTTTCATAATTTTGAATACCTCTATCATAACCCCCTTCATCCGTCTACGTTCCAATGAATAAAGTCGCTGTCTCCTTAATCTTTCTCTGTACTCTAGATGTTGTAAGCCACGTAACATTTTTGTAAATCTTTTCTGCACCCTCTCCACCTTATCTATTTCATTCCTATATTTGAAGAACAGAACTGAAAACAATTCTCCAAACCTGGCCTCACCAATGCCTTAAACAGTTGCAGCATCACTTTCCAGCTATACTCTAGTCTATGCTATGATTTATGAAGGCCAACAGACCATATCTCAGGTTAAGACCCACTGTCTTAACGTCCCTCATATGCAAGATTTTGCCTCCCATCTGCACAATTTCTGGGCTTTCTCCAAGGTTGATCTTGTCATGAGAAACCATCAGATCCCATCCATAAGGAAGATATTCCTAAAATGGTGATTATTATCCCTTCTGGGCTTTTTGAATGTCTTTGGATGCCTCTTGAGTTGCAGAATGCTGTTCAAACTTGCCAGCGGGTTATAGACACTTTGGGCAGAGATTTAGAGTTCCCTTACATCTACTTGGATAACATCTGGTAAAAACAATGGCATCACGAATATGCTGTCCAGACCGACTATATATCATATTCAGGGTGACATTGATATTCCTGAATTAGCCTGTGTCCAGGCAATGGACCCCGATATTCAGGCAAACAGTACGGCCATTACTAACCTGGACATACAGCAGGGGGCAGCACAACTGGGTGGCCAACCTTACTTTGTGACATGTTTTTGGGCTACATTAGACCAATGTTTCCTGCATTTTGGAGGAAACACCTCATTGACCAGATACACAGCTTATCTCATCTGTCTATCAGAACATCTGTCATGCACATGTCAAATAAATATGTATAGCATGGACTGAGAAAAGGCATCATGCAATGGATTTGTACGACTATCTCCTGCCTCACTGCCAAAATTCAGTGCCACACTAAGGCACCTCTTCAACATTTACTGACAGTATGCAGGCAGTTGGAACATGTGCATGTGGACCTGCTTGGACCATTGCCAGAATCTCACAACATGAGATACATTCTAACAGTTGTAGAACATTTCACGTGCTGGCCAGAGGCCGTCCCGTTGCCATCCAGTGACACTGACAAAAGGGCCAGAGCAATCATCGTCAACTGGATGGCCAGATTTGGTTTTCCCACGTTAACTCAGTCCATGGAACACAATTCACCCACGTTCCCACCGGCAACTGAAGTCCACTTTTAAGGCCCGACTCACTGGTCCCAATTAGGTTGATGAGTTGCCATGCATTCTTTTGGGAATGCGCACAGCTTCAAAGCAAGATATATCTGCATTGTCCGCAGAGATGGTTTATGGTCTGGTCCTTACAGTTTCATGGGACATTCATTTTTCAACCAACTCTGATCTGAACATCCTTCAGCAGTTCGACATGGTATCGTGATCAGCAAAGCTCTTCCTACCAATTGGCTTGGATCCCCTTAACAGAATGTGCCCCACCACTCCTGGACGCTGATTTTATATTTGTGCGCAGACAGGACCCAGGGGTGCTGTTACAATGACCGTATGAGGGCTTTTTCTGCGTGGTGAAGAAGGATAGGTTTGAGTATACTTTGGACATTAGGGAACATTCACAGCTGTTTAGTTTGGACAGACACAACCCTGCCCATGTGGATCCCGCTTCACCCATTCAGTGCCACCAGCCCAGACAATGAGGGTGTCCACCTAAGGTGCATGCAGCTGGTGTTTTACTTTCTGGCGACGGTTCTGGGGGGGTGTAGCAGCTGTGTAGCGGGCCGAGAGGGCAAGGTTCTTTGGCGGGCACATGAAATCATAAGGCAGACAGCTGGGAACTCATCCATTTAATTGACCGCATGCACGTGGTGCTGTGTGCCGAGAAAGGGCACGTTGATCTGTGATTTCCCCTGCCGCAAGGTACGGGACACTCACAGGACTTAATTTAAACCTGTGGTCCCGTGGATCTGCAGCAAACTCTTAAATGATGTCGCACCTTGACCCATGGAGCCCGGGACACGCTGTAAATAGAAGAAACCTGTAAAGAATTAATAAAGCAGTCTTGTGTTGACTAACCTGGTATGTGTGTGTGTGTGTGTGTGTGTGTGTTGCTTTAGTAGCTCTATTGAAGTAGCTGCTACATATATAAATATTTGGGAGATTCTCGCACTTACAGGATACTTTTCAACCATCTCACAGCCTGTGGGAAGAAGCTATACCCCAGCTTATAAGTCCTGATTTTGATGATTGACGTGGTTAAAGATGCTGTTCACTAGTTCAAAATGATCTTTGCACTATTCCTTGAGTCCGATTTGAACAACACTCCTAGTGAATGTCATCTACAGAAAAAGGGAGACCCCAGTGATCCTCACCACTCTGCATTATTGCTGTCTGATGCTTTACAGCAACTAGATCATCCAATGGTGCAGCCAGACAGGAGACTCAACAGCGCTCCTGTAAAATCTCAGGATGAGAGCCATTGGCCTTGACCTCCTCAGCCTCCTTGGGAAGTGTAGACACTTCCTGACCGATAAGGAGGTGTGATTGTTTTGTGTATTAACACATGTGCTGTATCGATGGGAATTTTATGTGATTGTATTGTCTATTCTTGCTCTTTAACAATATTTACTGGATAGAAGTAGTCATTGTACTTTAGGATGTACAATCATGTACAGATTGTCCTTAAATAGCCATTTGGCCCAGATGTCTATTCAGTCCAAGAATACTTTCGATCTCTGGAATATTTTGAACAATAACACCATTCATTCTTAAACAAACATTGTTTTTAATTTTCTTTAAACAAAAAAAAACAGGATCAAACTTTAACTTATCACTATTAACAGCCTTCCATTACCGCTTTCTAATTTTAAGCGCAGGTGCATTTAATGTGCATAAAATTCTTTGACACAACTCCAAGTTCACCAGTGTCTATCAATTCTTATACTGTGCACAGAATTCAACATTTATGAATTTTTACCAAGCTCTGGTGCTTAAAAGTAAATATTTACCCTCCAGGAAGGTTCTTGTTGGTTTCAGAGAGGGATTTCCTGCTCATTGGACACACATAAACTGATTCCCTCTGATCAGCCACTTTGGTGTCTTGCCAAAGAAACTTGACCAATCAGGATATTCCAAATGATAACCTCTTCTGCAGGGCACCATTGATCTCCTTTTGTTTCCCTTATTTCAGGTAAAACATAATTTCTCGCCAGCCATTTCCTCTTGTATGGACAACAAAGTTTTTCAACAGGCTGAACTGAGAACTCACAACCCATCTTCAAAACAAGATGCCAGCTTGCCATCTCTATCTCTCTCTCTCTTTCTCTCTCTCTCATTCTTTTTAGAAGAAGCCTATTTGGTCTCTCCTCTCTGCTTGCAAAACCTTCTTAGAACAGCAAACTGGTACCAGCCAGATGACTGCACTGGACCCAAACTTCTGAGTCCATTCATCTGTTGCTTTAAAAACAATAATCCATTTACACCTGCTTTTGAAATTCTTTAGTAAAACAGTCTCCTTGTTTTGTCTTTGCAAAGGCTCTTGGTGCCTGAATGACTCACTCTCAGCAAAGCTCTTGCATTTTAAATAAGAGCTGTTTTGTGCAGTGTATGTGTTTGCTTGTGACCTAAACGACTCCTCCAATCCATCTCTTTCAAAAACATCTCCATATACAATGTAAAATATATAATCTGTCACAGGAGAGATGCAGCAGAGGAGTTGTGATAAAATCAATGGTGTCCTTCCAAAAAAAAAGTGGGAAGATGTATAATCTGGTGAGTGGAGTTTGTAATAGTTTGAAACTTGAACCTCTATCTCTATTTCAGGAGACAATTTACTGTCATGTAATTAAAAAGTGCCAGAAAAGTGAAAATTGTTTTTTTCCTGCTATAAGGCAGACAGACTCACCTCTGGCAGAAATTGCCTGAAAAGCCTCTTGCAGTCAGAGAAAGACTGAGTGCTTTCCACCCCCCCCCCACCACCTCAAACCCTGGGCCAAGTCACTGAGGGTCTGTGGATTCTCTTTCAATGCTCACAGACCATCCAAGTCATTGGCAATGTGAGCTCCAGTTTTGAACCTCTGACATAATTAGGAACCATTTAGCACTCACTCGTATCCCAGGACTGATACCTGACACCCTTTTAGCCAGTTTAGACCCAGTCTCTAGCATTCCACAGCCTGGTGTGAGTTCCTTGACTGCTATGTCCAGAAGCCCGCAGCCTGCGTGGGTTCCTCTCTTGAAGTCACCAACAGGAGACTTCTTAGTTACAAATTAACTAAGAGGAGAATCTCACATGTCTAGAGGGATGGAAAGGGCATTATTACAAATTGAAGCCTTATATTTGAATATTCAGGTGCCAAATTTGCAAATGCATAGAATATATATTTCTCAAGCTATTTGTAATCTTTTTCCAAAGGAATACAACCTTGAATATTTGCATGTCATCTTGGCATCCCTAAAAATATATGTATATCTTATTTCCAAGTAAGTGCAATACATGTCCTCATCACCGCTAACGTTAATTTAACAAATTTCAATTGATATATTAATAGATTTAATTTGGGCCTTGTTCCTTCAATATTTCCTAATAAAAATAAGGTCAGATTCTGCGGAAAAACATCTCCTATAACTTGTTCCATTAATATTGTAATTCTCCCCAAAAAAGATCTTGCATTAGGACAAAAATAAATTTAATGCAAGAAAGTTGCGACATCTTCTCCACACCTAAAACATTGATCTGATAATTCTGATTTTATTCTATTCAATTTCACTGGTGAAAGAAGTAACTGAAGAAGAAAAACTAGTCGTGAATTCCTTCCTCACTGCTGCAGTGTGGAACTCTGGTCAATAGATCCAAAATGCTGCGTTGAAGTGAATTAATACAATTCCCCTGGATCACGTGATCTCTATTGCCAAATCAGCTTCCTGAGGAGCTTTTCAAATCCAACAGCCTGAGTCACCTGACTCCAGGTGCAGCTTTCAGATAAATTCCTTGCTGACAACTGCTACATGACTGATGTAAAAACAATTATACTGAACTTATTTATATCTTGCATTGAGATCCTTATATGGATATATATATTTGCCAATCAATTACAATATTCAGATCCATTTCCCACCTTTGTCTCAACTTATGAACTTCTCATTTAAAAGTTCCTACTTGTAATAAAGAGGACATCATCAAATAATTTTTTTTAACACTTCCTCTTATAAGGAGTTCTATTTCAGTACAACATGGTTGGTCCTAACTTATCCTTCAAATATGCTCTTAGTTGGAAATAGCAAAAGAAATTGCGATAAGTTATATGATATTTATTTCTCAGTTGGTCAAATGACATTAATTGACCTCTTTCATAACAATCTTCAACATCTATAATCCCCTTACAAAACCAACTATCCAGAAATTGATGATCCACTGAAAAAGATACGAGGAATTTGAATCAAAGCAATTCTGGGTGATATACATCCACTTGTCCGTGAACTACTCTTTGCAGATGATGCCGCTTTAATTGCCCATTCAGAGCCAGCTCTTCAGCACTTGACGTCCTGTTTTGTGGAAACTGCCAAAATGTTTGGCCTGGAAGTCAGCCTGAAGAAAACTGAGGTCCTCCATCAGCCAGCACCCCACCATGACTACCAGCCCCCCCACATCTCCATCGGGCACACAAAACTCAAAACGGTCAACCAGTTTACCTATCTCGGCTGCACCATTTCATCGAATGCAAGGATCAACAACGAGATAGACAACAGACTCACCAAGGCAAATAGCGCCTTTGGAAGACTACACAAAAGAGTCTGGAAAAACAACCAACTGAAAAACTTCACAAAGATTAGCGTATACAGAGCCGTTGTCATACCCACACTCCTGTTCGGCTCCGAATCATGGGTCCTCTAGCGGCATCACCTATGGCTCCTAGAACGCTTCTACCAGCGTTGTCTCCGCTCCATCCTTAACATTCATTGGAGCGACTTCATCCCTAACATCGAGGAACTCGAGATGGCAGAGGCCGACAGCATCGAATCCACGCTGTTGATGATCTAACTGCGCTGGGTAGGTCACGTCTCCAGAATGGAGGACCATCGCCTTCCAAAGATCGTGTTATATGGCGAGCTCTCCACTGGCCACCATGACAGAGGTGCACCAAAGAAGAGGTACAAGGACTCCCTAAAGAAATCTCTTGGTGCCTGCCACATTGACCACTGCCAGTGGGCTGATATCGCCTCAAAACATGCATCTTGGCGCCTCACAGTTTGGCGGGCAGCAACCTCCTTTGAAGAAGACCGCAGAGCCCACCTCACTGACAAAACACAAAGGAGGATAAACCCAACACCCAACCCCAACGAACCAATTTTCCCCTGCAACCGCTGCAACCATGTCTGCCTGTCCCGCATCGGACTTGTCAGCCAAAAACGAGCCTGCAGCTGACGTGGACATTTACCCCTCCATAAATCTTTGTCCGCGAAGCCAAGCCAAAGAAAGAAAGACATCCACTTACACCAATTTCATAATTTATTTTATTCCATATATTAATCAAATGTTTCAAAAATTGTGTATCTTTATCACCAACTATTAATTTTGATTCCCACTTGTACATAAATTCTTCTGCTTTTCCCTCTCCTATTTTATTTGATTCTATTTTAACCCTTTCAAAAAAAGAAGCAAGAAATCTCATTTGAGCTGCTCCATAACAATTTTTAAAATGAGGAAGCTGCAGTCCTCCTAATGCGGAATTTGCATTGGGTTATTTGTAACATGGAATTCAATCGGAAATGGGTTCACGTGACATAAAACCACAATGCAGAATGTTTTCTAAGAATGGAATACAAGAGGAGGGTTCACTAGATCTCCAGCAGGATATAGATCACAAGATATAGGAGCAGAAGTAGGCCCGTTGAGTCTGTTCCACCATTCTTCCACTCACCCCCACTGCCCAGCACTCTCCCCGTTACCCTTAATTCCTTGATGTATCAAATATCTGTTAATCTCTGGGTTTCACGACCCACTGACAAAATCAATTTTTCCACATTTGTTTTAAATTGACACCCTTTTATCCTGAAATTATGCTCTCCTGTCCTAGAATCCCCAACCATGGGAAACATCTTTGCCATATGTACTCTGTCCAAGCCTTCCAGCATTTGAAATGCCTCTGAGGTCCCCCTTACCTTTCTGTACTCCAACTAGTAGTCAAAGAGTCGACAATTCACTAACCCTTTCATTCCTGATATCATTCCAGTAAATCATCTCTGACCTTCTCCAACACCAGCACATCTTTTCTCAAATATGGCACCCAAAACTCTAATTCTGATTGAATGGAAAGGGAATTCTCCAATGACACAAACATAACGGTTACATGATATTATGTCTTGTTGATATTTACCACTCGGGAAGGTTCTTGTTGGTTTTCAGATAGAGGTGTGTTGTTCAGGGAAGCATTAGTGTTTTGGTGACTCAACGTACCAGCATCTGAAGTCTGTTATCTCTTCAGAAAAGCTTGATAGCTTACCCCCCTTCTAATTCTAAGTGCACGTGTGTGTAATGTGTGTGTAAGTTCAGAAAGGTTTTTTGGTTCACAGTCCAATCTCACTTCTCATTCCTCCAAGTTCACTAGTTGCAGGCCATTCTTATACTGTGCACAGAATTCAACATATATAAAGTTCACCAGATTTGGTGCTAGAAAGGTAAATAATTACTGTTCAGGATGGTTCTTGTTGGTTTTCAGAGAGTGGTGTATTGTTCATGGAAGTATTAGGGTGTGTTTGACTCGACATACCAGCATCTGAAGTCTGTTATCTCTTCAGGAAAGCTCTGATAGCTTTAGCATGGAGCAGAGCTGAGCCACAACTTTGCAGGTATTTAAGGGAGTGTGTGGGCAGGGTTTGTTCTGGACCAACAATCTCACAAAATTACTCTGCTTGAAATCAAGATTCAAACCATTTTGAGGAATACAACAGGAATTGTTCAACAAGAGCCTTGTGTTCCCTGAGGAGTTTTCTTTCAATAGTGGAAATTATTTTTTTTTAAAGGCCCATTAATCTTCCTGATACAGATCTTTGTATTTAACTTTCAGGTTGCTATCTGTTGTTAACTTGGAGGCCTTTAATGGGGTGTCTGGGTGGAATCTGCTTTAACCAAGCAGTTCGCTGGCAATTTTCCAGCTGTAGAATGCAGTGCAGTTGCTTGAAAGTTTAGCAAGTGGGATTATGATATGAAACTGCAAGTCACAGCGTCATTTTTGTTTTTGAAAATGCCAATGTGAAAATTTTAACTGGTCTCCTTGGTTTGTTTAAATTTACAGAGGAGACGTTGGGTCAAGCTGAGAAGACAGAGTTGGATGCCCATTTGGCAAATCGGCTGGGCAAAGGAGAAAGCACAAAATGAGGTACTTAAAAAATAATGAAGGAGACTGAAGTGCCGTTGAACCAAACCCAGGTAAAGAATTTAATTTTGTGCAGCGTACTTAAGAGGCTAAACAATTTGGGCTTTTAGTGGTGACCTATTTAAATGAATAAATCTGATTAGAATTGAAGTTTATGGAATGTTTGGAAGTTGCCACAAAAAAATGGAGCATATAAATTAGATGTTGTAATTAAGATAAATGAACAATACAATGAGCCTGGTGTCACAGTATCTGCCTCGCTCTACCGTACATCACCGTTAAACCTTCTCCCCAATATGAACCTGATGTCAAAATATCTGACTCTGTTAATCGTACATCAATGTTAAACCTTCTCACGAATGTGAATCCTGTCTCAAAGTTTCTGCCTCAGTCTATCGTACATCAACGTTAAACCTTCTCCCCACTGTGAACCTGGTGTCACGGTATATATCTCAATTTACAGTATATCACCGTTAAACCTTTTCCCCAACGTGAACCTGGTGTCACAGTATCTGCCTCAGTATACCGTACATCACCGTTAAACCTTCTCACTACTGTGAACTTGGTGTCACAGTATTGGTCTCAGTCTACCGTACATCACTGATAAACCTCCTACCCACTGTGCACCCGGTGTCACGCTATCCATCTCAATTTACCGTACATCACTGTTAAACGTTCTCCCCAATGTGAACATGGTGTCACAGTATCTAACACAGTTTATAGTAAATCACTGTTAAACCTTCTTACTACTGTGGAATCCATCTCACATTTTCTGCCTCAGTCTACCGTTCATAAACATTAAACCTTTTCCTCCTGTGAACCTGGTGTTAAAGTACCTGCCTCAGTTTAACGCACATCACCATTAAGCCTTCTTACTGCCCTGAACTCAGTGTCACAGAATATGCCAAAGTCTACTGTACTTTACCGTTAAAACATCTCCCCACTCTGAACCTGGTGTCGCAGTATATCACACAGTTTATCGTACATGACTGTTAAACCTTGTTAATGTTGTGAACCCATTGTCTCAGTATCTCTTATCAGTCGACCATACATTATCGTTAAATCTTTACACATCTGTGAATGGGTGTCACTGTATCTTACACAGTTTATCGGACATTACTTTTCAATTTTCTCATTGCTGTGAACCCAGTGTCACAGTAACTGTCTCAGTCTACCGTACATCATCGTTGATCATTCTCCAACTGTAAACCTGGTGGCACAGTATCTACCTCAGTCTTCCGTATATCACCATTAAACCTCCTCCCCACTGTGAACCTGGTGTCACTGTATCTGCCTCAGTCTACCATACATCCCCGTTAAACATTATCCACATTGTGCACCTGGTATCACTTTATCTACCTCAACATACCGTACATCATCATTAAACCTTATTCTCATGTGAGCCTGGTGTCACAGTATCTGCCTCAGTCTACAGTACATCACCGTTAAACATGATCCCCACTTTATTCCTGGTGTTAAATTATCTACCTCAACATACCGTACATCACTGTTAAACCTTCTCCCTCTGTGATCCTGGTGCCACAGTATCTTACACAGTTCATAGTATATCACTGTTAAAACTTCTCACAAATGTGAATCCTACTATAAAATAATACTCCCCTTCTAAGTCTCGCTGTATTCGCATCCCACCTATTTTAAAAATTCCAATAAAAAGAGAAAAATCAATCCCAAAACAAACTACTCAAAAGTAGTAGCCCCCTAAATATCTGGGTGTGGTAAAGTCCACAAGTGGCAGGTGACTAAAGGACTCAGTGTCACCCACCCCCAGTCAGACTTTCACAAAGTTCTGAAACAAACACATTCAACCCAATGATTCCAGTCCCACTGATTGTTCCAGATCTTCAATATCGAGAAGACTTTGCGTCAATTCAACTTTTTTCCCATTCTTTCCATATTTTCCAATCTTTCCATTTCCATTCCCATTGACCCTTCCCTTCGGTGACAATGGTGACGATCACCCATTTCCTCGTACATCTGGCAATGAATTAGCAAATATTAAAGCATCTTGGTCATTTTCAAAAAACTGAGATTGAAAATTCCTGTAAAAATCTTTCAATACTGCCGCATAACGAAAAGCAAATTTATATCCTTTTCGCCACAATACTTCTTAGGCTGAATTAAATTCTCGGTCTCTTCTGATAATTTCTTGACTCAGATCTGCATTAAAAAAACCCTATTATTTTGAACCATCAGTGGATCCTGATTTTGCCGTGTTTTCTGCACCACCAATCGGAGGATCATCTCTCTGTCTTGATATTTAAAACAGCGAATCTAAACTGCTCGTGGTAATTGGCCTGGAAACGGTTTCTTCCTTAAAGCTCTGTTCACTCGATCTAATTCCAGTCCATCTGGAACGAATTACCTGCCCTAAACTTCTGGGATCCATTTCTTCAAAACCTTCACCGGATCCAAACCTTCCATATCTTCCGGAAGACCTACTATCTTAACATTATTTCTACGACTTTGGTTTTCTAATGAGTCAAACTTCTTCAATAATTCCTTCTTCTGAATCCCCCAATCTACAAAAGGATCTTCCACTATTTCCATTTTATCTCTATTATGCTCCACTTGACTCTTGCATTCAAGAAAGCCTCCTCAATCTTTTTAAAATGATCTTGCACAGTATCCACTGATCGTGTCCATCTCATAACATCACTCTTAACTACATTGATATCTTGCTTCATAAAAGTTATTTCTTCACACACAGTGTTCATTTTAGTTTTCATTTCTGAAAATCCTTGAGTCATCTGATGAGTCATCTGCATTGATATATTTGCCATATCTTCCATGAGCTGAGCAATCCCTTCCAGAATTGGAAACACAGAATCCAGTCCAGGATCCATCACCTCCCGTTGAAGCCGACCGTCTTTTGCCTCAGTCCCCAGTTCTTCAAACTCAAATGAAGTTGAGCTCTCTTCTTACTCCAAAGCAGTAGGTCCTCTTCCAGTGCGGCTGCGGGTCTGGACACCCGACAACAGTATGCCTACCTCGTCAGCTGGCCATCACTCGGGCTCCCCCATAGCCCACACCTTCTCCAAAGGTTCGTGGACCCTCGGCGCATGGCGCATGCCTGGTAGGGCCACCCACCGCACAGGTGCGTCTTCCGACGCTACACTGCACACCCCCGGACCACCAGGCAATGCTGCAGGTACGCAGCTGGCCCGCCCTCGCGCCCGAGTTAACAAGCGTATGAGTTGAAACCGGCCGAACACATCGCTGAGCCTGCACCATCTTGTGATTGCACAAGATGGTGCCGGTGTAATACTAAGCCGGGCAGGAGTCTTCTGAGGCTTGGGGACTCCAGTCAATGACTCCGTTGCTTCAACTTGAACTAGGCCTCGATTCTTCAACACTTTTGTAAGGTAATTTCTTCTGTAACTGAGTTTTCGATTTTTTCATATTTGCAGCCATTTCGATCCTCCACTATTCCAAAGTCTATAATCACTTTTACAACTTTTAAAATTGAGCATTTAATAGTCTAACTGGGGAAGGGTGGAACCACACGTCTACCCTCTGTGCCATCTGACACAGTTTATAGTAAATCACTGTTAAACCTTCACATTACTCTGAATCCCGTCTCTTAGTTTCTGCCTCAGTCTACCTTTAATAAACATTAAATGTTCTCCCCCTGTTAACTTGGTGTTAAAGTATCAGCCTAAGTTTACCACACATCACCATTAAACCTTCCCCCCAGTGTGAGACTGTTTTTACTGTATCTGCCATAGTTTATCGTAAATCACTATTATACCTTCTCACTACTGTGAACTTGGTGTTACAGAGTCTGCCAAAGACTACCAGACATCATCAGTAAACTTTCTCCCCAATGTGAGCCTGGTGTTATTGTATCTGCCACAATTGATTGTACATCACCGTTAAACATTCTCCCCCATGTTCACCAAAGGTTATCGTACATCTCTGTTAAACATTTTCCCCGCTATGAACCCAGTGTCACAGTAACTGCCTCAGTTTCCCATACATCACCAATAAAGCTTTTTTTTCCTGCTCTGAGCCCAGTATCAACATATCTACGTAGTCTCCCGTACATCACCATTAACCTCCTCCCCATTGTGTACCAGATTTCACAGTATCTGCCACAGTTTATTGTACATCATTTTAAAACCTTCTCACTACTGTAAACCAGGAGTCATATAATCTGCCTTATTCTACCGCACATCTCTGTTAACCCTTCTCAATACTATGAACACGGTGTCACAGTATCTGCCAAAGTCGACTATACATCACCGTTAAACATTCTCCCCACGTTGACCCATTTTTCACTGTTTTTCTCACCATTTATCGTACATCACAGTTCAACTTTCTCCCCACTGTAAACTTGGAGTCACAGTATATTCCTTCTCTGATATACCTTCTCCTCATTGTGAAAGCGGTGTCACCGTATCTGCGTCAGTCTTCCGTACATCACCATAAACTTCTCCCCAATGTGAACTTGGTGTCACTTTATCTGACACAGTTAATATGACATCACCATAAAACCTTGTTCCAACTGTGTACCTGGTATCACGGTATCTACCACAGCTTATCATGCATTACTGTTAAACCTTCTCACTACTGTGAACTTGATGTCACAGTATCTGCCAAACTCTACCGTATATCACTGTTAAATAATCTCCCCATTGTGAACCTCGTGTCACAGTATCTGACACAGTTTATTGTACATTACTGTTAAACCTGCCGGATAAGCTCCAGATAGTGAAAGAAGAGTTCTCGCATCTGCAGGAACTGGGGCCTCGCCGCTCCATCTGGTCCACAGCCTCCGGTGGCTGGCGCCCCTGCAGAGATTAGTGATGGCTTAATGACACGACAGTATCTGACCGTTACCCCATTCCTCTCATTTAGGATTTTACAGCCAATCTGCATGGCGCAAGGTTATTCTCCAAGGTCAATCTGGTGTGCGTGTGTCATCAAATCCCATTGTAGCCTGAGGACATCCCCAAAACGGCTATCATCATCCCCTTCGGCTTGTTCGAATTTCTACGCATGCCTTTCGAGCTCAAAAACATCACCCAGACTTTCCAGCACCTCATGAATATGGTGTGCAGGGATTTGAATTTCATGTTCATTTATCTGGATGACATTCTTGTCGCTAGCAGAGACTGGGCACAAATCAAGTCTCACCTGCACTGGCCGAATTTGGCCTAACAATCAACCTGGCCAAATGCCAGTTCCGGAAAGAGTCCATGCAGTTTCTGGCCCACATCATCATGGCCGAAGGAGCTACACCAGCTGCTATGAAGGTCACTGCAATCAGAGATTTTCCATGCCCGGACAACCTTAAGGGGCTACAAGAGTTCGCAGGTATGGTCAACTTCTATAACCGATTCATTCCAGGAGCTGCACACATCATGCAGCCACTCTTCGCCAAGGACAAGATACTCGCCTGGACTCCAGGGCATTCAAAGCCACGAAGGTTGCCCTCGTGAAGGCTACCCTGCTCCTCCACCCACGTACCGACCTTCCTATGGTGCTCTCCATCGATGCCTCTGCCATTGCCATTGGTGCTGTCTTGGAGCAGCAGGTTAATGGACAGTGGAAACCACTGGAATTCTTTAGCCAACTTCTTCATCTGCCAGACTGCAAGTATAATGCTTTCAACCGTGAGTTGCTGGGCATGTACCTTGCTGTGCCTCATTTTCGCTATTTCTTGGAGGGGAGGCCTTTCACAATTTATACTGACCACAAACCCCTCACTCAGGCTCTCGCTATAGCTAGAGATCCCTGGTCGGCCCACTTACACCGTCACCTGTCCTTTGTATCGGAGTTCACCATCCACATTCAGCACAAGGCAGGGAAAGACAATGTGGTCACTGAAGCATTCTCCCAACCGGCCATTTGCTCGCTGATACCCAGCCTAGACTACGACCAGCTTGGCCCGGATCAGAAGTCCGACGAGGAGATGCAGGCCTTCAGGACAGCCATCATGGGCCTACAGTTCCAGTTCCTCCCGAATCCTCTCAGTGATGAGCACCCTGCGACCACTGGTTCCACAGCAGTGGCGCAGGCAAGTCTTCACCAGATCCATGACATTTTCCACCCTTCCATCAGGTCCAAGGTTAATATGGTGGCAGAACACTTCGTCTTGCACGGGCTTCGAAAGCAGATTGTGGATTGGGCCAGAACCTGCACCCTTTGCCAGATTTCCAAGATACACAGCCACACCAGAATGCCCATGCAGGATTTTGAACACGTCCGAGAATGTTTCAGCCACATACATGTGGACATTGCCAGCCCCTTACCCGTTTCCTAAAGTAACTGCTACCTTTTCACAGTGGTAGACTGCACCACTCGTTGGCCTGAGGTGATCCCAATGCCAGATGCCTCCATGGACTCCTGCTCCCAAGCACTTTTGACCGGTTGGGTTACCTGGTTCGGCGTCCCGGCCCACCTCACCTGCGAATATGGCACGCAGTTCACCTCTGCACTCTGGGCACAGCTCATCAATAGACTGGGAAATGAGCTGCATCACACAACGGCCTATCACCAACTTGCGAATGGACTGGTCGAACGATTGCATTGCCACCTTAAGTCGGCACTTATGGCCTGCCTCACCGGCCCCAACTCGGTGGATGAGCTGCCTTGGGTACTCCTGGGAATCCGCTCGACACCCAAAGAAGACCTGAAGATATCATCTGCTGATCTGGTCTACGGTAAACCACTAGCCCTCCCTGGTGAGTTATCAATGCATCTCACAACCTGCAACGGTCACCTCATGGTTTACTTCTCTGCCTCCAGGCCCAGTTGGACTCCTTCACACTCCCACCACTGCCCAGACATGGCACACAAGCCTTTACATCCCCATTGAGCTGTATTTCGCAGAGTATGTTTTTATCAGATGAGGCCCTTCCACAGCACTCCTTCAAAGACCATATGAAGGGCCGTACAGAGTCATCCAGCATTCGGGATCAACCTTCACACCAGACGTCAGTGGTAAGAGGGAACTGTTTACTGTGGACAGATTAAACACAGCACACCTCGACCCCAACGAGCCAGTGGTCGCGGCTCAACCCAAGAAGCGATGCCGCCCGGCAAAAAAGGCCATTGGTGCCGGTTCTGGGGGGGCTGTGTGGCGGCAAGCCAAGAGGCAGGCGATCCAGCCCCTCATGTCACGCACGTGGCGGGGCAGCCAGCCAAAATGGCGCTGTCGGGGGTTTCTCCCTGACCTCGGCATCAGACTCAGAAGCCCGCAACCTGCGTCCTAAGTGACCCCCCAGCGACGTCAGGGCCCCCGGTGTGCTTCTCAGCCAGGTCCGGGCTGGGAGCATAAGACCAGCCAGGCAGACCTGAATAAAGGAGTTTTTGCTCACTGAACTCAACCCGTCTGGTTGTGAGGTCATTCAGTAACAGAGTAGCCGCCGCTACAGTAGTATCTTAGTTTATTTTCCTTTCTTTTCTTTTTTATATGTTTGTATATATTTGTAAACACTGTAACATTGTGATTTGATATTAATTGTTATAATATTTGATTAAAAGGAGGCTGGTCCAAAAAAGGCATAAAAAAGATTTTAATATGGGGACAGGAATAAAAGAAAAACAGAGGGTACTGGTGTGAGGGAGTGAAGGGTAATATTGTCCTGGGGTAGGTTCAGATGGGTCAGCTGAAGGGACTCGACCAATCGATCCATAATTTGTCCAGCATCTTGCTGCCATGTAGTGCTGAACCAGGGTGTTGCCTGATGGGGACACGGTCCTCTGAGCTCTGCACAGATAGATTGTGCTTTTCTCTAAAACACACTTCCTCAGGTAAAGCAGAGGAAGTGGAAAGGCCCTAGTGTGAAGGGGTAGGGAGGGGGGTGATGGGGAAGAGTTGGGACCCTCCAAAATCATTATGATCAGGCCTCGGAGACAGCATCTCTATCACTCGTATTTCTCTTCCCAGGAGAAGGAGCGATCTCAGAGACAAGACACGAGTCCAGAAGAACCTCGCATCCCAGCTGAACAGAGGACGGACAACATCATGATGGCTTGAATCTCTCCCCTTCTTCTCCCTCTGGCCCTGCCAACCCCATTCCCTGCATCTTCCATGTCTCTTCATCCACTTGCCCCCCTTCTCCCCTACCCCTCCTCCATCCCAACCCCCTCCTGCTTACCTTCCCCTTCCCTCACACCTATGCCCTAACCCCAGCCCTCCTCCCTTCACCTCCCCTTCCCCCTCCCCCTTTCCCCTTCCTACCCTAACCTAGGGGAAGGAGTGGTAGGGGAAGGGGGTAGGAGAAAGGGGGTAATGGAAGTGGGTTGAGTAAGGGGTAGGCTTGGGGGTGTGGGTATGAGATAGAGGTAAGGGGTATGGTTTGGGGAAGGAGATAGGTGTAGGGGATAGGGGTAGGGTTTAGGCTTGGGTTGGGTGAGAGTCAGGGTTAGGGCCGGGATAGAGGTAACATCATGGTTAGGGTTAGGAGACATGGGCTAGGATTAGGTCTCGGTTTAGGGTTAGGTTTAGAGTTCGGGGAAGTGGGTTTGTATTAGGTTTAGGGGAAGGGGGTAGGAGTAGGAGGTAGAGGAGGGGTGAGGGTTTGGGTTAGAGGAAGGTGGGTAGTATTAGGGTTGGGGTTAGGGGATGGGGTAGGGGTAGAGTTAGGGGATGTGGAGTAGTGATGGGGGTATCGGTAGTGTTAAGGTTAGGGTTTGTTAGGGGTTAGAGTTAGGAGTAGGGGTATGGGAAGGGGGAGGGGAACCGGGAGGCGAGCGGGGGAAGGAAATGGGGAGGGGAATGGGCAGGGGAATGGGGAGGGGAATGTAATGGAAGATTTAAACTGTGTTTTTTTTACTTTTGCAACCTTTGCTTCTGCAAGGCTGATAACCTGCTTGTGTTTTAGAATCAGCAGACTTAAGCTAAATTCCACCAAGGGACCAGAGATGCAGTTATCTGACAAAAGGACATCTGTGTACCAAGAACATTTAATCTTCCTCCTTGTTTTGGAACAGACTGTCAGAGGCCTAGCCTTGATGCAAAATAACCATTGTATTCAAAGTGATAAGCTGAAAATTATGTTATTTGTTAGAAGCCTAACATGCTAGCTTGCTCGCTTATCTTTCTTACTGCGCTGGGAATAGATGCTTGGGTAAGCAGTTTTTGGGTAATATAAGCCATGGTCCCGCTGCTGAAGTTTGAGACTCTCCGAGAGGTGGCAACATCTTTCAGCAAGAAGAACTTCTAGGGTCCAGCTAACGTCCCAGTCGAGGGAGGTCGAGAAGCTGCTACCGGCGCCCGACAACCTAAGTGTGCAGTCATTGCCTTGCTTCGGCAGTTGGGACCAGTCCAGGCGTTGATAAGTATAATTGGGAAGGGCTTGCATAATTTAGTTTGAAATCAGCTTTTGAATTTGTAATAAACATTTGTTTAAACTGAACTACTCTCGGTGTGGGTGTCTATTTTCTTTCGGTAGCTCGAACACTGTGACCAATCTAAAATGAACAAAGTGAGAGGTACAAGTTTACCCAGGACAGGGAACAGGGTGGAGGAAAGGGGAGGTGAATGGAAGAAGGTATCTCTACCCCCTCCCTTCCTCACCCCTTCCCCTACATTATCCCTGCTTCTCCTCTCCTCCTTCTAGCAGAAGTGGGGCCTCATTCCGGCCAGAACCTCCCTGTAGTTTCAGAGCCTCGGTTTCAGGAAGTGCCTTCGATGCTCGCTGCTGGACAGACATCTTGTCTCTTGATTCATTCTGTACCATTATTATTAAATTAAAAAATGGTTGGGTTTTTGTAAGCTTGAACTCAAAAGGTGGTCCAGATAGACAACACAGAAACAAGCCCTTCAGCCCCTCTCTCCTGCTGGCTGAGCTGTTGTAATCAGTCCATATTCCTCTCCCCCTTTTCATTCTTTGCTCCCAGACAGCTCATGTTGCCTTGTCAATCTCATGGCCTGTGGGAAGAAGCTGCCTGGCTGTCCTGCTTTTATTCCTCCATATCTCTTTCCTGATGGCAGGGGGACAAAGAGGCTATGTGCTCGATATGTATTTACAAATCCCATCCCTGCAAACAATCAGGGGTCCCTTGCCTTGAGGTGGCACCCATGTTGCCTCTCCCTCAGCACTCTCTCCTCAGAACATGACTGCACCCTCCTTCCCCTCCTCTGCCAAGTCTCAGTATCCCGCTGACAATTCCAGTCAGCTGCCATGTCTATACCCTGCCCCACCTAAACCGATGGATCGATCAGCACCTTCTCCCCTCAAGAGTTCGAGGAATCCACTCTCTCGCAATGTCCTGCTAATGAATGTCCTGCATTCTCCTTCCCCCTTGGTTTCCTCCTGTTATCAGGCACCTGGATGGACCCCACCCTGTTGAAACTACCCGTGTTCTCACTGATTTCTCTGCACCTCTGCCCTCCATCCAAAGGTCTTGGTTGTCTTGTGGGGCTGGTGGAGAACAAAGCACCAACTCAAGGAGATGGGGAGCAGTACAGAGACCCCCAGCTCCAGGAGATAGGGAGAACCACAGAGATGCCCAACTCTGTCAATTGGATAAATTCTGATCATCAGTTGCAAGGTGCAAGGAACTCTCGGTACTGCTGCACGTGGGGCAGGTGTGGCCCATCCCCATACCACCACCCTGGCAATTCCTAAAACAGATTTCCTATTCATGTGGGGGTCCAAAATGGATAGAGTCTAGAGAAGGACCATGTACATGTTCAATCAATGGGGGCAAGGGTGTAACTAGCTTGGCCATCATTGTGTGTGGCTGTGTGTGGAACCAAAGTGCAAGGGCACCAAATGGCGCTATGTGCTGAGGTTCAGGTATTGCAAAAGAGTGGTCTGGCCCTGGTGCCGTTCAATGACCAGGTCAGCAGGACTTTGCCCCATCACCTTCCTAGGAATGTTTTCATAAACAAACACTTTTGACCACAAGGCTATCAGCCAGTGGTCAGCAGAGAATTGCTGACACAGAGACTCCAGGACTTGATGGGATACTGCGGGGTGGTCCACGGAGCAGAGCATCCAGAGACAGACATCCAGAACTGCTGGAAGACCAGAAACTCAGTAAAAGATGCTCTTCGGTCTGCCTGAAACCCAGATGAGAGTAGCAAACACTAGAAGGCATCTGGCAAAAGCAAACGGAGGAAGGATTAGGGCAATATCAGAGGTATTTCTTTTTACACAGAGTTGTGGGTGCCAGGAATGCCTTGCCAGGAGTGAAGGCCAAAACTTTAGGGGCATTTAAGGGGCTCTTATTCACATTGAGGGGCTGAGACCAAGGAATATATTCTCCAACAGCAGAGGGTGGCAGTAACCACAAGATATTAAGGTGGTGGCAAGGAAGCTAAACAGAGACCACCTAAGGCAACTGTTGGCCCGGCTGCAGGACTTTGGACTTACTATAAACCTTACTTAGTGCCAGTTCAGGCTGGATACGTTTGATTTCCTGGGGCATCAAATCAACAGGCACGGAACTAAGCCCCTGCTTGAAAAGGTAGAGGCTGTTCAGTGCTTACCCAAACACACCATAATGAAGGGGCTGCAAGAATTCACTAGTATAATTAATTTTATAACCAATTCATACCAGTAGTGGCCCACATCATGCGGAGAAAGTTAAAGACATTACCTGGGACAATGAGGATTTGGAGGTGTTCCAGAGGGCCAAGAATGCACTGGCCAACGCAACCCTTGTGGTACACACCAGGCCAGAGGCACCCACCACTCTCACAGTAGATGCTTCCAGCACAGCAGTAGGGACAGCACTGGAACAATTCATTGAAGGGCAATGGCAGCCCCTGGCCTTCTTGAGCAGACACCTCTGGCCACCCGAACTCAACTACAGCACCTTTGGCTGAGATCAATCGGTGCTGTACCTGGCAGACTGAGGCAGGTAACCTGACCACAGCTTCACAGTGGGGAGAATGTTTCACGGAGATGTACGAAAAACTGTCACAAACACTGTGACACTGGGTTAACAGCAGTGAGAAGGTTTAACACTAATGTACGATAAACTGTGTAAGATATTGTGAAACCAGGTCCACAGTCGGGAGAAGGTTTAATGATAATGAGATAGATACTGAGACAATGGGTTCACAGCAGTGAAAAGGTTTAACAGGGATGTATCGTTGACTGAGATAGATACTGTGAAACTGGGTAAACAGTGGGGAAGGATTTAGCGGTGATATATGGTAGACTGAGGTAAATATTGTGACACCGGGTTCACAGTTGGGAGAAGGTTTATCAGTGATGTAAGATAAACTGGGGCAGATACTGTGACACCAGGTTCACATTGGGGAGAATGTTTAACAGTAATGTACGATAAACTGTGTCAGATACTGTGACACCAGGTTCACATTGAGGAGAATGTTTAACAGTAATGTACGATAAACTGTGTCAGATACTGTGACACCAGGTTCACATTGGGGAGAATGTTCAACAGTAATGTACGATAAACTGTGTCAGATACTGTGACACCAGGTTCACATTGAGGAGAATGTTTAACAGTAATGTACGATAAACTGTGTCAGATATTGTGACACCAGGTTCACATTGAGGAGAATGTTTAACAGTAATGTACGATAAACTGTGTCAGATACTGTGACACCAGGTTCACATTGAGGAGAATGTTTAACAGTAATGTTCGATAAACTGTGTCATATACTATGACACCAGGTTCACATTGGGGAGAATGTTCAACAGTAATGTTCGATAAACTGTATCAGATACTATGACACCAGGTTCACAATGGGAATAAGGTTTAACGGTGATGTAAAATAAAATGTGGCAGATACTGTGACACCAGGATCACAGTGGGGAGAATGTTTAACAGTAATGTACGATAAACTGTGTCAGATACTGTGACACCAGGTTCACAATTTGAATAAGATTTAACAGTAATGTAAAATAAATTGTGGCAGATACTGTGACACCAGGTTTACAGTGGGGAGAATGTTTAACAGTAATGTTCGATAAACTGTGTCATATACTGTGACACCAGGTACACATTGGGGAGAATGTTCAACAGTAATGTTCGATAAACTGTAGCAGATACTGTGACACCAGGTTCACAATTTGCATAAGATTTAACGGTGATGTAAAATAAACTGTGGCAGATACTGTGACACCAGGTTCACAATGGGAATAAGGTTTATCGGTGATATAAAATAAAATGTGGCAGGCAAAGTGACACCAGATTCACAGTGGAGAGAGGTTTAATACTGATGTATGGACGACTGAGATCCTTACTGTGACATTGGCTTCACAGCAGTGAGAAGGTTTAACAGTAATGTACGATAAACTGTGTCAGGTACTGTGACACCAGGTTCACAGTGGGGAGAATGTTTAATGAGATGTACGATAGAGGGAGGCAGATACTGTGACACCAGGCTCATTGTATTGTTCATTTATCTAATTTATATGCTCCATTTTTTTGTGGCAACTTCCAAACATTCCATAAACTTCTATTCTAATCAGATTTTGTTCATTTAAATAGGTCACCATTAAAAGCCCAAATCGTTTGGTCTCTTAAGTACACTGCACAAAATTAAATTTTTTACCTGGGTTTGGTTCAACGTCACTTCAGTCTGCTTCATTATTTTTTCAGCCCCTCGTTTTGTGCTTTCTGCTTTGCCCAGCCGATTCCCCTAATGAGCATCCAACTCTGTCTTCTCAGCTTGACCCAACGACTCCTCTGTAAACTTAAGCAAACCAAGGAGACCAAAGTTAAAATTTTCACATCTGCATTTTCAAAAACAAAAATGACGCTGTGACTTGCAGTTTCACATCATAATCCCACTTGCTAAACTTGCAAGCAACTGCAACACATCCTACAGCTGGAAAATTGCAAGTCAACTGCTTGGTTAAAGCAGGTTCCACCCAGTCACCCCATTAAAGGCCTCCAAGCTAACAACAGATAGCAACCTGAAAGTTAAATACAAAGATCTGTATCAGGAATATTATCGGGCTTTTTAAAAAAAAAATCATTTCCACTATTGAAAGAAAACACCTCAGGGAACACCAGGCTCTTGTTGAACAATTCCTGTTGTATTCCTCAAAATGGTTTGAATCTTGATTTCAAGCAGAGTCATTTGGTGAGATTGTGGGTCCAGAACAAACTCTGCCCACACACTCCCTTAACTACCTGCAAAGTCCTGGTTCAGGTCTGCTCCATGCTAAAGCTATCAGAACTTTTTTGAAGAGATAATGGAATTCAGATGCTGGTGCATTGAGTCAAAAACACCGGTATACTTCCCTGAACAACACACCTCTCTCCGAAAACCAAGAAGAACCTTCCTGAGTGGTAATCATTTACCTTTCGAGCACCAAAGCCTGGTGAACTTTATATACGTTCAATTCTGTGCACAGTATAAAATGGCCTGCAACAAGTGGACTTGGAGGAATGAGAAGTGAGATTGGACTGTGAACCAAAGAACCTTTCTGAACTTAAACACACGTGCACTTAGAATTAGAAGTGGGGTAAGTTAAGTAAATTAAGTTAAGAAGTAAAACAATGATAAGTTAAAATGTAAATCCGTGTTCATGTTTAAAAATAATTAAAATCAATTTTTGTTTCAGTAATCATTTGTTTTGGTGAATATCTATTGCTGGTTAGTTTTGGGATCCTCTGGTCTCGTAACACAGCACCAAGCTTCCGGTTATGATAATAGTCCAAAAAAGGGACCCGGCATCTTTTGCAAATTATTAATTGACTCTTCAATAATTTTTTGTAAATATCAACAAAACATAATATCATTTAACTGTTGTGTTTCTGTCGTTGGAGAATTCCCTTTCCATTCAATCAGAATTAGAATTTAGGCTGCGGTATTTGAGAAAAGATGTGTTGGTGTTGGAGAAGGTCAGAGATGATTTACTGGAATGATATCAGGAATGAAATGGTTAGTGTATGAGGAGCAATTGTCAACTCTTCGACTGTACTAGTTGGAGTACAGAAGGATAAGGGGGACCTCAGAGGCATTTCAAATGCTGGAAGGCCTGGACAATTAAAAACAACATTTGTTAAAGTATCGCTTTGTCTTGGTGATTTCCTATTGCTGCTAGGTTTTGGGGTCCTCTGGGCCTGTAAAAGTCCCAAGATGAGGTCTTCTACTCCAGGACACCCAAAATGTCTTATTTCTTCAATAAATGCAGTTTCCCCCATACTGACTTTGATAAAATCTGCACCCGTATCTCCAATTCTCTTTCTGCCCTTACCCCACCTCCTCTCCAGCCGAACAAGGACAGAATCCCTCAGGTTTCTCACTTACCACCCATCAGCTGCCACATCTGACACGTTAACCTTGAACACTTCCAACTTCAGCACCATCCTCTAACCTGCTCCACTCAGATCCTCTTTTCACAGGGGCACATCTTTCTGTGACTCCCTCGACGGCACTTTCCTCTCCACCCACCACCACCTGATGCACTTCCCATTGAAACCGCAGAAATTGCCAAACTTGTCCCTTCCTATCCTCTCACCTCCATCCAAGGCCACAATCAGACCTTCCAGTTGAGGCAGTGTTTCACATGCACCCCATCCAACTTAATCTCCTACATTTGGTTGACTCAGTTTACCTCGATATCAGCAAGACCAAATACAGACTGGGTGGCCATTTTGCTGAACACATGCGCTCTGTGGATCTAAACTTGAGCCTCATGTGACCTACCATATCAATTCTCGAACCCTTCCAGCAACATGTCTGTTGGCCCCATCCTTCGACAGGGTGAGGGTAAAATATCGTAAAGAAAACACATTATATTCCTCCTGGGCAGCCTTAAACTGTACCATGAACACGAAAGTTTCTAATTTTAAGCAGCGACTCACCTCTGACTGATTTCACTGTTTCCATCTCTTGATCCACTGCCCATTTGAATATAATCACTCCTTTAAGGTAGAAGAGTCGACATGGTGTTTTCCCCATATAGCTTGCCATTGAACAACTGGCAAAATTAAGCGGCAGTTATTGCAGAATGAATGGGGTTATTGATTAAAATCTGCCTGTGATTGAAAGTATTCTTGGACTGAATAGACATCTGGGACAAATGGCTATTTAAAGATAATCTGTACATGATTGTACATCCTAAAGTACAATGACTACTTCTATCCACTAAAGATTGTTAAAGAGCAAGAATAGACAATACAATCACGTAAAATTCCCATCCATACAGCACACATATTAATACACAAAACAATCACACCTCCTTATTTGTCAGGAAGTGCCTACACTTCCTAAGGAGACTGAGGAAGTCTAGGCCAACAGCTCTCATCTTGAGATTTTACAGGAGCACAGTTGAGTCTCCTGTCTGGCTGCATCATTGGATGGTCCAGTAGCTGTAAAGCATCAGACAGGAATGATGCAAAGAGTTCTGAGGATTACTGGGGTATCCTTTTCTTCTAACGATGACATTAGTGGGAGTGTTGTTCAAATAGGGCTCACGGAATTGTGCAAAGACCATGACCATGCAGTGCACAGCATCTTTAACCATGTCCATCATCAAAATCAGGACTGCCAGGCTGGGGAATAGCTTATTCCCACAGGGTGTGAGATGGATGAGAAGTATCTTGTAAGTGGGATAATCATCCAAAATATTTATATATGTAGCAGCTACTTTGATAGAGCTACTAAAGGAACACACATACACCAGATTAGTCAACACAAGACTGCTTTATACAGACTTTACAGGCTTGTTTTATTTACAGCTTGTCCTGGGCTCCATGGGTCAAGGTGGGACATCATTATGAGTTTGCTGCCGATCCACGGGACCCTGTGAATGTTCTGCGCCTTCCGGCAGGAGAATCCACAGATCAGCATTCCATTCTTTGGCACGCAGCACCACGCGAGGTTTGTCAATTAAATGGATGTGTACCCAGCTCTCTGCCTTATGATTTCACGCACCCGCCAAAGAACCTTGCCCACTCGGCCCACTAGTAGACAGCTGCTACACCAACCCCCCATCCCCACCCAGAACCGTCGCCAGAAACTAAACCACCAGCTGCATGCACCTTAGGTGGACCCCCTCGCCGTCTGGGCTGGGGGCACTGAAGAGGTGAAGCAGGCTTGAGTCTGTCAACACTAAACAGCTGTGAATGCCCACCAATGTCCAAAGTATAAAGAACCCATCTATCTTCACCACGTGAAAAGGGCCCTCATACGGTCATTGTAACGGGACTCCTGGGATAAAAACAAAATCAGTATCCAGGAGTGGTGGGGGAAACATTCTGTTTAGGGGATCCAAGCCAGTGGTTAGGAAAAGGTTTGCTGATCGCGACACCATGTCGAAGCTAATGAAGGATGTTTGTGAAAGTCCAATGAAACTGTAAGGACCGTTCCATAAACAATCTCTTCGGACAATGCAGACCTATCTTCCTTTTGGAGCCATGCGCACTCCCAATAGAACCCAGGGCAACTCATCAACCTAATTGAGACCGGTGAGTTGGGCCTTAAGTGCGGACTTCAGTTGCCGGTGGAAACATTCCACAAAGCCGTTGGACCGTGGGTGAATTGTGTTCCGCGGTCTGAAGAAATGTGGGTCGGGAAACCAAATCTAGCCATCCAATTGACGATGAATGCTCTGGCCTTTGTCTCAGTGTCACTGGATGTCAAAGGGACGGCCACTGGCCAGCGTGCGAAACGTTCTACGACTGTTAGAATGTTTCTCATGTTGTGAGATACTGGCAATGGTGCAAGCAGGTGCACATGCACGTGTTCCAACCACCTGCGTACCGCCAGGAAAGGTTGAAGAGGTGCCTTAGTGTGCCGCTGAATTTTGGCAGTCTGGCAGGAGATACATGTGCAGACCCATTGTGTGACACCTTTTTTCAGACCGTGCCATACATATTTATTTGACATGAGCTTGAAAGATGTTCTGATGGATGGATGAGACAAGCTGTGTATCTGGTCAAAAAGACGTTGACTCAAAGATGGTGGAATCACTGGTCGAGTGTAGCCCAAAGACATGTCACAAAGTAAGGTTGGCCACCCAGCTGTGTCGCCCCCTGCTGTATGTCCAGGTTAGTAATGGCCGTACTGTATTCCTGAACATCGGGGTCCATTGCCTGGACACTGGCTAATTCCGGAATATCAATGTCACCCTGAATATGATATACAGTCAATCTGGACAGAATATTCGGGATCCCATTGTTTTTACCAGAAATATAGCGCACGTCCGTGGTAAATTCTGAAATATATGATAGTGACCCTGCTGTTTTGCCGACCATGGATCCATTATTTTGCTGAAGGCAAAAACGAGTGTCTGGTGGTCTGTGAACAGAGTGAAATGCCGACCCTCCAAAACTAATCAGAAGTGCCATGTGGCTTGATATAATGCACGATATTTCATCTCCAACGGCCAAAGATGTCAGGAAAAGAACACGAGGAGTTGGCAATGGCCATCGACGTACTACTCAAGAACCACACCCAGGGCCGTACTCGAGGCATCAGGACTAAATGTCAATGAAGTGTTGGGGTTAGGATGGGGGAAGCATTGCTGCATTGACTAAAGCATCTTTGGCATTGCAAACTCAACCTCTGCCTCTGTTGTCCAGGGATCATCCCTGTGCTTTGTAGTGAGGATTGGAAACCATGGTCGAAGAATGTCAGCAGCTGCTGGAATGAATCGGTGACAGAAGTTTTTCATGCCCAAGAATTTCTGCAGGCCCTGAACCGTGGTAGGTGTTGGAAAAGCACAGACTGCCTCTACCTTGATGGTTAAGGGAAAGACACCATTGACCATGATCTTGTGTCCCAGGAAGTCGATGGTGGACTTGCCAAATTGACAAATACTATGGTTGATTGGAATTCCTGCAGCCATTGGAACAGACAGCCTAAATGCAGTTGGTTATATCCTGTTCAGTTTGACTGGATTTGAGGACGTCATCCAAGTAGATGGAAGTGAACTCTGCCCAAAGCATCTATAAGATGTTGGAAAGTTTGAGCGGCATTCTTCAGCCCAAATGGTATCTTTAAGAAATTCAAAAAGCCCGAAAGGGGTAACAATGCCATCCTTATAGACCAGGATCTGACGGTATCCCTTGACAAGATCAACTTTGGAGAAAACATGGAAAATGTGCAGATGGGCAACAAAATCTTGCATATGAGGAAGAGGGTAATGGGACACACCCTGGTCTGTTTTGGAGGTGTTGAAATTAGGAGATAATGATGGGAAATTCATTGAGCAGGACAGCATACGCATCTTTGTGCGGGGTATGCATCCCGAGGTAGGAAATTCTCCCTTTGCTGCATACCAGTGGGTATGTTTTCAAAGTGGTGGAACGACCAATTTCCTCCACTTCACGTCTACTGGCAAATCATGGGACCTTCAAAAATTTGCACCCAAAATGACCTGTGCAACGGAAGACAATACGCAATTCCAACGCTATGTCACACCTCCTTTCCAAATCGTGACCCGTCCTTTGCTAAAGCAGGGAATTGTAGCCCCATTTGCTGCTTGAAGAGCCAGGTGTTGTTATTTATGTTTTTTTTTCAAAATAGGTTGGTTGGATATTTGCATTTACTAGCGTCTTGAAGATACAATAGGCCGGTCAGTACTTGTGCCAGCTGCTGAGGCCCCTACTGGCAGCCGGCCTTTTCATTTCCTGCCTTTTTTCTCTAATAGGTAAATGGCTTTTTATGGGCTTTTTTCCCCATTGGCGATGGTAAAAACACCATTCTTGGTGCCCATCAGTAGGTTGATCCTTCTTTGACGGAATTGCAGATATAGGAGGCTTGTAGGACATGGGAGATGGATCTACTGATCAAAGCGGCTATTTGTAAGCAGACACTTGCGTTGCAGTATGATCGAGCCTGTCAGCCTCCCACGCTACATCATGGGGATGGCAGAAATCCATGTTAACGATTGGTATTGCGACACGACCCGGGAGTTTGGACAGGAATAGAGTCTCAAAAAGTAAACAATAAGAATGGCCATCATCTAATACGAGCATCTCATTCATTAGATCAGATGGATCCCTGTCACTCAGGCCCTCCATATTTAAAAGCTCATGTCTGGTCAATTCCAGGAGAAATAGGCAGAACCTGGTTGAACTGCAGCCGTGGTGGCAGCTGCTGCAGTCGTTGTGTCCATGATCACTGGAGATTCAAGCTTCGGCTGAATCTTGCATTCGGGGGGTCACCGTTTCTGGTGGCAACTTCAGTACAGCTACTAAAGTCATATACATATCCACGTTAGTCAACACAAGACTGCTTTATTCAAACTTTACAGACTTCTTCTATATACCGCATTACTTGTCAGGGAAGATATTACAGCGGTGCTGAGGCAAGAGACTGGAGGTCTCATTGAGGGAGGCAGTGTGGGTAAAACTAAAAAATAAGAAGGGTGAGGTGACTATTATAGGGGTACATTATAGTCTGGCAAATGGGAAGGGAGAACTAGAAGAGCAAATGTGCACGGAATTAGCTGACATGTGCAGTAGGAATAGGGTGGTGTTGGTTGGGGATTTCAATTTTCATAACATCAATTGGGAAACACAGTCAGTGGGAGGGCAGGATGGCTTAGAGTTTGTACAATGTGTTCAGGACTGCTTTTTGCAGCAGTATGTGGAGATGGCCACTACAGGGGGGCAATGTTCGATATGCGGTTGGGGAATGAAATGGGATGGTTAACTGGGTAAGCAAATATGCAGATGATATGAAAATAGGGGGAGTGGTGGATGGTGAGGAAGGTTTTCTTAGATTACAGGATTTGGTTTGTTTGGAAAAGTGGACTGAAAGATGGCAGAAGGAATTTAATGTCGACAAGTGTGAGGAGCTGCATTCCAGAATAAATAACCAAAATAAGACATATGCAGTTAAGGGAAGGGCATCGAGGAATGCAGAGGAAGAGAGGGATCTTGGAGTTACGGTACAGAGTTCCTTGAAGGTGGATTGCCAGGTAGACAGGGTGGTTATGGCAAACTGGCCTTCATATATCATAGCATAAAGTACAGCTGGAAAATGATGCTGCGACTGTTGAAGGCATTGGTGAGGCCAGGTTTGGAGTATTCTGTTCAATTCTGGTCTCATTTGTCAAAGGAAGGATAGAGATAGGTGGAGAGAGTGCAGAGAAGATTTACAAAAATGTTTCTTGGCTTACAACATCTAGAATCCAGAGAAAGATAAAGGAGACTGGAGGGCTCATCGAGAGAGGCAGTGTGGGTAAAATGAAAAAATAAGAAGGATGAGGGTACTATTATTGGGGTATATTATAGGCTGCCAAATGAGACATGGTGAGACATTATTAAGACTTTGCTATCGATCCATGGAACCAGCAGGTTTAAATTAAGCCCTGTGAATGTCCTGCACCTACCCGCAGAAGACACCACAGATCAACGCGACGTTCCTCGGCATGCAGCACCGTGCACGTGTGGTCCATTAAATGGGTGAGTGCCCAGTGGTCTGTTTTATGGTATTGCGCGACATCGGAGAACCGCGCTACCGACGGTTCACAACGTGGGCTGTGTGCCCGCTTTGCCCTCTACATATATTTATTTAGATTATTCATTTGGTCATTACATGCTGCATATTGTGTGCTTTTGTGCAGGCACCATGGTAGTTTTGTCGGGTTGTAGATGTACGACCCAGTGCATCACTCCATGGATTCACAGAACATTACAGCACCGATACAGGTCCTTCAGCTTTTCTAGTCTGTGCCAAACTCTTATTCTGCCTTGTCCCACTTACCAGCATCCAGTCCATCACCCTCCATCTCCCTCGTATCCCTGAACTTGTCGAAACTCTTCATTGCTAACACTGAGCTCACATTTCCTCATGCAGCTGGCAGCTTGTTCCACTTTCCCACCACCTTGTGTGGAGAAGCTCCCCCTCATGTTTCCACTAAACTTTTCCCCTTTCATCCTTCGCGCATGTATTAAGGATTTCTCCAAGAGGCAGAGTCTCAAGAAAACAACCTCTATCCTCAAGGACCCTCGCCACCCAGACCAGGCCTTCTTCACACTGTGATCACCAGGGAAACAGGTCCAGGAGCATGAAGACGAACACCCAATGGTACAAACACAGCTTCTCCCCATCTGCCATCAGATTTTTGAATGGACAAGGAACCACAGTCACTCCCTCACTTGCTCTTCATTTTGCACAAATGGATTTCTTTTTTTAAAATGTAATTTAGTACAATATTTGCACCTGTATTGTTGCCACAAAAGGACAAATTTTCTGAAATGTTCATCACAATAAATTTTTTATTCTGAACACTGCGCGTACATCAGAAAACAATCATAGCTCAAAAAACAATTTCAAAAGATGAATTCACTATTTCCATGCACCCTCCCCTTTTATGTCTATTTTTCTAAATCCACTCCTTGATCGAGACTTCTCCACTTAAACCCAACCCACATTTCTTCTCCCATTCAAAGTACTCAGTAATACACCAAGAAACTAAAATAAAATCTCAATGCTGGAAATACTCAGCAGGTCATCTACTGGAAAAATAATTGGAGATAAAACCTTCAGGTCGATAACCTTTCACTGGGATTCAGAAAGATGATCTACTGGAAAAATAATTGGAGATAAAACCTTCAGGTCGATAACCTTTCACTGGGATTCAGAAAGATGATCAAACAAACCTGATTCTCTTTGCTGAGAAAAAGAAGAGGGGAAATAACAAACTGAATACGTGGGATGAAAAACCCAAGCAGCAGAAATGGCAGTGGTGCTGGATGAGTGGAGTCGACTCGTTGATCAGCACATATATCTGGATGGAGGGGTAAAGGATAAACAAGACAAACATGATGCCGTCACAGTGAGGTACAAGACGACAGCTGCAGAGAATCTGAAATGAAGGAATGGTCAAAATACTTGTTTTTGGATCAATGTGACAAAATGTGATCTGACAAAAGAAAACAAAATTGTTTTGCTCTGCCAGAACTGTCGAGATCAGGGGGCACAATAAAATAGTCCAGAAGCCAACATTATGAAATTGAACAGAGAAGTTATACAAATCGGCAGCAAGAGATTAAACACAGTTACATAATTCCATGAAAGTGGTGTCACAGGAAGACAGGGTTCTAAAGACAGCATTTGTCACCTTGGTCTTCATTAATTAACATATTGAAAATAAGAGTTGGGAAGTTATGGTGAGGTGGTATAAGATGTTGGTGAGGCCACATTTGGAGTTTTGTGTGCAGTTCTGGTCACCTAGCTACTGGAAGGGTATTAGTAAGATTGAAAGAGTGCAGAGAACATTTACGAAGACACTGCCAGGTCTTCAGGAGTTGAGCTACGGGAAAGGTTGAACAGGTTGGGACTTTATTCCTTGGAGTGTCGAAAAATGAGTAAGAGATTGATTAAAGTGGCACATGAATGGGAAAAAAGGCTGAGAAAGACTGCAGTGGACCCAAATGTGAAGGAAATATTTTGCTTGAGAAAAATTGTCATTGGCCCATTTCCTCTTGACTTATGAAACCATGCACAGAACAAGTCAATGAGGTACGATTAAAACAGTGGTTTTCAAACTTTTCAAACTTTCTTTCCACTCACCTCCCACTTTAAGTAATCCCTTACTAACAGAGCATAAGGATTAAGTAAAATATGATCCTGGGGGTGGGGGTGGGGTGGTGGAGGAGTTTGAAAATCACTGCTCTAGATGAAAAGGTTTCTCCATCTCTGTTTTAAGCAGACATCCTTTTATTCTGAGGTTGTGCCCACTGATCCTAAACTCTCGCAGGACTGGCAAAATCCTCTCTATCCAGCCCTTTCACTATTCATCAGATTTCAATGAGGTCCTGCCTCATTCTTCTAAACTCAGGTGAGTACAGGCCCAGAACCATCAAATGCTCCTCAAACATTATTCCTCTCATCCCCAGGATCATTCTTGTAAACCACCTCTGGGCCATCACATCCTCTCTTAGAAATGGGGCCTACAATTGCTCACAACACTTACGAGATGAGGACAACCAGAAGGTGGTCACGGGAGGGGAAGCCAGCTGCAGGGCTGCCTCGAGTCCCTGGATTGGATCGTGTTCAAGAACTCACCTGAGGAACTGAATGACTGTACCAGGACCATAGCGAACTTTATCAAAACAGCTGTGGACAAGGGTGTCCCCACCAAATTGTTCAGGGAGTTTTCTCAACCAGAAATCCTGGATGAACAACAATATCCAGAAATTGCTGAGAGCCAAATCACAGTTTGGAGATACAGATACACAAGGAGCCAATATGAACCATGGAAAGCCATCTCGCAGGTGGTGGAGATTCAGCCCAACAATGGAAACAACAAAGGATACCCATCAGCTGTGACAGGGGCCTAAATGACATAAAGTGCTGCATAAACAAATCTGGTGCAGTGGGAGGCGGCAAAGCCTCACTCCACATGAACTCAATGCCTTCTACACCTGATATGACCACTAGTACAGGGAAGAACCATCGAAATCCCCCCTCCCCCACTACATCTCTTGATGATCTGCTGCTATCAGTAACCAAAGATGACAATATGGGCTGCCCTCAGGATAGTGAATCAAAGGAAAGGATCAAGCCTGGATGGAGAACCCAGCAGAGGACTGATAACCTGTGTTGACCAACTGGCCATGGATATCTTCAACATCTCTCTCCGACAGGGAGTGGCACCCACCTGTTTCAAATACGCATCAAATATATCAGTTCCAAAAAGTGGGGTAACCTGCCTAAATGATGATTAACGAGTGACACTCACATCCAGTGATGAGGTGGATTGAGGGGATGGTGTTGAAGTACATCAACTCCTGTCCAAGGGGCGACATGGATCGATTCCAATTTGCCAGACCTATGGCAGATGCCATCTTCACTGGCTCTGCCAAAACCCTGAAACACCCAGAAGACAAAGGTGCATCCATCAGAATGCTCTTTATTGACTAGAGTCTGGCATTCCATACCATTCTCCCATCAAAGCTGATGAGCAAACTCCAAAGTCCTGGGACTCCATAACATACTGTGCAATTGGATCCAGAATTTCTTCATCTCCAGGCCCCAATTAGTGTGGATTGGCAAGAACAACTCTTCCAAAAACTCCTTTAGCTCCCAAACACCAGAGGGTTGCATATTTCACCCCTGCTCGCATCGCTTTACATCTACAGCTGCATGGCTTGGTATGACGACACCATCTACAAATTCACGGACGATAGCACAGTCATGAGCTGCATGAGGAGGGCAACGAGTCAGCATTCAGGAGGGAGATTGAAAGCAGGGTTCAATCATGGACCAACAACAACCTCGCACTCAATGCCACCAAAACCAAGGAGATGATTGTCGACTGTAGGAAGAAAAAAAGATGGACACTGCCTGAATTGGAATGGTTTTGGTTTTGATACACACACACACACACACACACACACACACACACACACACACACACACACACACACACACACACACACACACACACACACACACATATATATTTGTGCAGAGTTGAGTTAGAGTGAAGTAAAAAGTGTTGTTATTAATCTTTACCAATTAAAATTATTGTTTGAAGATGCCATTGTCCTGTGAATTATCATGGACCATTTTGTGCGAATATTAATCTTTAAAGTTACAATAGTTTATATATATTATCAAGTTATTTTGTGGGTTGGATTCAGGGTCACACTCACAATCCTTTGAGATGCCAGAAGGCAAGCCATGTACGGAGATGAAACGTCTGCTCATTCAGCATCTGAAACCGAAAGAGGAAAACCTTCATGATGGTCCTTGAGATACTGGAGTGTTTGCTTTATTAAAAACGGAAGAATTTGTGTCGTCATGAAAGACTGCTGATCAAATCGAGAGACCATCTGTTGATTATCTGTGTTCTTAAAATTGAAACTAAGTCAATAGAGTGCTGAGAGATGGCAGCTGTTCGAATAAGCGAGTTCTTGATTCAATTACCTGCACAGACAGGCTGGAGTCCATTGGCTCATGATTCATACTTTTGAAGAGGCTGAATGGACTTCAAAGGCAGAAATGACGGCACGTGTCATGGGATGAGCCATTCTGGAGAAACATTACAAATGAGAGGCAGAAGATGTTGTCCATGCTGTGGGGAAGAGAGGATTGAAGATACAGTTGTCAGAGAAGGTACAGTTACATCGTCTTCTCCTTTCACCAGGAGTAACAAGTGGATTTTGAAGGAGGAAGACCATTTCTAACCGTCTCTTTGAGATCAAGAGAGCAGCCTCGTTGAGACCGTGGAAATGGCCACTTTTGATAAATAAAGCCAAAGTAATCTTGCAATTGCAACATAACCATTTTTAAATGGAGACTTAGTTCAGCCCTTGACTGAGTTGATGAAATCTTGGTGGAAGAAAATAGCCACTCCACTGTCTCTTTGAAAAGACAACAGATTCATCATGTGGAACAGATTCTGAAACCTCCCTGCAAGAGAGGAAAATAATCTCTCACAGAGTAAGTTTCAAAGCAATGATTTTTCATCCAAGAAATTCAGACGAGTTTGAAAGAGGACCGATGACGAGGTTTTGAAATCCTTCAGTTGCTTTTGCCACAATTTAAAGAAATCAACATGGTGTCAAACGACTCAATTCCAGATACAACCCTTCACAAATTGAGCTCTTCCAGCTCCATTGGGTTCAACCAGCGAAAGATGAGGGGGTAAAGCCACAGGGTTAGAGAGAGTCAGCAGGTCAAACAGACATAGAGCAAAGAGAGAGAGACATCAAACACGTTGTGGGTTTGTCCCTTCATCAAGGAAAGATGAGGAAGAGAAGGTCAGAAATGGGACCATTAAATTGTGGGGGTGGAGGGCAGGAGGAAGCCAACACACACAGAGAGGGGACTTGGGTACCTGGGGCAAACAGGCGGTTCCCTCCCACGGCCCTGCCCCCCCTGCCCCCACTGCCCTGCCCCCCTGCCCTTCGCCCCCTGCCCTTCGCCCCCTGCCCTTCGGCCCCTGCCCTTCTTCCCCTGCCCTCCTCCCCCAGCCCTCCTCCCCCTGCCCTCCTCCCCCTGCCCTCCACCCCCTGCCCTCCTCCCCTGCCCTCTTCCCCACGCCCTCCAACTCCCCCTTCACCCTCCACCTTACCCCTGCCTGGCCCCTCCCCCTCCCCAACTTGCCCCGCCCCTCCCAACCCCCTCCCTCTCCCTCATCTCCCTCCCCTCCCCGCCCCCTGCACCAACGCCTCGGCTCCACCCAAAGACCCCGCCGGTACCGGCCACTCCCGGGTGGGACCCGGCGGGCTGCAGGTCGCCCGCTTTCCCTGGACCGCGCGGCTGAGGAAGGTCCCGGCGCCGCCGCCAACTTCTTCCCTTTAGGCCCGCGGCGACGGACCCCGAGCAGACGACGCCGCCGCCAACGTCCCGCCTCCTCACAGCAAGAGCCAATCAGCCCGCGAACCCGCCCATCAATCCAACCCGAGTTCAGCGTCCAATCCAATAGCGGCCTCACCAAATCAACCCATTGGCTCGCGCAACTGAAGCAACCAATCAGCGTGCGAGCGAGCGAACACACAGGTGAACCCAATCAGCATCGAAAGACAGAAAACAAAGGCAGTGGAAGGAGCAGGAGACCTTTCGGCCCTTCCACTTACAACTACCCCAACAACTCAATCAAATCCTTGGGAAACACAGGATCACTTTGTCTTTACTCCAGGATTCCTCTGATCTCAAGAAATACATTGTACCCCAACTGCAAGGGAGACTATTTATTATCAACCTTTCCTTTATATTTATTACCGCTTCCAATTTAATGGAGGACACAAGTGGTTGTGTCAGCCAGCTGGACCGCCTCGGGGAACCTCATGGAGCAGGCAATCATGGTGAGAAGGTAACTCGTCCCGCGGGAAGCCGGAAGTGACCCCACAATGTCATTATAGATGTGGCTGAACCTATGTGGTGCTGGCTCGAATGTCTGGGGTGGTGCCTTCACGTATGTCTGCATTTTGGTCATCTGGCAGAGTGTGCAGGCCTTGGCCCACTGACAACCTGTTTCTGGAGGCTCAGCAAGACCAACCTATTGACCACCATTTTGACAGTACTGATGGCCGGGTGCGTCAGGTTGTGCACCTCATCATAAAACTGCCATCTCCATGCTGTCGGCACGATGAGGCGGGGTTTGCCATTGGAATGTCGCAGAGGAGCGTCTACTTACCAGGGTCGATGTTAACATCCTCCAGCCTGAGCCTGGACATTGCTGTCTTGCTTGCAAGGATCTCAGGGTCATCCTGGTGTCCCCTGCCGAGGGCTAAGTAGTCTATTCACTGGGTCAGGGCCTGGATAGACTTGATTGCAGGGATGGGGCAGTGCGTCACCCTCGATGTGTTGAATGTCTGTAGTGAACTCAGACTCATATGAGAGGAGTCGCTGCTGCTTGGCCGACCACAGGTCCAACACTTTATGGAAGGCAAAAGTTAATGGCTTCTGGTCCATGAAGACACTGAATTGTCTACCTTCCAAAAATACCTTAAGTGCCTTACTGCCAGGTACAGCACCAATTGCTCTCAGTCAAAGACGCTGTATTTGAGTTCAGGTGGCCAGAGGTGTCTGCTAAAGAAGGACAGGGGCTGCCATTCCCCTTCGATGAATTGCTCCAGTGCACCCCCTACTGCTGTGCTGGAAGCATCTACTGTGAGAGTGGTGGGTGTCTCTGGCCTGGCGTGTACCACAAGGGTTGTGTTGGCCAGTGCGTCCTTGGCCTTCTGGATCGCCTCCAAATCCTCATTGTCCCAGGTAATGTCTTTACCTTTCTCCGCATGATGTGGGCCACGGGGGCATGGCAAGATGGCGTAAGGATCAGACGTGCCTTCCAGTCCTCTCCTGACTCTATCTTAATGTTTTGTCTAGAAATGCCCGTTAAAATTCTTTAAAAGTTTAGATAACTTCAGTGCTGTTAATTTAACTTATGATGGTACAATTGGTGGAAAAGAGCAAAAAAAAAACGACAACAGATTATCAAAAAACTACATTTTCCAAAAGTTCAAGTTTTGGAGCCTACCTACAGGAAAGACATCGAGACTCAGCCTGAAATGGATCGCAGGAGAAAGGTACAGCTTTCGGATGTAGAGTTCAATATTACATCGGTAGAGCCCTCTAAAGAGGGCGCCAAACAGCCTTTAGAACAAAGAGTTACTCAGGTTCGCACATGTGCAGTACCATCTGACGGCAATGTTATGAATGAACCACTTGTAGTAACATCAGTTGAAGTACCGGCTGGGGAAAGGCATTTGTCAACTGTAGCGGTGGCACTGCAAACTGCACCTTTTGAGATAAAAGAACCTATACAACTTGATGTACTGGGAGAAATTAATACATTATGGACTGGGGAAAACCCCGGCCAGCGTCCTCCAGTCATTGCTGGAGAGGCTGTGGCTGGGGTTTCCACACGCAGCTATACAACAAGGAAGGCAACCAGAATGAAGGAAGCAACAGAAGACCCTTTGGTTATGCAGAAGAAGCAGGAATCTGTTGAGCCAGAATCTCTTCCAATTGAAAAGATTCTTGTGAATCTTGAATCTAAATGATCTTATATAATGCAGGGATTATCCAAGATTATGACTGAACTTGGTACTAGGTTTAATACTCTGTGGTGAAAATACATTCTCAACAGATGGCTGAGTTTGGAGCTTTTATGCTTGAAGTGAGAGATAAATTTAATTCGTGTGAAGAAGATATAGACGAAATACGAGATCATGTTTCAGATGTGACCAAAATGGTCAAAGACTTACAAACTCAAAATAAAAATTTGGTGAAAAAGATTGATTATTTGGAAAACCAATCCAGACGGAACAATATAAAGATTATTGGTTTGCCGGAAGGAATGGAGGGACCAGACCCAAGAAAATTTTTTACTGAATGGATTCCGCAGGTGCTGGGTAAAGAACATTTCCCGGAAGGTATAATACTGGAACGTGCTCACAGAGCCTTGCGTAGAAGACCTATTTCAGGTCAAAGTCAAGACCTGTTTTGGTTCGTTGCTTGAATTATTACGACAGAGAAATAATTTTACGAGTGGCTATTAGAAATGCACAACAGAGAAAATCACCCTTCATGATTCAAAATAATCGAGTTTTCTTCCATGCGGATTTGAGTCAAGAAGTTATGTTCCAATGACGGGAATTCAATTCTGCTAAAGAGTTGTTGTGGAAGAAAGGTTATAAGGCAACCTTTAGATATCCAGCTGTTTTGAAGGTTTTTCAAGATGGTTGCCAACCAAAGTTTTTTGATTCTCCAAAGGAAGCTATAGCATTTGCTCAAGAGCTGCCAATTACTCGGTTTCAACAGAGACGTAGTCCGCCGCGATCTCTAAGGAGACAAGAGATGGAAGAAAAGAGCCGTGCTCCAAGAAGGAATGGTTGTAATGGTGACTCGGCAGTTGGAGCTGATTAAAAGAAGAGTTGTTCTTTTTTTTTAATGTTTTTTTTAAGAAAAGGAATATTAAATAATGATGATGTTAATTTAAGATGAAGTGAGAGTTGGGGGAGAGAACTGGATGGGCACTATTTCCTGAAAGTCATCTGCTACGTGTGAGTTATCTCACACACATTTTTTTTGGGAGTTACCACATTGCGCGGTTTAGACGGGAGGGGGTATTTTTAACCTCCTACCTGTTTTTTTTTCCTTTTTTTGTATTATTAGATTAAAGAGTTAAGGGTTTCCTTTTGTGTTTATAAAAAAAAGCATAAGAAAGTATGTGATTGTTTAAAAAACTAAAAATTCATGTGGCTTTTTTTGTAAAGTTTATTCAGTAGATAAGGAATATTTGAAATTTAAATGTGAATGGGATGGATAAGTTTTTTCAATATTTTTTCTTTAACTTTAAGGTGAAAGGAGTGGTAATTTTGGTGCATATTATTTGGCTATTTTAGTTATAGAACGAAGGGAATAATGATGAAAGTTATAAATTGAATTGTACAATTGTACAATTTTGTTTGTGGTTTATGCTCCATTTGTTGAAGATATAGATTTCGTTGTAGATGTGTTTTTATTATTTGGATATCTGAATTTTAACGTAATGATTGGGGATATTTAAATGTGGTATTGGAGCTTTTATTGGATAATTATTCAAGATTAAAAGGGAAAAATGGTGGAAGAGTACCAAATTTGATTTGTATAATGTTTAATGAGGTTGGAATTTTGTTTTAAGATGGCAGTTTATGTTACTAATATGATGATAGATGTCAAGTTAGTTGATATTTGGTGAAGGTTTATTTCTATAGAGAAAGTTTTTTTTCATCTTTTTTTTTCTCATGCTACAATTTTTTTTAAAGAATTGATTATTGTTTAAGAATTTTTGATAGACAATGTTACTAATTTTACTAATTTTTTATATTAAGTTTGAGTTAAATATATGTTTCATCTTAACTCCATTTGTTAAATATATGCATTTAAGTTTGATTTAAATAGGTTTTTTAAGTCTGATATCTTTTTGTTAGTATTTTAATCGGTTATGGTTTTTTTTGTAAGTGGGTTTTTTTTTCTCACATATATTATTAACTATTAATTCTTCACTCTTTATTTTGGGGGGGAAGGGTGGTTGGACTAATTTGAGTTGGGTTATTAATGTGTAATAATTATTGGGGAGGGTATAGTTTATTTAGATTACTGATACTGTATTGTAATTTTATTATTTTGTTCTTAATTTTTTTAATGTAATTCTATATGTTATTCATGTTATAAAATCTTAAATAAAGTTTAAAAACAAAAAAATGATGTCGGCGACTAGTGGTATGAATCGGTGATAAAAATTAATCGTACCAGTGAATTCTTGCAGCCCCTTCATTATGTGGGGTTTGAGGAAGCACTTAACAAACTCTACCTTTTCAAGCAGGGTTTAGTTCCGTGCCTGTTGATTTGACCCCCAAGGAAGTCGAACGTTTCCAACCTGAACTAGCACTTAGCAAGGTTTATATAGTGTCCAAATTCCCGCAGCCAGGCGCACAGTCACATTAGATGGTCTCTGTTTAGCTTCATTGCCACCACTTTGACATCTTGTGGTTACTGCCACCCTCTGCTGTTGGAGAATATCCTCCTTGGTCTCAGCCCCTCAATGTAACTAAGAACCCCTAAAATGCCCCTAATGTTTTGGTCTTCATCACTACTCCTGGCAAGGCATTCCTGACACCCACAACTCTGGGTAAAAGAAAATACCCCTGATATCTCCCCTAAATCTTCCTCCCTTTGCTTTAGACAGATGTCTTCTAGTGTTTGCTACTCCCATGTGGGTTTGAGACAAGCTGAAGGGCATCTTTCACCGAGTTTCTGGTTTTCCAGCAGTTCTGGATGTCTGTCTCTGGATGCTCTGCTCCGTGGACCACCCAGCAGTATCCCATCTAGTCCTAGAGTCTCTGTGTCAGACATTCTCTGCTGACCACTGCCTGATGGCTTTGTGGTCAAATGTGTTTGTCTATGAAACCGTTCCCAGGAAGGTGAAGGGGCAAAGTCCTGCTGACTGGAACATTGTGCAGCACCAGGGCCAGGACAATCTTTCGCAACACCTGAGCCAGGTAGAACCTCAGCACGTAGCAGCATTTGGTGCCCTTGCACTTTGGTTGCAAGCACAGCCACACACAATTATGGCCATGCTGGTTACACCCTTGTCCCCATTGATTGACGATGTACACGGTCCTTCTCCAGACTCTATCCATTTTGGACCCCCACATGAATAGGAAATTTGTTTTGGGAATTGACAGGGTGGTGGTGTGGGGATGGGCCAAACCTGGCCCACGTGCAGCAGGACCGAAAGTTCCTTGCACATTGCACCTGATAATCAGGTTTTACCCGAATGACAGAGATGGGCATCTCTGTGGTTCTCCCTGTCTCCTGGACCTGGGGGTCTTTGTACTGCTCCCCATCTCCTTAAGTTGGTGCTTTGTTCTCCACCACCCCCACAAGAAATCCAAGACCCCTGGATGGAGGTCAGAGGCGCAGAGAGATCAGTGAGAACACGGGTAGTTTCAAAAGGGTGGGGTCCATCCAGGCGCCTGATAACAGGAGGAACCAAGTGGGAAGGAGGATGCAGGGCATTCGATAGCAGGACATTGCGAGAGAGTGGATTCCTCGAACTCTTGAGGGGAGAATGCGCTGGTCGATCCATCGGTTTAGGTGGGGCAGGGTATAGACATGGCAGCTGACTGGAATTGTCAGCGGGTTACTGAGACCTGGGAAAGGAAGGGAAGGAGGGTGCAGTAGTGTTCTGAGAGTGCTGAGGGAGAGGCAACATGGGTGCCACCTCAAGGCAACGGTCCCCTGACTGTTTGCGGGGATGGGCTCTGTAAATAGACTCATAGATATCCAGCACAGAGCATCTTTGTCCCCCTGCCATGAGGAAGGAGATATGGAGGAATAAAAGCAGAGCAACCAGGGAGGGAAATAGCTTCTTCCCACAGGCCGTGCGATTGACAAGGCAACATGAGCTGGATGGGAGCTAAGAATGAAAAGGGTGAGAGGAATATGGACTGATTACAACAGCTCAGCTAGCAGGAGAGAGGGGCTGAAGGGCCTGTTTCTGTTTTGTCTAACTGGACCAGCCTTTTGAGTTCAAGCTTTAAAAAAACCAATCATTTTTAAATTTAATATCAACGGTACAGAATGAATCAAGAGACAAGATGTCTGTCCAGCAGCAAGCATCGAAGGCACTTCCTGAAACGGAGGCTCTGAAACCACAGGGAGGTTCTGGATGGAAAGAGGCCCAGCTTCTTCTGGAAGGAGGAGAGGAGAGGCAGGGGAAATGCGGGGGAAGGGAAGGGGAGGGGAGGGGCTAGGGATGCCGTCCACCGTTCAACTCCCCTTTCCTCTACCCCGTTCCCCTCCCCTTTCCACTGCCCGTTCCCCTCCCACATCTCCTCCCCACTTCCCTTCCCCAGTTCCCGTCCCTTGCTCGCCTCCCCCATTCCCCTCCCCCTTCCCTTCCTCCTACTCCTAACCCTAAGCCCTAACAAAATCCTAAACCTCACCTTAACACTACCGATACCCCCTACCACCACTCCATGTCCCCTAACTCTACCCCCACCCCGTCCACTAACCCTAACTTTATCCCTACGCCTATGCCGCCCCCTAACCCCAACCCCAATGCTACCCACCATCCCCTAACCCCAAACCTCACTCCTCCTCTACTCCCCTGCTCCTACCCCCTTCCCCAAAACCTAACACAAGCCCACTTCCCCAAACTATAAACCTAACCATAAACCAAGATATAGCCCTACCCCATGTCTCCTAACACTAACCCTAATGCTACCTCTACAATGCTCCTAACCCTAGCCCTAACTGTACCCAACTTCCCCAACCCTAAACTAAACCCTACCCCTATCCCTTGCAACCTACCCCCTTCCCCTAACACTACCTCCTACCCCTTCCCCATACCCGCACCCCCTACAAATACCCCCTTCCCCTAACCCTACCTCCTACCCCTTCCCCATACCCACAGCCCCTACAACTATCCCCTACCCTATCCCTTACAACCTACCCCCTTCCCCTAACCCTACCTCCTACCCCTTCCCCATACCCACAGCCCCTACAACTATCCCCTACCCTATCCCTTACAACCTACCCCCTTCCCCTAACCCTACCTCCTACCCCTTCCCCATACTCGCACCCTCTACCACTACCCCTACCCTATCCCTTACAACCTACCCACTTCCCCGAACACTACCTCCTACCCCTGCCCCATACCCGCACCCCCTACCACTACCCCCTACCCTACCCCTTACCACAACCCCTACCCTTACCCCCTTCCACTACCCCCTTTCTCCTACCCCCTTCCCCTCCCCCTCCTTCCCCTAGGTTAGGGGTAGGAAGGGGAAAGGGAAGGGGGAGGGGAAGGGGAGGAGGAGAAGGGGAGGGGAAGGGGGAGGGTTAGGGGAGGGGAAGGGGGAGGGGAAGGGGAGGGGGTAAGGGGGAAGGGGAGAGGGGAAGGAGGAGATGAAGGGTGGAGGGCTGGGGTTAGGGCATAGGTGAAGGCAGGGGAAGGGTAAGGTAAGCGGGAGGGGGTTGAGATGGAGGAGGGGTAGAGGAGAAGAGGGGAAGTGGGTGAAGGGACATGGAAAAGGCAGGGAATGGGGTTGGCAGGGCCAGAGGGAGAAGAAGGGGAGGGATTCAGGCCATCATGATGTTGTCCGTCCTCTGTTCAGCTGGGATGCGAGGTTCTTCTGGACTTGTGTCTTGTCTCTGAGATCGCTCCTTCTCCTGGGAAGAGAAATACGAGTGATAGAGATACTGTCTCTGAGGCCTGATCACAATGACTTTGGAGGGTCACAACTCTTCCCCCATCATCCCCCCTACCCCTGAACAATGGAGCCTTTCCCCTTCCTCTGCTTTAACTGAGGAAGTGTGTATTGGCGAAACCCACGATCTCTCTCTGCAGAGCTCAGAGCAACGTGTCTCCATCAGGCAACACCCTGGTTCTCCACGATATGGCAGCAAGATGCTAGACAATCATGGATGGATCCATCTGAACCTACCCCACAACAATGTTACCCTCCCCTCCCTCACACCAGTACCCTCCATTTTTCTTTAATTCCTGTCCATATTAAAATCCTTTTAATGCCTTTTTTGGACCAGCCTCCGCTACTATCCCGGCAATGCATTCCAGCCACCCACTACATTCTGTGTAAGTAAAATGTACCCCTCACATCTTGCCTAAAGTTCCCTCAGCTCACTTTATTTAGACGTCCTCTGGTATTCTCGCCCCAGGAATGCACACAATATTCCAAGTGTGGCATGACTAGAATTTTATACATCTGCAACGTTACCTCTCGGTTTTTGACTCAATCCCCTGACTCCTGAAGGCCAGCACACAATACACCATCTTAAACTCCCTCTCAATTTGCACAGCAACCTTGAGTGATTTATGGAGCAGGATCTAAATATTTCTCTGTCCTGAACACTATTCATAATCCTGCCATTATCCAAGTGCTCTGCCCGCACATTCTTGTAATCCGCATTCAATAAAGATATTGGTCTATATGAAGCTTCTTTTAATGGGTCTCCAACCTTCTTTGGAATAACTGTTATTCGTGCCCTTGAAAATTATTCTGGAATTAAACCTGGACCAGTTGCTTATTTAAGTACATCTGATTGACAGGATTGAACTCCATCTGTCACTTCTCTGCAAACTGGATGACCTATGACAACCTTCTACACTGTCTACAATATCTCTACCTCTGTGTCATCCCCTGACGTACCCACCCTTCCACTCCCATCATCATTCATAAAAATCACAATGAGCAGGGGTCCCAGAGCAGATCCCTTTGGAGATCCACTAGTCATTAATCCATCTACTACTACCGTCTGTTTTCTGCAGACAAGCCAATTCTGAATCCAAACAGCCAAGGCTCCATGGATCCCATGCCTCCGGACATTCTGAATGAGGCCACTGTGGGGACCTTGTGAAGCACCTTACTAAAATCCTCGTGCAGCACATACAGACCTTGACCTTCATCGATTTCCTTTGACACCTCCTCAAAATACTCAATTTGACTCGTGAGGCAGGACCTGCTCCTCACAAAACTATCCATGAGTTTCCCCAGCATGTTTGGGCATTGCCCTCGGCCCCAGCATCTGCAGACTTCCTGGCCAGTCCCTCCCTTACCCCTTCGCAGAGCTTCCGCATCCATTAGAACATCAAGCATTGCTGCCCAATACAGGCCCTTTGGCCCATAAAGGCTGTACTGACCTTTGTAAATGTTCTCCACAACCTTTACCTGTAGCACACCCACAGGAACATAGGAAGTGGGAACAGGAGTAGGACAAAAATGGCCCATCGAGCCTGCTCCGCCATTCAATATGATCATGGCTGATCTAATTTATGACCTAACTCCACCTACCTGCCTTCTCGCCATATCCCCAAATTCCTCTATCATGTAAAAATTCTGTTCCCTTACATCCACATGCCCGTCTCAGAGACTTTTAAATGTACCTATTCTACCAGCCACTACCACTTTCTCCGGTGACGCATTCAAAGCTCTCACAACTCTCTGCATAAAAAAAATCTCCCATCACCTGAAGCGGATGCCCTCTGGGATTTGCACCTGACACTTTAGGAAAAGTTGCTGGCTGTTCATTCCATCTAAGCCCCCCCACAATCTTATTTAGAATTAGTTATTAAGCTGTGGAAGGGGCAAGTTTGGAGAGGGAGGAGGGTAGAGAGCTGGTGGGGGAGGGGTGAGAGCTGGTGCGGAGGGGACAAGGCCGTGTTGGGGAGAGGGATCAGGACCGCGTTGATGTGGTGAACGGGCAGACACGGGTGGATCTACCTGCCGAAATAAAGGAGCAATAAGAAGGCCATCTCGGGATCTACCAGCATCGTCTGGGGCTTGATGTCTCAATGGCAAACCCCCTGAGGATGGATGTTGGCCAGGCTCTGCTACAGCTGGTACATGAACATCTGGCAACACAACTATATAACATGACCCATGTCTGGATCCTGCGGGTAAGGGGTGGTGGGTGAAGGGCCCCTCCCTGCCAATCAACATCCATCCTCATCATCCTCTCCACCCCTCTCCCCTCACTAACCTTTCTCTCCTCACCAATACCCATTGAGACCCTCATGCACCCTTCATCGATATCCAGTCCCCAGCGAGACTAAGCCAGTAAACTCCTCCATATCCTCCAACCCCACCATCCAAGCTTGCCCCAGTGGACAAGTTGACCACCCAGACCCACAACCACCTTGATGTAGATCATGGGAATGGGCTGCTTGGCTTTGTTGAAGAGCTGGGCCATGCAATGAACCGTCTCGGGAACATAGTCAGACCCAGATTCAAATAAGCCTCCTCTTTCTTTTGGATTTACCCACCAACACCCAGCACCTCTCCCAATAGGAGTGCCAGCCCCTCCTGCTCTCTGTAGGCCTGATGCCCCCAGTGCTCAACACATCATGGCATGAATCCAAGGGCTCAGCGAGCAGAGCGTCAACAGGCCGTAGTGGACCCGTCCGCTGCCCCATCATTCAGCTTCTGGTGAGACTGCAAAAATGTGCAGCTCTGACCGCCCTCCCTCGTGAGGCAAGGATTCACCAGGAGAGAAAACCATTGACGTTTCGAGATGAGAAATGTTTGCAGCCGGGTGTTGGCTGGGGTCGAACATGTGGAGGCTGAGTTGTTGGGAAGATTCAGAGCAGGCGTTGATATGGAAGAGCACAAAAAGGTTCTGTGGAAGTGAGTTATGGGGGAAAATACATTCATGAAATGAATTGGGGAAACAGATTGGAGGGGCTGAGTGGCCGAATTTGGCGACCTTGTCTTGTGGTCTTGGCTGCTGCTGTCTGGAGTTGAAATGGCAAGAGGTCATGAGTTAATGGGTGAGGAGCAGGGCAGCCAGCGTCAAGGAGTCGGCACTGGTCAGAGGGGCAGGATGGAGGCAACAGAGAGGCTGCAGCGAGACAGATCCATTGAAGGAATGGGGAAGGTAGCAGCAAATGATATGCATCAGAGTGGGGGTGGGGTGGGTGCAGGTGGATCTTACCTTGACTACAGAGGAGTAGAAGTTGAGAAGAGGGACGATGATGGTGTGATCCAACTTTCGCACGATCTGCAGTTTGCGGTTCTATGGTGAGAGAGGAACATCAGCAAGGCTGGGCGATGGGTCGGGGCCCTGAGGGGCAACTTGTCCAAGTTGAGGGGGGAGGCGGGGAGGAGATTCGTCAAGAGGTCAGAGGTGGGGAACTCCTAGGGAGGCCGAAGTGGGGGACTCATCGAGAGTCGGGGTGGCGGGGAACATTTCATGTCGCTGGAGCGGGGATTCGTCAGGGGGTTCAATGAAGTATCATTTCAGTTTTTATGATTGTTTTCCCAGCTTCTACTAAACAATGAATTTGCAGAAAATCTCTGATATTTGCCAGGTGCGTGTGTGTGTGTGTGTGTGTGTGTGTGGTGTGGGGGGTTATGTGTAGGGGGGTGCTGTTGTGGGTTTGTGTGAATTTCTCTGTTTCCAAACCCCATGGCAGCCTTGGTCTCTGTCAGATGCTCCTCTTTCCACCCACCCTTCAAAAATGTGTTTGGGGTGTTGTTTGTCAATTGGGTGTAATTGTGTGAAACGGGCTCATGTGTCGCAAGGGCCTGTGAACATGCTGTAGGCCCTAAAGTTAAATATCAGGGTTTTCCATTTCCACACAACTGCTCCTCCCCCTCACCTTGAATCTCTTGTCCTGCAAGATCTTCTTGATGGCAATCAGCTCTCCGGAGTCCACCAGCCTTGCCTGGTACACCACACCGATAGATCCACTGTCGATGATTTTAACATCTGTGCAGGACACCACCTTGGAGACGTTGGGTCCATGACCCAGTGTGGCCACCTCTGTTGTGACCTTATTGCCATGTCCTCTTGGGCAGAAGCAGCAGCATTTACACACCCAGAGGGTACACAACAGGTCATTTATCCCAACCCAGCCTTGCTGTCCAAGTTAGTCTCTACCCCTCCCTCTAACTCCCTTCCAAGGATCACCTAAATGTCAGAATTGATCCTCTGGTGGTTCGTTCCAGCCACTCAGTAGAAATATTGCCACCCCAGGTCCCTCTTTGATCACTCTCCTCAGACTGAGGCCAGTTCCGCAGCCGTTCACTTTATCTACAACCCTCCCTCCTTGAGAGGATCGGGTCATCCTTGACCTTCAGCACGTCCCGGGGAGATGAACCACTCTGAACCCTACCACAGGTTTAGCAGAAGCCCTCCACATTCCCAGAAGCTCAGCAACACCATGATCTTCCATGATGCAAGCGAGACCTCGTCGCCTGAGGGAACAGGTGGTGCGGAGAGAGCCCCACTCTTCACCGCTCAACTCTGTTGGGTCCGCCGCAGCAGAAACACTTTCTCGCACCTTGATCCAGGTCCACTGGGGGAAAGAATCCTATCCCGGTTGGGGGGGTGTGGGGGTGTATGCAAGGGTGGAAGGGACGGTCCTGTCTCTCAGTGGACAGATCCCATTCCAGGTGGAGGGGAAGCTCTGTCCCATTTCTGTTGAAAGGTCTACCTTCCATCCCCCTCGCAACTTCTCTTCTCCCTCAGACACCTCACACTCTCCCCTGCCCCGATTCCTCTACCACACTCCCATCCCCCACCCAACACCACCCCCATGGTTTCCCCAGTGCCTTCCGTCCCCTCGCACCCCATCCCCCCAGCTCAACCCTATGTCCCTTACCTTTGATCCAATCACCCTTGACATTAGTCCCTGGTGAAACCCCGTTCCTTCGTTCTCCCCTCCACTCCTACAGACCCCATCCCTGTATCCCCTCACATGCCATTGTTCTCCCCTCCCCAGTCCCCTCCAGCTGCCTCATAAAGTGCCCTGCACTCAGGATGGGGAGAAGAGATTAATTGCAGCCTCCATTCTCTCCGCCCACACTGGGTGAAGGATGGTGCCAGAGGAGGCTCTGTCCCAGTAGGGGAGCCTGTAACAGGCTCTTTATCTCACCCATGGGTGCAGGGTGCTTCCAAACACAACCCTGTTGATCAGAGGGTCCCTGGGATGAGACAGCGTCCTACTCCGACATGCAGGCCAGAATCCCCTTCCAGGAGAGGCATCTTTCTCGTGTTGCTGTGCCATGGCACGACTCAGCTATGGCTGCCCCATGCAGTGACATTATCACCCCCTCTGTGTCATCATCTCCCCCCTCTGTGACACCTCCCCTCTCTGTGACACCACTAGTGTAATGGGCAGGGACATCCAACCATTTAAATCCTCCTCAATTTCCCCAAGCAAGGGGAGAATAATTCAGCTGGTCTAAATTACTCGTTATCTATTCTAACTCCTAGATATTTGATCCCATTTTGCCGCCACATTTGTTGACTATTTTCTTGACATTGGCTCTAATCCCTCTTCCTAAGTGACATGATTTTGCACATATCCCAAAAGAACTTATACCCAGAGATCTCCCCATAGTCCTGCAGCGTGTCGCACAACTTGGGCAATGAGTGTGTCGGGTCTGTCAGATATATCAGAACAACTTCTGCAAATAAATTGATTTCATGCTCTTCCTGGCCTGTTGTGAAACCTTTAATGCCTGAATCCTGGCAAATGGCCTCAGCTAATCGCTCCATGGCCAGTACAAACTCACTCACTGGGGGTGTAGGGGGGGGCGTGTCTGACCTTGATCGGCATGCCTGTTGGCTACCTCTGTCCCTCTCATCTCGACATCAGTGGCTCAGGTTGGGGGTGTCTGTGCTGGCTCCTGCAGTGCACAGCAGCGCTGCTGGGACACCTTTATCTCCTTATTTTCCTGGGCCCTCTGCAAATCTTTCCTTTCTATGATCTCACATTGGTTTCTCAGGAGAAACACTGGCAGCCAAAAGGCACCCTCTGATTCCCCTTAAATTTTGGGAACCCCGGACTTCTTGAAGTGGGACAACACGTGGTGACCTATTTTCTCAAGATGTGGATCCAGGAGCTTGGACCAGTCTACCAGTTTGCCGTGGTCCGCCAGCATGCTTGCCAAGCTCCCCAACCCTGCACTCTCGACAGTACACACGCAGATCTTGTTCTCCCTGCCTGCACTAGATTTCCTGCCCTGATCCAAAGCATCTCCACTGCAGCTGTGTTCAGTCGGAACTCGAAGGACCCTGCTCACTGCACCAATTATTATGTGTGTGAAACTGATTCGAGGGTTCCCAAGGGTGGCGAATTTGAACACAGTTGTCTTTTATTAACACGTAATGAAGTCGCACGAGGAGTAAAAGACACACACAGACACAAACTCGCCGGATTAATCGATACACTTGCAACCACTTGTGGAGAGAAGACTTGACAATCAACTTGTCACATACGATACCTTGAACAGGTCATTCATTCACTCATTGATCTTGGATGCCTGTGGGTGGTAGGGGATATGCAGGTGGCCCCAAATACTTGGCATCACCACCCATTGCTGGTTGGACATTACCCGATAGGGTATTCCACATATGGAGCATGCTTAAATGGTGCTTGATCGGCCCGCTGGCAAGATATCCAAGTATGTGCTGACCATCGTGAGAACATATCACTTTTTATTTTGGCAGGGGAGAGGCCTGATATGGTCAATTTATCAGACTTGGCCAGCTCCCGACCCCAGCAAATGTGGCCCTTGGTTTTAATTGCTGACAAATAGGGCATTTGGCCTTCACAGTTCTTGCAACATCATGAGACCCCCAGATCCTTTGTCCATCATAGTGCCCCCATATGCCCACATTTATGATGCACCAATGCTGCCAAGGCTCCGGGGTCACTCAGCTTGTGGAAAATAGTGGCAGAGCATATTTGAGCAGCTTAGTCCACAGTGGCATCGCGTCAGCTTCAGCGGTTTTCCTGGAGATGTGTCCATCCACGTGGTGGACCCCGACTATTCTTTTGTTGTTCCACCTCTCAGAAGATCTGCCAGTGCTGTTGTCCTCAGAGCAGGCAGCCATGGATCTGCCTCCCTGTCTCCTGCCGCCGACCCATCCACACTGACGTGCTGTTTGGCACAGCCCAGAAATCCTGTGGCACTAATTGGAAAAGAGGCTCCTGGGCCCACCTGGTTGTCCCTTTTCGGATCAGTGCCACAGCTGCCAACTTGGACAGTTGGCTCTCCCCTCCACCTCACCCTCTTATGTCAGTACTTTATCTGTGGTGGGCTGGAGCGCTGCCACCTTACACCGCTGTTTTTCACACCTCCATCAGCCGGAGCCGTCAGTAAACCAAGCTTTTTCCTGCTGTCCAGCATTGAGGGTGTTGAACGGTTTGGCCCAGGCCATGGTGCCAAGCTCTTCTCGGGGTTATTCAGGTGGTAGGCTGTCACTTTCGGGCAGGACATGATCTGTTCTTGCAAGTGGCTCAGCCCTTCGGGCCCGGCCTCTCTGCGGTCTGCCATGTACCACTTCTTCGGTCCGCTGTGAGTGGCATCCGCAGATTTAACCCATCACATGTTGGGGAGGTGTGGCTGGCGTGTGACTGTCTCTGCTGCCATCTGGTTCTCTGTGGTGAGCAGGCGAGCATCTGACACTCAGATGGGGAGTGGCGGAAGGCAGGTTCCAGGAGGGAATTGAACCAGAAGCTGTGTGGGACTCGGCGACCTTGCCTCTTTTGCTCGAGGCTCCACTAGGCCATTGTTTTCATGGCAGAGACAAGTAATTCAAAGGGTCTTCCAGTTTTGAGGGGTCAGTGGCAGTGGTGTTCAACAGCATATTTTGCCATTTAAGAAGCCATTTGTTGTTCAGGTCATCAATGAAGCGTAGAGTTTTTTTTTCTGGGCAACATTGTACAGTAGATGGAGGGGCAGGGTGAGATGGGGAATATGTTGGCACCAGTAACCCAAAAGACCCACAAAACCTTGTGCCTCAACTTGTTGGTGGGCACCGCAATGAGGATTTTGCTTTGAGCAACCATTGATATTTCTCTGCTGCCTGGATTCTCAGGAAAAGGACTGTTGGACTAGGACACTGGACCTTTTCCAGGTGGTGCCTCCCTGGTGCCAGTGTCTAGGGTGTTGCTGCTGGTGTCCAAGACATCCTAAAGTGGGCCAGAGTTTGTGGTACATGGGGATACCAATGACATAGGGAGGAAGAGGGAAGAGTTCCTGAAAAGTGGGTCCAGGGCATTTGGTGAGAGCTGAAAAGAAATAGCTTGAAGGGACTCATGTTGGGATGACTGTCTAGGCCCTGTGACAGTGAGAGGAAGAACAGAATGAGGTGGAGGATAAAGGCGTGGCCTGAAGGTGTGGGTTAAGAGCTCCTTGAGGGCATCCTATTTGCCTTGCTCGGGAGGCTGACGTCGGAAGTCGATGAGCCTTGCTGCCATGTCCTGATGAGCAAGAACATCATGGAGGAGTAATGGATGTCATCAGCAGTGATGTCTTGGAGGTGGAACTGGTCCTTGGCCTGTTTAAACCCCACGTGGGGCTGCGACAACCAGAACGTTGAGAGCTTCAACCAAACCATCTGAGGAGCCACCTGGATTGAGATCTTCAAGTCCAACTGAAGGGCTGGGTCCTGCTGAGGTCACCACTGTAGCAGACACTTCTGTTGAGGAGAGAAGGGGGAGGGGGTAGGATATTGGGGATTGGGTGGGGGGTGGTTTCTTTATTCTTTCTTTTATAGATGCCACACATTAGATGAGCATTATCATTGTGTGAATTTGTTGTGGTTTTAAGTTTATAAATATTTTTTTTAAATGATCGGCAGGACCACGAGTGGCAGATAGGATCATGGGGACTCTCTCCCCCCAACCCATCCACCCCAAATATCAATGGGATAAACCGGGTTCATTGTCAACGTCATCGAGGATCCTTTCCACCTGCCCACAGCATTTGGCAGCTCTTCTCATCGGGAAAGAAGTCGAGGAATATCGGAGCCAGGAGCACCAGGCCCAGAAACTGATTCTTCCTGCGAGCAGGGAGAATGGAGAATGATGGATGACCGGCTCAGACAAAGACTCCATGACTCTGCTATTGATTCAACAGAATTTATTTCTTTTTTGGGAGGGACTGCACGTGTATCATTTGCCTCTCTGTGCGAAGGTCCCGTTGTGTGTTTGCAGAGGTTTCCACCATGAACACAGTTTCCTCGGGTTCAATTTGAATGGGAACAGAGGAGCTTTCCTGGATTGGAGAATGTATCTCATGAAACAAAGTTGACTGAGTTCGGGCTTTTCTCTTTTTCACCTCAAAATTAACTTTATTCTAAAATTATTGACCAAGAGGACAACTGTTCCATGTCTTTTCTCATCCTCGTGTTGCATGTCTATATTCCCTTCACTGCACACGTTCTCTCTTCAGCATCATTCCACCACTTTGACACCTCGTGGTTACTCCCTGCACTCTGTGGTTGAAGGGGTTCCCCTTAGTCTCCGCCCATCAAGACCCGGGGGATGAGAGTCCTTCCCCACAGCACCCTCGTGTTGGCTGCACCAAGCCTCAGTGCATCTCTCAGCAACCTGGACTAGGCCGGTGGGCAGCATTCCCTCACCCACATCTCCATGTGCTAAAAGACCAGCAGGTTAACGTTGAACAGTTATGCCCTTCGGACCTAGATGTTGCGCTGACCTATCAATTCCAAGCAAAATAAAAACTAGACCCTTCCTCCTTCATAACCCTCCATTCTTGCAATGGAGGGAGTGCAGAGGGGATTCACCAGGCTGATACCTGGAATGGCAGGAATGACTTATGAGGAAAGATTGCACAAATTGGGATTGTACTTGCTGGAGTTTAGAAGATTGAGAGGGGATCTCATAGAGACATGTAAAATTCTGGCAGTACTGGACAGAATGGATGCAGATGGGATGTTTCCAAGGATGGGAAAATGCAGAACCCGGGGCCATGGTTTGAGGATAATAGGCAAACCATTTAGGACCGAGATGAGGAGGAATTTCTTTACCCAGAGGGTGGTGAATCTGTGGAATTCATTGCCACAGAGGGCAGTAGAGGCAGGTTCATTAAATATATTTAAGAGGGAATTAGATATATTTCTTCAGTATAAGGGTATTAAAAGTTACGGAGAGAAGGCGGGTACGGGGTACTGAACTTTAAGATCAGCCATGATCTCGTTAAATGGCGGAGCAGGCTCGAAGGGTCGAATGACCTACTCCTGCTCCTATCTTCTATGTTTCCTTCATTCATGTGTCCAAGAAGCCTTTAAATGCTGCTAATATTTCAGCCTTCATCACCACTCCTGGCAAGGCATTCCTGACACCCACAACTCTGTGTAAAAACAAGTACCCCTGATATTGCCCCTAAACCTTCCTCCCTTTGCTTTGGGCTTCTAGTGTTTGCTTCTCTTATCTGGGTTTCAGGCAGACCAAAGGGCATCTTTCACTGAGATTCTGGTCTTCCAGCAGTTCTGCATGTCTGTCTCTGGATGCTCTGCTCAGGGGACCACCCCGCAGTATCTCATCAAGTCCTAGTCTCTGTGTCAGCAGGAATTCCATGCTGACCACTGCCTGATGGCCCTGTGGTCCATAGTGTTTGTCGATGCAACCATCCCATGAAGGTGATGGGGCAAAGTCCTGCTGACTAGGACATTGTGTGGCATCACGGCCAGACCAATCTTTCGCAACACCTGAGCCAGGTAGAACCTTTGCATGTAGTGGCTTTTGGTGCCCTTGCACTTTGTTTCCAAGCACAGCCATACACAATAGCCATGCTGGTTAGGTTTATGCCCCCATTGATTGATGACGTACATGGTCCTCCAGACTCTATCCATTTTGGAACCCAACATGAATAGGAAATGTGTTTTGGGAATTGACAGGGTGGAGGTGTGTGGATGGGCCACACCTGCCTCATGTGCAGCAGTACCAAGAGCTCCTTGCACCTGATGACCAGGTTCTACCGGATTGACAGAGTTGGGCATCTCTGTGGTTCTCCCTGTCTCCTGGAACTGGGGGTCTCCTTACTGCTCCCCATCTCCTTGAGTTGGTACTTTGTTCTCCACCATCACCGCAAGACAACCAAGACCCCTGGATGGAGGGCAGAGGCTCAGAGAGATCAGTGAGAATACGGGTAGTTTCAACAGGGTGGGGTACATCCTGATGCCTGATAACAGGAGGAAACCAACGGGGAAGGAGGATGCAGGGCATTTGATAGCAGGTGGGGCAGGTGTAGACATGGCAGCTGACCGGAATTGTCAGGGGGATACTGAGACCTGGGAAAGGAGGGGAAGGACGGTGCAGTTGTGTTCTGACGAGAGAGTGCTGGGGGAGAGGCAACATGGGTGGAACCTCAAGGCAAGGGACCCCTGAATTTTTTGCAGGGATGGGCTCTGTAAATAGACTCACAGATATCCAGCAAAGAGCATTTATGTCCCCCTGCCATCAGGAAGGAGATATGGAGGAATAAAAGGAGAGAAGCCAGGGAGGGAAATAGCTTCTTCCCACAGGCTGTGAGATTGACAAGGCAACATGAGCTGGATGGGAGCTAAGAATGAAAAGGTGGAGAGGAATATGGACTGATTACAACAGCACAGCCAGAGGAGTGTGGGGCCGAAGGGCCTGTTTCTGTGGTCTATCTGGACCAGCCTTTTGAGTTCAAGCTTCAAAAGACCAAACAATTTTAAATTTAATATCAACGGTATAGAATGAATCAAGAGACAAGATGTATGTCCAGCGGCAAGCGTCGAAGTCACTCCCTGAAAGGGAGGCTCTGAAACCACTGGGAGGTTCTGGCCGGAATGAGTCCCGGCTTCCTCTGGAAGGAGGAGAGGAGGCAAGGATAATGTAGGGGAAGGGGTGGGGAGGGGAGGGGGTAGGGATGCCTTCCTCCATTCAACTTCCATTTCCTCTACACCGTACCCCTCCTCATTCCCCTGCCCATTCCCCTCCCCATCACCTCCCCATTTCCCGTGCCCCGCTCACCTCCCCCACTCCCCTCCCCAACCTAACCCTAACCCCTAACAAACCCTAACCTTAACGTTAACACTACCGATACCCTTAAACACTACACCACGTCCCCAACCCTAACTCTTATTTCCACCCTGTCCCCTAACCCTATCCTTACACTGTCCCCTAAACCCAACCCTAATTCTACCCACCTTCCCCAAACCCCAACTCACACCCCACCCCTACCTCCTACTCCTACCCCCTTCCCCTAAACCTAACACAAGCCCACTTCCCCGAACTCTAAACCTAACCCTAATCCTCGACCTAACCCGAGCCCACATCTCCTAACCCTAAACCTAACTGTACCTCTACCCGTCCATGACCCTTATCTTAATTCTACCCACCTTCCCCAACCTTAAACTAAACCCTACCCCTATCCTCTACACCTACACCCTTCCCCTAACCCATACCCGCACCCCCTACCACTACCCCATTACATACACCAACCCTCTCACTACCCCCTTTCTCCAACCCCCTTCCCCTATCCCTCCTTCCCCTGTTAGGGGTTGGAAGGGAAGGGGAGGGGAAGGGAAGGAGGGGAAAGGTAGGAGGCAAAGGGGAGGGGGAAAGGAGAGTGGAAGGGGAGGCGAAGGGAGAAGGGCTGAGTTAAGGGCATAGGTGTGAAGGTAGGTGAAGGGGAAGGTGAGCGGGAGGGGGTTGTAATGGAGGAGAGGTAGGGGAGAAATGGGAGGGGGACGTGCGTGAAGGAATATGGAAGAGGTGGGGAATGGAGTTGGCAGGGCCAGAGGGAGAAGGGGAGGGGTTCAGGCCATCATGATGTTGTCCGTCCTCTGTTCAGCTGGGATGCAATGTTCTTCTGGACTCATGTCTTGTCTCTGAGATTGCTCCTTCTCCTGGGAAGAGAAATACGAGTGATAAAGATGCTGTCTCCGTGGCCTGATCATGATGACTTTGGAGGGCCCCAACTCTTCCCCCATCACCCCTCTCCCTACCCCTGCACACTAGGGCCTTTCCCTTCCTCTGCTTTACCTGAGGAAGTGTGTTATGGAGAAAACCACAATCTATATCTGCAGACCTCAGAGTACTGTGTCTCCATCAGTCAACACCCTGGTTCACCACGACATGGCAGCAAGATGTTGGACAAATCATGGATGGATCAGTCGATTCCCGTCAGATGACCCATCTGAACCTACCCCACAACAATATTACTCTTCCCTCCCTCTCACTAGTACCTTCTGTTTTTCTTTTATTCCTGTCCCTATATAAAAATCTTTTTCATGCCTTTTGTGGACCAGCCTCCACTACTACCCCTGGCAATGCATTCCAGTCACCCACTACATTCTGTGTGAATAAAATATCCCCCTCACATCTTGTCTAAAGTTCCCTCATCTCACCTTATTTAGACGTCTTCTGGTATTCTCGCCCCAGGAATGCACACAATATTCCAAGTGTGGTCTGACTAGAATTTTATACATCTGCAACATTACCTCTCAGTTCTTGAACTCAATTCCCTGACTCCTGAAGGCCAGCACACAATACACCATCTTAAACTCCTTCTCAATATGCACAGCAACCTTGAGTGATTTATGGCGCAGGATCTAAATATTTCTCTGTCCTGCACACTGTTCATAATCCTGCCATGAACCAAGTGCTCTGCGCTCAGGATCTTGTAATCCGCATTCAATAAAAATATTGGACTATATGAAGCTAATTTTAATGGGTCTCCAACCTTCTTTGGAATAACTTTTATTCGTGCCCTTGAAAATGACTCTCGAAATAAACCTGTACCAGTTGCTTCTTTAAGTACATCTGATTTACAGGATTGAACTCCATCTGTCACTTCTCTGCAAACTGGATGACCTATGACAACCTTCTACACTGTCTACAACATCTCTACCTCTGTGTCATCCCCTGACGTACCCACCCTTCCACTCCCATCATCATTCATAAAAATCACAAAGAGCAGGGGTCCCAGAGCAGATCCATTTGGAGAGCCACTAGTCATTGTTCCATCTTCTACTACCCTCTGTTTACTGCAGACAAGCCAATTCTGAATCCACACAGCCAAGGCTCCATGGATCCCATGACTCCCGATGTTCTGAATGAGGCCACCGTGACGACCTTGTCAAGCACCTTACTAAAATCCACGTGCAGCACATACAGACCTTGACCTTCATCTATTTCCTTTGACACCTTCTCGAAATACTCAATTTGACTCGTGATGCAGGACCTGCTCCTCACAAAACTATCCATGAGTTTCCCCAGCATGTTTGTGCATTGCCCTCGGACCCAGCATCTGCAGACTTCCTGGCCAGTCCCTCCCTTACCCCTTCCCAGAGCTTCCGCATCCATTACAACATTAAGCATTGCTGCCCAGTACTGCCCAGTACAGACCTTTGTGAACGTTCTCCACAACCAACTAACCCTTACCCGTACCACACCCATAACTATGGGTGGATTAAATATCCAATTAACTTCTTTGTGAAGTCATGCATCATGAATTTGATGTTGATTCCAATTTTGAATAACTTTTCATAATTCTCGTTCAGCTCCTTTAAAGTTAGATCCATTATCAGAACATAATTCTTTTACTTGACCAGGTCTAGGAATAAAACGCTAAAGAACATTAATAAAAGAGTTTGTATCAAGCAATGACGCTACTTCAATATGAATTGCTCTCATAGTCAAACAAGTGAAAATAACTCCATATCGTTTTTCAACACTTCGTCCTCACTTTACTTGCAAAGGACCAAAATAATCAACTTCCACGGATGTAAATGGGAATTCATCAGGTGAAACTCTGTCCGGTGGTAAATCTGCCATTTGTTGTTGTCCAGGTTTTCATTCTCTCTGTTAGTCACAAAGAGTTGAAACCTCATGATTTCATTATTAATATATTTAAGCACTGATGTTCTATCAGTCCAAAACACAGGATCTGCTAACTCCATCTGTAATTCTCTTCTTAACATAGCGTCCATTTTGCTCGCCATAATAGCAGCAGTCAATTCCATTCAAGGTCTGGTGACTGACTTTAATCGAGCCACTCTGGCTTTTCCCAATACAAATCCACCATCTACTCGCACTTGGTTACTTCACAGGACTCAGTAACTGACAGGATCAAAACCACCTTCACTTACATCAGAAAAATGTGGCCACTCCAAAGTCTGTTGAAGTCAAAACTTCCAAGTATACGAAGACGCTCAATCTAATTTTTCCAATCTTGTGCAATGGATTCTGGATTAGTTTCATCCCATCCAAATTTTCTTCTGCACAAAACTGGTATTTGGCCGGGCTGATCATTAGGCTGAATTCGGCCAGTCGGGAGAAGAGGGTGTGCAGGTGAGACTTGTGTTGTGCCCAGTCTCTGCTGGCAACAAGAATGTCATCCAGATAAATGAACACGAAATTCAAATCCCTGCGCACCGTATCCATGAGGTGCTGGAAGGTCTGGGCGGGTTCTTGAGCCTGAAGGGCATGCATAAAAATTCGAACAAGACGAAGGGGGTGATGATGGCCATTTTGGGGATGTCGTCGGGGTGCAATGGGATTTGATGATACACGCACACCAGATCGATCTTGGAGAATACTCTCACACCATGCAGATTGGCCATAAAGTCTGAATGTGAGGGATGAGGCAACGGTCAGGTACTGCCGTGTCATTAAGCCGTCGATAATCTCCGCACGGTCGCCAGCCATCGGAGGCTTTTGGGACCAGGTGGAGCGGCGAGGCCCAAGGACTGTCGGAGCGACGAATGATCGCCAGTTCCTGCAGATGCGAGAACTCCTCTTTCGCTATCTGGAGCTTATCCAGCGGGTTTAACAGTAATGTACGATAAACTGTGACACCAGGTTCACAGTTGGGAGAATATTTAACGGTGATATACAGTAGACTTCGGCAGATACTGTGACACCAAGTTTTCAGTAGTGAGAAGGTTTAACAGTAATGCATGATAAGCTGTGGCAGATACTATGATACCAGGTACACAGTTGGAAGTAGGTTTTACGGTGATGTAATATTAACTGTGGCAGATAAAGTGATACCAGGTTCACATTGGGGAGAAGTTTATGGTGATGTACGGAAGACTGACGCAGATATGGTGACACCGCATTCACAACGAGGAGAAGGTATATCAGTGATGTACAATAAACTGTGGAATATACTGTGACTCCAAGTTTACAGCGGGGAGAAGGCTGAACTGTGATGTATGATAAATGGTGGCAAAAACAGTGAAAAATGGGTCAACGTGGGGTGAATGTTTAACGGTGATGTACAGTCGACTTTGGCAAATACTGTGACACTGTGTTCACAGTACTGAGAAGGTTTAACAGAGATGTATGGTAGAATAAGGCAGATACTGTGAATCCTGGTTCACAGTGGGGAGGAGGTTAATGGTGATGTTCAGGAGACTACGTAGATACGTTGATACTGGGCTCAGAGTGGGAAAAAATGCTTTATTGGTGTTGTATGGGAAACTGAGACAGTTACTGTTTTTCGGGTTCATAGTGGGGAAAATGTTTAACACAGCTGTACGATAACCTTTGGTGAATACAGTGACACCAGCTTCATATTGGGGAGAATTTTTCATGATGATGTACACTAAACTGTGGCAGATAAAGTAACACCAGGCTCACATTGAGGAGAAGGTTTACTGGTGATATACGGTAGACTGGCAGGCTTTGTAGCACCGAGTTCACAGTAGTGAGAAGATATAATAGTGATGTACGATAAACTGTGGCAGATACAGTAAAACTGGTCTCACAATGGGGAGAAGGTTTAATGGTGATGTGTGGTAAACTTAGGCTGATACTTTAACACCAAGTTAACAGGGGGAGAAGGTTTAACGTTGATGAACGGTAGAGTGAGGCAGAAGCTGAGAGACAGCATTCACAGTAATATGAAGGTTTAACAGTGATTTACTATAAACTGTGTCAGATACTGTGACAAGATGGCGCAGAGGGTAGACGTGTGGTTCCACCCTTCCCCAGTTAGACTATTAAATGCTTGAATTTAAAAGTTGTAAAAGTGATTAAAAATACTGTTTATAGACTTTGGAATTGTGGAGGATCAAAATAGCTACAAATGTGAAAAAATCGAAAACTCAGTTCCAGAAGAAATTACCTTTCAAAAGTGTTGAAGAATTATGGCCGAGTTCAACTTGAAGCAACGGAGTTGTCGACTGGCGTCTCCAAGCCTCAGAGGACTCCTGCCCGGCGAAGTATTTCGTCAGCACCACTTGCGCTATCGCAAGATGGCACCAGCTCAGCGATGAGTTCAGCGGTTTTGACTCGTGCATTCATGAACATAGGCGAGAGGGCGGGCCAGCTGAGCGAGGACAGGCCCGTGAGCCTGCAGCATTGCCTGGTGGTCAGGGGAGGTACAGTGTAGCATCAGAAGAGGCACCTGCGCAGTCGGTGGCCCTACCGGGCATGCACAGTGTGTCGAGGGTCCACAAACCTTTGGAGAAGGTGTGGGCTGTGGGGGAGTCTGAGCGACGGTGAACTGACGAGGTCGGCACAATGTTGTCGGGTGTCCAGACCCTCAGCAGCACCGGAAGAGGATCTATTGCTATGGAGGAAGAGGATGCTCAACTTCATTAGAATTTGAAGAACTGGGGACTGCGGCAAAAGAAGGTCGGCCTCAAAGGGAGGTGATGGATCCTGGACTGGATTCTGTGTTTCCAATTCTGGAAGGGATTGCTCAGCTCATGGAAGATATGGCAAATATATCAATGCAGATGACTCATCAGATGACTCAAGGATTTTCAGAAATGAAAACTAAAATGAACATTGTGTGTGAAGAAATAACTTTTATGAAGCAAGATATTAATGTAGTTAAAAGTGATATTACGAGATGGACACGATCAGTGGACCTGCGCAAGATCATTTTAAAAAGATTGAGGAGGCTTTCTTGAATGCAAGAGTCAAGTGGAGCGTAATAGAGAAAAAATGGCAAAAGTGGAAGAACCTTTTGTAGATTGGGGGATTCAGAAGAAGGAATTATTGAAGAAGTTTGACTCATTAGAAAACCAAAGTCGTAGAAATAATGTTAAGATAGTAGGTCTTCTGGAAGATATGCAAGGTTCGGATCCGGTGAAGGTTTTGAAGAAATGGATCCCAGAAGTGACTTTAGAATAGTGTAGGATCAAAATGGTGTCCAGACCTGCAGCAGCACCGGAAGAGGATCTATTGCTATGGAGGAAGAAGATGCTCAACTTCATTAGAATTTGAAGAACTGGGGACTGCGGCAAAAGAAGGTCAGCCTCAAATGGAGGTGATGGATCCTGGACTGGATTCTTTGTTTCCAATTCTGGAAGGGATTGCTCAACTCATGGAAGATATGTCAAATATGTCAATGCAGATGACTCATCAGATTTTCGGAAATGAAAACTAAAATGAACACTGTGTGTGAAGAAATAACTTTTATGAAGCAAGATATTAATGTAGTTAAGAATGATGTTACGAGATGGACACGACACGGGTCCCCCGGCGCACGGGTCCCCCGGCGCACGGGTCCCCCTCGCACGGGTCCTCTAGCCCTAGCCCTGATGCAGAACGTGGACATTCAAAATACACTGGCTTCAACCTGTTGATGGAAAAAGTGTTACCTTTTCCATTCCTGTCAATCACAAAACACGATGGATGGTGCCATAAGACCTGGAAAGGACCATCGTAAATGGGCTAAAGTGGTTTACGAACAACATCATGTCAAAGAAACACACGAGTACAGTGTTGTAAATCATTTGGCACATCCACTGCAGATGATGCTGCCACATAGGGGAATATCAGAGTAATTTCATTTTTCGAAGAAAATCAAGATAACTGACCTGTTCATGAGCACTGTGTCTGGACTCAGATTCACAAACTCACCTAGCAAGGTCAGCATACAGTCATAGACTAGCTCTACCACTAAACATCCATGATCTGCCCTGAGAGCTGTAGTCACACAAAGGAGAACCATGGGCAAACGTTCGCTCCATGTCGATGATTTGCCACCTGCTGTCAATGGTGCTTTCGATCGTCAAGGAAAATGCTCAAAGAAGCTGTTGGCCCTGAAATGCTTAGCCATAATTCAGGTAGTGCCCAGAGGATCAGTGAGAGCTCGGACCAATGCTGACTCGAACTGAGACCCTCGATCTGTTGTAATAGTGGCCAGAACACCAAATGATGGAATCCAATGATCCACAAAAGTCCCATCAATTGTCTCTGCAGAGATGCCGATGATCGGAATTTCATCCTTCCACCTGGTAGTCCTGTCCTCACACATGAGCAGAAAAGTACATTGCCAAGATGGCAGAAGTGGACCTTTCAAGCCACAAGGTGCACGTGCTGGAAATGGGAATCCAAAACAACAAAATCCCCCAGCTTGATTTTCATGTGCCTGGAGACTTTAGGGCATTGACCCAGCAAGCAAGTCCTTGCCCATAATCCAACATTCTGTTTTAAATGAACCCAGGTAAGATGTTCCTTAACCAGTTTGATTGATGCTCTTCCACCAGGAAGAGATAGATTGTGAAGGGAAAATCTCCTGCCTCATAGCTGCCCACACAAATAGCCTAGTCCTTCCTGTTGGGGGAAAAAAAAATCAGACCAACATTTCAGCCGATTCATCCAGGGTCACATCTTGAAGATGGAGACCAGAGTTGATCTGGTTACACCGGATGAAATCGGGATCAGTGCACCGTACATGAGCCATGGCATTGAAATTGATGTCAGTAGTTGTATGTAATGTCGCACCTGGATTGGGCACCAATTCGCTTTCTCTCAGATGTCACGTGTGTCCAATGAAAATTGAAGGATGAAGTGCAAGTGCCAAATCTCCCTTGGCAAGTAGAGATACAGTATGCATAAGAGGCTGGTGGTCTGTACAAATGGTCAAAGGAAGACCTTCCAATAAAAAAGCTGAAATATTGGATTGGAAATTGGGATTCATGAGGGAATTACAAAGAAACATTTCCAAATTGTATCTTCTACTTCAAGAGGAATCTCCAAATCCAGACTTGAATAAATCAAAAGAAAGATGGGAATTGGATTTGGGAACTGAAATTGACCCTTTTTGCTGGTCTGACATTTGTTGGGACAGTACTTAATGTTTTTGATAGATTAGTTAATAATAACTTATTCATCAATTATATTTAATGGAACATCAATTAATTTATTCCTAATTTTTCAAATTCATGTTTTAGATCTGAATCCCATCTTAAAATTGATTGTGGGGAAATGCAAAATTGTATTTCCTTAGCAAAGGTGACTTATAATATTAGAACTGGGTATGATACCTACTTCAAAATATGGAAACCATATTTAGATATGGGTTTGGATATCTAATGTATTCACTTCTCCACCCCACCACCACTTTTCTTTAATCTTAATGGTTGAACCTTATCATGTTGGTTTAATTCTACGATTTTATTAATATCCTGCCTTTCCTTTTGGGAGGGAATAGTAATCACAGGAGCTTTGCACCTAGGTCTGTATTTTTTTCTTTTATACTTTTTTTCTCTTCTCACTTTAATGTACAGTACAACATTTATTTTATTATTCTATTTTGATCATTGAACATATCATTTGGATAAGATTCTATTATTATATTGAACTGTATACAAAACTATAAATATATATTTTTTAAAACAGAAATGTTTCACTGCGAGATAGATAGCTAAGAGTTCTTGCCCAAATGTACTATACTTTGCCTGAGCCGGTGACCGCTTGGCTGAATAAAAACACCAAAGGTTCGAATTGCCCACAGACTAGCTGTTCGAACACTGCTCCCACAGCACTGACAGATGCATCTGTTGTAAGAAAGGAAGGCCTTAGGCATTTGATGTACAAGCTTAGTGACATTTGCAAGAAAAGTGTTCACATCATGGAAAGCTAACACAGCATCATCTCCCAAAGTTAATGTCTTTTTGAAGCAGATATCATATCCTTTGAGTCGTTCAGCAAGAGGTAATAGAGATGCTGCGGTATTCACCAGGGAACAACAATAAAATTCCTCGTACCTAAAAACCATCACAACTGGCCAAATGTTCCTAACAGGGGGAGGAAATTATCAAATTCCATGCATTTTCCATTCATCAGCCAAAATACCATGTTGCATAACTCTAGGTCCCAAAAATACAAGATCAGAAGCACCAGAAACACTTTCCTGGGATTGATCACGATACCACATTCCTCAAGCCTCGGAAACAATGAGATAAGGTGGCTCTTGTGCTCCTCTTCATCCACACTTACAACCAGAATCTCCTCGATCAACATAAGCACCAACAAACCCATGGACAGTGAGTTCGTGGTCCATGAACCACTGGAATGTCTGAGCTGCATTCCATGGACCGAATGGTATTCTCAGAAACTCAACCATGCTGAACGGGAGCATCACTGCTGTCTTCGTGACATCCAAAGACTCAAATGGAATCTAATAGTAAGCATGTACTAGATCTATTTTGACAAATGCATATTTGCCGTGGAGGTTGGCTGAGAAGTCTTGTAAATTTGAAATATTGTATCAGTCAGGCACGGTGGAATTGTTCAGGGCACAATTATCTCTGCAAGGCCGCCAATCCCTAGTTTTTTTCAGAACCATTTACAACCTTGAAGCCCAGCAGCTATCAGATCTGTGGGCTACGCCCAATTCTTGCCATTCCAATTTTGCGATTTTAAGATAATCCGGGGGTTTTACAAGCCTGCGTCTTATGGACCCTGCCTTAAAATGGTGGCTTATTGCATGTCTGCACACCATTATGATGGGGTCACGAGGCGAGGAAAACACTTCAGCAAGGCTTGGAAAGGGCAGGAGCCAGGTTGAAGGCTTATCAGGCAGCAGATGGCATTGGAAGGACAACAAATGCAGCTCACTTGCATTCAAGAGCTGTAGTCCACACAACAGCATTTTTTTCCAAATACATCACTGAAAAATGTGACAAGAAATCCACTCCCAAAAAGGAATTTGCCACATTTACAACTGAAAACCCACCCAAAACGATTGTGAAGCTGAAATGAAATGCAAGTGACCTCTGGCCATGTTTGAATAAGAGAATCATTTGTCACTGAAAGAACACATGACATATTAGAAAGTCTATGTTCCTCATGGGTTGGAGGGACAGGCACCACTCCAAAGTGACAGATAGTTTTGGAGTTTTACATAGAGATGTCAAACTAATAACCTACTCTAACAACTGCCAAGAATTATTCCATTTTTCTCAGTTGCCTTCAATAAATTCTCTCAAATGAGAACAAGATCTCAAGACAAAGGACAGAACCAGGCCACAAGTCCCATCGAGTCAGCTCCATAAACCGACACGAAACCACTCTGCACTCCTTCCAATTTCTGGACTTTTCCCATATCCCTTAATGCCCTTACTAATGAGATAGTTGTCTATTTCTTGTTTAAATATGCCCAGTGATCTGGCTTCCACTGCTGTATGCGGCAGCGGTTCCACAGATCCACGACCCTCTAGCTAAAGAAGTTCTTCCTAATCTCTGTTTTATATGGATAACCTCTAATTTTCTTGTCCTCGATTCACCCACCAAGGGAACCATCTTACCCGCATCCACCCTATCTAAACCTTTCAATATACAAAATGCCTCCATGAGATAACTTCTTTAATTTCCTGTACTCCACTGAATTCTTCACTACCAATTTCACCTTGTCATTAACTTTTAGGTTTCCTTGTACAAGAACACCCAAGTCGCTTTGCACATCCAAGGTCTGAATTTTCTTCCCATCCAAATAGTATGCTTCCTGTTTATTTCCACTGCCAAAATGTACAACTGTACATTTCTCGGTGTTAAATCTCATCTGCCATCATTTTGCCCAGTTTCCTAATCTGTCTATATCCTTCTCCAACTTTACAGTTTCTACACTTCCTACTTTGTCCCCTATCTTGGTGACCTCCACAAATTTCGCCACAAAACCATTTAAACCACAATCCAAATCATTAATTTATATTTCCTTGCAATATATCTATCCTGCATTCCTTTTATTACGGCCACATGCCATTCTAGAATTGATCATTACTGAACCTGAACATGTTTATTGTGGTAAACATCTTAAAATAAATGCTTTGAATTAAATTTTTAAAAATCTCGTTGTGGCTCCTCTTCATCCCCTCTTTGCAAGTTGAATTCACAAAATTTTCCAAATATTTTTTCAGCAATAATTCTGTGGTACAGAGGATTACTCATCTTTCCTAGAGGTTAAAAGTTGCATTTCGATTTTCTTGTCTCAACTGAACATTGTACAAGGTGAAGGCTGATTAAAATGGATTCAGTAACGATGGCCTTCAAATTTTGCATTATTGCTGTGGCTACACAGCTTGAATGATAAACTGCTGTTTCTACAGGGAATTAACTCATGGAAATGTTCTAAATACATTCATTGGAGATAGACCTCTGAAAAGTTTACTGCCCATCGGCAACAATCCTTGAAAAGAGATGAATCATCACCCAAAAGAGCAGCCCAGGAATAGGCCATTTGGTGAACAATGTCTGTGGTGACCATGATACTCATTTAAATTAATCCCATCTGTCAGCACATGGTCCATACACATCACCCATTCCCTTTTGTTCATGTGCCCAACCAAATGCCTCTTAAATCGTGGTGATTTCACCACTACCCTGGCAGTGTGGGCCAGACCCCCAGCGCACTGTGCAAAACCCTGCCTCACTTCTCTCCTTTTCCCCTCTCATGTTCAATTTAGGCATCATAGTATTTTTACATTTCCTACGGGAGGGTGGGGGGAAGAAGACATCGACCTTCTCCAGGACTACAATAATTGGATAAATTTCAACCAGGTCTTCTCTCAGCCTCCAAAGCTCTAGAGAAAACTATCCAAATTGCCACTTTCAAGGAGCTCGCGCTTGCACCACAAGATCCCTCTTTGCAACACTACTACAAGTCCACTCAAAGTGCAAGACACTTATCCAGATTAAACTCCATCTGCCATTTCTCTGCCCCCATTTTTAAGTTATTTGGTTTGGAAGGGAAAATATGAGGGGAACTGTGTGGATCAACAGGACAGAGAGAAAAAACTTGGGGGGGGGGGTGTGGGCAGGTTACATGAACTTGGTAAATTCCATATTCATACCATCGATTCACAAATTAAATAAGAGATGGTTCCTCTGTATTTGACCTCACCGAGACAATGGAGGAGGCAGAAGACAAAGGTCAGTGTGGGAATGGAATGGAACTTAAAACAGCTTGTGACCATGAGCCAAGATGGCCATTGTGATCAAAGTGGAGGTGCTCAGCCAATCTGTCATTTACTCTGCATTGGGTTTCCTGCCACAGAGGACATGGACATGGTTGGAGTTGGTGAATTTGAAACTTTACCCTGCATGAGAATCCCTGGATGGTGTTAACTGATGTAGATTGCAGGAGAAAATGCCCGAGGATGGGGAGGAATTAGGAGTCTGTAATTATTTGAAACATCTTACTGCAAGATTCATCACCAACGAGGAGGAAAGCAGCTTCAGTCTATTCTCCCTCTCAGAAAGATTTATGTAATAAACAAAACAATCATTCAGTACAGCCAGAGGCAAAAGGGCTCTTAATTTAGTCTTACAATCAACAGACTTTGAAGTTAACCAGTGTAAATTACTCAAAATTCAATTCGAGATTCACTTCTGGTGGAAATATAAGACCCAGTGGCTTGCTTAATCAGATTAGCCTTCTTCTGAGTTTCCATTTCTACTTTCACACCATCAAATGCAAGCCCCAGTTGTTGATGCCCAACTATTTTCTATCCTTACCCACTTTGCAACTACACCTACCTGAAATTGAAACAAACAACAGCTAATTTTTCCATGTATAAATCATATACAAAATAATTTACCCACATTTTCACATCACTGTAGCCAATGAGTGATAACTTGTGCCCATCAGGAAACTGCACCAGCCACTACAGGGTGCTATTTACCTTGGTGTTACTGACACTTTTCCAGTGTTACTTGCAGACATAATGACATATTCAACATGCACAATATTCCTTTTCTTACTGACCAGAACTATAAAGCATTGTGTAAAAAAGAGAAAAGCTCAAGTCAACCAGGAGATACAAACTCCTGACTGCAATGTTGCTGTGCACGTTTGCTACATTATTGAAGTCTCACAGAACTTACAAGAGATATTCAAAGTCAAGCAATAACAGAAATAACAGAATATTACAGCACGGTACAAGCCCGTTGGCCCACAATGTTGTGTTGATCTTGATATTTCTAACAAAAAAAAATACCCTGTAGCAGCTACTGCGGTAGATGCTACTCAATAAAGCCAAACACATACAAAGGTAGTCAACTCAAGACTGATTTATTGCAGACATACACAGACCTTTTATTCCCTGCCTGTCAATGAGAATATTAGTGAAAACTTTCTGGTCCACAGGACCAGCTGGTTAAAGCTACGAGCCAATAGCGCCCTGTGCCTTTCAGCAGGGGCCTCATCTTATCCACTCACTGTACTTTGGTGCCCAGCACTGTTAGCCCGAGATGTGTCAGGTAAGTCTGTGAACTGATGGTGGTGGTTTGCAATACCGCGCTGTGCATCCACTACAACCCTGTTTTTCTTTCGCCCATGTATGCCTGTCTCAGAGTCTCTTAAATGCTCCTTTCGTGATATTGTAATAGATAAATATATTTGGAGAATTTGGTAATATTTGGGATTTTGGTAAGATTTCGAGTAGGTTGCATACATATACACACATACATTTTAAAACATCTTATTTAAAAGACTGAAGAAATATTGAAGATCTCTGGAGAATGTTATTCACATTCACAAGTAGGTGTTAATCAAACTGATGTCATAAAATGAATGACCATTGTTTGTAAATGGAACCAGGATGACTACAAGTACCTTTATGCAGGGTGCTAGGTTTTGTTTATATAACAATAGCTTGAGCAGAAGAAAGAACTCCTGTTGTTTGGAATAAGAGGAATGGAATTCTGTAGTAGCTTTGAGAAAGAAGTTACCATCTAGAAAACCCTAATAGGGCAAGTTTCATCAGTGAGGCATTCAGGTGACTAATGGTGGTTCTTCAGTTGTGGAAATCCTGGAACAACAAATCTCTCTCTAAAAACCCTACAAGAACAATCCTGAGTGGTAAACATTTACCTTTCGAGCACCAAAACCTTGTGAAATTTAGACACGTTCAATTCTGTGCACAGCAGAAGAATTCACTGCACCAGAGAACTTGGAAGAAGGAGAAGTGAGATTGAACTGTGAACCAAAGAACTATTCTTAAATTTATAAACATTACAAACATGTGCACTTAGAATTAGAAGGGGGTTAACTTGGGTGAGTTAAATATAGAGTTAAAGTTTCATTCTATTTTCATGATTAAATTTGATTAAAAATAACTTCTGTTTTAAAAACCACTTGTCTTGGTGAATGACTATTGCTTCTAGGTTTTGGGATCCTTTGGGCTCGTAACAATATTTTCTTGGATAATGACATTGGGCCTGTTTAAAGTAGGAAATCGCTTCTACCAGCAGGAGTTTCTATTTGAGGAAAATATTGATAGGTGGCTGGCCACATACGTTTCCTAAAAATTAATATGCTCTCCCTCCCTAAACCACATTCAGCCCTGTGACATCTTTCTGCATTGTCTTACTGGGACCACCAAGGACCTGATCCATTTTCCATCTCTCCTTGCAATGCCAATATGGTAATTGCCATTAAGAACTGACAAATCACATTTTAATTAAGCAAGCAAGATGAAAATCATCCTGACATCCCGCTTAAAAAAAGAATAAACAAACCTTCCTAATTATATCACTTCATTTTTATTTTGATTCCAATGGGGCATTAGTAAAAAATGTCCCATCCACTTGCTCACCAAATTATGAGTAAAATCATGATCCCTGTTCATGAAAACCCATAACATTCAATGTTACACAGATAATCTAGGAAGAATTCTGTAATAAAGGTGAATGAAACATTGAAAGAATTTCCCCCTTTAAAACATTGAGATTGTAGCGTACCAAGTGACCGGGCGAGGAAAAAAAGCCAAATCACTGCAGCACTTGGACAGTCCAAAATGGCACGGACTCCCCTTCACTACCGAGAAGGACCCCATGCCTAGCACCGTGTATGGGCTTAGGAGCCCTACACTTCTGCGTAGCTGCCAGCCGGCCAGAGAGTGATGCAACAATGACACTGCTGGAAGTCAGGGGTACGTCACCAGAAGTGGCCGGGCCAGCGAGCAGACGTGGGGAATTTAAAATAGTAAAGCCAGTCTTTGTTTTACACTCACCTTGTGTGGACGTCTCTTTACTTGGTAGCACTGCGGCAGCGGACGCTACAAATCGATAACTTCGTACTTGCTGCAACCAAATAGGTCTGCAAGATACACCAACCTAAATAGAAAACATGACCAGAAATCTCAGAGATCATAAATTCAAAAGGATTGGTGAAATCTTTACACTGTATTGTTAACACCAAAATCCCTATATTTACCAAGGCATTCGGACGTAACTGAGAAACATGACATTTTAAACACATGGTACGTCAGGATCAGAAGGATTGGAGCATTATTGTTCAAGTGACACAACTTTAAAAAATAACATCTAACTTTATGAAGAATGTGATGCTACAACAGGAAAAAGTAATGGAATCAGACACATTCTATGAGCATTGGGAAGCAAAAATAAATGGATTGGTTTTCCATCCCTTCTGAAGCGACCCAATGATCCCGACAGGTCCTCCCCGACCTGCGACCGTAGTGGAGTCCAAACGATCAAATATGTCCCACAATGGTCGCAAGTCGGGTTTTAACCCCGTGCGAGGAGCCCTGAAGTATTAGAGCCTATTTTTAAAATCAAATGATTTGAAAAACGAGAACAGAGACACAGGGCACAAAAGACCCAAAATGTGCGGATTGACTTTGTGACTCAGGGTCCATCGGCTGGGGGCAGCCATCTTAATTTCTGTGCGCATGCGCTTGCGCAAACGTTTCGCTTCGTTGCCCTGTCGGCACATCCAAATCAGCCGCACATGCGCGAACTCACCACGCATGCGCCAACCAGACTTGCCACGCTCCTGCCCCCGCCCCCTCCCTCTGCAAGTTACCTCGCGGCCTCCGGCCTCGCCCTGTCGGCGCCATCAGGCCTCGCACCGACGCCTCGGCTCCACTCAAACACCTCGCCGGTACCGGCCACTCCTGGGTGGGGCCCAGAGGGCTGCTGGTCGCCCGTTTTCCCTGGACCGCGCGGCTGACGATGATCCCGGCGCCGTCGCCAACTTCTTCTCTTTCGCGCCCGCGGCGACGCGATGGATCCCGAGCAGACGACGACGCCGCCAACGTCCCGCCTCCCCACTGCACGAGCCAATCAGCCCGTGAACCTGCCCATCAATCCCACCCGACTTCAGCGTCCAATCAAATAGCAGCCCCTCCGAATCATCCCATTGGCTGGCGCAACTGAAGCAACCAATCAGTGAGCGAGCGAACACACAGGTGCACCCAATCAGCTTCGCAAGACAGAAGACAGGTAGCTGAAGAAGGAGGAGCCCCTTCAGCCCATCCATTTACAACTACCCCAACAACAATCAAATCCTTAGATTTCATAAGATCACTTTGTCCTGGCTCCAGGATTCCTCTGATCTCAAGAAACACAAGGGAGACTATTTATTCTCAATCTTTCCTTCATATTTATTACCGCTTCCAATTTAATGTCTGTTACTTTTTTCAAAGTATCTGCATCTCAGTTCGATGCATCTTATCCCTCTACGAATGTGTATGACAATAAACTCATCACATGTCCATGGGTCCCAATTTCAAATGAACCTTCAACAGGGTAGAGAATTCTAAGGATATTACATTTTCATTGAAGACATTTCTTCAAGTCCAAGCAGCTGATCAGTTATTGGGAAATTGTGACACGTGGTGTTCAGCTCCTTTGCATTATCCTCTCTCGATCCGTGCTGCTGTGTCCCCTCATAATGTTGTAAGGCCAACTTCCTTTTTTCCAATGAGAAAGAGATCCATGTTCAAACTTTCCTTCTATCACCCGGTTAAAACATCCCAGAAACAAATCTGATAATATTTGTGCACTTCTCATTCTTCAGATAAGGAAACTGGACACATGACTCCCGATGTAAGATGAGCAAGACCATTCGATGTGAAATTGGAGTGTGCGCGCTACTGTGAAGGGTGGAAAGAAGGACACACACTCAAGAAATCAAAGTTAAAGACTCCTTTATTACACTGGCAGCTATACTTCTATTCTCTCCCTGCTGCTGTCGACTGGAGTTATGTCATATCAGAACCGGCCTCCAATTAGTCAGTGTTCCTGTCCTTGTTGATTACTGTTGTGCGGGTTGTCCCCTGGGTCGAAAGTTGTTGGTCCCTGTTGACTCTGCGTGGTCATCAGGTTCGTCAGTCATCTTGTGTACAGGGGGATCCCAGTTAGCATGATCCCCCACTTCCCCAGAACCAGTGATTGGAGCGCTGTTCGCTGCTTTCGGTCGCCTATATTTGCGTCGTGGGGGCTGAGTGGAGACCAATTTGCTAATGTCCAGATGTGCTGGCTTGAGGTGGTCGATGGTGAAAGTCTCTTCCTTCGCACCAAGATGCAGCAGACTTACTGTAAAGTGTGGAATGAACGATGCACACCCAAGCAGTCAAAATCGAATTCTGGTTTGTTGAACTGGCAGTTCTGCTTATATACTCTCCCACTGCTGAGGACAGGTCTTTTGAGACGGCAGAGCCAGCCTTGGATTGGTGGGTGTTCCTGCCATTGCTCATTGCTTCCCGCCGTGCAGGATGTCACCTGGGACGAAGGTTGTTGGTTCTCATGGGATCTGCTCAGTCACTGCGTTCGTCAGCCATCTTGTGTACTGGTTTGCATCCCGGTTAGTGGGCCGCAACAACCATATATTGTGGAAGAATATGGAGCCCATATTTACAAAGGGTGGGTGTGAATATTTAAATGAAACTCTGACATTCCCTTTCTCCTTAAGGCCTCAGTTTATGAAAAGGAACATTAAAGTAATCGGCGCTCCTGTTTGGGGGGTCCCTTGTCCTCATTTTTCTTCTTTTTTCTTTTAGCACGGGGTGGTTTATGGGGGGGAATTTCTTTATTCTTTCTTTTAATTATGACACATGTATTTATATTTGATTTGTATTATTATTAATTGTGTGAATTCTTTGTGGATTTATAAATATATATTTTTAAATGATCAGAGGTCATTCCACGAGACCTAAAGTGGCCTAGAGCAACACTGGGGACACCCTCCTGCCCCCCACCACCCCAAATATCAATGTGATCCACTACGATCATTGACTGAATCATCGAGGACCCCTTCACCCGGCCAACAGCATCATCCAGCTATTCCCGTCGGGAAAGAGATCCAGGACTTTCAAAGCCAGGAACAGCCTCTTCCTCCAGGCAGGGAGAACGTGGAACGATTGATGAGCTACTCATACAAATACTCCTCGACTCTGCTATTTATTCAACAATATCGAGCAATTTTTCTGGACGTGCTGCACATGTATCATTTGTCTGGTGGTGTGAGGGCTTGGTTGTGTGTTTGAGTGTGTTTACCCCAAGAACACTGTTTCATCAGGTCGTTCTTGTGCTATCCAAGGGTAATAAATTTGACCTTGTACTTTGGAGTGGGTGCAGAAGAGATTTCCTGGATCAGAGAAAGTATCTCATGAAGTAAAGTTGACTGAGTAGGGCTTTTCTCATCCCACTACCACCACCCCACCCCACCACTCAGCAAAATTGATTTTATTCACAAATTATTTCCAAAGAGGAAGACCGTTCCAAGTCTTTTATCCTCCTCCTGTTGTATCCAGATATTCCCTTCACTGCACATTGCTGCATACGTCTCTCTTTATCTTCATTGCCACCACTTTGATACCGTGTGGTTACTGCCCCCCTCTGCTGTTGGAGGAGTTCCCCTTGGTCTCAGCCTCTCAATGCCCGGTAATGAGAGGGTTATGATCCATCCCCATAGTGCCTTCGTTTTGGCTGTGCCAAGCCTCCATCCATCCCTCAGCATGTACTCCTGCAGCCTGGAATGTGCCAGTCGACAGCGTTCCCTCCCCAACATCTCCGCTTGCTGAAAGACTGACAGGTTTAACATAGAACACGAGAGCACAGTACAAGCACTTCAGCCCTCGATGTTGTGCCGACCGATGTATTCCAACCAAAATAAAAATAACTAACCCCTTCCTCCCTCATCACCCTCCATTCTTCTTTCATCCATGTGACTCAGAGACTTTTAAATGCCCCGAAGGTTTCAGCCTTCACCACCACCCCAGTTCTTGGGCTCGTCCTATGTCCCTGACCTGGTAGGCATACACTGTATCCTCTCCCCTTGTCACCCTCCTGCTGCCCCCACCCCGAGCCAGAGGTGAAGGTGGTTTCTCAGCCAGGGAGCAGATCCGGGAGATGAACCTCAACTGCATCGAATTCAGGTTCCCGCAGATCAAAACAGGTTCGTGGGCCAAGGTGAGTGACCCGATGGTGAACCGGAGCTCCAGGGGTGGTTTCCGTCCTCTGGGTCCATCCCCAATACTGTCCCCTGTCACACACCAGGCCCATCCCCAAATCCCCCATCTCCCACCAGGCCCGTCCCCAAACCCCTCCCCCTGCTGAGATCATCCCCAAACCACTCTCCAGCTGAGATCATCCCCAAAACCCTGTTCACCACCGGGCCTGACAATAAAGTCCCTATCCCCCACCGGTCCCGTCCCCAAAGCCTCTGTCCCCCACTGGGCCCATCCCCAATGCTCCGCCCATTGCTTGGACTGTCCCCAGAGCTCCTGTCTACCACCAGGACCTTAAACAAGCCGCTGTCCCCCCAACATGCCCAGCCCGTCCCCGCACCCCCACCCCAATTGGCCTGCAACCAAAGACCCATCCCCCATCAGGTCTGTTCTCCCCACAGACCGGTTCCCTCACTGGGACCCTCTCCAATCGATCTCCCATCACAACTACCCCACCCCAGTTCTTGAACCTCCCCCTTCCCCACCGACAGGCCTTGGAATCTGAGCTGCTCCTGGGACACCCAGACAGTGGAGATGTGGGGAGGGTAGTGGTCCATCTCCTTCCTGGTGGCAGCATTCCATACCTTCACCAAGTTGGGGAATCCCCTGACCCTTGGCACTGGGTCAATTGACCCATCTGAGCCAGTCCTCTCTCTCCCCCCACCCTGGAGAATGTGGCCCAGTTCAGTTGGCTGCTACAGTACACACTGCCCTTCACCTCTTGCCCCAGGAATCCTGCTCCCACTTGTCCTTCAATGAGCTATGTGACCACAGCCAGGAGCTTCCCCCTCCTCATTACCCTTGGCCCTGTGGGTGAGTGGGTGGGACATGACAAGGGGGTTGTAGGTCATGGAATTGGGATAAGAAAGTTTGGGTGAAACCTGGGAAAGAGAGAGGTGATCAGCCGGCTGTGATCATCCGGTAAAGATTGCGTCAGGCATTGAAGACGGAGTCAATGTAGTCCCCTGCCAGGTCCATCCCCCACCGGGTCCATCTCCAAAACTCTCCTCCACCAGGTTGATCCTCAATATTATCCCTTGCCGGGACCATCCCCAATCACGTCTGCACTGGGTCCAACCCCAATATTCTCCCCCGCCGGATCTGTCCCAAATACCGTTCCCTGCCGGGTCCATCGCCAATCTTGTCCCCGCTGGGTCCATCCAAAATCCCGTCACCCGACAAGTCCGTCCCCAATCCATTCCCCCACTGCATCCATCCCTAATCTCTTCCCCCACTGCGTCCAACCCCAATACCGTCCACCGCCGGATCAGTCCCCAATACCATCCCCCATTGGATCCATTCCCAATCGCATCACCACCGGGTCCATACAAAATCCAATCTCCCTCCGAGTCCATCCACAATACCATTCCCAACTCGGTCTGTCACTAATTCTTTTGTCCAACAGGTCCTCCCACAAACACTATTCCCCACTTGTCCCTCCCCAAAGCCCCTGACCCCCGCCAGGTCCATTCCCAAAGCCATTGTCCCTCACTGGCTGGTCCCCAAAGCCCCCGCCTCCCCACAAGACTCGTTCTGAAGCCCCAGCCCTTCCCTGGGCCTGTCCCAAAGGCCCATTCCCCATCATGTCTGTCCTCCCACTGAACCGATACTCTCACTTGGCCCATCTCAAATCGATCAAGCATCAGAACTGCCTCACCCCAGTTCCTGAACCTCCCCCTCCCCCACCAACAGGCCTTAGAACCTGTGCTGCTCCTAGGCTCCCAAGACGGTGGAGATGTGGAGAGGGCAGAGGTCCAATCTCCTTGCCGGTGGCAGCATCCCAGTCCTTCACCGAGCTGGGGAGTTCCCTAACCCTTTGCACTGGGACATCTGTCCCATCTGAGCCAGTCCTCTCTCTCCACACCCTGGAGACTGTGCCCCTGTACAGCTGGCTGCCACAGTACACACTGCTCTTCACCTCTTGCCTCAGGACACCTGCTCTCACTTGTCCTTCGACAAGCTATGTGACTACAGCCTGGACCTGCCCCCACCTCGTTACACTTGGTCCTATGGGTAAATGGGTGGAACATGACAAGGGAGTTGTAGGTGGTGGAATTGGGGTGAGAAAGTTTGGGTGAGAGCCAGGAAAGAGAGTGATGATCATCCGGCCAATGAGAGGCATTGGAGACAGAGTCACTGGGGAGGGGTCAGAGCCTCAGGGAAACAAGGGCACTGGAATTGGAAGCAATCACAGCTCATGGAAAGTAGGAGGAAGAACCCTGGGAATCATTGAGAGTGGCGAGGTTAGTGCCGCGGTTTGAACAACGCTGTTAATGGGCCAGCGAGCCGGGTTCAAATTTGACACTGTCTCTGGGGAGTTGTACATTCTTCCTGTGTCTGCGTGCATTTCCACGAGTTGCTCCTGGTCCTTCCACCATTCAAAACGTACCAGGGGTTGTAGGTCATTGGTGTAATTGAGTGGTTGTGGCTCATAGGCTGAAAGGGCCTGTTTCCGGGCTGCATGTGTCAATCTAAAATCTCCATCTAAAATGATAGTCCTGCCTGTCATGAATTTTTTAAATATTCAATTCAAAAGACTGGTCCAGATAGACAACTCCGAAACAATCCTTTCAGCCCAACATTTCTGATGGCCAAGCTGCTTGCAAACAGTCCATATCCCTCTCAACCTTTTCATTCCACGGACCCATTCAACTCGCATTGCATTGTCAATCTCACGGCCTGTAGGAAGAAATTATTTCTCTGCCTGTCAGCCTGATTTTGTTACTCCATATCTCCTTCCTGATGGTAGTGGGTCAAAGATGCTGTGTGCTGGATGTCTGCGGGTCTATTTACAGGCCCCATCCCTGGACAATCAGAGGCCCCTTGTCTCAAAGTCCCATCCACGTGGCCTCTCACTCAGCAATCCCTCGTCGGAACACAACTACCGCCTCCTTACCTACCTCTACCAGCCCTTAGTATCCTCATGACAGTTCCAGGCACCTGTTATGTCGACCCTTGAAGACCTGCACCAGCTCTAATTTGGACCCTGCCTCATCTAAACCATTGGAATAACCAGCACCTTCTACCCTCGAGAGCCCGAGGGAATCCGCACCCTCAGCAGTGTCCTGCTGGTGCACCATCGAACGCCCTTCATCCCCTTCCACGGGTTCCCTGCTGTTATCAGGCTCCTGTATGGACCCCACCCTCGCAAAACTACCCATATTTTCACTGATCCCTCTGTACCCCAACATTCTGTCCAGGGATCAGCATTGTATTGTGGGACTGGTGGAGAACAAAGCACCAATATCAGGAGACAGGGAGCAGTGTAGAGACCCCCAGCTCTGTGAGATGGGGAACATTGCAGAGACTCCCAACTCCAGGAGACAGGGACTAGCACAGAGACCCCCAGTTCTGGGAGAATGGCTGAGTTGTACACAAGTCTTGAAATGGCTGAACCAGGAAGTATACAATGCTATTTTCCAGGGTAAACTGGAACAAACGCGAGGCAATGCACTTTGATAAATTAGTCCGCTGTCCTCTTCACAGTCAGATCTGACTACCTGAAGGTGTCGGGGAACTGGCTTGGAGGGGCCAAGGCATGCAACAAGAATTGGTCAGAGCCGACTGCAAAGGTCCACCAGAAATTGGGTCTGTGGGAATGACATTCCCTCTCAGTAATGGGGAAGAACCTGGTCATCAGGTGCAAGGTGCTCTCGGTACTGCTGCGTGTGATGCAGGCGTGGCCCATCCCACACACCTCTGCCCTGGCTATTACCAGAGCAGTTTCCCTCTTCATGTGGGGATCCAAAATGGATGGAGTGGGAAGGAGGTCCATGTACGTCACCAGACTATGGTGTTATGAGCCCAAAGGACCCCAAAATCCAGCAGCAATAGACATTCACCAAGACAAGTCGTTATTTAAAAATAAGTTGTTTTATTTATCTTTTAATATGAAAACAGAATCAAACTTTAACTTATCTCTATTAACTTAACTAACCTTCATCCTCTTCTTAGTCTAAGCGCATGAGTATGATGTGTATGTAAATTTAAGAAAAGTTATTTGGTTCACAGTTCAATCTTACTTCTCATTCTTTCAAGTTCATTGGTTGTAGGCAATTCTGATACTGTGCACAGAATTGAACATGTATAAAATTTATCAGGCTTTGCCACTCATGAAAGTTCCGCAGGGTTTGCAGAGAGAGATTTGTTGTTCCAGGATTTCCACAACTGAGCTACCACCATTAGTCACCTCAATGTCTCGCTGATAAAACTTGGCCCATCAGGGTTTTCCAAATGATAACCGCTTTCTTTCAGGCTAGCACAGTGTTCCTTCCTGTTGCACCTATTCCGAGAGAAACATCAGACAGATAGCACTTCCAGCCATCCGCCACTCTTGAGATTTCTGTTTCCTACAATCTTCTCCTGGCTTGCACTGTTTAACTGCTTTCAGTGCCATGCACACTCTGGCTGAGAGAGCTTGTTTCACCCCTTTCTCTCCTTCTCACTGCAACTGAGACTGAATGTGACTCTTTCACTTGCAAACCACCCCCCCCCCAGCTTTTTCAGAAAACAACAGAAGTTATCCTTCTTGGTCAAGCTGTTGTCTTAGCTAAACAAAACCCAGGGGTGACCTTTCTGTCAGCACTTTGTAGATATTCAACCAGCCAGCCTGTCTCCAAACCAAAACAATGGTCTATTTATTTCATGACCTCATTTCAATTAGCAGCTACTTGTGAAATGTGCATAGCATTCTCCATAGTTTCTGTGATGTAACTGAATATGAATTCTTCAGTATTTCAAATTAGATCTATTTTAAAATGTGTGTATGTATTTAACCTACTCTAATTTTACCAGATTCTCCCAAATATATATTCCATGACAATGGGGTTAAGGGCGTAACCAATGTGGCCTTCATCGTGTGAGGTTGCATCAGACTGAGCATGGAAACTAAGTACAAGGGCACCGAGTGCCGCTATGAACCAAGGATCTACCTGTCTCAGGTGTTCTGAAAGATTGGTGCAATGTTCCAGTCAGCTGAATTTTGCCACATTACCTTTGTGGAAAAGTTTTCATAGACAAACACTTTTGACAACAAAGCCATCAGGTAGTGGTCAGCACAGAATTCCTGCTGACACAGAGAGACCAGGACTTGATGAATACTGCAGGGTGGTCCCCTGAGCAGAGAATCCAGAGACATACAACCAGACCTCCCTCTGGTTAGGGAGAGTGAGGCCATCACGGACAAGGAGTGTGGCCTGAAGGACCAGGTCAAGGAACATCAGTTGCAGCTCGATGACCTTACTCTGGTTCGGGAGAATGAGGCTATCGTAGATAAGAGCTACAGGCAGGGGGTCGCACAGGGGCTCATGGGACAAGGGGCAGTGCGTTACCATTAGGAGGAGGAAAGGAAGGGGTCAAATTCATGTGCAAGCACCTGAGTCTGTAATCTTCAGAAATCAGTACTCCACCTTGAATACTGAGGAGAGGGATAGTCAGACCATGGTGGGCAGAGGTGTGGTGTCAACCTCCGTAGGGATAAAAGAAAAAGGGCAAGAGTTATAGGGTGAGGGTTAGTAGGATAAGGAAAGGGACAAGTTTAAATAATTCGAGGGAGGAAAAGCAGGAAGTCGTAAACAGATGTTGCAATGAAAATTGTGAGAATAGTAGAAAGGAGGATATTCAGAAGGTAGGATGTAGGAGATCCCTGAGTTGTATTTATTTTAATGCGAGAAGCGTAGTAAGGAAGCTGGATGAGCTAAAGGTGTGGATTGACATGTGGCATTATGATATAACATATAACATATAACATAACAATTACAGCACGGAAACAGGCCATTAGGCCCTTCTAGTCCGCACCGAACCAAACACCCCTTTCTAGTCCGACCTCCCTGCACAATGCCCATAACCCTCCATCTTCTTCTCATCCATATACCTGTCCAACCTTTTCTTAAATAATACAATTGACTCCGCCGCCACTATTTCGCCCGGAAGATCATTCCACACAGCTACCACTCTCTGAGTAAAGAAGTTCCCCCTCAAGTTACCTCTAAACCTCTGCCCCTTAATTCTTAACTCATGTCCTCTTGTTTTAATCTTTCCTCCTCTTAACGGAAATAGTCTATCCACATCCATTCTGTCTATCCCTTTCATAATCTTAAACACTTCTATCAAATCCCCTCTCAACCTTCTACGCTCCAAAGAATAAAGACCCAATCTGTCCAATCTCTCCCCATACTCCAGATGCTTAAACCCAGGCAACATTCTGGTAAACCTTCTCTGCACTCTCTCCACTCTGTTTATATCCTTCCTCTAATTAGGTGACCAGAACTGCACACAGAACTCCAAATTAGGCCATTATTGTTATTGTGGCCATTAGCGAGACGTGGTTGAAAGAAGGTTGTGACTGGCAGTTGAATGTTCCAGGATTTCACTGCTTGAGATGTGACAGAGTTGGTGGATTAAGAGGGGGAGGTGTGACATTAAATGTCAAGGAGGATATTACAGCAATGCTGAGGCAAGGTAGACTGGAGGGCTCGTCAAGAGAGGCAGTGTGGGTAGAGCTGAAAAATAAAAAGGGTGAAGTTACTATTATGGGGGTATATTATAAGCCTCCAAATGGAGAAAGGGAGCTAGGAGGAGTCACGTGATGGAGTAGTGGCCGGACGGTGAACTCCAGCCCTCTCCAGAAAAGTCGGGAAAAACAAGAGAAAATACAAAGGCACAGAAATACAAGTTAAAGAAAAGTGAGTATAAAGGTGGAAAGAAGATGGAGACAAAAGGAGAAAAATCAAAATCAACGGAAAGAAGAGAGGAAGAGAAGACAACGGAGGAAAAAGGTGAAGGCCTTACCTGTCCGAAGAGGCCCGCTGTGGAGAGAAGACCCCACTACCTCAGGTCGGTAGAAAAAGAACTACAACAATGGCTCACAGAGCCGAGTAAAAGTGCGCAACCGCGCATGCGAGACTCCTCGCGCATGCGCGATGCGCATAAAAAAAAACACACCGACGGGAGGGGGGACCAGCTGGGGAGTCGATCTCCACAGCCGGCAACGACAGCTGCAGAACACCTGCAGCAAGAAGATACCACAGAAGACAATGGAAACAAGAAAGAAGAGGAGGAAAGGGCATCAAAGAAACAACAGATGGCCAACCCAGAGGAAGAAGAAGAGGAAGAATACAGTGAAATAGATGAAGGGAAAGGCAAGGTAAATGATATACTTTCTCTTGTTAGAGGATACATGGAGTCATTTAAAGAATGGCAAACACAGGAATTCAATGATTTAAGAAGAAGAATAAACAACACAGAAAAGAAAATAAATAAAATGGATATGACCTTAACAGAAATGGGGAAAAAAATGGACAAGATGGAAGAACGGGCAATAGCAGCAGAAATGGAGGTAGAAGACTTAAAAAAGAAATTGGAGGAATCTAATAAAAAAACTAAAGAGACACAAGAATTACTAGCCCAAAAAATAGATATAATGGAAAATTATAACAGAAGAAATAACATAAAGATAGTGGGCCTTAAGGAAGATGAAGAAGGCAAGAATATGAGGGAGTTTATAAAAGAATGGATCCCTAAGGCCCTAGGATGTCCAGAACTACAGCAAGAAATGGAAATAGAAAGGGCACATAGAGCATTGGCCCCTAAACCACAACCACAACAAAAACCAAGATCTATTGTAGTAAAATTCCTAAGATATACTACAAGAGAAAAGGTACTGGAGAAGACAATGGAAAAAGTAAGAGAGGGCAACAAACCACTGGAGTATAAAGGGCAAAAAATCTTCATTTATCCAGATATAAGCTTTGAACTCCTAAAGAAGAGAAAAGAGTTCAATACAGCAAAAGCGATTTTATGGAAGAAAGGATATAAATTTACACTGAAGCATCCTGCGGTATTGAAAATATTTATTCCAGGACAACAAAACAGACTATTCTCGGATCCAGAAGAAGCATGAAAATTTGCAGAACAATTACAAAAATAGACTGAGGAATGAAGACGGGTAATGAGAGCAAAAATGATCACGATTGATATGTATGTGGGTAAAGACAAAAATAGACTGAGGGATGAAGACAGGTAATGAGGGTAAAAATGACCACGATTGATATGTATGCGGGTAAAGAGGTATAAGAGTGAATAGAGACAATGGGCATATGTGAAAGTATCTGTAATTAGAGGAAAACATAGATAGTATAGACAAGAATTAATAAGGGAAGGTAATGGAATAGAGAGAATAAGGAGGGAATTAAAAGAGTGACCTTTGTGACATATAAAAAGCGAAATCTTTTCTGGGGGGGGCTGGGTGGGGGAAAAGAGCGGTCACTGCAAAATCAGTTGACGCTTGCGAGTGGATTCACAAATCCAAATGGAGAGGGGAGATGTGGTTGTCCGACAAGGGATAAAGGACAACTCAGGAGGGGAAGGGGAGATTGGGGATAAAGAAGATAGAAATAGGAGAATAAGGAAAATGTTGGATGTTGTAGGAATGTTGTCTGGTAAAGAGTTGAAAATAAGAAAACAGAAATGGAAAAGGAGGAAAGGTAATGATGGAAAAACGGAAAGAGAAGATAAACAAAATATAAAATGGCTACGCTGAACTATATGACTCTAAATATTAATGGAATACATAACCAAATTAAAAGGAAGAAACTACTAAATTTACTGAAAAAGGAAAAAATAGATATAGAATTTGTCCAAGAAACACACTTAACTGAATTGGAGCACAAGAAATTAAAGAGAGATTGGGTAGGACATGTAACAGCAGCATTGTATAATTCAAAAGCAAGAGGAGTGGCTATATTAATTAGCAAAAATGTGCCATTTAAAATAGAAGAGGAAATAATAGATCCAGCAGGGAGATATGTTATGATAAAATGTCAGATATATTCGGAGCTTTGGAATCTACTTAATATATATTCACCTAACGAAGAAGATCAAAAGTTTATGCAAGATATCTTTTTGAAGGTAGCTAATACGCAAGGGAACATACTAATAGGAGGGGATTTCAATCTGAATTTGGATCCAAATATGGATAAAACGGGGAAAAAAATTAACAGGAAGAACAAAGTAACCAAATTTATAATTAAATCAATGCAAGAAATGAAACTTGTGGACATATGGAGGAAACAAAACCCAAAAGAAAAGGAATACTCATACTACTCGACTAGACATAAAACATACTCAAGGATAGACCTATTCCTGTTATCAGCCCACATTCAAGGGAGAGTTAGGAAAACGGAATATAAAGCTAGACTATTATCGGACCACTCACCCCTGTTATTGGCAATAGAGCTAGAGGACATCCCTCCAAGAATGTATAGATGGAGATTAAACCCCATGCTACTTAAAAGACAGGATTTTAGAGAATTTATTGAAAAACAATTAAAAATGTACCTTGAAGTAAATACGGAATCAGTGGAAGATAAGTTTATACTATGGGACGCAATGAAAGCATTCATTAGAGGGCAAATAATAAGTTATGCAACCAAGATGAAGAAGGACTATAATCAGGAAACAGAGCAGTTGGAAAGGGAAATAATAAACATAGAAAAAAAATTAGCAATAAAGGAAGATACAACCAAAAGAAGAGAATTGGCGGATAAAAAAATAAAATATGAAACATTACAAACATATAAGGTAGAGAAGAATATAATGAAGACAAAACAGAAATATTATGAACTAGGTGAAAAAACACACAAAATCTTAGCATGGCAGCTTAAGACAGAGCAAACTAAGAAAATGGTATTGGCAACAAGGAAAAAAGACAAACAAATTACATATAATCCAAAAGAAATTAAGGAAAACTTCAGAGAATTCTATGAACAATTATACCGAACTGAAAACGAAGGGAAAGAAGGGAAAATAGATGAATTTTTGACTAAAATTGAACTACCAAAACTACAAATAGAGGAACAAAATAAATTAACAGAACCATTTGGAACAGTAGAAATACAAGAGATAATAAAAAATTTACCAAATAATAAGACACCAGGAGAGGATGGACTCCCAATAGAATTCTACAAAACATTTAAAGACCTAATAATACCGCCCCTCCTGGATGTAATCAACCAGATTGATGAGACACAAAACTTACCAGATTCATGTAAAACAGCAATAATTACAGTGATACTAAAACAAGGGAAAGATCCACTCTCACCAAAACTAATATTGACGCAAAATAAGCTACTCCCTTTTACAATAGACAACCTTGCCTTTAGAAAATGGGAAAAAAAAGGGATTAAAAGAATAGAAAATTGTTTTTCAGGAAGTAGATTCTTATCCTTTGAGCAAATGAGAGATAAGTACAATATAACTGGAGATACAGCGCTGGCATATTACCAACTGAGATCCTACTTGAAAGATAAATTAGGAAGCAATTTGAGTTTACCAGAGGGAAGTAACCTTGAATATGTGATTACAGATACAATGTTAATCCAGAGATTTATAACAAATATGTATATTAAACTGCAAGAAAAGGAGAATGAGGAAACAAATGGTAAAACTAAACAAAAATGGGAACAAGATTTAAATATAAAGATAAAAAAGGAAACATGGGAGAAGTTATGCTCTGGAACGATGAGAAATACAATAAATACGAGGCTGCGTATGATACAATATAATTGGTTACACAGACTATACATTACACCGCAAAAGTTAAATAAATGGGACCCAACAGTATCTGATAGATGTTTTCGATGTAAAAAAGAAAGGGGAACAACAATTCATGCAATCTGGACATGTGAGAGAGTAGAAAAATTTTGGGATGATCTCAATCAGATATTAAATAAAATAACAGAAAACAATATACCAAAGAATCCAGAGATCTTTCTCCTAAGTAACATAAAAAATAAAGAATTTGGAATTGACTTGGAAGATGCACAAAAAAGATTTGTCAAGATAGCCCTAGCCGTAGCAAAAAAATGTATTATGTCAACCTGGAAATTGGAAGATAATTTGAATATACAACAATGGTATATAGAAATGAATAAATGTATTCCATTAGAAAAAATAACATATAGTTTAAGAAATAATATTGAAATATTCGAACAAGTATGGGAGCCTTACATTAAATACAATAGCGAAAACCTACCGGGAACAAACATTACCTAAGTTGATGGAAGGAGAAGAAAAGAAAAGAATGGACTCAGTAGAATTTCTGGTGTATTTTTGTTGAATGACAACATTGTCTGACTGAATTAATGCAACCTAGATTGTATACCTAAAATGGATGAGAGAGGGGGGGGGTGGGGGGGTGGCTTGGGAGGAGGGAGGGGGGAGGAAGAAAAAGTCACTGTAAATGTGTGGAAAAGAAAAAGTGTATATCATGGCTATTGTGATTTATGGTGTGAAAAATAAAAAATTTAAAAAAAAAAAGAGAAAGGGAGCTAGGAGAGCAAATGTGCAAATAGGTGAGATATGCAAGTGAAATAGGGTGGTGTTGGTTGGGGATTTCAATTTTCCAAACATCAATTGGGAAACGCAGTCAGTAAAAGGGCAGGATGGCTAAGCATTGTGTTCAGGATTGTTTTCTGCAGCAATATGTTGAGACACCAATTAGAGTGGGAGCAGTGTTCGATTTGTTGTTTAGGAATGCAATGAGGCAGGTGGCAGAGGTGAGCGTTAGGGAGAACTGCAGATCCAGTGATCATGGGTCCATTAGCTTTAGCTTAATGATGGAAAGGATAGGTCGGGTCCGAGGTTGAAGGTCTTCGAGTGGGGGAAGGGTAGATTTGGAGAAATGAGAAGGGATTTGCCGAGAGTTGTGTGGGCTGAACTTTTTCCTGGAAAGGATGTAGAGAAAATTTAGGGGACATTTAGTGGTGAGATTTTGAGAGTACAGGATCTTTATGTTCCAATCAGGCCAAAGAGGAAGACTAAAGGTTCGAGGGAGCCGTGGTTTTCTGGTGAAATTAAGAAGTTGGTACAGGACAAGAGGGAGACCTACACCAAATATAAAAAACATGGGATTGAGGAGATAGGTAAAAAGGGATGTGTCTATAGCTAATAAGGCGAAGGTGAATCCTAAGGGTTTTTTCAGATATGTGAACAGTAAAAGGAGGGTTAAACATAGAATAGGTCGACTGGATGATGGGACCGGTGAACTATTTCAGGAACCGTATGAGATGGAGAAATATTGAACAATTTTTTCTCATCTGTATTCACGAGGGAAGCAGACATTGGGCTATACAAGATAAGAGAGGCAAATGGTTTAGTTATGAAAAGGATAGGGATTAGTAAAGCGAGAGTTTTGGAGCTTCTGTGGTCAATTAAGGTGGATAAGTCTCCTGGTGCTGATGGGATTTTTCGCAGGACTTTAAGGGAGGTGAGGGAACAATAATGGGGGCACTGACAGTGATTTTTCAAAGATCACTGGAGGAGGGTGTGGTGACACAGGATTGGAGGGTTGCAAATGTAGTTCTGTTGGTCAAAAAAGACAGTAGGTGTAGGCCAAGTCATTATCGGCCAGTAAGTTTGACTAAGGTGGTGGGGATGGTTATGGAGGGTATTCTTCAAGATAGTATGTACAAATATCTGGATAGGCAGTGATTGATCAGGGGCACCCAACATGGGTTAGTGAAGGGAAAGTCATGTTTGACGAAACTTGTTGAGTTTTTTGAATAGGTGACAAGAAAACTGGATGAAGGTAGGACGGTTGACGAGATCTATTTAAATTTTAGTAAAGCTTTTGATAAGGTAGTGCATGTAAGGTTAGTTAGGAAGGTTCATCACTATGGATTAATAGATTGTGAGATGGGTTCAGAGTTGGCTGGGAGATAGACAGCAGAGAGTCATGGTGAACAACTATATGTCAGGATGGAAGCCTGTGACTAGCGGTGTGCCTCAGGGATCAGTGTAGGGTCCCCTGTTGTTTATCATTTATATTCATGATTTGGATGATCGTGTGGTTAACTGGGAAAGCAAATATGCAGACGATACGAAAATAGGGGGAGTGGTGGATGGTGAGGAAGATTTTCTTGGATTACAGGATTTGGTTTGTTTTGAAAAGTGGACTGAAAGATGGCAGACGGAATTTAATGTTGACAAGTTTGAGGTGCTGCAATCCGGAAAAAAATAACCAAAATAGGACCTATGCAGCTCAGGGGAGGGCGTTGAGGAATGCAGAGGAACAGGGATCTTGGAGTTATGGTACAGAGTTCACTGAAGGTGGATTCCCAGGTAGGCAGGGTGGTTAAGAAGACATATGGTCTGCTGGCCTTCATAAATCATCGTGCAGAGTGCAGGAGCTGGGAGGTGATGCTGCAGCTGTTAAAGGCATTGGTAAGGCCAGGTTTGGAGTACTGTAAGCTCACACCAAGACACAAGAGCAACTTGTCCGTGAACTACTCTTTGCAGATGATGCCACTTTAGTTGCCCATTCAGAGCCAGCTCTTCAGTGCTTGACGTCCTGTTTTGCGGAAACTGCCAAAATGTTTGGCCTGGAAGAAAACTGAGGTCCTCCATCAGCCAGCTCCCCACCATGACTACCAGCCCCCCCACATCTCCATCGGCTACACAAAACTCAAAACGGTCAACCAGTTTACCTATCTCAGCTGCAGCATTTCATCGGATGCAAGGATCGACAACAAGATAGACAACAGACTCGCCAAGGCAAATAGCGCCTTTGGAAGACTACACAAAAGAGTCTGGAAAAAACAACCAACTGAAAAACCTCACAATAATTAGCGTATACAGAGCCGTTGTCATACCCACACTCCTGTTCGGCTCCGAATCATGCGTCCTCTACCGGCATCACTTACGGCTCCTAGAACGCTTCCACCAGCGTTGTCTCTGCTCCATCCTCAACATTCATTGGAGCAACTTCATCTCCAACATTGAAGTACTCGAGATAGCAGAGGCCGACAGCATCGAATCCACGCTGCTGAAGATCCAACTGTGCTGGGTCGGTCACATCTCCAGAAAGGAGGACCATCGCCTTCCTAAGATCGTGTTATATGGCGAGCTCTCCACTGGCCACCGAGACAGAGGTGCACCAAAGAAGAGGTACAAGGACTGCCTAAAGAAATCTCTTGGTGCCTGCCACATTGATCACCACCAGTGGGCTGATATCGCCTCAAACCGTGCATCTTGGCGCCTCACAGTTCGGCGGGCAGCAACCTCCTTTGAAGAAGACCGCAGAGCCCACCTCACTGACGAAAGACAAAGTAGGAAAAACCCAACACCCAACCCCAACCAACCAATTTTCCCTTGCAACCGCTGCAACCATGTCTGCCTGTCCCGCATCGGACTTGTCAGCCACAAACGAGCCTGCAGCTGACGTGGACATTACCCCTCCATAAATCTTCGTCCGCGAAGCCAAGCCAAAGAAAGAGTGTAGTAGCTGGGAGCTACTCCAGGTTTGGAGTATTGTGCTCAGTTCTAGTCTCCAAACTATAGGAAGGATATAGATAAGGTGAGAATGTGCAGAGAAGATTTACAAGGATGTTGCCTGGTTTACAGCATCTGGATTAAAGGGAGAGATTAAGAGACTGGGACTTTATTCATTGGAATGTCGACGACTGAGAGGGGACTTGATGGAGGTATTTAAAATTATGAAAGGAATGGATAGACTAGACATAAACAGACTCATTCCCCTGAGGAGAGGGAAGGTTGGAACAAGAGGCCATGAGTTAAGGGTAAGAGGGCAAAACTTTAGGAGAAATATTAGAGGATGCTTCTTCACTCAGAGAGTGGTGGCAGAATGGAATGTTCTTCCGAATGAGATAGTTGCAGCAGGGTCCCTTCTGTCATTTACGAGAAGGTTGGATGTGTACATGGAGGTGAGGGGGTTGGTGGGATATTGGCGGAAAGTGGGAGGATTGAGCTAGTGGAGTTTTTCTAGTGAACCGGTGCGAACTCGAAAGGCTGACATGGCCTGTTTCTGCTCTGTAAATGGTTATGTGGTTACATGGTGACACAGTTTTGCATTTCAATGTCCCATCCCTCGTTACAAAACTCTCTGCTCTCCACGTTAGTGTTGCACATTTCTTCACTGCTGCTATTGCTAGACTCAGAAAGTTTGTTTGATATTTATCCAACTTCAGTTTTGTATCTGCTTCATAAAGTTGACCAAGCACAAATATTCTTGCATCTTTTTGATTTTTTATCTTCATAACTTGTCCTAATAATATATTGAAATCCTTCCAAAATTCTTCCATTTTTACACAGATCCAAACCGAAAGGAAAAAAAAAATCCCGATCACCTGATTACATTGAAAACATTTCTTGGAATAATTGGAGATAAGTCCATTTAATTTATATGGAGTATAGCAGAATTGATGTAGACAATTGTACTTTTATAACTGACATAAATCATATTTGTAACACTCTTGAAACAATCTTGACCCTATTTCTTCTTGAATTTGTATATTTCAATCTTCTTTCCACCTTTGTTTCGATTTATATAAATCCTTTTCCCCATATTATATTTGATGTCTATAAAATCTCCTTCCCACAAATTTAATATTCTATTCCCTCTGTTCATAGGCAATAACACATTTTTACTCACTGGTGCTTTTCTTGAGATCCCTACCTTTTTTCCATAAATCTACATTAATTTCTTGCAACGTTCTGATCGGATCTATCTGTCTTTTTTTCTAGTAATTTGACTCTCCATTTACTGATAAAATACTTTGCTTCCCCTCCTCCATTGTTGTCGGGTTTGTGTGGGTCCCAAAGGTTAAGAATCAGACCAAAGCGGAGGTACAAGGCATACTTTTATTTCGGGGATGGAAACATGGCAACAGGGTCGATATGTTAGGCAAACCTCTGTACACAGTGTATGCAGGGAGTAAATATACACTTCTAATTAGGAGGGAGAAACCAACAGAGCTTGGGGGAAATTACATAAACTTACACATTCAACATTCAGGATCAAGGTGATACGATGAACTCCCACCCCTTGACCGATATGGACACGGCTCTTCCTAGCTGACCTCGAGACTCACCCCAACCCAGTGTGGAAGGTGCTACTTCCGACCCACAATGAGTTGAAAGAGGCAGAACAAAGGGGGACATGGTTCTTTATAGTTCTGGGGGACCGTGGTGGGAGGGCCAATCACTCGGGGAAGGCTGGGCCCCGTTGACTGCTGTGGTCAATGCTGAAAGCCAAGTGCAGGGGCTCGGCAGGGGTCAGTCGAGGTGATTCACCTGGGTCAATTGGGTGAAGGTCAGGGCTGAGTCTGGCCAGGCTGCCTGGACTGCAGCTCCTGGTGGTTTAGGTGGGTCAATTGGGTGAAGGTCAGGGCTGAGTCTAGCCGGGCTGCCTGGACTGCAGCTCCTGGGGATTTAGGTGGGCCAATCGCAAGGGTCACCTTGATGGCTTGGAGTGAGTCTTTGACCTAGATTGACAGGTAGAATGTCCATCGAACAGGAGTACTGCAGCGCCACCAGGTGGTGGACACTGCCTCTCCATGACAATCCACCCCTTCGGAAGACACACTGATTGCCAATAAAGTGCGACAGGTAATAAGAAGGTCTAACAGGGCAATGCAAAGGTGCATATAAATTGACGATCACATCATGGAATAACTATACCAATGATAACAAAAATAAGTGCAATCCCCCAGTGAATGATAGTCACCCAAATGCCCCTCGTGGAGCCAAATGGCCCCCAGGGTCCCCATGAGGTGGTGATGCTGGTGGATCTGGTCCCTGGATTTTTGAATTTTGGCCACTGAGTCCCGAATGTGGTCAGTCAGGTGGGTGATGTTAGAGGATTCCTTGGGACTGTAGCTGCAGCACTCCTGGCCAATGACAGCACAGCCACCAGCAGGTAGTCCAGGGCCATCTGATTTGGCATTGCCACTATACGTCTCTCCTTCAGCTCCACAACTGTTCAGGTCAGGGTGTCCTTTGTATGGTGCAGGGACACTGCCGTCTCGTTGGCCAACATCTCCAGGAGGGTGGCCATCCGGGTCATTTCGTTGGAGAGCCATGCAGTGCCATATTTGGGGAAGGCGATCATCCAGAACAGTTCACCTACAGTAAAGGCCCTCTTGTTGCAGTGGTCGGCAAAGGCTGGGTGCTCCCCTAGGTCATCGAGAGAGTGGATATAGGGCACCTCGAATGTGGGGAAATGGCAGCCCTACCAGGTGGTAGGAAGCCAGGGGTAGGCATTGAGACCGCCTACCCAGTGGTTGCCATTCAAGGTCCAGGAGCCCCCCAGCTTGGTGACATCAGTGGAGGTGGTGAGTGCGGAGCCCGGGTACCCTCTTTTTTTTTAAACATTATTTAAGATTTTATAACATGAATAAAATAGAAAATTACAGTAAAAGATTAAACATAAGATAATAAAAATTACAATACTACATCGGCAGTCTAATAAACTAAACCCCCCACCCCAAATTAATATACAACATTAATGACCTAGCTTAAAGTTAGTCTAACCCTCCCAAAACAAAGAGTGAAAGAGTGAAGAGTTAATAAAATGCACAATAATTATATAAAAAAACCCTTACACAAAAAAAAGATAGAACAAAACAAATAAAGATGCTAACATCAAAAAAAGAAAAAAAATATATCAATACTAAAATATCAGACTTAAAAACATATTTAAATCAAACTTAAATGCATATATTTAACAAACGGAGTCCACTTCAACCTATAAAAAGACATCCTATCCTGAACTGAAAAAGATCTCCTTTCCATCGTCAAACAGAACTTCATCTCCAAATACCATCTATCTAAAGTTAATATATTTCTATCTTTCCAAGTAAGAGCAATACATTTCTTGGTCACAGCTAAAGCTAAATAGATAAAAGAAATCTGATAATCTTGTAGGCCCAAATCAATTAATGATTGCATATTCCCTAATAAAAATATACCAGGATCTAATACAAGACAAATATTATATAAACTATTAAATATAGATTGAATACCCTTCCAAAACTGTGCAATCGATCACAAAACCAAACAGTATGCAAAAAAGTATTAGCCGTCTGGTCACAACGAAAACAGCAATCCGACTTACTAAGACCAAACTTTTTTAGTTTTTCCGGTGTTAAATATAACTGATGTATAAAATTGTAATTAATCATCGCTAATCTAGCATTAACCAATTTCCTAATACTATTCTGACAAATTTCTATCCAAGCTTCTTCAGCTATTATAAAACCTAAATCTTTTTCCCATTTCAACTTATCCTTATCCCAATCTTTTTTACTATCAATTTCTTATAAAATACAATACAAATCAGATATATATCCCTTTTGTGGTATTGAAAGTACATATTCCTCAAAATTAGAATCAGGCAATAAAATCATATGTTGACCACATATCTGTTTTACAAAAGATCTTAATTGATAATACACAAAAACAGAGTTTCCACTAATACCGAATTTCCTTTGTAATTCATCAAAAGAACAAAAACATCCCTCAGAAAAACAATCGGATAAATTTTTTATTCCCTTCCTTTCCCATTGTTTCAAAGTAATATTGGAGACTCTAAAAGGAACAAGTTGATTGTTATATAATGGCAATCGTCCAGACCATTTATTTTTGAGCCTCAATTTATTAAGTTTACTTGTCCATAAATTTAATAAATGCTTCAATATTGGGACATCATAAGTTCATAATAAATTTTTATTCCATCGAAACAAAAACTCATGAGAAAATTTTTCTGAATTAACCGTCATTTCTATCTTTGCCCAACTGGACGTATCATCCATATTCATTAATGCACTAAGAAATTTAAATTGAGCTGCTTCATAATAATGTTGAAAATTCGGTAATCTTAAACCTCCAAATTGAAAATCCCACATCAGCTTTCTCATCGCTACCCTCGGAAATTTTCCCTTCCATAAAAAGTCTCTAATTGCTTTAGAAAGATCCTTAAAAAAACTTTTACTTAAAAAATAAGGAATTGATTGAAACAAATATTGTATTCAGGGAAAGATATTCATTTTTATAGTATTAATCCTCCCTAATAGACCCAAAGGCAAATCCTTCCACCTAGTCAAATCTAATTTAATCCTTTTTATTAAAGGAAGATAATTAATTGAATATAAATCTTGAAATTCCGTATTAATATTAATTCCTAAATATTTAATTTGTGTAGTGCACTTCAAATTTGTAATACTTTTATACATTGAATAATCATTTTTACAAATTGTTAAAATTTCACTTTTGGTCCAATTTATTTTATAACCAGATAATTGACCATAAATTTTTAAACATTCTTGAATTGCTGGTAAAGAAATACCCGAATCCACCAAATATAATAAAACATCATCAGCAAATAGATTAATCTTACATTCCTCATTCAAAACTCTCATGCCTTTAACATTTTCGTTTTGACATATTAATTGTGCCAAAGGCTCAATAACTATAGCAAATAAAGCAGGTGACAATGGGCATCCTTGTCTAGTAGACCTTGTTAAATTAAAAGATTCTGAAATCTGCCTATTGACAGCAATTCTGGCCTTCGGACTATTATATAAAGCCTTTATCAATCCAATAAATGAAGAACCAAAACAAAATTTCTCAAGTACTTTAAACAAAAACTTCCATTCCACTCTATCAAAAGCCTTTTCTGCATCCAGCGAAACCACTATTGGATAATTCATCTGAGATTTAGATTTATTTATCAAAGTTATTAAATGCAAAATATTATTTGATGCATATCTATTTTTTATAAATCCTGTTTGATCACTATGTATTATTTTAGGCAAATATTGAGCTAATCGATTAGCCATAGCTTTTGCTACAATTTTATAATCTACATTTAAGAACGATATTGGTCAATAAGAAGAAGCCTGTAAAGGATCTTTATCTTTTTTTTGGTATAACTGTAATTATTGCATTGGAACAAGACTCGGGTAATCGAAAAGTGTCATAAATTTGTTGTAAAACATCCTTATATATCGGAAATATATCAGCATATAAAGTTTTATAAAACCCATCTTCACCAGTGCCTTTCCATTTGGCATATCTCTTATCGCCGTTTCTATTTCCTTTTCTGTAAAGGATTTATCTAACTCCTGTCTATCTTCTTGATTCAATTGTGGCAATTTAATATTTTTCAAAAAAGAATCTATAGCATCCTCAGTTACATCTTTACATTCTGAAGTATATAATTTTTTATAAAAATTACAAAATTCCTCATTAATTTCCTTTTGACTAAAAGTAATACCCGATTTCTTTCTAATTACTGGTATAATTCTAGATAATTGTTCCTTTTTTAACTGCCATGACAGAACTTTATGAGCTTTCTCACACCATTCATAAAATTTATGTTTAGTTCGGTTCATTAAACATTCAAACCGATAAGTTTGTAATTCATTATATTTAAATTTTAAATTAGTTAACTGATTCTTTTGCATTTCAGTAGCATTTTTTTTGAAATTCTTTTTCAGTAACAGTTATCTTTTTCTCTAAATCTTCAATCTCTTTAATTCTCTCTTTCTTTACTTTAGAAGCATATCTAATTATTTGACCTCGTAAAAAAGCTTTCATTGCATCCCATAAAACAAATTGACTAGAAACAGAATTACTAATAAAAACCTCTCAATTTGTTGTTTTAAATAACTAATAAATTCCGTTTTTTGCAGTAACATAGTATTGAATCTCCATCTTGGAGCTCTCTGAACATCCTGTGAACTCTGATATTTTAATAATAATAATGAATGGTCCGAAACCAGTCTTGCCTTATAATCCACAGATGTAACCCTATCCTGCAAATGTGCTGAAATTAAAAAATAATCAATTCTAGAAAAAGAATTATGTCGTGACGAATAAAAAGAAAAATCTTTCTCTGTAGGATTAAATCTTCGCCAAATATCAACTAAATTCAAATCTGACATCATATTAGTTACTTGAACTGCCATCTTCGATTTCTTAATTACTCTTGGATACTTGTCCAATAAAGGCTCCAATACCACATTCAAATCTCCCCCATTCATCACATTAGAATTTGATTGTCCAAGTAATAAAGACATATCGACAACAAAAGCTGTATCCTCAACATTCGGAGCATAAACATCAAGCAAAGTCCAAGTTTCATTAAAAATTGTACAGTTCAATTTTAATAATCTTCCACCATTTTTCTCTTCATTTTGTAACTGAAATGGTAAATTCTTGTGCACCAAAATTGCCACTCCTTTTGCTTTTGAATTAAATGAAGAATAAAAAACTTGTCCAACCCATTCACATTTGAGTTTCAAATGTTCCTTATCTGTCAAATGAGTTTTCTGTAAAAAAGCCACATCAACTTTTATTTTTTTTAAGTAATCAAGTACTTTCTTACGCTTAATGGGATTATTTAAACCCTGGACATTAAAAGAAGCAAACTTCAATTTAGACACTCCTTACAACAACTCAACACAAGAAAAAAAAGAAAAGAAAGTAAAAAAAGAAGAAACCTCCCAAAAGAAAAAAAACCCTTCCTCTTATTCCCTCTTAAAACTACAATCAAAAACAAATAATAAAAAAGAAAAAAAAAATTATTTAAAAAATAGTAATAAAAAAAAACTTCACTCCTTAACCCAAAAATTAAGAAAAAAAAACAGGCAGGAGGTTACTATTACCCCCTCCTGTTTAAACTGCACAATGCAGTAACTCCCACAAAATACTGGGTGTGAGAGAACTCACATGTAGCTGACAACTTCTGGAAAATAGTGCCCACCCAGTTCCCTCTCCCAACTCCCATTTCATATTGAACTATCATTAATGATTAAGGTCTTTCAAAAAAAAAGATATATTATTTTTAAAATCAATTTTATCACTTCGACCACCATTGTTTCCATTTCTTCTTGGAATCTGATTCCCATCTTGTATCTCCACTCTCTTTGGAGACTGAGGAGGACTACGTCGTTCTTGAAATTGCGTGATCGGTAAAGATTGAGCAAAGTCCATAGCTTCTTTAGGATTATCAAAAAACTTTGGCTGATATCCATCCTGAAAAATCTTCAATACTGCAGGGTACCTAAAAGTTGCCTTGTATCCTTTTTTCCACAACAACTCTTTCACAGAATTAAATTCACGTCATTGAAACATAATTTTTTGACTCAAATCTGGATTAAAAAAAAACACAATTATTCTGGACCATCAAAGGAGATCTATTTTGCTGAGCGTTTCTAATAGCCACACGTAAAATTGTCTCTCTATCACAATAATTTAAACAACAGACCAGAACAGGTCTCGGATTCTGTCCTGAAAAAGGTTTCCTTCTTAAAGCTCTGTGAGCACGTTCCAATATTAAACCTTCAGGGAACTTATCTTGCCCTAACACTCATGGAATCCATTTGGTAAAGAATTTTCTTAGATCTGGCCCTTCTATATCTTCTGGCAAACCAACAATTTTTACATTGTTCCGTCTAGATTGGTTCTCCAAATAATCAACTTTTTTTGCTAGATTTTTATTCTGAATCTGCAATGTTTCAATTATTTTGATTACATCTTGCAGTTGGTCTTGTACATCAACTAAACCTTGATCACACATATCTAGTCTTTCAGTGGTTTCAAGTTTAAATGCTCCATAGTTGAGTATTGATATTCACCAATTCATTAAGCTTAGAATAGACCTGGGTCATAGAGCTACCGAGCTGTTTCATTGAAGAATACATCTTAAATTCAAGATTCTTAACAATCATATCAGCAAAAGTAGATTCAGACATGGTAGGATCCTGCTGTTTCTGAAAACCAAAGAGTCTTCTGTCCCTTCCCTTGGTTTAGCAGCCTTTCTTGCAGTATGGCTCCGTGTAGAAACTCCTGCCACAGCCCCCTCAGCAATATCAGGAGGCTGATAATCAGGGTTATCCTTATCCTTAAGCCATATGTCATCAAAAGCCTCCATGATATCCATACCTGGGGAAAATGTCATGACTGGTGGTGCATTTCGCAGCGCCACCGCTATATCAATTGGAGGTCGGCTCTTTAACTCTCCAGCTGGCGGCGCCCCAGCTGATTCAGCTGTCAAAGTCTCGGTGACAGCGCTCACAGCGGGCGTTGTCTGAAATACACGCACCCGGCCAGCCCTTTGTTCTAAAGGCTGCCGAGTGCCAACTTTAGAGAGCCCTACCGGTACAGAGCGGAGCTCCAGTGCTGAATCCTGCACTTCTTCTCCTGGATCCTTTCCACGCTGAGTCCTGGCTTCTTGTAAACAGGTAGGCTCAGATAATTTCGGGAAATGTAATTTTTTAACAATCTGTTGGTGTTTTCTTTTACTTTTTTTTAACAAATGTACCATTAGATATTAATTCAACATCTCTTACTATTTTAAAACTTTTTAAAGAATTTTAACAGGCACTTAGAAACAAAACAATAAATCAGAGTCAGGAGAGGAGTGGAACGCACGTCTGTTCCTTACGCCATCTTGCCACGCCCACCGGTTGTCAGGATATTTGTACTTACCAGCGTCGTCTTGAAGATACAATAGGCCAGTCGGTACTTGTGCCAGCTGCCAAGGCCCCAACTGGCAGCCGTTTTTTAAAATTTCCTGCCTTTTTTCTCTAATAGATAAATGGCGGGACACATTTATGGGCTTTTTGTCCCATTGGCGATGGTAAAAACACCATTTTCACCGCCTGTCCATGCATTCATCCTTCTTTAACTGAACTGCAGATATAGGAGGCTTGTAGGACACGGGAGATGGATCTACTGATCAAAGCGGCTGTTTGTGAGCAGACACTTGCGTTGGAGAATGATCGAGCCTGTCAGCCTCCCACGCTACATCATGGGGATGGCAGAAATCCATGTTAACGATTGGTATTGTGACACGACCTGGGAGTTTGGACAGGAATAGAGTCTCAAAAAGTAAACAATAAGAATGGCCATCTGCTAATACGAGCATCTCATTCATTAGATCACTCAGGCCCTCCATATTTAAAAGCTCATGTCTAGTCAATTCCAGGAAAAATAGGCAGAACCTGGTTTAACTGCAGCCATGGTGGCAGCAGCTGCTGTCGTCGTGTCCATGATCACTGGAGATTCAAGCTTCGGCTGAATCTTGCATTCGGCGGGTCACCATTTCTGGCGGCAACTTCAGTACAGCTACTAAAGTCATATACATTCCCATGTTAGTCAACACAAGACTGCTTTATTCAAATTTACAGACTTCTTTTATATACCGCTTAACTTGTCAGGGAAGATATTACAGCGGTGCTCAGGCAAGAGACTGGAGGTCTCATCGAGGGAGGCAGTGTGGGTAAAACTAAAAAATAAGAAGGGTGAGGTTACTATTATAGGGGTACATTATAGTCCGGCAAATGGGAAGGGAGAACTAGAAGAGCAAATGTGCAAGGAATTAGCTGACATCTGCAGTAGGAATAGGGTGGTGTTGGTTGGGGATTTCAATTTTCCTAACATCGATTGGGAAGCACAGTCAGTGAGAGGGCAGGATGGCTTAGAGTTTATACAATGTGTTCAGGACTGCTTTTTGCAGCAGTACGTGGAGATGCCCATTAAAGGGGGGGCAATGTTCGATCTGTGGTTAGGGAATGAAATGGGATGGTTAACTGGGTAAGCAAATATGCAGATGATATGAAAATAGGGAGAGTGGTGGATGGTGAGGAAGGTTTTCTTAGATTACAGGATTTAGTTTGTTTGGAAAAGTGGACTGAAAGATGGCAGAAGGAATTTAATGTCGACAAGTGTGAGGTGCTGCATTCCAGAAAAAATAAGCAAAATAAGACATATGCAGTTAAGAGGAGGGCATCGAGGAATGCAGAGGAACAGAGGGATCTTGGAGTTACGGTACAGAGTTCCTTGAAGGTGGATTGCCAGGTAGACAGGGTGGTTATGGCAAACTGGCCTTCATATATCATAGCATAAAGTACAGCTGGAAAATGATGCTGCGATTGTTGAAGGCATTGGTGAGGCCAGGTTTGGAGTATTGTGTTCAGTTCTGGTCTCATTTGTCAAAGGAAGGATAGAGATAGGTGGAGAGAGTGCAGAGAAGATTTACAAAAATGTTTCTTGGCTTACATCATCTAGAATCCAGAGAAAGATAAAGGAGACTGGAGGGCTCATCGAGGGAGGCAGTGTGGGTAAAATGAAAAAATAAGAAGGATGAGGGTACTATTATTGGGGTATATTATAGGCAGCCAAATAAGACATGGTGAGACATGATTAAGAGTTTGCTATCGATCCATGGAACCAGCAGGTTTAAATTAAGCCCTGTGAATGTCCTGCACCTACCCGCAGAAGACACCACAGATCAACGTGCCGTTCCTTGGCATGCAGCACCGTGCACGTGTGGTCCATTAAATTGGTGAGTGTCCAGTGGTCTGTTTTATGGTATTGCACGACGTCGCAGAACCGCTTCACCGACGGTTCACAACGTGGGCTGTGTGCCCGCTTGGCCCTCAACATATATTTATTTAGATTATTCATTTGGTAATTATGTGCTGCATATTGTGTGCTTTTGTGCAGGCACCATGGTAGTTTTGTCGGGGTACAACCCAGTGCATCACTCCATGGATTCACAGAATATTACAGCACCGATACAGGCCCTTCAGCTTTTCTAGACTGTGCCAAACTCTTATTCTGCCGTGTCCCACTGACCAGCAACCTGTCCATCACCCTCCATCTCACTCGTATCCCTGAACTTGTCCAAACACTTCAATGCTAACATTGAGCTCACATTTCCTCATGCAGCTGGCAGCTTGTTCCACTTTCCTACCACCTTGTGTGGAGAAGCTCCCCCTCATGTTTCCACTAAACTTTTCCCCTTTCATCCTTCGCCCATGTATTAAGGATTTCTCCAAGAGGCAGAGTCTCAAGAAAACAACCTCTATCCTCAAGGACCCTCACCACCCAGACCAGGCCTTCTTCACACTGTGATAACCAGGGAAACAGGTCCAGGAGCATGAAGACGAACACCCAATGGTACAAACACAGCTTCTCCCCCTCTGCCATCAGATTTTTGAATGGATAAGGAACCACAGTCACTCCCTCACTTACTCTTCATTTTGCACAAATGGATTTCTTTTTTTTTTAAATGTAATTTAGAACAATATTTGCACCTGTATTGTTGCCACAAAACGACAAATTTTCTGACATGTTCATCACAATAAATTTTTAATTCTGAACACTGCGCGTACATCAGAAAACAATCATAGCCCTGGATTAGTGGAGTCGACTCGTTGATCAGCACATCTCTCTGGATGGAGGGGTAAAGGATAAACAAGACGAAGATGATGCCGTCACTGTGAGGTACAATACCACAGCTGCAGAGAATCTGAAATGAAGGAATGGTGAAAATACTTGTTTTTGGATCAATGTGACAAAATTTGACCTGACAAAAGAAAACAAAATTGTTTTGCCCTGCCAGAACTCTCTAGATCAGGGGTGTCAAACTCAAATTCACAGAGGGCCAAAATTAAAAACTTGGACTAAGTCGAGGGCCGAACTCAATATTTATTGAAAATTTTCAACAACATCTGCATGTGTTCTCTTCTTTCAACATATGTAATGCTGTGTCCATTTTGGCCTGCATCAGGACTCAGCATTTCCTGCTCACTCCTCAGGCTCTAGGCCTCTATTCACCCTCGACCCACCATCCCTCTACCTGACCAGTCCTTTACCCAACCTCTACTCACCCCTCACTCCACTCGCTCTGCCTCTACCTACCCCATCCTATACATGCCCCTCTACTGCCTCACCCCTCAACCTGTTCCTCCCTCTACCCGTCTCTCACCCTCTAATCACCCCTCCCCTACTCGCCCTGCCCCTCTCCTTTTACCTCTTCCCTATCCACCCCTCCTTCTACTCATCCCTCCCTCTAACTGCCCCACGCACCACAACTTCCCCTGCCCATTACTCCTCACCTACACCCTCTGCCCACCCCTGCTTACCCACCCACTCAGGCCAATCAGCCTTTGCGGGCAGCCACCATCTCTCTCTTCATATGCAGGGCCGAATCAGCCGTCCCTGGGGTCCGCGCGGGTGCAAGCGCTGAAGGCCGTAGCGACCGGGAGAAGTGCGCTTGTGCTGTGGAAGGGCCGTCCGGTGCCAGTTGCGCGGGGCTCGCGCTGCCCGGGGGCCGTGCACAGCCTGCCATGCCCTTCGCGCTGACAGGAAATCACAGGCGCTTGCCAATCCGCAGCACTGCTCGACAGATGGGAGAAGTGACTGGTTGTGCGGGGAGCCTTCCAACCGGCTTGCCGGCTGATGACATCGACAGACTTCTCGTGTTACAATTTCTCGTGTTACAATGGGGAAGGATGTGCAATGAAGGGGGAGGATGGTGGGGGTGACATTACCAAAAAACAGCATCGGTGGGCCACCTCTAATACATTTTTGAAATGATCTTGCGGGCCAAATATAATTATATCGCGGGCCAAATTTGGCCCGTGTGCCAGAGTTTGACATGTGTGCTCTAGATCAAGGGCACAATAAAATAGTCCAGAAGCCAACATTATGAAATTGAACAGAGAAGTTATACCAATTGGCAGCAAGAGTTAAAACACAGTTACATGATTCCATGAAAGTGGTGTCACAGGACGACAGGGTTCTAAAGACAGCTTTTGTCACCTTGGCCTTCATTAATTAACATATTGAAAATAAGAGTTGGGAAGTTATGGTGAGGTTGGATAAGATGTTGGTGAGGCCACATTTGGAATATTGTGTCCAGTTCTGATCGCCTAGCTACAAGAAGGGTATTAGTAAGATTGAAACAGTGCAGAGAAGATTTACTAGGAAGCTGCCAGATCTTCAGGAGTTGAGTTACAGGGAAAGGTTGAACAGGTTGGGACTTTAATCCTTGGAGTATAGAAAAATTGAGTAAGAGATGGCTTAAAGTGGCATATGAATGGGAAAAAAGGCTGAGAAAGACTGCCGAAGACCCAATTAATAAGGAAAAATTTTCCTTGAGAAAAGTTGTCATTGGCCCATTTCCTCGGGAGTTATGAAACCTCGCACAGAACAAGTCAATGAGGTACACTTAAAACAGTGGTTTTCAAACTTTCTTTCCACTCACCTCCCACTTTAAGTAATCCCTTACTAACAGAGCACTTCTGGCATAAGGATTAAGTAGAATATGGTGCGGAGGGTGGGGGTGAGGGTGGGGTGGAAGAGGAGTTTGAAAATCACTGCTCTAGATGAAAAGGTTTCTCCATCTCAGTTTTAAGCAGACATCCTTTTATTCTGAGGTTGTGCCCACTGGTCCTAAACTCTCCCAGTACTGGCAACATCCTCTCTCTCCAGCCCTTTCACTCGTCATCAGATTTCAATGAGGTCCTGCCTCATCCTTCTAAACTCGGGCGAGTACAGGCCCAGAACCATCAAATGCTCCTCAAACATTATTCCTCTCATCCCCAGGATCATTCTTGTAAACCACCTCTGGGCCATCACATCCTCTCTTAGAAATGGGGCCTAAAATTGCTCACAACACTTATTAGATCAGAACAACCAGAAGGAGGTCACGGGAGGGGAAGCCAGCTGCAGGGCTGCCTCGAGTCCCTGGATTGGATCGTGTTCAAGACCTCACCTGAGGAACTGAATGACTGCACCAGGACCATAGCGAACTTTATCAAAACAGCTGTGGACAAGGGTGTCCCCACCAAATTGTTCAGGGAGTTTTCTCAACCAGAAATCGTGGATGAACAACAATATCCAAAATTGCTGAGAGCCAAATCACAGTTTGGAGATACAGATACACAAGGAGCCAATACGAACCATGGAAAGCCATCTCGCAGGTGGTGGAGATTCAGCACGAGAATGGAAACAACAAACGATACCCATCAGCTGTGACAGGGGCCTAAATGACATAAAGTGCTGCATAAACAAATCTGGTGCAGTGGGAGGCAGCAAAGCCTCACTCCACATGAACTCAATGCCTTCTACACCTGATATGACCACTAGTACAGGGAAGAACCATCGCACATCCCCCCTCCCCCACTACATCTCTTGATGATCTGCTGCTATCAGTAACCAAAGATGACAATATGGGCTGCCTTCAGGAGAGTGATTCAAAGGAAAGGATCAAGCCTGGATGGAGAACCCAGCAGAGGACTGATAACCTGTGTTGACCAACTGGCCATGGATATCTTCAACATCTCACTCCGACAGGGAGTGGCACCCACCTGTTTCAAATAGGCATCAAACATACCAGTTCCAAAGAGAGGGATAACCTGCCTAAATGATGATTAACGAGTGACACTCACATCCAGTGATGAGGTGGATTGAGGGGCTGGTGTTGAAGTACATCATCTCCTGTCCGAGGGGCGACATGGATCGATTCCAATTTGGTTAATGCAGTACCAGACCTATGGCAGATGCCATCTTCACTGGCTCTGCCAAAACCCTGAAATACCCAGACGACAAAGGTGCATCCATCAGAATGCTCTTTATTGATGAGAGTTGGCATTCCATACCATCCTCCCATCAAAGCTGATGAGGAAACTACAAAGTCCTGGGACTCCATAACATACTGTGCAATTGGATCCAGAATTTCTTCTCCTCCAGACCCCAATTAGTGTGGATTGGCAAGAACAACTCTTCCAAAATCTCCATCAGCTCCCAAACACCAGAGGGTTGCATATTTCACCCCTGCTCGACTCGCTTTACATCTACAGCTGCATGGCTTGGTATGACGACACCATCTACAAATTCACTGACGATAGCACAGTCATGAGCTGCATGAGGAGGGCAACGAGTCAGCATTCAGGAGGGAGATTGAAAACAGGGTTCAATCGCGGACCAACAACAACCTCGCACTCAATGCCACCAAAACCAAGGAGCTCATTATCGACTGTAGGAAGAAAAAGAGATGGACATTGCCTGAAATGGAATGGTTTTGGTTTTCACACACACACACACACACACACACACACACACGCACACACACACATATATTTGTGCAGAGTGGAGTTAGAGTGAAGTAAAAAGTGTTGCTATTAATCTTTACCAAAGAAAATTATTGTTTGAAGATGCCATTGTCTTCGTGAATTATCATGGACCGATTTGTGTGAATATTAATCTTTAAAGTTACAATAGTTTATATATATTATCAAGTTATTTTGTGGGTTGGATTCAGGGTCACACACACAATCCTTTGAGATGCCAGAAGGCAAGCCATGTACGCAGATGAAACGTCTGCTCATTCTGCATCCGAAACCGAAAGAGGAAAACCTTCATGACGGTCCTTGAGATACTGGAGTGTTTGCTTTATTAAAAATGGAAGAATTTGTGTCGTCAGGAAAGACTGCTGATCAAATCGAGAGACCATCTGTTGATTATCTGTGTTCTTAAAATTGAAACTAAGTCAATAGAGTGCTGAGAGATGGCAGCTGTTCGAATAAGCGAGTTCTTGATTCAAGGCTGGAGTCCATTGGCTCACGATTCATACTTTTGAAGAGGCTGAATGGCCTTCAAAGGTAGAAATGATGGCACGTGACATGGGATGAGCCATTCTGGAGAAACATTACAAATGAGAGGCAGAAGTTGTTGTCCATGCTGTGGGGAAGAGAGGATTGAAGATACAGTTGTCAGAGAAGGTACAGTTACATTGTCTTCTCATTTTACCTGCAGTAACAAGTTGATTTTGAAGGAGGAAGACCATTTCTAACCGTCTCTTTGAGATCAAGAGGGCAGCCTCGTTGTGACCGTGGAAATGGCCACTTTTGATGAATAAAGCCAAAGTAATCTTGCATTTGCAACATAACCATTTTTAAATGGTGACTTAGTTCAGCCCTTGACTGGGTTGATGAAATCTTGGTGGAAGAAAATAGCCACTCCACTGTCTCTTTGAAAAGAGAACAGATTCATCATGTGGAACAGATTCTGAAACCCTGCAAGAGAGGAAAATAAACTCTTGCAGAGTAAGTTTCAGAGCAATGTTTCTTCATCCAAGAAATTCAGACGAGTTTGAAAGAGGACTGATGACAAGGTTTCAAAATCTTTCTGTTGCTTTTGAGCCACAATTTAAAGAAATCTACAGGGTGTCAAATGACTCAAATCCAGATACAACCCTTCACGAATTGAGGTCTTCCAGCTCTGTTGGGTTAAACCAGCGAAAGATGAGGGGGTAAAGCCACAGGGTTAGAGAGAATCAGCAGGTCAAACAGGCATAGAGCAAAGAGAAAGAGACATCAAACACATTGTGGGTTTGTCCCTTCATCAAGGAAAGATGAGGAAGAGAAGGTCAGAAATGGGACCATTAAATTGTGGGGGTGGAGGGCAGGAGGAAGCCAACACACACAGAGAGGGGACGAGCACCCCCCTGCCCTGCTCCCCCCTGCCCTGCTCCCCCCTGCCCTGCTCCCCCCTGCCCTGCTCCCCCCTGCCCTGCTCCCCCCTGCCCTGCTCCCCCCTGCCCTGCTCCCCCCTGCCCTGCTCCCCCCTGCCCTGCTCCCCCCTGCCCTGCTCCACCCTGCCCTGCTCCCCCCTGCCCTGCTCCCCCCTGCCCTGCTCCCCCCTGCCCTTCTTCCCCTCCCCTCCCCTCCTGACCCAGCCTCCCCCTCGCCCTCCAACTCCCCCTTCACCCTCCCCCTTACCCCTGCCTGGCCCCGCCCCTCCCCTCCTTGACCTGCCCCGCCCCCTCCGGGCTCCCGCCCCTCCCATCCCCCTCCCTCTCCCTCATCCCCCTCCCCTCCCCGCCCCCTGCACCGACGCCTCGGCTCCACCCAAACACCCCGCCGGTACCGGCCACTCCCGGGTGGGGCCCGGCGGGCTTGCGGGTCGCCCGCTTTCCCTGGACCGCGCGGCTGAGGAAGGTCCCGGCGCTGCCGCCAACTTACTCCCTTTAGGCCCGTGGCGACGGACCCCGAGCAGACGACGCCGCCGCCAACGTCCCGCCTCCTCACAGCAAGAGCCAATCAGCCCGCGAACCCGCCCATCAATCCAACCCGACTTCAGCGTCCAATCCAATAGCGGCCTCACCGGATCAACCCATTGGCTCGCGCAACTGAAGCAACCAATCAGCGAGCGATCGAGCACACAGGTGAACCCAATCAGCATCGCAAGACAGAAAACAGAGGCAGTGGAAGGAGCAGGAGACCTTTCGGCCCTTCCACTTTCAACTACCCCAACAACTCAATCAAATCTTTGGGAAACACAGGATCACTTTGTCTTGGCTCCAGGATTCCTCTGATCTTAAGAAATACATTGTACCCCAACTGCAAGGGAGACTATTTATTATCAAACTTTCCTTTATATTTATTCCCGCTTCCAATTTAATGGAGGACACAAGTGGTTGTGTCAGCCAGCTGGACCGCTTCGGGGAACCTCATGGAGCAGGCAATCATGGTGAGAAGGTAACTCGTCCTGAGGGAGGCCGGTAGTGACCCTACAATGTCATTGTAGATGTGGCTGAACCTATGTGGTGCTGGCTAGAATGTCTGGCATGGTGCCTTCACGTATGTCTGTATTTTGGTCATCTGGCAGAGTGTGCAGGCCTTGGCCCACTGACAACCTGTTTCTGAAGGATCAGCAAGACCAACCGATTGACCAGCATTTTGACAGTACTGATGGCCGGGTGCGTCAGATTGTGCACCTCATCATAAAACTGCCATCTCAATGCTGTCGGCACGATGAGGTGGGGTTTACCATTGGAATGTCGCAGAGGAGCGTCTACTTACCAGGATCGATGTTAACATCCTCCAGCCTGAGCCTGGACATTGCTCTCTTGCTTGCAAGGATCTCAGGGTCATCCTGCTGTCCCCTGCCGAGGGCTAAGTAGTCTATTCACTGAAACAGGGCCTGGATAGACTTGATTGCGGGGATGGGGCAGTGCGTCACCCACGATGTGTTGAATGTCTGTAGTGAACACCGACTCATATGAGAGGAGTCGCTGCTGCTTGGCCGACCACAGGTCCAACACTTTATGGAAGGCAAAAGTTAATGGCTTCTGGTCCATGAAGACACTGAATTGTCTACCTTCCAAAAATACCTTAAGTGCCTTACTGCCAGGTACAGCACCAATTGCTGTCAGTCAAAGACGCCGTATTTGAGTTCAGGTGGCCAGAGGTGTCTGCTAAAGAAGGACAGGGGCTGCCATTCCCCTTTGATGAATTGCTCCAGAGCACCCCCTACTGCTGTGCAGGAAGCATCTACTGTGAGAGTTGTGAGTGTCTCTAGCCTGGCGTGTACCACAAGGATTGTGTTGGCCAGTGCGTCCTTGGCCTTCTGGAACGCCTCCAAATCCTATTGTCTCAGGTAATGTCTTTACCTTTCTCCGCATAATGAGGGCCACGGGGGGGGGCGTGGCAAGATGGCGTAAGGATCAGACGTGCCTTCCAGTCCTCTCCTGACTCTATCTTAATGTTTTGTCTAGAAATGCCCGTTAAAATTCTTTAAAAGTTTAGATAACTTCAGTGCTGTTAATTTAACTTATGATGGTAAAATTGGTGGAAAAGAGCAAAAAAAAACGACAACAGATTATCAAAAAACTACATTTTCCAAAAGTTCAAGTTTTGGAGCCTACCTACAGGAAAGACATTGAGACTCAGGCTGAAATGGATCCCAGGAGAAAGGTACAGCTTTCGGATGTAGAGTTCAATATTACATCGGTAGAGCCCTCTAAAGAGGGCGCCAAACAGCCTTTAGAACAAAGAGTTACTCAGGTTCGCACATGTGCAGTAGCATCTGACGGCAATGTTATGAATGAACCACTTGTAGTAACATCAGTTGAAGTACCGGCTGGGGAAAGGCATTTGTCAACTGTAGCGGTGGCACTGCAAACTGCACCTTTTGAGATAAAAGAACCTATACAACTTGATGGACTGGGGAACACCCCGGCCAGCGTCCTCCAGTCATTGCAGGAGAGGCTGTGGCTGGGGTTTCCACACGCAGCTATACTACAAGGAAGGCAACCAGAATGAAGGAAGCAAAAGAAAACCCTTTGGTTATGCAGAAGAAGCAGGAATCTGTTGAGCCAGGATCTCTTCCAATCGAAAAGATTCTTTTGAATTTTGAATCTAAATTATCTTATACAATGCAGGGATTATCCAAGATTATGACTGAACTTGGTACTAGGTTTAATACTCTGTGGTGAAAATACATTCTCAACAGATGGCTGAGTTTGGAGCTTTTAAGCTTGAAGTGAGAGATAAATTTAATTCGTGTGAAGAAGATATAGACGAAATACGAGATCATGTTTCAGATGTGACCAAAATGGTCAAAGACTTACAAACTCAAAATAAAAATTTGGTGAAAAAGTTTGATTATTTGGAAAACCAATCCAGACGGAACAATATAAAGATTATTGGTTTGCCGGAAGGTATGGAGGGACCAGACCCAAGAAAATTTTTTACTGAAAGGATTCCGCAGGTGCTGGGTCAAGAACATTTCCCGGAAGGTATAATACTGGAACTTGCTCACAGAGCCTTGCGTAGAAGACCTATTTCAGGTCAAAGTCCAAGACCTGTTTTGGTTCGTTGCTTGAATTATTACGACAGAGAAATAATTTTACGAGTGGCTATTAGAAATGCACAACAGAGAAAATCACCCTTGATGATTCAAAATAATCGAGTTTTCTTCAATGCGGATTTGAGTCAAGAAGTTATGTTACAATGACGGGAATTCAATCCTGCTAAAGAGTTGTTGTGGAAGAAAGGTTATAAGGCAACCTTTAGATATCCAGCTGCTTTGAAGGTTTTTCAAGATGGTTACCAACCAAAGTTCTTTGATTCTCCAAAGGAAGCTATAGCATTTGCTCAAGAGCTGCCAATTACTCGGTTTAAACAGAGACGTAGTCCGCCGCAATCTCTAAGGAGACAAGAGATGGAAGAAAAGAGCCGTGCTCCAAGAAGGAATGGTTGTAATGGTGACTCGGCAGTTGGAGCTGATTAAAAGAAGAGTTGTTCGTTTTTTTTAATGTTGTTTTTTAAAAAAAGGAATATTAAATTATGATGATGTTAGTTTAAGATGAAGTGAGAATTGGGGGAGAGAACTGGATGGGCACTATTTCCTGAAAGTCATCTGCTACGTGTGAGTTATCTCACACCCATTTTTTTTGGGAGTTACCGCATTGCGCGGTTTAGATGGCAGGGGGTATTTTTAACCTCCTACCTGTTTTTTTTATTAAAGAGTTAAGGGTTTTCTTTTGTGTTTATAAAAAAAAAAGCATAAGAAAGTATTTGATTGTTTAAAAAAACTAAAAATTCATGTGGTTTTTTTCGTAAAGTTTATTCAGTAGATAACGAATATTTGAAATTTAAATGTGAATGGGATGGATAAGTTTTTTTTAATATATTTTCTTTAACTTTAAAGTGAAAGGAGTGGTAATTCTGGTGTATATTATTTTGCTATTTTAGTTATAGAACGAAGGGAATAATGGTGAAAGTTATAAATTGAATTGTACAATTCTTAATGAGGCTTGAATTTTGTTTGTGGTTTATGCTCCATTTGTTGAAGATATAGATTTCGTTGTAGATGTGTTTTTATTATTTGGATATCTGAATTTTAACGTAATGATTGGGGATATTTAAATGTGGTATTGGAGATTTTATTCAATAATTATTCAAGATTAAAATGGAAAAATGGTGGAAGAATACCAAATTTGAATTGTACAATGTTTAATGAGGTTGGAATTTTGTTTTAAGATGGCAGTTTATGTGACTAATATGATGATAGATGTGAAGTTAGTTGATATTTAGTGAAGGTTTATCTCTATAAAGTTTTTTTTTTCATCTTTTTTTTCTCATGCTACAATTTTTTTTAAGAATTGATTATTGTTTAAGAATTTTTGATAGACAATGTTACTAATTTTACTAATTTTTTATATTAAGTTTGAGTTAATTATATGTTTCATCTTAACTCTTAAATATATGCATTTAAGTTTGATTTAAATATGTTTTTTAAGTCTGATATCTTAGTATTAATTACTTTTCTTTTTGTTAGTATTTTAATCGGTTATGTTTTTGTTTTTTTTTGTAAGTGGGTTTTTTTCTCACATATATTATTAGCTTTATTAATTCTTCACTCTTTAGTTTGGGGGAAGGGGGTTGGACTAATTTGAGTTGGGTTATTAATGTGTAATAATTATTAGGGAGGGTATAGTTTATTTAGATTACTGATACTGTATTGTAATTTTATTATTTTGTTCTTAATTTTTTAAATGTAATTCTATATGTTATTCATGTTATAAAATCTTAAATAAAGTTTAAAAAAAAAAAGGATGTCGGCCACTACCGGTATGAATCGGTGATAAAAATTAATCGTACCAGTGAATTCTTGCAGCCCCTTCATTATGTGGGGTTTGAGGAAGCACTTAACAAACTCTACCTTTTCAAGCAGGGTTTAGTTCCGTGCCTGTTGATTTGACCCCCAAGGAAGTCGAACGTTTCCAACCTGAACTAGCACTTAGCAAGGTTTATATAGTAAGTCCAAATTCCCGCAGCCAGGCGCACAGTCACATTAGATGGTCTCTGTTTAGCTTCATGCCACCACTTTGACATTTTGTGGTTACTGCCACCCTCTGCTGTTGGAGAATATCCTCCTTGGTCTCAGCCCCTCAATGTAACTAAGAACCCCTAAAATGCCCCTAATGTTTTGGCCTTCATCACTACTCCTGGCAAGGCATTCTTGACACCCACAACTCTGGGTAAAAGAAAATACCCCTGATATCTCCCCTAAATCTTCCTCCCTTTGCTTTAGACAGATGTCTTCTAGTGTTTGCTACTCCCATCTGGGTTTCAGGCAAACTGAAGGCCATCTTTCACCGAGTTTCTGGTTTTCCAGCAGTTCTGGATGTCTGTCTCTGGATGCTCTGCTCCGTGGACCACCCCGCAGTATCCCATCTAGTCCTAGAGTCTCTGTGTCAGACATTCTCTGCTGACCACTGCCTGATGGCTTTGTGGTCAAATGTGTTTGTCTATGAAGCCGTTCCCAGGAAGGTAAAGGGGCAAAGTCCTGCTGACTGGAACATTGTGCAGCACCAGGGCCAGGCCAATCTTTCGCAACACCTGAGCCAGGTAGAACCTCAGCACAGAGCAGCATTTGGTGCCCTTGCACTTTGGTTGCAAGCACAGCCACACACAATTATGGCCATGCTGGTTACACCCTTGTCCCCATTGATTGACGACGTACACGGTCCTTCTCCAGACTCTATCCATTTTGGACCCCAACATGAATAGGAAATTTGTTTTGGGAATTGACAGGGTGGTGGTGTGGGGATGGGCCAAACCTGGCCCACGTGCAGCAGGACCGAAAGCTCCTTGCACATTGCACCTGATAATCAGGTTTTACCCGAATGACAGAGATGGGCATCTCTGTGGTTCTCCCTGTCTCCTGGACCTAGGGGTCTTTGTACTGCTCCCCATCTCCTTAAGTTGGTGCTTTGTTCTCCACCACCCCCACAAGAAATACAAGACCCCTGGTTGGAGGGCAGAGGCGCAGAGAGATCAGTGAGAACACGGGTAGTTTCAACAGGGTGGGGTCCATCCAGGCGCCTGATAACAGGAGGAACCAAGTGGGAAGGAGGATGCAGGACATTCGATAGCAGGACATTGCGAGAGAGTGGATTCCTCGAACTCTTCAGGGGAGAAGGCGCTGGTCGATCCATCGGTTTAGGTGGGGCAGGGTATAGACGTGGCAGCTGACTGGAATTGTCAGCAGGTTACTGAGACCTGGGAAAGGAGGGGAAGGAGGGTGCAGTAGTGTTCTGAGAGTGCTGAGGGAGAGGCAACATGGGTGCCACCTCAAGGCAACGGTCCCCTGATTGTTTGCAATGATGAGCTATGTAAATAGACTCATAGATATCCAGCACGGAGCATCTTTGTCCCCCTGCCATCAGGAAGGAGATATGGAGGAATAAAAGCAGAGCAGCCAGGGAGGGAAATAGCTTCTTCCCACAGGCCGTGCGATTGACAAGGCAACATGAACTGGATGGCAGCTAAGAATGAAAAGGGTGAGAGGAATATGGACTGATTACAACAGCTCAGCTAGCAGGGGAGAGGGGCTGAAGGGACTGTTTCTGTTTTGTCTATCTGGACCAGCCTTTTGAGTTCAAGCTTTAAAAAACGCAATCATTTTTAAATTTAATATCAACGGTACAGAATGAATCAAGAGACAAGATGTCTGTCCAGCAGCAAGCGTCGAAGGCACTTCCTGAAACGGAGGCTCTGAAACCACAGGGAGGTTCTGGACGGAAAGAGGCCCAGCTTCTTCTGGAAGGAGGAGAGGAGAGGCATGGGAAATGCGGGGGAAGGGAAGGGGAGGGGAGGGGCTAGGCATGCCGTCCACCGTTCACCTCCCCTTTCCTCTACCCCGTTCCCCTCCCCTTACCACTGCCCGTTCCCCTCCCACATCCCCTCCCCACTTCCCTTCCCCAGTTCCCGTCCCCCGCTCGCCTCCCCCATTCCCCTCCCCCTTCCATTCCTCCTACTCCTAACCCTAACCCCTAACACAATCCTAAAACTAACCTTAACACTACCGATACCCCCTACCACCACTCCACGTCCCCTAACTCTACCCCCACTCCATCCACTAACCCTAAGTTTATTCCTACGCCTATGCCACCCCTAACCCCAACCCTAATGCTACCCACCATCCCCTAACCCCAAACCTCACTCCTCCTCTACCCCCTGCTCCTACCCCCTTCCCCTATACCTAACACAAGCCCACTTCCCCGAACTATAACCTAACCATAAGCCAAGATATAGCCCTACCCCATGTCTCCTAACACTAACCCTAATGCTACCTCTACAATGCTCCTATCCCTAACCCTAACTCTATCCAACTTCCCCAACCCAAAACTAAACCCTACCCCTATCCCTTACAACCTACCCCCTTTCCCTAACCCTACCTCCTACCCCTTCCCCATACCCGCATCCCCTACAACTACCCCCTTCCCCTAACCCTACCTCCTACCCCTTCCCCATACCCACACCCACTACAACTAGCCCCGACCCTATCCCTTACAACCTACCCACTTCCCCTAACCCTACCTCCAACCCCTTCCCCATCCCCGCAACCCCTACCACTACCCCCTACCCTACCCCTTACCACAACCCCTACCCTTACCCCCTTCCACTACCCCCTTTCTCCTACCCCCTTCCCCTCCCCCTCCTTCCCCTAGGTTAGGGGTAGGAAGGGGAAAGGGAAGGGGGAGGGGAAGGGGAGGAGGAGAAGGGGAGGGGAAGGGGGAGGGTTAGGGGAGGGGAAGGGGGAGGGGAAGGGGAGGGGGTAAGGGGAAGGGAAGGGGAGAGGGGAAGGGGGAGGTGAAGGGTGGAGGGCTGGGGTTAGGGCATAGGTGTGAGGGCAGGAGAAGGGGAAGGTGAGCAGGAGGGGGTTGGGATAGAGGATGGGTAGAGGAGAAGAGGGGAAGTGGGTGAAGGGACATGGAAGAGGCAGGGAATGGGGTTGGCAGGGCCAGAGGGAGAAGAAGGGGAGGGGTTCAGGCCATGATGATGTTTTCCGTCCTCTGTTCAGCTGGGATGCGAGGTTCTTCTGGACTTGTGTCTTGTCTCTGAGATCACTCCTTCTCCTGGGAAGAGAAATATGACTGATAGAGATACTGTCTCTGAGGCCTGATCACAATGACTTTGGAGGGTCCCAACTCTTCCCCCATCATCCCCCCTACCCCTGAACACTGGAGACTTTCCCCTTCCTCTGCTTTACCTGAGGAAGTCTGTTTTGGTGAAAACCACAGTCTCTCTCTGCAGAGCTCAGAGCAACATGTCTCCATCAGGCAACACCCTGGTTCTCCACGATATGGCAGCAAGATGCTAGACAAATCATGGATGGATCGGTCGAGACCGTTCAGCTGATCCATCTGAACCTACCCCACAACAATGTTACCCTCCGCTCCCTCACACCAGTACCCTCCATTTTTCTTTAATTCCTGTCCATATTAAAATCCTTTTCATGCCTTTTTTGGACCAGCCTCCGCTACTACCCCGGCAATGCATTCCAGCCACCCACTACATTCTGTGTGAATAAAATGTACCCCTCACGTCTTGCCTAAAGTTCCCTCAGCTCACCTTATTTAGACGTCCTCTGGTATTCTCGCCCTAGGAATGCACACAATATTCCAAGTGTGGTCTGACTAGAATTTTATACATCTGAAATGTTACCTCTCAGTTCTTGAACTCAATACCCTGACTCCTGAAGGCCAGCACACAATACACCATCTTAAACTCCCTCTCAATTTGCACAGCAAACTTGAGTGATTTATGGAGCAGGATCGAAATATTTCTCTGTCCTGCACACTGTTCATTATCCTGCCCTTAACCAAGTGCTCTGCCCACAAATTCTTGTAATCCATATTCAATAAAGATATTGGTCTATAAGAAGCTAATTTTAATGGGTCTCTAACCTTCTTTGGAATAACTGTTATTCGTGCCCTTGAAAATGGCTCTGGAAATAAACCTGGACCAGTTGCTTATTTAAGTACATCTGTATTTACAGGATTGAACTCCATCTGTCATTTCTCTGCAAACTGGATGACCTATGACAACCTTCTTCACTGTCTACAACATCTCTACCTCTGTGTCATCCACTGACGTACCCACCCTTCCACTCCCATCATCATTAATAAAAATCACAAAGAGCAGGGGTCCCAGAGCAGATCCCTTTGGAGATCCACTAGTCATTAATCCATCTACTACTACCGTCTGTTTTCTGCAGACAAGCCAATTCTGAATCCACACAGCCAAGGCGCCATGGATCCCATGCCTCCGGACATTCTGAATGAGGCCACTGTGGGGACCTTGTTAAGCACCTTACTAAAATCCTTGTGCAGCACATACAGTCCTTGACCTTCATCTATTTCCTTTGACACCTCCTCGAAAAACTCAATTTGACTCGTGAAGCAGGACCTGGTCCTCACTAAACTATCCATGAGTTTCCCCAGCATGTTTGGGCATTGCCCTCGGCCCCAGCACCTGCAGACTTCCTTACCAGTGCCTCCCTTACCCCTTCCCAGAGCTTCCACATCCATTACAACATCAAGCATTGCTGCCCAGTACAGGCCCTTTGGCCCATAAAGGCTATACTGACCTTTGTCAATGTTCTCCATACCTTTACCTATACCACACCCATAGGAACATAGGAAGTGGGAACAGGAATAGGACAAAAATGGCCCATCGAGCCTGCTCCACCATTCAATACGATCATGGCTGATCTAATTTATGACCTAACTCCACCTACCTGCCTTCTCGCCATATCCCCAAATTCCTCTATCATGTAAAAATTCTGTTCCCTTACATCCACATGCTCGTCTCAGAGACTTTTAAATGTACCTATTCTACCAGCCACTACCACTTTCTCCGGTGACGCATTCAAACCACTCACAACTCTCTGCATAAAAAAAAATCTCCCCTCACCTGAAGCGGATGCTCTCTGGGATTTGCACCTGATACTTTCGGAAAATTTGCTGGCTGTTCATTCCATCTAAGCCCCCTACAATCTTATTTAAAATAAGTTATTAAGCTGTGGAAGGGGCAAGTTGGGAGAGGGAGGAGGGGAGAGAACTGGTGTGGGAGGGGTGAGAGCTGCTGCGGAGGGGACAAGGCCGTGTTGGGGAGAGGGATCAGGACCGCGTTGAGGTGGTGAACGGGCAGACACTACCTGCCGAAATAAAGGAGCAATAAGAAGGCCATCTCGGGATCTACCAGCATCTTCTGGGGCTTGATGTCTTAATGGCAAACCCCCTGAGGATGGATGTAGGCCAGGCTCTGCTACAGCTGGTACATGAACATCTGGCAACACAACGATGTAACATGACCCACTCTGCCTCCACACTGGCCGGGTCTGGATCCTGAGGGTAAGGGGAGGTGGGTGAAGGGCCCCACCCTGCCAATCAACATCCATCCTCATCATCCTCTCCACCCCTCTCCCCTCACTACGCTTTCTTTCCTCACCAATACCCATTGAGACCCTCATGCACCCTTCATCGATATCCAGTCCCCAGTGAGACTCAGCCAGTAAACTCCTTCATATCCTCCAACCCCACCATCCAAGCTTGCCCCAGTGGACAACTTGACCACCCAGACCCACAACCACCTTGATGTAGATCATGGGAATGGGCTGCTTGGCCTTGTTGAAGTGCTGGGCCATGCAGTGAACCGTCTCAGGAACATAGTCCAGACCCAGATTGAAATAAACCTCCTCTTTCTCTTGGACACAATACAAACATGTCAGCTGGATTTACCCTCCAACACCCAGCGCCTCTCCCAACAGGAGTGCCAGCCCCTCCTGCTCTCTGTAGGCCTGATGCCCCCAGTGCTCAACATAACGTGGCATGAATCCAAGGGCTCAGCGAGCAGAGCGTCAACAGGCCGTAGTGGACCCGTCCGCTGCCCCATCATTCGGCTTCTGGTGAGACTGCAGAAAATGGGCAGCTCTGACCGCCCTCCCTCGTGAAGTAAGGATTCACCGGGAGAGAAAAACCATTGACGTTTCGAGATGAGAAATGTTTGCAGCCGGGTGTTGGCTGGGGTCGAACCTGTGGAGGCTGAGTTGGTGGGAAAATTCAGAGCAGGCGTTGATTTGGAACCAAAAGGTTCTGGGGAAGTGAGTTATGGGGGAAAATACATTCGTGAAATGATTTGGGGAAACAGACTGGAGGGGCTAAGTGGCCGAATTTGGCGACCTTGTCTTGTGGTCTTGGCTGCTGCTGTCTGGAGTTGAAATGGCAAGAGGTCATGAGTTAATGGGTGAGGAGCAGGGCAGCCAGCGTCAAAGAGTCGGCACTGGTCAGAGGGGCAGGATGGAGGCAACAGAGAGGCTGCAGCAAGACAGATCGATTGAAGGAATGGGGAAGGTAGCAGCAAATGATATGCATCAGAGTGGGGGTGGGGTGGGTGCAGGTGGATCTTACCTTGACTACAGAGGAGTAGAAGTTGAGAAGAGGGACGATGATGGTGTGATCCAACTTTCGCACGATATGCAGTTCGCGGTTCTATGGCGAGAGAGGAACATCAGCAAGGCTGGGCGATGGGTCGGGGCCCTGAGGGGCGACTTGTCCAAGTTGAGGGGGGAGGCGGGGAGGAGATTCGTCAAGAGGTCAGAGGTGGGGAACTCCTAGGGAGGCCGAAGTGGGGGACTTTTCGAGAGTCAGTGGGGGGGACTTTTCGTGTCGCTGGAGTGGGGACTCGTCAGGGGGTTCAATGAAGTATCATTTCAGTTTTTATGATTGTTTTCCCAGCTTCTACTAAACAATGAATTTGCAGAAAATCTCTGATATTTGCCAGGTGTGTGTGTGTGTGTGTGTGTGTGTGTGTGTGTGTGTGTGTGTGTGTGTGTGTGTGTGTGTGTGTGTGTGTGTGTGTGTGTGTGTGTGTGTGTGCGTGTGTGTGGGGGGGGGTGGGGGGTTGTGTGTGGGGATGGGGGGACTGTTGTTGGTTTGTGTGACTTTCTCTGTTTCCAAACCCCATGGCTGCCTTGGTCTCTGTCAGATGCTTCTCTTTCCACCCACCCTTCAAAAATGTGTTTGGGGTGTTGTTTGTCAATTGGGTGTAATTGTGTGAAACGGGCTCATGTGTCGCAAGGGCCTGTGAACGTGATGCAGGCCTAAAGTTAAATATCAGGGTGTTCAATTTCCACACAACTGCTCCTCCCCCTCACCTTGAATCTCTTGTCCTGCAAGATCTTCTTGATGGAAATCAGCTCTCCGGAGTCTACCAGCCTTGCCTGGTGCACCACACCGAAAGATCCATTGTCGATGATTTTAACATCTGTGCAGGACACCACCTTGGGGACGTTGGGTCCATGACCAGGTGTGGCCACCTCTGTTGTGACCTTATTGCCATGTCCTCTGGGGCAGAAGCAGCAGCATTTACACACCCAGAGGGTACAAAACAGGTCATTTATCCCAACCCAGCCTTGCTGTCCAAGTTAGTCTCTACCCCTCCCTCTAACTCCCTTCTAAGGGTCACGTAAATGTCAGAATTGATCCTCTGGTGGTTCGTTCCAGCCTCTCAGTAGAAATATTGCCACCTCAGGTCCCTCTTTGATCACTCTCCTCAGACTGAGGCCAGTTCCGCAGCCGTTCACTTTATCTACAACCCTCCCTCCATGAGAGGATCGGGTCATCCTTGACCTTCAGCACGTCCGGGGAGATGAAGCACTCTGAACCCCACCACGGGTTTAGCAGAAGCCCTCCACATTCCCAGAAGCTCAGCAACACCGTGATCTTCCATGATGCAAGCGAGATCTCATCGCCTGAGGGAGCAGGTGGTGCGGAGAGAGCCTCACTCTTCACCGGTCAACTCTGCTAGGTCCGCCGCAGCAGAAACACTTTCTAGCACCTTGATCCAGGTCCACTGGGGGAAAGAATCCTATCCCGGTTGGGGGGGTGTGGGGGTGTATGCAAGGGTGGAAGGGATCTTGTAACCTGGGGGTGGGGGGGGCGCGGGTAGAGGTGCGGTCCTGTCTCTCAGTGGACAGATCCCATTCCAGGTGGAGGGGGAGCTCCGACCCATTTCTGTTGAAAGGTCTACCTTCCATCCTCCTCGCAACTTTTATTCTCAGACACCTCACACTCTCCCCTTCCCCGATTCCTCTACCACACTCTCATCCCCCACCCAACACCACCCCCATGGTTTCCCCAGTGCCTTCCATCCCCTCGCACCCCATCCCCCCAGCTCAACCCTATGTCCCCTACCTCTGATCCAATCTCCCTTGACATTAGCCTGTGGTGCAACCCCGTTCCTTCGTTCTCCCCTCCACTCCTACAGACCCCATCCCTGTATCCCCTCACATGCCATTGATCTCCCATCCCCAGTCCCCTCCAGCTGTCTCATAAAGTGCCCTGCACTTAGGATGGGGAGAGGGGATTAAATGCAGCCTCCATTCTCTCCGCCCACTCTGGGTGAAGGATGGTGCCAGAGGAGGCTCTGTCCCAGTAGGGGAGCCTGTAACAGGCTCTTTATCTCACCCATGGGCGCAGGGTGCTTCCAAACACAACCCTGTTGATCAGAGGGTCTCTGAGATGAGACAGCGTCCTACTCCGACATGCAGGCCAGAATCCCCTTCCAGGAGAGGCATCTTTCTCTTGTTGCTGTCCCATGGCATGACTCAGCTATGGCTGCCCCATGCAGTGACATCATCACCCCCTCTGTGTCATCATCTCCCCCCTCTGTGACACCTCCCCTCTCTGTGACACCACTAGTGTAATGGGCAGGGACATCCAACTATTTAAATCCTCCTCAATTTCCCCAAGCAAGGGGAGAATAATTCAGCTGGTCTAAATTACTCGTTGTTATCTATTCTAACTCCTAGATATTTGATTCCATTTTGCCTCCACATTTGTTGACTATTTTCTTGACATTGGCTCTAATCCCCCTTCCTAAGTGACATGATTTTGCACATATCCCAAAAGAACTTATACTCAGAGATCTCCCCATAGTCCTCCAGGGTGGAGCACAACTTGGGCAATGAGTGTGTCAGGTCTGCCAGATTTATCAGAACAACTTCTGCAAATAAATTGATTTCATGCTCTTCCTGGCCTGTACTGAAACCTTTAATGTCTGGATCCTGGCAAATGGCCGCGGCTAATCGCTCCATGGCCAGTACAAACTCACTCACTGGGGGTGTGGGGGGGGAGACTCTGACCTTGATCGGCATGCCTGTTGGCTACCTCTGTCCCTCTCATCTCGACATCAGTGGCTCAGGTTGGGGGAGTCTGTGCTGCCTCCTGCAGTGCACAGCAGCGCTGCTGGACCACCTTTATCTCCTTATTTTCCTGGGCCCTCTCCAAATCTTTCCTTTCTATGATCTCACATTGGTTTCTCAGGAGAAATACTGGCAGCCAAAAGGCACCCTCTGATTCCCCTTAGATTTTGGGAACCCCGACTTCTTGAAGTGGGACAACACGTGGTGACCTATTTTCTAAAGATGTGGATCCAGGAGCTTGGACCAGTCTACCAGTTTGCCATGGTCCGCCAGCATGCTTTCCAAGCTCCCCAACCCTGCACTCTCGTCAGTCCACCCCCAGATCTTGTTCTCCCTGCCTGCACTAGATTTCCTGCCCCGATTCCAAAGCATCTCCACTGCAGCTGTGTTAAGTCGGAACTCGAAGGACCCTGTTCACTGCACCAATTATTATGTGTGTGAAACTGATTCAAGGAGTCCCAAGGGTGACGAATTTGAACACAGTTGTCTTTTATTGACACATGTAGTGCAGTCGCATGAGGAGTTAAAGACACACACAGAGAGAAACTCGCCGGGTTAATCGATACACTTGCAACCACTCGTGGATAGAAGACTTGACAATCAACTTGTCACATCTTTCTCTCTCTTTGGCTTGGCTTCACAGACGAAGATTTATGGAGGGGTAAATGTTCATGTCAGCTGCAGGCTCGTTTGTGGCTGACAAGTCCGATGCGGGACAGGCAGACACGGTTGCAATGGTTGCAGGGGAAAATTGGTTGGTTGGGGTAGGGTGTTGGGTTTTTCCTCCTTTGTCTTTTGTCAGTGAGGTGGGCTCTGTGGTCTTCTTCAAAGGAGGTTGCTGCCCGCCGAACTGTGAGGCACCAAGATGCACGGTTTGAGGCGATATCAGCCCACTGGCGGTGGTCAATATGGCAGGCACCAAGAGATTTCTTTAGGCAGTCCTTGTACCTCTTCTTTGGTGCACCTCTGTAACGGTGGCCAGTGGAGAGCTCACCATATAACATGATCTTGGGAAGGCGATGGTCCTCCATTCTGGAGACGTAACCTACCCAGCGCAGTTGGATCTTCAGCAGAATGGATTCGATGCTGTCGGCCTCTGCCATCTCGAGTACTTCGATGTTAAGGATGAAGTCACTCCAATGAATGTTGAGGATGGAGCGGAGACAACGCTGGTGGAAGCGTCCTAGGAGCTGTAGGTGATGCCGGTAGAGGACCCAAGATTCAGAGCCGAACAGGAGTGTGGGTATGACAACGGCTCTGTATACGCTAATCTTTGTGAGGTTTTTCAGTTGGTTGTTTTTCCAGACTCTTTTGTGTAGTCTTCCAAAGGTGTTATTTGCCTTGGCGAGTCTGTTGTCTATCTCGTTGTCGATCCTTGCATCCGATGAAATGGTGCAGCCGAGATAGGTAAACTGGTTGACCGTTTTGAGTTTTGTGTGCCCGATGGAGATGTGGTAGTCATGGTGGGGAGCTGGCTGATGGAGGACCTCAGTTTTCTTCAGGCTGACTTCCAGGCCAAACATTTTGGTAGTTTCCGCAAAACAGGACATCAAGCACTGAAGAGCTGGCTCTGAATGGGCAACTAAAGCGGCATCATTCCTCAACATGGTTATCCAACTGCACGAAAACCAACAAGGTCGGGTCAGATACAGCAATGAGCTCTTTGAACACTTCTCCATTAACAATGGCGTGAAGCAAGGCTTCGTTCTCGCACCAACCCTCTTTTCAATCTTCTTCAGCATGATGCTAAACCAAGCCATGAAAGACCTCAACAATGAAGACGCTGTTTACATCCGGTACTGCACGGACGGCAGTCTCTTCAATCTGAGACGCCTGCAAGCTCACACCAAGACACAAGAGCAACTTGTCCGTGAACTACTCTTTCCAGACGATGCCGAACTTGTCACATACGATACCTTGAACAGGTCATTCATTCACTCATTCATCTTGGATGCCTGTGGGTGGTAGGGGATATGCAGGTGGCCGCAAATACTTGGCACTACCTATCGGACGTTACCCGTTAGGGTATTCCACATATGGAGCACGCTTAAATGGTGCTTGGTCGGCCCGCTGGCAGGACATCCGAGTATGTGCTGACCATCATGAGAACATATCACTTTTTTTGGCAGGGGAGAGGCCTGATATAGTCAATTTATCAGACTTGGTCGGCACCCGAACCCTGGCGAATGCGGCCCTTGGTTTTACTTGCTGACAAATAGGGCATTTGGCCATCACAGTTCTTGCAACATCATGAGACCCCCAGATCCTCTGTCCATCATAGTGCCCCCATATGCCCACATTTATGATGCACCAATGCTGCCAAGGCTCCGGGGTCACTCTTCTTGGGGAAAATAGTGGCAGAGCATATTTGAGCAGCTCAGTCCACAGTGGCATCACGTCAGCTTCAGCGGTTTTCCTGGAGGTGTGTCCATCCACGTGGTGGACCCTGACTATTCTTTTGTTGTTCCACCTCTCAGAAGATCTGCCAGTGCTGTTGTCCTCAGAGCAGGCAGCCATGGATCTTCCTCCCTGTCTCCTGCCGCCGACCCAGCCCAGAAATCCTGTGGCACTGATTGGAAAAGAGGCTCCTGGGCCCGCCTGGTTGTCCCTTTTCAGATCAGTGCCACAGCTGCTACTTGGACAGTTGGCTCTCCCCTCCATTACATCCTCTTGTGTCAGTACTTTATCTGTGGTGGACTGGAGCGCTGCCACCATACACCGCTGTTTTCCGCACCTCCACCAGCCGGAGCCGTCAGTAAACCAAGCTTTTTCCTGGTGTCCAGCATCGAGGGTGTTGAATGTTTTGTCCCAGGCCATGGTGCCAGGCTCTTCTCTGGGTCATTCAGGTGGGAGGCTGTCACTTTCGGGCAGGAATGATCTGTTCTTGCAAGTGGCTCAGCCCTTTGCCCCGGCCTCTGTGCGGTCTGCCTTGTACCACTTCTTCAGTCTGCTGTGAGTGGCATTCGCAGATTTAACCCATCATATGATGGTGAGGTGTGCCTGGAGTGTGACTGTCTCTGCTGCCATCTGGTTCTCTGTGGTGAGCAGGCGAGCATCTGACACTCAAATGGGGAGTCGTGGGAGGCAGCTTCCAGAAAGCAATTGAACCAGAAGCTGTGTGGGACTCGGCGACCTTGCCTCTTTTGCTCGAGGCTCCACTAGGCCATTGTCTTCATGGCAGAGACAAGTCATTCAAAGGGTCTTCCAGTCTTGAGGGGTTGAGGGGTGCTTGTGGTCAGTGGCAGTGGTGTTCAACCGTGTTTTGCCATTAAGCCGTTTGTTGTTCAGGTCATCAATGAAACGTAGAGTTGTTTTTTCTGGGCAACAGATGGAGGGGCAGGGTGAGATGGGGAATATGTTGGCACCAGTAACCCAAAACACCCACAAAACTTTGTGCCTCAACTTGTTGGTGGGCACCGCAATGAGGATTTTGCTTTGAGCAACCATTGATATTTCTCTGCTGCCTGGATTCTCAGGAAAAGGACTGTTGGACTAGGACTCTGGACCTTTTCCAGGTGGTGCCTCCCTGGTGCCAGTGTCTAGGGTGTTGCTGCTGGTGTCCAAGACATCCTAAAGTGGGCCATAGGTTGTGGTACATGGAGATAGCAATGAAATAGATAGGAAGAGGGAAGGGTTCCTGAAAAGTGGGTCCAGGGCGTTTGGTGAGAGCTGAAAAGAAATGCACGAAGGGAGTCTTGTTGGGATGACTGTCTGGACCATGCGACAGTGAGAGCAGGAACAGAATGAGGTGGAGGATGAAGGCGTGGCCTGAAGGTGCAGGTTAAGAGCTCCTTGAGGGCATCCTATTTGCCTTGCTCGGGAGGCTGATGTCGGAAGTCGATGAGCCTTGCTGCCATGTCCTGATGAGCAAGATCATCATGGAGGAGTAATGGGTGTCATCAGCGGTGATCTTTTGGAGGTGAACTGGTCCTCGGCCTGTTTTCTGAAACCCACGTGTGGCTGCGACATCCAGAATGTTGACAGCTTCAACCAAACCATCTGAAGAGCCGCCTTGACCGTGATCTTCACGTCCAACTGAAGGGCTGGGTCCTGCTGAGGTCACCACTCTAGTAGGCGCGCTCCCGCAAACTCTGGAAAGAATGACATGCACCCAAGAAGTGGAAATGGAAGATAAGTTGCTTGAACAGGCAACTCCAGCCTCGGGTTGGAAGGCGATCCTCCCGTTGCTCATTGTTTCCCACCATGTGGGTCATCCCCTGGGATGAAGGGCATTGGCCCCAACGGGGTCTGCGCTGTCAGCGTGTTTGTCAGCTCTCTAGTGTAGTGGCTCGTGTCTCGGTTAACAGGCCACTCCAACTTGATATGTCAGAATAAAATGGAGCCCATATTTACCAAGGGTGGGTGTGGAAATTTACATGAAACCCTGCACTCCCTTTCACCTGAAGGCCTCCGTTTATTCAATTTACTTTAAAGTAACAGACACTTCTGTTGAGGAGAGAAGGGGGAGGGGTTAGGATATTGGGGAAGGGGGTGGGGGGTGGTTTCTTTATTCTTTCTTTTATAGATGCCACACATTAGAAGAGCATTATTATTAATTGTGTGAATTTGTTGTGCTTTTAAGTTTATAAATATTTTTTTTAAATGATCGGCAGGACCACGAGTGGCAGATAGGATCATGGGAAATCTCTCCCCCCAACCCACCCACCCCAAATATCAATGGGATAAACCGGGTTTATTGTCAATGTCATCGAGGATCCCTTCCACCTGCCCACAGCATTTGGCAGCTCTTCTCATCAGGAAAGAGGTCGAGGAATATCGGAGCCAGTAGCACCAGGCCCAGAAACAGATTCTTCCTGCGAGCAGTGAGAATGGAGAATGATGGATGACCGCCTCAGATAAAGACTCCATGACTCTGCTATTGATTCAAGAGAATTTATTTCTTTTTTGGGAGGGACTGCACGTGTATCATTTGTCTCTCTGTGCGTAGGTCCGGTTGTGTGTTTGCAGAGGTTTCCACCATGAACACAGTTTCCTCAGGTTAAATTTGAACGGGTACAGAGGAGCTTTCCTGGATTGGAGAATGTATCTCATGAAACAAAGTTGACTGAGTTCGGGCTTTTCTCTTTTTCACCTCAAAATTAACTTTATTCTAAAATTATTGACCAAGAGGACAACTGTTCCATGTCTTTTCTCATCCTCGTGTTGCATGCCTATATTCCCTTCACTGCACACGTTCTCTCTTTAGCATCAATCTACCACTTTGACACCTCGTGGTTACTCCCTGCACTCTGTGGTTGAAGGGGTTCCCCTTAGTCTCCGCCCCTCAAGACCCGGAGGATTAGAGTCCTTCCCCACAGCGCCCTCGTGTTGGCTGCGCCAAGCCTCAGTGCATCTCTCAGCAACCTGGAATAGGACGGTGGGCAGCGTTCCCTCACCCACATCTCCATGTGCTAAAAGACCAGCAGGTTAACGTCGAACAGTTATGCCCTTTGGACCTCGATGTTGTGCTGACCTATCAATTCCAAGCAAAATAAAAACTAGACCCTTCCTCCTTCATATCCCTCCATTCTTGCAATGGAGGGAGTGCAGAGGCGATTCACCAGGCTGATACCTGGAATGGCAGGAATGACTTATGAGGAAAGATTGTGCAAATTGGGATTGTACTCCCTGGAGTTTAGAAGATTGAGAGTGGATCTCATAGAGACATATAAAATTCTGGCAGGACTGGACAGAATGGATGCAGATGGGATGTTTCCAAGGATGGGAAAATCCAGAACCCGGGGCCATGGTTTGAGGATAATAGGCAAACCATTTAGGACCGAGATGAGGAGGAATTTCTTTACCCAGAGGGTGGTGAATCTGTGGAATTCATTGCCACAGAGGGCAGTAGAGGCAGGTTCATTAAATATATTTAAGAGGGAATTAGATATATTTCTTCAGTATAAAGGTATTAAAGGTTACGGAGAGAAGGCGGGGACGTGGTGCTGAACTTTATGATCAGCCATGATCTCGTTGAATGGCGGAGCAGGCTCAAAGGGTCGAATGACCTACTTCAGCTCCTATCTTCTATGTTTCCTTCATTCATGTGTCCAAGAAGCCCTTAAATGCCGCTAATATTTCAGCCTTCATCACCACTCCTGGCAAGGCATTCCTGGCACCCACAACTCTGTGTAAAAACAAGTATCCCTGATATTGCCCCTAAACATTCCTCCCTTTGCTTTGGGCTTCTAGTGTTTGCTTCTCTTATCTGGATTTCAGGCAGACCAAAGGGCATCATTCACTGAGATTCTGGTCTTCCAGCAGTTCTGGATATCTGTCTCTGGATGCTCTGCTCAGGGGACCACCCCGCAGTATCTCATCAAGTCCTAGACTCTGTGTCAGCAGGAATTCCATGCTGACCACTGCCTGATGGCCCTGTGGTCAATAGTGTTTGTCCATGCAACCATTCCCATGAAGGTGATGGGGCAAAGTCCTGCTGACTAGGACATGGTGTGGCATCAGGGCCAGACCAATCTTTCACAACACCTGAGCCAGGTAGAACCTCAGCACATAGCGGGTTTTGGTGCCCTTGCACTTTGTTTCCAAGCACAGCCATACACAATAGCCATGCTGGTTAGGTTTATGCCCCCATTGATTGACGACGTACATGGTCCTCCAGACTCTATCCATTTTGGAACCCAACATGAATAGGAAATGTGTTTTGGGAATTGACAGGGTGGAGGTGTGGGGATTGGCCACACCTGCCTCATGTGCAGCAGTACCAAGAGCTCCTTGCACCTGATGACCAGGTTCTACCGGATTGACAGAGTTGGGCATCTCTGTGGTTCTCCCTGTCTCCTGGAACTGGGGGTCTCCTTACTGCTCCCCATCTCCTTGAGTTGGTACTTTGTTCTCCACCATCCCCACAAGACAACCAAGACCCCTGGATGGAGGGCAGAGGCGCAGAGAGATCAGTGAGAATACGGGTAGTTTCAACAGGGTGGGGTCCATCCTGATGCCTGATAACAGGAGGAAACCAACGGAGAAGGAGGATGTAGGGCATTCGATAGCAGGTGGGGCAGGGTGTAGACATGGCAGCTGACTGGAATTGTCAGCGGGATACTGAGACCTGGGAGAGGAGGGGAAGGAGGGTGCAGTTGTGTTCTGATAAGAGAGTGCTGAGGGAGAGGCAACATGGGTGGAACCTCAAGGCAGGGGACCCCTGATTTTTTGCAGGGAAGGGTTCTGTAAATAGACTCACAGATATCCAGCGCAGAGCATCTTTGTTACCCTGCCATCAGGAAGGAGATATAGAGGAATAAAAGCAGAGAAGCTCGGGAGGGAAATAGCTTCTTCCTACAGGCCGTGAGATTGACGGCAACATGAGCTGGATGGGAGCTAAGAATGAAAAGGGGGAGAGGAATATGGACTGATTACAACAGCTCAGCTAGCAGGAGAGAGGGGCTGAAGGGCCTGTTTCTGTGTTGTCTATCTGGACGAGCCTTTTGAGTTCAAGCTTTAAAAGACCAAACCATTTTTAAATTTAATATCAATGGTATAGAATGAATCAAGAAACAAGATGTCTGTCCAGCGGCAAGCGTCGAAGGCACTTCCCGAAACGGAGGCTCTGAAACCACAGGGAGATTCTGACCGGAATGAGGCCCGGCTTCCTCTGTAAGGAGGAGAAGAGAGGCAGGGATAATGTGGGGGAAGGGGTGGGGGGGAGGGGTTAGGGATGCCTTCCACCGTTCACCTCCCATTTCCTCTACACCGTACCTCTCCTCATTCCCCTGCCCATTCCCCTCCCCCATCACCTCCCCATTTCCCGTGCCCCGCTTGACTCCCCCGCTCCCCTTCCCAACCTAACCCTAACCCCTAACAAACCTTGACCTTAACAGTACCAATACCCCTAACCACTACCCCATGCCCCCAACCCTAACTCTATTTCCACCATGTCCCCTAAACCCAACCCTAATCCTACCCACCTTCCCCTAACCCCAACCCACACCCCACCTCTACCTCCTATTCCTACCTCCTTCCTAACCTAACCCAAGCCCACATCTCCTAACCATAAACCTAACTGTACCTCTACCCGTCCCTGACCCTTATCTTAATTCTACGCACCTTCCCCAACCCTAACCTAAACCCTACCCCTATCCTCTACACCTAACCCTACCCCATACACGCACCCCGTACCACTATCCCATTACCTACCCCTACCCTCTCAATACGCCCTTTATCCTACCCCCTTCCCCTATCCCTCATTCCCCTAAGTTAGGGGTAGGAAGTAGGAAGGGAAGGGGAGGGGAAGGGGAGGAGGGGAAGGGGAGGGGAAAGGAGAGGGGAAGGGGAGGTGAAGGGAGGAGGGCTGAGGTTAGGGCATAGGTATGAGGGTAGGTGAAGGGGAAGGTGATCGGGAGGGGGTTGGAATGGAGGAGAGGTAGGGGAGAAATGAGGGAGGGAAGTGGGTGAAGGGATATGGAAGAGGTGGGGAATGGAGTTGGCAGGGCCAGAGGGAGAAGAAGGGGAGGGGTTCAGGCCATCATGATGTTGTCTGTCCTCTGTTCAGCTGGGATGCAATGTTCTTCTGGACTCGTGTCTTGTCTCTGAGATCGCTCCTTCTTCTGGGAAGAGAAATACGAGTGATAGAGATGCCGTCTCCGAGGCCTGATCACGATGACTTTGGAGGGCCCCAACTCTTCCTCCATCACCCCCCCTCCCTCCCCTGCACAGTAGGGCCTTTCCCTTCCTCTGCTTTACCTGAGGAAGTGTGTTATGGAGAAAACCACAATCAAAATCAGCAGAGCTCAGAGTACCGTGTCTCCATCAGACCATTATAAATGTTCTCCACAACAAACTAACCTTTACCCATACCACACCCATAGCTATGGGTGGATTAAATACCAATTAACCTCTTTCTGAAGTAATAGTTCATGAATTTGATGTTGATTCCATTTCTGAATAACTTCTCATAATTCAAGTTCAGCTCCTGTAAAGTTAGATCCATTATTAGTACATAATTCTTTTACTTGACCATGTCTAGGAATAAAACGCCAAAGAACATTAATGAAAGAGTCTGTATCAAGCAATGACGCTGCTTCAATATGAATTGCTCTCATAGTCAAACAAGTGAAAATAACTCCATATCGTTTTTCAACACTTCGTCCTCACTTTACTTGCAAAGGACCAAAATAATCAACTTCCACGGATGTAAATGGGAATTCATCAGGTGAAACTCTGTCCTGTGGTAAATCTGCCATTTGTTGTTGTCTGGGTTTTCATTCTCTCTGTTAGTCACAAAGAGATGAAACCTCATGATTTCATTATTAATATATTTAAGCACTGATGTTCTATCAGTCCAAAACACAGGATCTGCTAACTCCATCTGTAATTCTCTTCTTAACATAGCGTCCATTTTACTCCCCATAGTAGCAGCAGTCAATTCCATTCAAGGTCTGGTGACTGACTTTAATGGAGCCACTCTGGCTTTTCCCATTACAAATCCACCATCGACTCGCACTTGGTTATTTCACAGGACTCAGTAACTGACAGGATCAAAACCACCTTCACTTACATCAGAAAAATGGTGTAACTGATCAAATGTGGCCACTCCAAAGTCTGTTGACGTCAAAACTTCCAAGTATTTGAAGACGCTCAATCTAATTTTTCCAATCTTGTGCAATGGATTCTGAATTAGTTTTATCTCATCCAAATTTTCTTCTGCACAAAACTGGTATTTGGCCGGGCTGATCATTAGGCTGAATTCGGCCTGTCGGGGGAAGAGGGTGTGCAGGTGAGACTTGTGTTGTGCCCATTCTCTGCTGGCGACAACAATGTCATCCAGATAAATTAACACAAAATTCAAATCCCTGCGCACCATATTTAATGTAATATTAACTGTGGCAGATAAAGTGAAACACCAGGTTCACACTGGGGTGAAGTTTATGGTGATGTACGGAAGACTGACGCAGATATGGTGACACCGCATTCACAACGAGGAGAAGGTATATCAGTGATGTACAATAAACTGTGGAATATACTGTGACTCCAAGTTTACAGCGGGGAGAAGGCTGAAATGTGATGTACGATAAATGGTGGCAAAAACAGTGAAAAATGGGTCAACGTGGGGAGAATGTTTAACAGTGATGTACAGACGACTTTGGCAGATACTGTGACACTGTGTTCACAGTACTGAGAAGGTTTAACAGAGATGTATGGTAGAATAAGGCAGATTCTGTGACTCCCGATTTACAGTGGTGAGAAGGTTTAAAAATGATGTACAATAAACTGTGGCAGATTCTGTGAATCCTGGTTCACAGTGGGGAGGAGGTTAATGGTGATGTACAGGAGACTATGTAGGTACGTTGATACTGGGCTCAGAGTGGGAAAAAAAAAGCTTTATTGGCGATGTATGGGAAACTGAGACAGTTACTGTGGCACCGGGTTCATAGTGGGCACTTCCTGAAACGGACGCTCAGAAACTACAGGGAGGTTCTGTCCGGAATGAGGCCCGGCTTCCTCTGGAAGGAGGAGAGGAGGCAGGGATAATGTGGCGGAAGGGGTGGGGAGGGGAGGGGGTAGGAATGCATTCCTCTGTTCACCTCCCATTTCCTCTACACTGTACCCCTCCTCATTCCCCTGCCCATTCCCATCCCCCATCATCTCCCCATTTCCCATGCCGGCCTCGCCTCCCCCGCTCCCCACCCCAACCTAACCCTAACCCCTAACAAACCCTAACCTTAAGGTTAACACTACCGATACCCTTGAACATTACACCACGTCCCTAACCCTCTCTTATTTCCACCCTGTCCCCTAATCCTATCCCTACGCTGTCCCCTAAACCCAACCCTAATCCTACCCACCTTCCACTAACCCCAACTCACACCCCACCTCTACCTCCTACTCCTACCGCCTTCCCCTAAACCTAACACAAGCCCACTTCCCCAAACTCTAAACCTAACCCTAAACCTCGACCTAACCCAACCCCACATCTCCTAACCCTAAACCTAACTGTACCTCTACCCATCCCTGACCCTTATCTTAATTCTACCCACCTTCCCCAACCCTAGGCTAAACCCTACCCCTATCCTCTACACCTACCCCCTTCCCCTAACCCTACCCCATACCCGCACCCCCTACCACTACCCCATTACCTACCCCTACCTTCTCACTACCCCCTACCCCCTTCCCCTATCCCTCCTTCCCCTGTTAGGGGTAGGAAGGGAAGGGGAGGGGAAGGGGAGGAGGGGAAGGGGAGGAGGCAAAGGGGAGGGGGAAAGGAGAGGGGAAGGGGAGGTGAAGGGAGGAGGGCTGAGTTTAGGGCAAAGGTGTGAGGGTAGGTGAAGGGGAAGGTGAGCTGGAGGGGGTTGGAATGGAGGAGAGGTAGGGGAGAAATGGGGGGGGGGAATGGGTGAAGGGATATGGAAGAGGTGGGGAATGGAGTTGGCAGGGCCAGAGGGAGAAGGGGAGAGGTTCAGGCCATCATGATGTTGTCCGTCCTCTGTTCAGCTGGGATGCAATGTTCTTCTGGACTCGTGTCTTGTCTCTGAGATCGCTCCTTCTCCTGGGAAGAGAAATACGAGTGATAGAGATGCCGTCTCTGAGGCCTGATCATGATGACTTTGGAGGGCCCCAACTCTTCCACCATCACCCCCCTCCCTACCCCTGCACACTAGGGCCTTTCCCTCTGCTTTACCTGAGGAAGTGTGTTATGGAGAAAACCACAATCTATATCTGCAGAGCTCAGAGTACCGTGTCTCCATCAGGCAACACCCTGGTTCACCACAACATGGCAGGATGATGCTGGTCAAATCATGGATGAATCAGTCGAGTCCCTTCAGCTGATCCATTTGAACCTGCCTCACAACAATATTACTCTTCCCTCCCTCTCACCAGTACCTTCTGTTTTTTTCTTTCATTCCTCTCCCTATATTAAAATCTTTTTCATGCCTTTTTTGGACCAGCCTCCACTACTACCCCTGGCAATGCATTCCAGCCACCCACTACATTCTGTGTGAATAAAATAGCCCCCTCACATCTTGTCTAAAGTTCCCTCATCTCACCTTATTTAGACGTCCACTGGTATTCTCTCCCCAGAAATGCACACAATATTCCAAGTGTGGTCTGACTAGAATTTTATACATATGCAATATTACCTCTCAGTTCTTGAACTCAATCCCCTGACTCCTGAAGGCCAGCACACAATACACCATCTTAAACTCCCTCTCAATTTTCACAGCAACCTTGAGCGATTTATGGAGCAGGATCTAAATATTTCTGTAAGTGTGATAATCTCCCAAATATTTATATATGTAGCGGATACTTCAATAGAGCTACTAAAGCAACACACACACACACATACCAGGTTAGTCAACACAAGACTGCTTTATTCATTCTTTACAGGCTTCTTCTATTTACAGCGTCTCCCGGGCTCCATGGGTCAAGGTGCGACATCATTTATGAGTTTGCTGCAGATCCACGGGACCACAGGTTTTAATTAAGCTCTGTGATGTGTCCTGTACCTTCCGGCAGGGGAAATCACAGATCAACGTGCCGTTCCTCGGCACGCAGCACCACGTGCATGCGGTCAATTAAATGGATGAGTTCCCAGCTGTCTGCCTTATGATTTCATGTGCTCGCTAAAGACGCTTGCCCTCTCGGCCCACTATACAGCTGCTACACCCCCCCAGAACCGTCGCCAGAAAGTAAAACAGCAGCTGCATGCACTTTAGGTGGACACCCTCATTGTCTGGGCTGGGGGCACTGAATGGGTGAAGCGGGATCCACATGGGCAGGGTTGTGTCTGTCCAAACTAAACAGCTGTGAATGTCCCCTAATGTCCAAAGTATACTCAAACCTATCCTTCTTCACCACGCAGAAAAAGCCCTCATACGGGTCATTGTAACAGCACTCCTGGGTCCTGTCTGCACACAAAAAAATCAGCGTCCAGGAGTGGTGGGGCATGTTCTGTTAAGGGGATCCAAGCCAATGGGTAGGAAAAGCTTTGCTGATCACGATACCATGTCGAAGCTGCTGAAGGATGTTCAGATCAGAGTTGGTTGAAAAATGAATGTCCCATGAAACTGGAAGGACCAGACCATAAACCATCTCTGCGGACAATGCAGATATATCTTGCATTGAAGCTGTGCGCACTCCCAAAAGAATGCATGGCAACTCATCAACCTAATTGGGACCAGTGAGTCAGGCCTTAAAAGTGGACTTCAGTTGCCGGTGGGAACGTGGGTTAATTGTGTTGCATGGACTGAATTAATGTGGGAAAACCAAATCTGGCCATCCAGTTGACGATGAATGCTCTGGCCCTTTTGTCAGTGTCACTGGATGGCAACGGGATGGCCTCTGGCCAGCGCGTGAAATGTTCTACAACTGTTAGAATGTATCTCATGTTTTGAGATTCTGGCAATGGTCCAAGCAGGTCTACATGCACGTGTTCCAACTGCCTGCATACTGTCAGAAAATGTTGAAGAGGTGCCTTAGTGTGGCACTGAATTTTGGCAGTCAGGCAGGAGATAGTCGTGCAAACCCATTGCATGACGCCTTTTCTCAGTCCATGCTATACATATTTATTTGACATGAGCATGACAGATATTCTGATGGACAGATGAGATAAGCTGTGTATCTGGTCAATAAGGTGTTTCCTCCAAGATGCAGGAAACATTGGTCTAATGTAGCCCAAAAACATGTCACAAAGTAAGATTGGCCACCCAGTTGTGCTGCCCCCTGCTGTATGTCCAGGTTAGTAATGGCCGTACTGTATGCCTGAACATCGGGGTCCATTGCCTGGACACTGGCTAATTCAGGAATATCAATGTCACACTGAATATGATATACAGTCGGTCTGGACAGAATATTCATGACGAGATTGTTTTTACCAGATGTTATCCAAGTAGATGTAAGGGAACTCTAAATCTCTGTCCAAAATGTCTATAACCCGCTGGCAGGTTTGAACAGCATTCTGCAACTCAAGAGGCATCCAAAGACATTCAAAAGGCCCAGAAGGGGTAATAATCACCATTTTCGGAATATCTTCCTTATGGATGGGATCTGATGGTATCTCATGACAAGATCAACCTTGATGAAAGCACAGAAATTGTGCAGATGGGAGGCAAAATCTTGCATATGAGGGACATTAAGACAGTGGGTCTTATCCTGAGATATGGTCTGCTGGCCTTCATAAATCATAGCATAGACTAGAGTATAGCTGGAAAGTGATGCTGCAACTGTTTAAGGCATCGGTGAGGCCAGGTTTAGAGAATTGTTTTCAGTTCCGGTCTCCAAATATAGGATTGAAATAGATAAGGTGGAGAGGGTGCAGAAAAGATTTACAAAGATGTTACGTGGCTTACAACATCTCGAGTACAGAGAAAGATTAAGGAGACAGCGACTTTATTCATTGGAACGTAGGTGGATGAAGGGGGTTATGATAAAGGTATTCAAAATTATGAAAGGAATAGATAGACTGGACGTGAGTAGACTCTTTCCCCTGAGGGCAGGGTAGGTTGGAACAAGAGGGCATGACTTCAAGGTAAGGGGCAAATTTTAGGAGGAATTTGAGAGGATGCTTCTTCACTCAGAGAGTGGTGGCAGAATGGAATGATCTTCCAGAAGAGATAATTGCGGCAGGGTCCTTTCTGTCATTTTAGAGAAGTTTGGATGTGTACATGGATATGAGGGGGTTGGAGGGATATGGCCAGAGTATTGGTGGGGAAAACTAGTGGAGTTGTTCATGTGAACTGGCACAGACTCGAAGGGCCGATATGGCCTGTTTCCGTGCTGTAAACTGTCATATGGTTATATGTGCTGGGCTCCACGGGACAAAGTGGGACATCATTAAGAGTTTGCTGCCAACGGGTTTGAATGAAGCCCCGTGAGTATCCCGCACTTTCCGGCAGGAGACTCCAAAAATCGAAAAGATGAATTAACTATTTCCATGAACCCTTCACTTTTACGTCTATTTTTCTAAATCCACTCCATAATCTAGACATCTTTACTTAACCCAACCCACATTTCTTCTCCCATTCAAAGCGCTCAATAATACACCAGGGCAATAAAGTAAAAACTCAATGCTGGAAATACTCAGCAGATCTTCTACTGGAAAAATAATTCAAGTTAAAAACTTCAGGTCGATAACCTTTCACTGGGATTCAGAAATATGATCAAATAAACCTGATTCTATTTGCTGCGAAAAAGAAGAGGGGAAATAACAAACTGATTATGTGTGATGAATAGCCCGAGCAGCAGAAATGGCAGTGGTGCTGGATGAGTGGAGTCACCTCATTGATCAACACATCTGTCTGGATGGAGGGGAAAAGGATAAACAAGACAAACACGATGCTGTCACTGTGAGGTACAATACGACAGCTGCAGAGAATCTGAAATGAAGGAATGGTGAAAATACTTGTTTTTGGATCAATGTGACAAAATGTGACCTGACAAAAGAAAACAAAATTGTTTTGCTCTGCCAGAACTCTCTAGATCAAGGGGCACAATAAAATAGTCCAGAAGCCAACATTATGAAATTGAACAGCCAAGTTATAGAAATCGGCAACAAGAGATAAAACACAATTACATAATTCCATGAAAGTGGTGTCACAGGAAGACAGGGTTCTAAAGACAGCTTTTGTCATCTTGGCCTTCATTAATTAACATATTGAAAACAAGAGTTGGGAAGTTATGATTAGGTTGGATAAGATGATGGTGAGGCCCACTTTGGAGTATTGTGTGCAGTTCTGGTCACCTAGCTACAGGAAGGGTATTAGTAAGATTGAAAGCTGCCAGATCTTCAGGAGTTGAGCTGCAGGGAAAGGTTGAACAGGTTGGGATTTTATTTCTTGGAGTGTCGAAAAATGAGTAAGAGATTTCTTCAAGTGGGGTATGAATGGGAAAAAAGGCTGAGAAAGACTGCAGTAGACCCAATTGTGAAGGAAAGATTTTGCCTGAGAAAAATTGTCATTGGCCCATTTCCTCTTGAGTTATGAAACCACGCACAGAACAAGTCAATGAGGTACAATTAAAACAGTGGTTTTCAAACTTTTTCTTTCCAATCACATTCCACCTTAAGTAATCCCTTACTAACAGAGCACTTCTGGCACAGGGATTAAGTGGAATATGATCTGGGGGGTGGGGGTGGGGGTGGGGGTGTGGAGGAGGAGTTTGAAAATCACTGCTCTTGATGAAAAGGTTTCTCCATCTCCGTTTTAAGCAGACATCCTTTTATTCTGAGGTTGTGCCCACTGGTCCTAAACTCTCCCACTACTGGCAAAATCCTCTCTATCCAGCCCTTTCACTATTCATCAGATTGCAATAAGGTCCTGCCTCATCCTTCTAAACTCAGGCGAGTCCAGACCCAGAACCATCAAATGCTCCTCCAACATTATTCCTCTCATCCCCAGGATCATTTTTGTAAATCACCTCTGGGCCATCACATCCTCTCTTCGAAATGGGGCCTAAAATTGCTCACAACACTTATTAGATCAGGTCAACAAGAAGGTGGTCACGGGAGGGAAGACAGCTGCAGGGGTGCCTAGAGTCCACGGATTTGATGGTGTTCAAGGAGTCAGCTGAGGGGAGGGGGGATTGTTGTGGAAGAATGGCATCGGAAAATGACGTGAGAAGACACCTCTCCCTGACTAAACTGTTCAATACTCGAACTGTAGTGACTTTTTTGACTTTATCAATGTTTTGAACAGTAATTTACTATAGTAGGATTCTGGAAATGAAGAAAGGAAAAAAGCAGTGTTGGGCACTGCCAGTTTCCCCAATAATCACAGAGAAAGAATTAGGGGAACGATAGGCTTTATTACACACAAGACTGCAGGCCCGGGTCCAAGTGAGGGAAGTGAAGGGATGGAAGAGGTGGCTCGACCTTTATGGCCGGGTCACAGTGGAGGAGTTCAGGGAGGAATCTAGGAGAGGATGTCATCAGGAGGGTGGGCCAGCCCATGCCTATACTGGTCAGTTCATACAATACCATTTCATTACCAGCAACTTAGAAAAAAACCTAGGTTTTCAACCTGTGAAAAGTGCAGAAGAAGCAAGGCCGACCTTCCAGAAGGAACCTCGGGAGCAGTTAGAGATAGATCCGAATCCTCAACGTGGAACTCGGGAGAAGCTGGAAGAAACATCCACATCCTCTGCGCATCCAGTGACGCAAGATGTCGTCAAGTTGTTTGGCCTGGGGGCGGGCCAGGAGGAGTGCGATGTCTGCCGGAAGATATTGAAGGTTCAGATCCTGTAAAATTATTTTTGGAAATGGATTCCAGAGATGTTGGGAGTCGAGTCTTTTGAGATCGGGCTCATAGGGCATGAAGGAGAAAACCTTTTCTGGGTCAAATGTCAAGAGCGCTTCTTTTAAGATGTTTGTGATATCAGGATAGAGAAATTATATTGTGGCTTGCAGATCAGAAAGTCGCCTTGATCAAAGCCCTATGATGTATCAAGGCAATAGGGTTTTATTTTAAGCTGATTTAAGTCAGGAGATTATTAAGTGATGGAAAGAGTTTAATCTGGTCAAAGCAGTGCTGTGGAAGAAAGGGTATAAGTTTACTTTTTGGTATCCGATTATATTTAAGGTGATTTATGGGCGAGATCAGTCTCAATGTTTTGAGAGTCCTTATGGTGCATTATCTTTTGCAAATTCCTTCCCAGATTTGAAGGAATTGATGGGGAAAATGCCCGAGGATAAGATTGGGAAGGGAATGGGAATCGGTGAATGATGTTGAAGATGAAGCTCAAGCTCAATGTGGGTGTTATCACTGGGATGACTGATGGGTTTTAGTGTTCGGTTGGGGGGTGGTGGTTGACTATACTACTTCTAAAGTCATCTGCCACTTGTGGTATTGACTGCACCTGGTCCACAGAGGGGGGGGGCCTGACTCTTGGGCTCTTAGGTTTTTACATTTTTTTACAGTGGTTTCTTATTGTTTGAAAGGGGGGTTTGGGTTTTTTAAAAAAAATATATCTAATTGTAATTGCTGTGTGAAGTGTCAAACTCAGGAGGAAATTAAGTTATGGCTCTTTTAAATTTTGTGACCTTTAATGTTAAATGACTTAATAATCCAATGAAAAGGAAGGTAATATTGGCATATATAAAGAAAATTATGGTTGATCTTGCTTTTTTGCAAGAAATTCGTTTGTCTGAGAAAGAACATATGAAATTGAAAAGAGATTGGGTCGGACATGTTTTTCATCTCCATTTAATTCGAAAGCTCGAGGTGAGTTGCTAGTTTGGTTCATAAGAAGATTCCGTTTCAGTTGGAATCATTCTCTGCCACATTGGGTCGAGAGCTGTTGGTGAATTGTAAAATTTTTGCTGAAGCATGGACTTTGATGAATGTTTATCCACTCAATGAAAATGATGAAGACGCTATTTCTGAAACTTTTTTGAATCTGGGTCAAGCTAATGAAAATATTTTGGTTGGTGGGGATTTTAATTGTGTGTTGGATAAATTTCCAAAACTGTACAAAGAACCAAAATGGCAAAATGGATGTTAGACTCAATGAAAGATTTGAATTTGGTAGAAATATGGAGGAAATTAAATCTGACAGAATAACTTATCTCTTTATTCACCCAGACATGATCCTTTTTTGAGAAATGAGTTTTGCTTAATGTTAGTACAATTACAGGGTAGATTTATACATACAGAGTATAAGAGTAGGATTTGTTTGATCATTCCTCATTGTTAAGTAGAAGTACACAATCCTTTACCTGGACATCTAAAATCCAGAAAGTTCCCAACACCAGCAAGTGGGGAGAGAGACGGCAGCGCGAGGCAGGCGGGAGAGGGGTGGGGGGAAAATGGCAGCATGACTGGAAGGGAGTGGGGGTGGATACAGCAGCACAATTTGGGTGGGCTTAAATCTGGGTTTCTGAAATCTAGAAAAATCTGAAATTCAGAACACAGTGACCCCCCCCCCCCCCCCAAGGGTTCTGGATAAAGGATTGTGTACCTGCACATGTTCTGGTTTGCATAATGTAGACACCCCTTATCGGTGAATGTTTAATGGGATGTTATTGAAGCAACCAAAGTTTCGAAGTTATATCAAAGACCATATTTGCAAATTAATACATATTCAGTACAAAGTAAATTTGTTTTGTGGGATGTTTTAAAAGGTTATTTAAGAGGTCTGATAATCAATTATACTGCATTTGGCAGAGAGCCAAAATTTGGAGAAGGAAATAACAATTTGAGAGAAGGAATTCCAACGAAATTCGACTGTGGATAAAAAGACTTTTTTGATTCAGTTGAAACTGTTACAATATTATGCAAACATATAAATATGAAAAATTAATACAATGATCCAAATAGCGTTATTATGAGTTAGGAGAAAGAGTGTATAAGGTTTTCGCTCAGCAATTAAAGACTGAACAGGCATCAAGGACAATAAATGCGATAAGAAATAATTCAGGAGTTACTTTTAAACCTCAGGAAATGAATGATGAATTTCACTCATTTTACCAGAATTTATATCCTTTTGATGTAAGTCAGGATGAGGAACGTGTTGAGTCTTTTTTAGGTAGTTTGGAGTTATCGGTTTTGGACGATAAATATAGGACAGAATTGGAAGTTCCTTACAGTGATTTAGAAATTGAAGAAGCGATATTGAATATCACCTGGAGAAGATGGGTTTACAGGAGGGTTTTATAAAGAATTTTATGAAGTCTTGTCTCCTGTTTTGGTGGATGTTCTTAAACAAGCTACAGAAGAGCAAAAGCATTTCCAGAATCCTTTTCTAGACCTAGACTTAGTTATTGCAAAAAAGAAAGAGCCCCATTGAAAGTTTCCTCATATCGACCAATATCTTTATGAAATGTAGTTTATATGTTAGTAGCTAAGGTATTGGCCAATAGACTTGCGAAGTATTTAACACGTTTAATCGAGCCTTTGATCGAGTTGAAAGGTACTTTTTATTTAAAATACTTGAAAGATTTAAGTTTGGAACTTTTTTACCTGGTTGGTTTAAAGCCTTGTATAAAAAGCCTTTGGTGAGTATGGTGACAAATGGACAAATTTCAGATACGTTTAATTTAACACACTCCACAAGGCAAGGTTGTCCTTTGTCACCATTGGTGATAGAACCGCTAGCCCAAGCTATAAGACAAAATGATAAAATTAGTGGGATTAAAATAAATGAAGAGGAACGTAAGATAAATTTGTTTGCAGATGACGTACTAATATATTTAACAAATCCTCAGTAATCATTATGACATCGACAAACCTGTTTGGTTCAATATGGAAAAATGTCTGGTTATAAGGTTAATCGGGATAAGAGGAACATATTACCAATTACACAGGAAGATTATCATGCTTGTAAACAGATTACACAGCTTAGATGGACTAAGAAAATTAAATATTTAAAGGTAATGGTTGATGTGGTTTATGTGTAAGTTTAACTATGTTTCTCTATTGATAAAATTAAAGCTGATTTAATTAAATGGAAAGATCTTCCTTTGACATGAATGGCACATGTGAATTGTATTAAAAATGAATATTTTTCCCTGAATTCAATATCTTTTTCCATCAATTCCATGTTCGTGTCCAAACATATTTTTTAAAGAGTTATGCAGCAATCAGAATATTTTTATAGAAAGGTTCATTGGCTAGAGTATTTTTGCAAAACTTAAAATGGTAATATGCATTAGGGACAACAATGGCCTCATTTTCAGAATTATTCATTAAATTATTAGTTTATTATCAGTTAAAATTTATTAATATGATGTTCGATGTTAATCAATCTCCACACTGGGCTAATGTGCTATTAGCACAGATTTCACATTCAATAATACATCAATGTATATTTAGATGGACTCCTCATCTTTTGCATTATTATAATGTGCTAGTATTATGACATTTATGTGATACTTGGTATAAAAGAAATCTGTCAATAGGAAATGGAGATAAGGTTTCATTACAAATTCCATCATATCAGGATAAATACATATCCTTCTCAATGAATAATCTCAGTGTTTAAAGATTTGCCAGATGAAAGGTATTCAAGTGTTAGCAGATTGTTTTGAAGATGGGATATTTTTTTCCTATGTTAGGCTTCAGGAAAAAATTGAGGTACTGTTAAATTCTTTGCTTGCATATTTTCAAGTACATGCTCCAGTAGTGAAGAGTTTTGGGCGGGAATCGAACATGCCTAAGTTAACTAAATTTAAAATTTAATTGTAAATGAGGCAGAAAGGGATTTATTTCAGAAATGTATTCTTTGTTGCAAGAGAAAATGGCCAAACTGGATTGAGATAAATCAAAGCTTAAATGGAAGAAAGATTTATCCTTAGAATTATCCCAAGAAGGATGGACTACTCTGTGTGAAGATAGTGTGACTACATTTGGTGAACTACAATTTTCTACATCAGTTGAATTAAACACCAGAAAAGTTAAAAAGATATGGATTTAGTCATTCGGATTTATGTTTTAATTGTGGGACTCAAATTGGTACTTTTTTTTTCCAATTCTGTCTGGTTGTGTGATAAAGTAAGTCTCTTTGGATAAAAATTAAAGAGTTTAAGGCAGATTTATTAGAGACTACTTTAATGTTAGATCCACTGCTTTTTTTTTAAATGGGGTATATTACAACTTTAACAATGGGTTTAAGAATGGATAAATCTCAAATTGAGTTTATTCGGTTCGCATCAGCATTGGTTGGGGAATGTATTGTTATTACGTGGAAAAATGATGTGGATTTAAATATGAATCGTTGGCAAAATGAAAACTTGTATTTGTTTGGAAAAGATAACATAATTTACGTGATAATTATTTTTTTATGTGAAGATGTGGTCTAAAATTTACAGTCTTTTGCTTCTCTTCCTTCTTAAAGAGTGGAGTAACATTTACAAATTTCCAGTCCAGCCTGGGTAGACAAGGATAGATAGACTTTAAACATGAACATGTTGAGGAATTAGCAAAGCTATTCATTCAAATATACTGCTTACAACTAGGTAATTCCAAATCATCCAAGTTATAGGGTTCCATATGAGAGACGAGGCCAATAGCTGCAGAGATCAAGACAAAGCAGAATCATGCACACCATTACTACCAAGATTTACATTAGTGACATATCAGAGTCAATGGGATACTTTAAGATTAGTTACAACACAGTAACAGACCCTTTAGGCCCACAAGCCTGTGCTTCCCAGTTGACCTTCAACACCCCCATACTTTTTGAACAGTGGGAAAAATTTGGAGGCCCCTCCCCCACCCTGGGGAAAACCTAAGCACACACAGGGAGAACATAGAAACTCCTCATAGAGAGAGCAGGATTTGAACCCCATCCCTATCACTGGCAGCGCAACAGAGTTGCGATTGTGCCATCCACTGTCGAACCATGTTGGACAGGAAGAAACTCAAATCAAGAAAGTCAATAAATGGAGAGCATCAATATTTCATGAGTTGATACGGATTAGTTCAGATTTTGAGAAAAGATGGATGGACAGTACTTTGCAACAACATAATGACAGACAGTACAAAAGAAGCCACAGCGAGCTTGCATGGGAGCCAGGAAGGGAAAGTAGCCACTTTATTGAAATGGAGGCAAGAGAATGGTCTTAGGAGCAAGAACCCATGTGAGAGAAATTCTGGTTCACGAGCAAGTCACTAAAACCCAATGATGCCTTCCAAAGTGCATTCCGATTTGGGAATACGAGGCATTTATCTCGACTTATTTCTCCAGTTTGGGCATTTTAGATCATTAATATTCCCCAGTATTCTTAAAAATCTGATGATGAGGTGTTACATGTGTTGTTATGAGGTGTAACAATGCAGCTCGCAGTATTTGCACAGCAGATATAATAAGGGATCCACCCTCCCCCCTCTCCTTCATAGTGTCTATTTAAGACAAACATTTTTCTCTCAATTTGCCCATAATCTGCAAAGAAATGATGATGAGATCACGAGATGAAGCAGTAGAACTTCATTCATCTTTTGATTTGATCGTCTAAGCAAGTTTAAAAAAAATTACAGAGCAGTGAGGGTCTGGGATGCATTGCTGGGGTGGAGGTGGGGGCTGGAGCAATAAGGACATTCAAAACACTCTAAGATACATGGATGGAAAAATAATAGAGGGTAATGAGTGTGAGGTAGGGAAGGGTTAGATTTGTAATGGCACTGATATACCACCATTTACAAACAATTAAAGAATACCCTCACTCGTTTCTTCCAGAAGACAATGGAGTCGACCTTCTTTATCCTCCTCAGACACAACATTGCATTCTTCAACTCCCCAAAGACCACCTAGCCAAACCCCTTTGACCTTCTCATTGGCTCATTGCCACATTGTAATCCTGACCCTCTCTCTCTACTCCTCCTGCATCGGAGATCCATCACCCATACACTGATGTTTAACACTCTCGGACACATGGGCTATTCCTCCAGCGCGATGCTTCAAATACATTATCAGCGGCAAATGGCACCATTCCCAAAGCAGGCAGATGCATCACCGTGACAGCCCCTCCCCCCACCTCCAGCCTCCGAGCCATGCAAGGAGGCGACTGAATGGAACTGTCCCCAGTGTAACGGTCTGGAGGGTTGACAGTTCACCTGATCTCGTATGATACTGGAAGACAGGCGATGCAGGGGTACGACTGGTCCTTTTGCTCTGGCCCTGATGCAGAATGTGGACATTCGAAATACACTGGCTTCAACCTGTTGATGGAAACAGTGTTACCTTGTCCATTCCTGTCAATAACAAAACACTATGGATGGTGTCATAAGACCTGGAAAGAACCATCGTAAATGGGATTAAGTGGTTTACGAACATCATGTCAAAGAAACACACGAGTACAGTGTTGACAATCATTTGGCACATCCACTGCAGAAGATGCTGCCACATAGGAGAACATCAGAGTAATCTCATTTTCTCAAAGACGGTCAAGATAACTGACCTGTTCATGGAGCACTGTGTTTGGACTCAGATTCACAAACTCACCTGGCAAGGTCAGCATACAGTCATAGACTAGCTCTACCACTAAACATCCATGATCTGCCCTCAGAGCTGTAGTCACGCAAAGGAGAACCATGGGCAAACGTTCACTCCATGTAGATGATTTTCCCCCTGCTGTCAATGGTGCTTTCGATCGTCAATGGAAATGCTCAAAGAAGCTGTTGGCCTGAAATGCTTAGCCGTAATTCAGGTAGTGACGAGAGGATCAGTGAGAGCTCAGACCAATGCTGACTCGAACTGAGACCCTCGATCTGTTGTAATTGTGCCCAGAACACCAAAAGATGGAATCCAATGATCCACAAAAGCCCAAGCAATTGTCTCTGCAGAGATGCCGATGATAGGAATTTCGTCCTTCCACCTGATAGTCCTGTCCTCACCCGTGAGCAGAGAAGTACATTGCCGAGATGGCGGAAGTGAACCTTCCAAGCCACAAGGTGCATGTGCTGGAAATGGGAATCCAAAACAACAAAATCCCCCAGCTTGAATTTCATGTGCCTGGAGACTTTAGGGTGTTGACTCAGCAAGCAAGTCCTTGCCCATAATCCAACATTCTCTTTAACACGAACCCAGGTAAGATGTTCCTTAACCAGTTTGATTGATGCTCTTCTACCAGGAAGAGATAGATTGTGAAGAGAAAATCTCCTGCCTCATAGCCACCCACACAAACAGCCTCGTCCTTTCTGTTGGGGTAAAAAAATCACAAACCAACTTTTCACCTGATTCATCCAGCATCACATCTTGAAAATGGAGACCAGAGTTGATCTGGTTTCACCGGATGAAATCGGCATCAGTGTGCCGTGCATGAGCCATGGCACTGAAATGGATGGCAGTAGTTTTATGTAATGTCGAGACTGAATAGGGCACCAGCCACAGCATTCACTTTTCCTCAGATGTGCTGTGTGTCCGATGAAAATTGTAGGATGAAGTCCAAGTGCCGAATCTCTCTGGGCAAATAGAGACGTGTGCTTCTACTTGCAGTATGCATAAGAGGCTGGTGGTCTGTACAAATGGTCAAAGAATGACCTTCCAATAAAAAACTGAAATATCGAATTGGAAAATGGGATTCATGAGAGAATTACAAAGAAATTTATTTCAAAATTGTATCTACTATTTCAAGAGTAATCTCCAAATCCAAACTTGAATAAATCAAAAGAAGGATGGGAATTGGATTTGGGAACTGAAATTGACCCTTTTTGCTGGTCTGACGTTTGTTGGGACAATAATTATTGTTTTTGATAGATTAGTTAATAATAACTTTATTCATCAATTATATTTAAAGCTACAACAATTAATTTATTCCTAATTTTTCAAATTCATATTTTAGATGTGGCACATAAATTGGTACATTTATACATTGTATCTGGAGATCTCTCAAGGTGACATCATTTTGGAAAAATGTGGGCAATTTTTTGGAACAAATTATCATAATGTTTACCATTAACACCTGAGCTTTTACTTTTGGGAAATGTTTATGATTTGGAAGCCTAATTCAATTTCTCAAAGAACAATTAATTATTTTAATAAGTCGCATTGGCAGTTACCAGGAGATGTATAACAATTCCATGGAAATCTGAATCCCATCTTAAAATTGATTGTGGGGAAATGTAAAATTGTATTCCCTTAGCAAAGGTGACTTATAATATTCGAACTGGGTATGATACATACTTCAAAATATGGAAACCATATTTAGATATGGGTTTGGATATCTAATGTATTCACTTCTCCACCCCACCACCTCTTTTCTTTCATCTTAATGGTTGAACCTTATCATGTTGGTTTAATTCTACTATTTTATAAATATCCTGCCTTTCCTTTTGGGAGGGAATAGTTATCACAGTAGCTTTGCACCTAGATCTGTATTTTTTATCTTTTATACTTTTTTCTCTTCTCACTTTTCTGTACAGTTCAACCATTTATTTTTTATTCTATTTTCATAATTGTAAGTTTCATTTGGATATGATTCTATAATTATATTGAACTGTATACAAAACTATACATATATTTTTTTTAAAAACTGAAATATTTCACTGCGAGATAGATAGCTAAGAGTTCTTGCCCAAATGTACTATATTTTCCTGAGCTGGTGACCACTTGGCTGGAAAAAAAATGTCAAAGTTTCCAATTGCCCACAGACTCGTTGTTCGAACACTGGTCCCACAGCACTGACAGATGCATCTGTGGTAAGAGAGCAAGGCCTTGGGCATTTGATGTACAAGCTTAGTGGCCTTTGTAAGAACAGTGTTCACATCATGGAAAGCATACACGGCATTGTCTTTCAAAGTTAAGGTCTTTTTGAAACAGGCATCAGATCCTTTGAGTCATTCAGAAAGAGGTAATAGAGATGCTGTGGCATTCACCAGGGAACAGCAATAAAAATTCCTCCAACTTAAAAAACATCACAACTGGCCAACCTTAATGGCGGGAAGAAATTCTCAAAATTCACGCACTTCCCATTCATCAGGCAAAATACCATGTTGCATAACTCTAGGTCCCAAAAATACAAGATCAGAAGCACCAGAAACACTTTCCTGGGATTGATCACGATGCCACATTCCTTAGGTCTTGGAAACAATGAGATAAGGTGGCTCTTGTGCTCCTCTTCATCCACACTTACAACCAGAATCTGATCGATCAACACAAGCACCAAAAAAACCCAAGGCCAGTGAGTTTGTGGTCCATGAACCACTGGAATGTCTGAGCTGCATTTCATAGACTGAATGGTATGCTCAGAAACTCAAACATGCCGAACGGGAGCATCACTGCTGTCTTCGTGACATCCGGAGACTCAAATTGAATCTAATAGTCAGCACGTACTAGATCTATTTTGGCAAATGCATGTTTGCTGTGGAGGTTTGCTGAGAAGTCTTGTAAATTTGGAATATTGTATCAGTCAGGCACGGTGGAATTGTTCAGGGGACGATCATCTCTGCAAGGCCGCCAATCCCTAGTTTTTTTCAGAACCATATGCAACCGTGAAGCCCAGTAGCTGTCAGATCTGTGGACTACACCCAACTCTTGCCAATCCAATCTTGCAATTTTAAGATAATCTGGGGGTATTACGAGCCTGTGTCTCAGACCCTGCCTTTATATGGTGGCTTATTGCATGTCTGTACACCGTTACAGTGGGGTCATGAGGCAAGGAAAACACGAGTAAGACTTGGAAATGGCAGGAATCAGGTTGAAGGTTTGTCAGGCAGCAGGTGGCATTGGAAGGACAACAAATGCAGCTCACTTGCATTCAAGAGCTGCAGTCCACACAATGTTTTTTCAAATACATCACGGAAAAATGTGACAAGAAATTCACTCCCAAAATGGAATTTGCCACATTTACAACTGAAAAACTATCCAAAAAGATGGCAAGACTGAAATTAAGCATGAGTAACCTCTGGCCATGTTTGAATAAGAGAATCATTTGTAGCTGAAAGAACACATGACATATTAGAAAGACTATGTTCCTCAAGGATTGGAGGGACCGGCACCGATCGAAACTGACAGATAATTTTGAACTTTTACATAGAGATGGCAAACAAATAACCTACTCCAACAATTGCCTCGAATGTTTCCATTTTTCTCAGTTGCCTTCGATAATCTCTCTCAAATGAGAACAAGGTCCCAAAACAAAGGAGGAGAACCATGCCACCAGGCCCATTGAGCCTGCTCCATAAATACACACTGAGCTACTCTACACTCCTTCCAATTTCCAGCTTTTTCCCCATATCCCTTCATGCCCTCACTAACGAGATACTTGTCTATTTCTTGTTTAAATACTCCCAGTGATCTGGCTTCCACTACTGTATGAGGCATTAAGTTCCACAGCTCCATGACCCTCTGGCAAAAGAAGTTCTTCCCAATCTCTGTTTTGGATGGATAACCTCTAATTTTCATGCATCTATTCACCCACCAAGGGAAACATCTTACCCGCATCCACCCTATCTAAACCTTTCAAAATAAAAAATGTCTCCATGAGCTTTCTTCTTTAATTTCCGATATCCCAATGACTATAACCCAAGAGCTGTCAAACACTCCTCGTACATTATATTTTGCATTCTGGGAATCATCCTCGTCGTTCTCCTCTGCACCCTCTCCAACAACATCACATCCTTTCTCAGATAGGGGGCCCAAAACTGCACCCAGTACTCAAAATGAGGTCTCACCAGTGCCCCATAGAGCCTCATTAACACCTCTTTACTCTTGTACACTATTTCTCTTGAAATGAATGCCAACATAGCATTCGCTTTCTTCATTACTAATTTCACCTGGTCATTAACATCTTCGAATAAATGTTCTGGGTTTAATTTTTTAAAATCATGTTGTGGTTCCTTTTCATCACCTCTTTGGAAGCTGAATTCACAAAATTTTCCAAATATTTTTTCAGTAATAATTCTGTGGTACAGAGGATTACTCATCTTTCCTAGAGGTTAAAAGTTGCATTTTGATTTTGTTGTCTCAACTGAACATTGCACAAGGTGAAGGCTGATTAAAATGGATTCAGTAATGATGGCCTTCAACTTTGCATTATTGCTGTGGCTACACAGCTTGAATGATAAACTGCTGTTTCTACAGGGAATTAACTCATGGAAATGTTCTAAATACATTCATTGCAGATAGACCTCTGTGAAAAGTTTATGGCCCATCGACAACAATCCTTGAAAAGAGATGAATCATCACCCAACAGAGCAGCCCAGGAATAGGCCATTTGGTGAACAATGTCTGTGGTGACCATGATGCTCATTTAAATTAATCCCATGTGTCAGCACATGGTCCATACACATCACCCATTCCCTCTTGTTCATGTGCCCAACCAAATGCCTCTTAAATCGTGGCGATTTCACTACTATCCTGGCAGCGTGGGCCAGACCCCCACCACACTGTGCAAAAACCTGCCTCACTTCTCTCCTTTTCCCCTCTCATGTTCAATATAGGCATCATAGTATTTTTACATTTCCCACGGGGGTGGGGGGGGTGGGGAAATAAGAAATCTACCTTCTCCAGGACTACAATAATTGGATAAATTTCAACCAGGTCATCACTCAGCTTCCAATGCTCCAGAGAAAACTATCCAAACTATCCTCTCCTCAGAGCCAATGCTATAACCCAAGCAACCCCCGATAAACTCCTTTTGTCATGCAGCAACTAGAATTGCAGAAAACACTCGAAATGTGGCCAAAATAACACCAAAGTCCCTATATTTTTCAAGGCATTTGGACAAGTAACTGAGAAAAATTACATTTTAGACACATGGTACGTCAAGATCAGAAGGATTGGAGCATTATTGTTCAAGTGACACAACTTTAAAAAATAACATCTAACTTTATGAAGAATGTGATACAACAACAGGAAAAACGGATGGAATCAGACACATTCTATGAGCATTGGGAAGCAAAGAAAAACGAATTGGTTTTCCATCTCTTCCAAAGCGACCCAATGACCCCGACAGGTCCTCACCGACCTGCGACCGTAGTACCACAATGGTCGCGTCCTGGGAGGGTGCCCACGATGGTCGCAAGTCGGGGTTTTGACCGCGTGTGAGGACCCCTGAAGTCTTAGAGCCTATTTTTAAAATCAAATGATTTGACAAACGAGAACAGAGACACAGGGCACAAAAGACCCAAAATGTACGGATTGACTTTGTGACTCAGGGTCCATTGGCTGGGTCAGCCATCTTAATTTCTGTACGCATGCGCCAGACATCAGTTGGCGCTTGCGCAAACAGTTCGCTTCGTGGCCCTCAATCGGCACATGCGTATCTGCAAGATATGCGCGAACTCACCACGCATGCGCCAACTAGACTTGCCAATCACGTTCCAGCGCCCCCTCCCGCTGCAAGTAACCCCGCGGCCTCCAGCCTCGCCCTGCCGACGCCATCAGGCCTCGCACCGACGCCTCGGCTTCACCCAAACACCCCGCCGGTACCAGCCGCTCCCGGGTATGGCCCAGCGGGCTGCTGGTAGCCCGTTTTCCCTGGACCACGCGGCTGTGGATCCCGGCGCCGCCGCCAACTTTTCCCGTTGGGCCAGCGGGGACGCGACGGACCCTGAGCAGACGATGCCGCCGCAAACGTCCCGCCTCCCCACAGCACGAGCCAATCAGCCCGCGAATCCGCCCATCAATCCAACCCGACTTCAGCGTCCAATCCAATAGCGGCCTCACCGGATCAACCCATTGGCTCGCGCAACTGAAGCAACCAATCAGCGAGCGAGCGAACACACAGGAGGACCCAATCAGCATCGCAAGACAGAAAACAAAGGCAGTGGAAGGAGCAGGAGACCTTTCGGCCCTTCCACTTACAACTACCCCAACAACTCAATCAAATCCTTGGGAAACACAGGATCACTTTGTCTTGGCTCCAGGATTCCTCTGATCTCAAGAAATACATTGTACCCCAACTGCAACGGAGACTATTTATTATCAAACTTTCCTTTATATTTATTACCGCTTCCAATTTAATGGAGGACACAAGTGGTAGTGTCAGCCAGCTGGACTGCCTCGGGGAACCTCATGGAGCAGGCAATCATGGTGAGACGGTAACTCATCCCGTGGGAGGCCGGTAGTGACCCTACAATGTCATTGTAGATATGGCTGAACCTTGTGGTGCTGGCTCGAATGTCTGGCATGGTGCCTTCACGTATGTCTGTATTTTGGTCATCTGGCAGAGTGTGCAGGCCTTGGCCCACTGACAACCTGTTTCTGGAGGCTCAGCAAGACCAACCGATTGACCACCATTTTGACAGTACTGATGGCCGGGTGTGTCAGATTGTGCACCTCATCATAAAACTGCCATCTCAATGCTGTCGGCACGATGAGGTGGGGTTTGCCATTGGAATGTCGCAGAGGAGCGTCTACTTACCAGGATCGATGTTAACATCCTCCAGCCTGAGCCTGGACATTGCTGTCTTGCTTGCAAGGATCTCAGGGTCATCCTGCTGTCCCCTGCCGAGGGCTAAGTAGTCTATTCACTGGGACAGGGCCTGGATAGACTTGATTGCGGGGATGGGGCAGTGCGTCACCCACGATGTGTTGAATGTCTGTAGTGAACTCAGACTCATATGAGAGGAGTCGCTGCTGCTTGGCCGACCACAGGTCTAACACTTTATGGAAGGCAAATATTAATGACTTCTGGTCAATGAAGACACTGAATTGTCTACCTTCCAAAATTACCTTAAGTGCCTGACTGCCAGGTACAGCACCAATTGTTCTCAGTCAAAGACGCTGTATTTGAGTTCAGGTGGCCAGAGGTGTCTGCTAAAGAAGGACAGGGGCTGCCATTCCCCTTTGATGAATTGCTCCAATGCACCCCCTACTGCTGTGCAGGAAGCATCTACTGTGAGAGTGGTGGGTGTCTCTGGCCTGGTGTGTACCACAAGTGTTGTGTTGGCCAGTGCATCCTTGGCCTTCTGGACGCCTCCAAATCCTATTGTCCCAGGTAATGTCTTTACCTTTCTCCGCATGATGAGGGCCACGGGGGGCGTGGCAAGATGGCGTAAGGATCAGACGTGCCTTCCAGTCCTCTCCTGACTCTATCTTAATGTTTTGTCTAGAAATGCCCGTTAAAATTCTTTAAAAGTTTAGATAACTTCAGTGCTGTTAATTTAACTTATGATGGTAAAATTGGTGGAAAAGAGCAAAAAAAACGACAACAGATTATCAAAAAACTACATTTTCCAAAAGTTCAAGTTTTGGAGCCTACCTACAGGAAAGACATCGAGACTCAGCCTGAAATGGATCCCAGGAGAAAGGTACAGCTTTCGGATGTAGAGTTCAATATTACATCGGTAGAGCCCTCTAAAGAGGGCGCCAAACAGCCTTTAGAACAAAGAGTTACTCAGGTTCGCACATGTGCAGTTATATCTGACGGCAATGTTATGAATGAACCACTTGTAGTAACATCAGTTGAAGTACCGGCTGGGGAAAGGCATTTGTCAACTGTAGCGGTGGCACTGCAAACTGCACCTTTTGAGATAAAAGAACCTATACAACTTGATGGATGGGGAAAACCCCGGCCAGCGTCCTCCAGTCATTGCTGGAGAGGCTGTGGCTGGGGTTTCCACACGCAGCTATACTACAAGGAAGGCAACCAGAATGAAGGAAGCAAAAGAAGACCCTTTGGTTATGCAGAAGAAGCAGGAATCTGTTGAGCCAGAATCTCTTCCAATTGAAAAGATTCTTGTGAATCTTGAATCTAAATTATCTTATACAATGCAGGGATTATCCAAGATTATGACTGAACTTGGTACTAGGTTTAATACTCTGTGGTGAAAATACATTCTCAACAGATGGCTGAGTTTGGAGCTTTTAAGCTTGAAGTGAGAGATAAATTTAATTCGTGTGAAGAAGATATATACGAAATACGAGATCATGTTTCAGATGTGACCAAAATGGTCAAAGACTTACAAACTCAAAATAAAGATTTGGTGAAAAAGATTGATTATTTGGAAAACCAATCCAGACGGAACAATATAAAGATTATTGGTTTGCCGGAAGGAATGGAGGGACCAGACCCAAGAAAATTTTTTACTGAATGGATTCCGCAGGTGCTGGGTCAAGAACATTTCCCGGAAGATATAATACTGGAATGTGCTCACAGAGCCTTGCGTAGAAGACCTATTTCAGGTCAAATTCCAAGACCTGTTTTGGTTCGTTGGTTGAATTATTACGACAGAGAAATAATTTTATGAGTGGCTATTAGAAATGCACAACAGAGAAAATCACCCTTGATGATTCAAAATAATCGAGTTTTCTTCTATGCAGATTTGAGTCAAGAAGTTATGTTCCAATGACGGGAATTCAATTCTGCTAAAGAGTTGTTGTGGAAGAAAGGTTATAAGGCAACCTTTAGATATCCAGCTGTTTTGAAGGTTTTTCAAGGTGGTTGCCAACCAAAGTTCTTTGATTCTCCAAAGGAAGCTATAGCATTTGCTCAAGTGCTGCCAATTACTCGGTTTCAACAGAGACGTAGTCGCCGTGATCTTTAAGGAGACAAGAGATGGAAGAAAAGAGTCGTGCTCCAAGAAGGAATGGTTGTAATGGTGACTCGGCAGTTGGAGCTGATTAAAAGAAGAGTTGTTCTTTTTTTTTTAATTTTTTTAAAAAAAATGAATATTAAATAATGATGATGTTAGTTTAAGATGAAGTGAGAGTTGGGGGAGAGAACTGGATGGGCACTATTTCCAGAAAGTCATCTGCTACGTGTGAGTTATCTCACACCCATTTTTTTTGGGAGTTACCGCATTGCGTGGTTTAGACGGGAGGGGGTATTTTTAACCTCCTACCTGTTTTTTTTTCTTTTTTTGTATTATTAGATTAAAGAGTTAAGGGTTTTCTTTTGTGGTGAAAAAAAAAGCATAAGAAAGTATTTGATTGTTTAAAAAACTAAAAATTCATGTGGTTTTTTTTGTAAAGTTTATTCAGTAGATCAGGAATTTTTGAAATTTAAATGTGAATGGGATGGATAATTTTTTTTTAAATATTTTTTCTTTAACTTTAAGGTGAAAGGAGTGGTAATTCTGGTGCATATTATTTTGCTATTTTAGTTATAGAACGAAGGGAATAATGGTGAAAGTTATAAATTGAATTGTACAATTCTTAATGAGGCTTGAATTTTGTTTGTGGCTTATGCTCTATTTGTTGAAGATATAGATTTCGTTGTAGATGTATTTTTATTATTTGGATATCTGAATTTTAACGTAATGATTGGGGATATTTAAATGTGGTATTGGAGCTTTTATTGGGTAATTATTCAAGGTTAAAAGGGAAAAATGGTGGAAGAGTACCAAATTTGAATTCTACAATGTTTAATGAGGTTGGAATTTTGTTTTAAGATGGCAGTTTATGTGACTAATATGATGTTAGATGTGAAGTTAGTTGATATTTGGTGAAGGTTTATTTCTATAGAGAAAGTTTTATTTTTCATCTTTTTTTTTCTCATGCTGCAATTTTTTTTAAAGAATTGATTATTGTTTAAGAATTTTTGATAGACAATGTTACTAATTTTACTAATTTTTGATATTAAGTTTGTTAATTATATGTTTCATCTTAACTCTGTTAAATATATGCATTTAGGTTTGATTTAAATATGTTTTTTAAGTCTGATATCTTAGTATTAATTACTTTTCTTTTTGTTAGTATTTTAATCGGTTATGTTTTTGTTTTTTTTTGTAAGTGGGTTTTTTTCTCACATATATTATTAACTTTATTAATTCTTCACTCTCTATATTGGGGGGGAAGGGGGGTTGGAATTATTGGGGAGGGTATACTTTATTTAGATTACTGATACTGTATTGTAATTTTATTATTTTGTTCTTAATTTTTTAAACGTAATTCTATATGTTATTCATGTTATAAATACTTAAATAAAGTTTAAAAACAAAAAAATGATGTCGGCCACTACCGGTATGAATCGGTGATAAAAATTAATCGTACCAGTGAATTCTTGCAGCCCCTTCATTATGTGGGGTTTGAGGAAGCACTTAACAAACTCTACCTTTTCAAGCAGGGTTTAGTTCCGTGCCTGTTGATTTGACCCCCAAGGAAGTCGAACGTTTCCAACCTGAACTAGCACTTAGCAAGGTTTATATAGTAAGTCCAAATTCCCGCAGCCAGGCGCACAGTCACATTAGATGGTCTCTGTTTAGCTTCATTGCCACCACTTTGACATCTTGTGGTTACTGCCACCCTCTGCTGTTGGAGAATATCCTCCTTGGTCTCAGCCCCTCAATGTAACTAAGAACCCCTAAAATGCCCCTAATGTTTTGGCCTTCATCACTACTCCTGGCAAGGCATTCTTGACACCCACAACTCTGGGTAAAAGAAAATACCCCTGATATCTCCCCTAAATCTTCCTCCATTTGCTTCAGACAGATGTCTTCTAGTGTTTGCTACTCCCATCTGGGTTTCAGGCAAACTGAAGGGCATCTTTCACCGAGTTTCTGGTCTTCCAGCAGTTCTGGATGTCTGTCTCTGGATGCTCTGCTCCGTGGACCACCCCGCAGTATCCCATCAAGTCCTAGAGTCTCTGTGTCAGACATTCTCTGCTGACCACTGCCTGATGGCTTTGTGGTCAAATGTGTTTGTCTATGAAACCGTTCCCAGGAAGGTAAAGGGGCAAAGTCTTGCTGACTGGAACATTGTGCAGCACCAGAGCCAGGCCAATCTTTCGCAACACCTGAGCCAGGTAGAACCTCAGCACATAGCAGCATTTGGTGCCCTTGCACTTTGGTTGCAAGCACAGCCACACACAATTATGGCCATGCTGGTTACACCCTTGTCCCCATTGATTGACGATGTACACGGTCCTTCTCCAGACTCTATCCATTTTGGACCCCCACATGAATAGGAAATTTGTTTTGGGAATTGACAGGGTGGTGGTGTGGGGATGGGCCACACCTGGCCCACGTGCAGCAGGACCAAAAGTTCCTTGCACATTGCACTTGATAATCAGGTTTTACCCGAATGACAGAGATGGGTATCTCTGTGGTTCTCCCTGTCTCCTGGACCTGGGGGTCTTTGTACTGCTCCCCATCTCCTTAAGTTGGTGCTTTGTTCTCCACCACCCCCACAAGAAATCCAAGACCCCTGGATGGAGGGCAGAGGCGCAGAGAGATCAGTGAGAACACGGGTAGTTTCAACAGGGTGGGGTCCATCCAGCCGCCTGATAACAGGAGGAACCAAATGGGAAGGAGGATGCAGGGCATTCGATAGCAGGACATTGCAAGAGAGTGGATTCCTCAAACTCTTGAGGGGAGAAGGCGCTGGTCGATCCATCGGTTTAGGTGGGGCAGGGTATAGACATGGCAGTTGACTGGAATTGTCAGCGGGTTACTGAGACCTGGGAAAGGAGGGGAAGGAGGGTGCAGTAGTGTTCTGAGAGTGCTGAGGGAGAGGCAACATGGGTGCCACCTCAAGGCAAGGGTCCCCTCATTGTTTGCTGGTATGGGCTCTGTAAATAGACTCATAGATATCCAGCACAGAGCATCTTTGTCCCCCTGCCATCAGGAAGGAGATATGGAGGAATAAAAGCAGAGCAGCCAGGGAGGGAAATAGCTTCTTCCCACAGGCCGTGCGATTGACAAGGCAACATGAGCTGGATGGGAGCTAAGAATGAAAAGGGTGAGAGGAATATGGACTGATTACAACAACTCAGCTAGCAGGAGAGAGGGGCTGAAGGGCCTGTTTCTGTTTTGTCTATCTGGACCAGCTTTTGAGTTCAAGCTTTAAAAAACCCAATCAGTTTTAAATTTAATATTAACGGTACAGAATGAATCAAGAGACAAGTTGTCTGTCCAGCAGCAAGCGTCGAAGGCACTTCCTGAAACGGAGGCTCTGAAACCACAGGGAGGTTCTGGACGGAAAGAGGCCCAGCTTCTTCTGGAAGGAGGAGAGGAGAGGCAGGGGAAATGCGGGGGAAGGGAAGGGGTGGGGAGGGGCTAGGGATGCCGTCCACCGTTCACCGCCCCTTTCCTCTACCCCGTTCCCCTCCCCTTTCCACTGCCCGTTCCCCTCCCACATCCCCTCCCCTTCCAGTCCCCAGTTCCCGTCCCCCGCTCGCCTCCCCCATTCCCCTCCCCCTTCCCTTCCTCCTACTCCTAACCCTAACCCCTAACAAAATCCTAAACCTAACCTTAACACTACCGATACCCCCTACCACCACTCCACGTCCCCTAACTCTACCCCCACCCCGTCCACTAAACCTAACTTTATTCCTACGCCTATGCCGCCCCCTAACCCCAACCCTAATGCTACCCACCATCCCCTAACCCCAAACCTCATTCCTCCTCTACCCCCCTGCTCCTACCCCCTTCCCCTATACCTAACACAAGCCCACTTCCCCGAACTATAGACCTAACCATAAACCAAGATATAGCCCTACCCCATGTCTCCTAACACTAACCCTAACTCTACCCAACTTCCCCAACCCTAAACTAAACCCTATCCCTATCCCTTACAACCTACCCCCTTCCCCTAACACTACCTCCTACCCCTTCCCCATACCCGCACCCCCTACAACTACCCCCTTCCCCTAACCATACCTCCTACCCCTTCCCCATACCCACACCCCCTACAACTACCCCCTACCCTATCCCTTACAACCTACCCCCTTCCCCTAACCCTACCTCCTACCCCTTCCCCATACCCGCACCCCCTACCACTATCCCTACCCTATCCCTAACAACCTAACCACTTCCCCTAACCCTACCTCCTACCCCTTCCCCATCCCCGCACCCCCTACCACTACCCCCTACCCTACCCCTTACCACAACCCCTACCCTTACCCCCTTCCACTACCCCCTTTCTCCTACCCCCTTCCCCTCCCCCTCCTCCCCTAGGTTAGGGGTAGGAAGGGGAAAGGGAAGGGGGAGGGGAAGGGGAGGAGGAGAAAGGGAGGGGAAGGGGGAGGGTTAGGGGAGGGGATGGGGGAGGGGAAGGGGAGGGGGAAAGGGGAAGGGAAGGGCGGAGGGGAAGGGGGAGGTGAAGAGTGGAGGGCTGGGGTTAGGGCATAGGTGTGAGGGCAGGAGAAGGGGAAGGTGAGCAGGAGGGGGTTGGGATGGAGGAGGGATAGAGGAGAAGAGGGGAAGTGGGTGAAGGGACATGGAAGAGGCAGGGAATGGGGTTGGCAGGGCCAGAGGGATACGACGGGGAGGGGTTCAGGCCATCATGATGTTGTCCGTTCTCTGTTCAGCTGGGATGCGAGGTTCTCTGGACTCGTGTCTTGTCTCTGAGATCGCTCCTTCTCCTGGGAAGAGAAATACGAGTGATAGAGATACTGTCTCTGAGGCCTGATCACAATGACTTTGGAGGGTCCCAACTCTTCCCCCATCATCCCCCCTACCCCTGAACACTGGAGCTTTTCCCCTTCCTCTGCTTTACCTGAGGAAGTCTGTTTTGGCGAAAACCACGATCTCTCTCTGCAGAGCTCAGAGCAACGTGTGTCCATCAGGCAACACCCTGGTTCTCCATGATATGGCAGCAAGATGTTAGACAATCATGGATGGATCAGTCGAGACCATTCAGCTGATCCATCTGAACCTACCCCACAACAATGTTACCCTCCCCTCCCTCACACCAGTACTCTCCATTTTTCTTGAATTCCTGTCCATATTAAAATCCTTTTCATGCCTTTTTTGGACCATCCTCCGCTACTACCCCGACAATGCATTCCAGCCACCCACTACATTCTGTGTGAATAAAATGTACCCCTCACGTCTTGCCTAAATTTCCCTCAGCTCACCTTATTTAGACGTCCTCTGGTATTCTCGCCCCAGGAATGCACACAACATTCCAAGTGTGGTCTGACGAGAATTTTATACATCTGCAACGATACCTCTTGGTTTTTGAACTCAATCCCCTGACTCCTGAAGGCCAGCACACAATACACCATCTTAAACTCCCTCTCAATTTGCACAGCAACCTTGAGTGATATATGGAGCAGGATCTAAATATTTCTCTGTCCTGCACACTGTTCATAATCCTGCCATTAACCAAGTGCTCTGCCCACACATTCTTGTAATCCGCATTCAATGAAGATATTGGTCTATATGAAGCTACTTTTAATGGGTCTCCAACCTTCTTTGGAATAACTGTTATTCGTGCCCTTGAAAATTACTCTGGAAATAAACCTGGACCAGTTGCTTATTTAAGAACATCTGATTTACAGGATTGAACTCCATCTGTCACTTCTCTGCAAACTGGATGACCTATGACAACCTTCTACACTGTCTACAACATCTCTACCTCTGTGTGATCCCCTGACGTACCCACCCTTCCACTCCCATCATCATTCATAAAAATCACAAAGAGCAGGGGTCCCAGAGCAGATCCCTTTGGAGAGCCACTAGTCATTGTTCCATCTACTACTACCCTCTGTTTTCTGTAGACAAGCCATTTCTGAATCCACACAGCCAAGGGTCCATGGATCCCATGCCTCCAGACATTCTGAATGAGGCCTCCGTGGGGACCTTGTCAAGCACCTTACTAAAATCCTTGTGCAGCACATACAGACTTTGACCTTCATCTATTTCCGTTGACACCTCCTCGAAAAACTCAATTTGACTCGTGAAGCAGGACCTGCTCCTCACAAAACTATCCATGAGTTTCCCCAGCATGTCTGGGCATTGCCCTCGGCCCCAGCATCTGCAGACTTCCTGGCCAGTCCCTCCCTTACCCCTTCCCAGAGCTTCCGCATCCATTAGAACATCAAGCATTGCTGCCCAGTACAGGCCCTTTGGCCCATAAAGGCTGTACTGACCTTTGTAAATGTTCTCCACAACCTTTACCTGTACCACACCCATAGGAACATAGGAAGTGGGAACAGGAGTAGGACAAAAATGGCCTATCGAGCCTGCTCCGCCATTCAATATGATCATGGCTGATCTAATTTATGACCAAACTCGACCTACCCTGCCTTCTCGCCATATCCCCAAATTCCTCTATCATGTAAAAATTCTGTTCCCTTACATCCACATGCTCGTCTCAGAGACTTTAATATGTACCTATTCTACCAACCGCTACCACTTTCTCCGGTGACGCATTCAAAGCTCTCACAACTCTCTGCATAAAAAAAATCTCCCCTCACCTGAAGCGGATGCTCTCTGAGATTTGCACCTGACACTTTAGGAAAGGTTTCTGGCTGTTCATTCCATCTAAGCCCCCCACAATCTTATTTAGAATAAGTTATTAAGCTGTGGAAGGGGCAAGTTGGGAGAGGGAGGAGGGGAGAGAGCTGGTGGGGGAGGGGTGAGAGCTGATGGGGAGGGGACAAGGCCGTGTTGGGGAGAGGGATCAGCACCCCGTTGAGGTGGTGAACGGACAGACATGGGTGGATCTACCTGCCGAAATAAAGGAGCAATAAGAAGGCCATCTCGGTATCTACCAGCATCTTCTGGGGCTTGATGTCTCAATGGAAAACCCCCTGAGGATGGAAGTAGGCCATGCTCTGCTACAGCTGGTACATGAACATCTGGCAACACAACGATATAACATGAGCAGCTCTGCCTCCACACTGGCCGGGTCTATATCCTGAGGGTAAGGGGAGGTGGGTGAAGGGCTCCTCCCTGCCAATCAACATCCATCCTCATCATCCTCTCCGCCCCTCTCCCCTCACTACCCTTTCTCTCCTCACCAATATCCATTGAGACCCTCATGCACCCTTCATCGATATCCAGTCCCCAGCGAGACTCAGCCAGTAAACTCCTTCATATCCTCCAACCCCACCATCCAAGCTTGCCCCAGTGGACAACTTGACCACCCAGACCCACAACCACCTTGATGTAGATCATGGGAATGGGCTGCTTGGCCTTGTTGAAGTGCTGGGCCATGCAGTGAACCGTCTCGGGAACATAGACCAGACCCAGATTCAAATAAACCTCCTCTTTCTCTTGGACACAATACAAACATGTCAGCTGGATTTACCCTCCAACACCCAGTGCCTCTCCCAACTGGAGTGCCAGCCCCTCCTGATCTCAGTAGGCCTGATGCCCCCACTGCTCAACACAACATGGCATGAATCCAAGGGCTCAGCGAGCAGAGCGTCAACAGGCCGTAGTGGACCCGTTCGCTGCCCCATCATTCGGCTTCTGGTGAGACTGCACAAAATGTGCAGCTCTGACCGCCCTCCCTCGTGAGGCAAGTATTCACCGGGAGAGAAAAACCATTGACGTTTCGAGATGAGAAATGTTTCCAGCCGGGTGTTGTCTGGGGTCGAACATGTGGAGGCTGAGTTGTTGGGACGATTCAGAACAGGCGTTGATTTGGAAGGGCACCAAAAGGTTCTGGGGAAGTGAGTTATGGGGGAAAATACATTCGTGAAATGAATTGGGGAAACAGACTGGAGGGGCTGAGTGGCCGAATTTGGCGACCTTGTCTTGTGGTCTTGGCTGCTGCTGTCTGGAGTTGAAATGGGAAGAGGTCATGAGTTAATGGGTGAGGAGCAGGGCAGCCAGTGTCAAGGAGTCGGCACTGGTCAGAGGGGCAGGATGGAGGCAACAGAGAGGCTGCAGCGAGACAGATCAATTGAAGGAATGGGGAAGGTAGCAGCAAATGATATGCATCAGAGTGGGGGTGGGGTGGGTGCAGGTGGATCTTACCTTGACTACAGAGGAGTAGAAGTTGAGAAGAGGGACGATGACGGTGTGATCCAACTTTTGCATGATCTGCAGTTTGCGGTTCTATGGCGAGAGAGGAACATCAGCAAGGCTGGGCGATGGTTCGGAGCCCTGAGGGGCGACTTGTCCAAGTTGAGGGGGGAGGCGGGGAGGAGATTCGTCAAGAGGTCAGAGGTGGTGAACTCCAAGGGAGGCCGAAATGGGGGACTCGTCGAGAGTCGGTGGGGGGGACTTTTTGTGTTGCTGGAGCGGGGACTCGTCAGGGGGTTCAATGAAGTATCACTTCCATTTTTATGATTGTTTTCCCAGCTTCTACTAAACAATGAATTTGCAGAAAATCTTTGATATTTGCCAGGTGTGTGTGTGTGTGTGTGTGTGTGTGTGTGTGTGTGTGTGTGTGTGTGTGTGTGTGTGTGTGTGTGTGTGTGTGTGTGTGTGTGTGGGTGGGGGGTTGTGTGTGGGGAGGGGGGCTGCTGTTGTGGGTTTGTGTGACTTTCTCTGTTTCCAAACCCCATGGCTGCTTTGGTCTCTGTCAGATGCTCCTCTTTCCACCCACCCTTCAAAAATGTGTTTGGGGTGTTTGTCAATTGGGTGTAATTGTGTGAAACGGGCTCATGTGTCGCAAGGGCCTGTGAACGTGCTGTAGGCCTAAAGTTAAATATCAGGGTGTTCCATTTCCACACAACTGCTCCTCCCCCTCACCTTGAATCTCTTGTCCTGCAAGATCTTCTTGATGGCAATCAGCTCTCCGGAGTCCACCAGCCTTGCCTGGTACACCACACCGAAAGATCCATTGTCGATGATTTTATCATCTGTGCAGGACACCACCTTGGGGACGTTGGGTCCATGACACAGAGTGGCCATCTCTGTGGTGACCTTATTGCCATGTCCTCTGGGGCAGAAGCAGCAGCATTTACACACCCAGAGGGTACACAACAGGTCATTTATCCCAACCCAGCCTTGCTGTCCTAGTTAGTCTCTACCCCTCCCTCTAACTCCCTTCCAAGGGTCACCTAAATGTCAGAATTGATCCTCTGGTGGTTTGTTCCAGCCTCTCAGTAGAAATATTGCCACCCCAGGTTCCTCTTTGATCACTCTCCTCAGACTGAGGCCAGTTCTGCAGCCGTTCACTTTGTCTACGACCCTCCCTCCATGGGAGGATCGGGTCATCCTTGACCTTCAGCACGTCCCGGGGAGATGAACCACTCTGAACCCTACCACGGGTTTAGCAGAAGCCCTCCACATTCCCAGAAGCTCAGCAACACCGTGATCTTCCATGATGCAAGCGAGACCTCATCGCATGAGGGAGCAGGTGGGGCGGAGGTAGACCCATGCTTCATCGCTCAACTCTGCTGGGTCCACCGCAGCAGAAACACTTTCTAGCACCTTGATCCAGGTCCACTGGGAGAAAGAATCCTATCCCGGTTGGGGGGGTGTGGGGGTGTATGCAAGGGTGGAAGGGATCTTGTAACCACGGGGAGGAGGAGCGGTCCTGTCTCTCAGTGGACAGATCCCATTCCAGGTGGAGGGGGAGCTCTGTCCCATTTCTGTTGAAAGGTCTGCCTTCCATCCCCCTCGCAACTTCTCTTCTCTCTCAGACACCTCACACTCTCCCCTGCCCCGATTCCTCTACCACACTCTCATCCCCCACCCAACACCACCCCCATGGTTTCCCCAGTCCTTTCCGTCCCCTCGCACCCCATCCCCCGAGCTCAACCCTATGTCCCCTATCTCTGATCCAATCTCCCTTGACATTAGCCTGTGGTGCTACCCCGTTCCTTTGTTCTCCCCTCCACTCCTACAGACCCCATCCCTGTATCCCCTCACATGCCATTGTTCTCCCCTCCCCACTCCCCTCCAGCTGCCTCATAAAGTGCCCTGCACTCAGGGTGGGGAGAGGGGAAATTAAATGCAGCCTCCATTCTCTCTGCCCACACTGGGTGAAGGATGGTGCCAGAGGAGGTTCTGTCCCAGTCGGGGAGCCTGTAACAGTCTCTTTATCTCACCCATGGGCGCAGGGTGCTTCCAAACACAACCCTGTTGATCAGAGGGTCCCTGGGATGAGACAGCGTCCTACTCCGACACGTGGGCCAGAATCCCTTTCCAGGAGAGGCATCTTTCTCTTGTTGCTGTGCCATGGCACAACTCAGCTATGGCTGCCCCATGCAGTGACATCATCACCCCCTCTGTGTCATCATCTCCCCCCTCTGTGATACCTCCCCTCTCTGTAACACCACTAGTGTAATGGGCAGGGACATCCAACCATTTAAATCCTCCTCAATTTCCCCAAGCAAGAGGAGAATAATTCAGCTGGTCTAAATTACTCGTTGTTATCTATTCTAACTCCTAGATATTTGATCCCATTTTGCTGCCACATTTGTTGACTATTTTCTTGACATTGGCTCTAATCCCCCTTCCTAAGTGAGAACATATCACTTTTTATTTTGGCAGGGGAGAGGCCTGATATGGTCAATTTATCAGACTTGGGCGGCTCCCGAACTCCAGCGAATGTGGCCCTTGGTTTTAATTGCTGACAAATAGGGCATTTGGCCATCACAGTTCTTGCAACATCATGAGACCCCCAGATCCTCTGTCCATCATAGTGCCCCCATATGCCCACATTTATGATGCACCAATGCTGCCAAGGCTCCGGGGTCACTCTGCTTGGGGAAAATAGTGGCAGAGCATATTTGAGCAGCTCAGTCCACAGTGACATTGCGTCAGCTTCAGCGGTTTTCCTGGAGGTGTGTCCATCCACGTGGTGGACCCTGACTATTCTTTTGTTGTTCCACCTCTCAGAAGATCTGCCAGTGCTGTTGTCCTCAGAGCAGGCAGCCATGGATCTGCCTCCCTGTCTCCTGCCGCCGACCCATCCACACTGACGTTCTGTTTGGCACAGCCCAGAAATCCTGTGGCACTGATCGGAAAATAGGCTCCTGGGCCCGCCTGGTTGTCCCTTTTCGTATCAGTGCCACAGCTGCCAGCTTGGACATTTGGCTCTCCCCTCCACCACACCCTCTTCTGTCAGTACTTTATCTGTGGTGGGCTGGAGCGCTCCCACCTTACACCGCTGTTTTCTGCACCTCCACCAGCCCGAGCCGTCAGTAAACCAAGCTTTTTCCTGCTGTCCAGCATCAAGGGTGATGAACGGTTTGCCCCAGGCCATGGTGCCAAGCTCTTCTCGGGGGTCATTCAGGTGGGAGGCTGTCACTTTCGGGCAGGACATGATCTGTTCTTGCAAGTGGCTCAGCCCTTAGGGCCCGGCCTCTGTGTGGTCTGCCATGTACCACTTCTTCGGTCCGCTGTGAGTGGCATCCGCAGATTTAACCCATCACATGTTGGGGAGGTGTGGCTGGAGTGTGACTGTCTCTGCTGTCATCTGGTTCTCTGTGGTGAGCAGGCGAGCATCTGACACTCAGATGGGGAGTCGCGTGAGGCAGCTTCCAGGAGGGAATTGAACCAGAAGCTGTGTGGGACTCGGCAACCTTGCCTCTTTCGCTCGAGGCTCCACTAGGCCATTTTCTTCATGGCAGAGACAAGTAATTCAAAGGGTGTTCCAGTTTTGAGGGGTTGGGGGGTGCTTGTGTTCAGTGGCAGTGGTGTTCAACAGTGTGTTTTGCCATTTAAGAAGCCATTTGTTGTTCAGGTCATCAATGAAGCGGAGATTTTTTTTTCTGGGCAACATTGTACAGTAGATGGAGGGGCAGGGTGAGATGGGGAATATGTTGGCACCAGTAACCCAAAAGACCCACAAAACTTTGTGCCTCAACTTGTTGGTGGGCACCGCAATGAGGATTTTGCATTGAGCAACCATTGATATTTCTCTGCTGCCTGGATGCTCAGGAAAAGGACTGTTGGACTAGGACCCTGGACCTTTTCCAGGTGGTGCCTCCCTGGTGCCAGTGTCTGGGGTGTTGCTGCTGGTGTCCAAGACATCGTAAAGTGGGCCAGAGGGTGTGGTACATGGAGATACCAATGACATAGGGAGGAAGAGGGACGAGTTCCTGAAAAGTGGGTCCAGGGCGATGGTGAGAGCTGAAAAGAAATAGCACGAAGGGAGTCATGTTGGGATGACTGTCTGGGCCATGCGACAGTGAGAGCAGGAACAGAATGAGGTGGAGGATGAAGGCGTGGCCTGAAGGTGCGGGTTAAGAGCTCCTTGAGGGCATCCTATTTGCCTAGCTCGGGAGGCTGATGTCGGAAGTCGATGAGCCTTGTTTCATGAGATACATTCTCCAATCCAGGAAAGCTCCTCTGTACCCGTTCAAATTTAACCTGAGGAAACTGTGTTCATGGTGGAAATCTCTGCAAACACACAACCGGTGTCCTGATGAGCAAGAACATCATGGAGGAGTAATGGATGTCATCAGCGGTGATCTCTTGGAGGTGGAACTGTTCCTTGGCCTGTTTGAACCCCACGTGTGGCTGCGACATCCAGAACGTTGACAGCTTCAACCAAACCATCTGAAGAGCCACCTGGACCGTGATCTTCATGTCCAACTGAAGGGCTGGGTCCTGCTGAGGTCACCACTGTAGCAGGCGTGCTCCCGCGAAGTCTGGAAAGAATGACATGCACCCAAGTAGTGGAAGTGGAAGATAAGTTGCTTGAACATGCAGCTCCAGCCTTGGGTCGGAAGGCGATCCTCCTGTTGCTCATTGTTTCCCACCATGTGGGTCATCCCCTGGGATGAAGGGCATTGGCCCCAACGAGGTCTGCGCTGTCAGTGTGTTTGTCGGCTCTCTAGTGTAGTGGCTCATGTCTCGGTTAACAGGCCACTCCAACTCGATATGTCAGAAGAATATGGAGCCCATATTTACCAAGGGTGGGTGTGCATATTTACATGAAACCCTGACACTCCCTTTCACCTGAAGGCCTCTGTTTATTCAATGAAACTTTAAAGTAACAGACACTTCTGTTGAGGCGAGAAGGGGAGGGGTTAGGATATTGGGAATGGGGGTGGGGGGTGGTTTGTTTATTCTTTCTTTTATAGATGCCACACATTAGATGAGCATTATTATTAATTGTGTGAATTTGTTGTGCTTTTAAGTTTATAAATATATTTTAAAATGATCGGCAGGACCACGAGTGGCAGATAGGATCATAGGGACTCTCTCCCCCCAACCCACCCACCCAAAATATCAACCGGGTTCATTGTCGTTGTCAACGTCGTCGAGGATCCATTCCACCTGCCCACAGCATTTGGCAGCTCTTCTCGTCGGGAAAGAGGTCGAGGAATATCGGAGCCAGTAGCACCAGGCCCAGAAACAGATTCTTCCTGCGAGCAGGGAGAATGGAGAATGATGGATGACCGGCTCAGACAAAGACTCCATGACTCTGCTATTGATTCAACAGAATTTAGTTCTTTTTTGGGAGGGACTGCACGTGTATCATTTGTCTCTCTGTGCGTAGGTCCGGTTGTGTGTTTGCAGAGGTTTCCACCATGAACACAGTTTCCTCGGGTTAAATTTGAACGGGTACAGAGGAGCTTTCCTGGATTGGAGAATGTATCTCATGAAACAAAGGTGACTGAGTTCGGGCTTTTCTCTTTTTCACCCCAAAATTAACTTTATTCTAAAATTATTGACCAAGAGGACAACTGTTCCATGTCTTTTCTCATCCTCGTGTTGCATGCCTATATTCCCTTCACTGCACACGTTCTCTGTTTAACATCATTCCACCACTTTGACACCTTGTGGATACTCACTGCACTCTGTGGTTGAAGGGGTTCCCCTTAGCCTCCGCCCCCCAAGACACGGAGGTTTAGAGTCCTTCCCCACAGCGCCCTCGTGTTGGCTGCGCCAAGCCTCAGTGCATCTCTCAGCAACCTGGACTAGGACAGTGGGCAGCGTTCCCTCACCCACATCTCCATGTGCTAAAAGACCAGCAGGTTAACGTCGAACAGTTATGCCCTTCGGACCTCGATGTTGTGCTGACCTATCAATTCCAAGCAAAATAAAAACTAGACCCTTCCTCCTTCATAACCCTCCATTCTTGCAATGGAGGGAGTGCAGAGGCAATTTACCAGGCTGATACCTGGAATGGCAGGAATGACTTATGAGGAAAGATTGCACAAATTGGGATTGTACTCACTGGAGTTTAGAAGATTGAGAGGGGATCTCATAGAGACATATAAAATTCTGGCAGGACTGGACAGAATGGATGCAGATGGGATGTTTCCAATGGTGGGAAAATCCAGAACCCGGGGCCATGGTTTGAGGACAAGAGGCAAACCATTTAGGACCGAGATGAGGAGGAATTTCTTTACCCAGAGGGTGGTGAATCTGTGGAATTCATTGCCACAGAGGGCAGTAGAGGCAGGTTCATTAAATATATTTAAGAGGGAATTAGATCTATTTCTTCAGTATAAGGGTATTAAAGGTTACAGAGAGAAGGCGGGGACGGGGTACTGAACTTTAAAATCAGCCATGATCTCGTTGAATGGCAGAGCAGGCTCGAAGGGTCGAATGACCTACTCCTGCTCCTATCTTCTATGTTTCCTTCATTCATGTGTCCAAGAAGCCCTTAAATGCCGCTAATATTTCAGCCTGCACCACCACTCCTGGCAAGGCAGTCCTGGCACCCACAACTCTGTGTAAAAACAAGTACCCCTGATATTGCCCCTAAACATTCCTCCCTTTGCTTTGGGCTTCTAGTGTTTGCTTCTCTTATCTGGGTTTCAGGCAGACCAAAGGGCATCTTTCACTGAGATTCTGGTCTTCCAGCAGTTCTGGATGTCTGTCTCTGGATGCTCTGCTCAGGGGACCACCCCACAGTATCTCATCAAGTCCTAGTCTCTGTGTCAGCAGGAATTCCATGCTGACCACTGCCTGATGGCCCTGTGGTCAATAGTGTTTGTCTATGCAACCATTCCCATGAAGGTGATGGGGCAAAGTCCTGCTGACTAGGACATTGTGTGGCATCAGGGCCAGACCAATCTTTCGCAACACCTGAGCCAGGTAGAACCTCGGCAAATAGTGGCTTTTCATGCCCTTGCACGTTGTTTCCAAGCACAGCCACACACAATAGCCATGCTGGTTAGGGTTATGCCCCCATTGATTGACGACGTACATGGTCCTCCAGACTCTATCCATTTTGGACCCCCACATGAAAAGGAAATGTGTTTTGGGAATTGACAGGGTGGAGGTGTGGGGATGGGCCACACCTGCCTCACGTGCAGCAGTACCAAGAGCTCCTTGCACCTGATGACCAGGTTCTACCGGATTGAGAGAGTTGGGCATCTCTGTGGTTCTCCCTGTCTCCTGGAACTGGGGGTCTCCTTACTGCTCCCCATCTCCTTGAGTTGGTACTTTGTTCTCCACCATCACCACAAGACAACCAAGACCCCTGGATGGAGGGCAGACGCGCAGAGAGATCAGTGAGAATACGGGTAGTTTCAACAGGGTGGGGCAGGGTGTAGACATGGCAGCTGACTGGAATTGTCAGGGGGATACTGAGACCTGGGAGAGGAGGGGAAGGAGGGTGCAGTTGTGTTCTAACGTGAGAGTGCTGAGGGAGAGGCAACATGGGTGGAACCTCAAGGCAGGGGACCACTCAATTTTTTGCAGGGATGGGCTCTGTAAATAGAATCACAGATATCCAGCAAAGAGCATCTTTGTTCCCCTGCCATCAGGAAAGAGATATAGAGGAATAAAAGCAGAGAAGCCAGGGAGGGAAATAGCTTCTTCCCACAGGCCATGAGATTGACAAGGCAACATGAGCTGGATGGGAGCTAAGAATGAAAAGGTGGAGAGGAATATGGACTGATTACAACAGCACACCCAGCAGGAGAGTGGGGCTGAAGGGCCTGTTTCTGTGTTGTCTATCTGGACCAGCCTTTTGAGTTCAGCTTTAAAAGACCAAACCATTTTTAAATTTAATATCAACGGTATAGAATGCATCAAGAGACAAGATGTATGTCCAGCGGCAAGCGTCGAAGGCACTTCCTGAAACGGAGGCTCTGAAACCACAGGGAGGTTCTAGCCGGAATGAGGCCTGGCTTCCTCTGGAAGGAGGAGAGGAGGCAGGGATAATGTGGGGGAAGGGGTGGGGAGGGGAGGGGGTAGGGATGCCTGCCTCCGTTCACCTCCCATTTCCTCTACACTGTACCCCTCCTAATTCCCCTGCCCATTCCCCTCCCCCATCACCTCCCCATTTCCCGTGCCCCGCTCGCCTCCCCCGCTCCCCTCCCCAACCTAACCCTAACAAACCCTAACCTTAACGTTAACACTACCAATACCCTTAAACACTACACCACGTCCCCAACCCTAACTCTTATTTCCACCCTGTCCCCTAAACCTATACCTACGCTGTCCCCTAAACCCAGCCCTAATCCTACCCACCTTCCCCAAACCCCAACTCACACCCCACCTCTACCTCCTACTCCTACCCCCTTCCCCTAAACCTAAAACAAGCCCACTTCCCCAAACTCTAAACCTAACCCAAAACCTCGACCTAACCCGAGCCCACATCTCCTAACTCTAAACCTAACTGTTCCTCTACCCGTCCCTGACCCTTATCTTAGTTCTACCCACCTTCCCCAACCTTAAACTAAACCCTACCCCTATCCTCTATACCTACCCCCTTCCCCTATCCCTCCTTCCCCTAAGTTAGGGGTAGGAAGGGAAGGGGATGGGAAGGGAACGAGGGGAAGGGGAGGAGGGGAAGGGTAGGAGGTGAAGGGGAGGAGGCGAAGGGGAGGGGGAAAGGAGAGGGGAAGGGGAGGTGCAGGGAGGAGGGCTGAGTTTAGGGCATAGGTGTGAGGGTAGGTGAAGGGGAAGGTGAGTGGGAGGGGGTTGGAATGGAGGAGAGGTAGGGGAGAAATGGGGGCTGGGGGAAGTGGGTGAAAGGATATGGAAGAGGTGGGGAATGGAGTTGGCAGGGTCAGAGGGAGAAGGGGAGGGGTTCAGGCCATCATGATGTTGTCCGTCCTCTGTTCAGCTGGGATGTAATGTTCTTCTGGACTCGTGTCTTGTCTCTGAGATCGCTCCTTCTCCTGGGAAGAGAAATACGAGTGATAGAGATGCCGTCTCTGAGGCCTGATCACGATGACTTTGGAGGGCCCCAACTCTTCCCCCATCACCCCCCTCCCTACCCCTGCACACTAGGGCCTTTCTCTTCCTCTGCTTCACCTAAGGAAGTGTGTTATGGAGAAAACCACAATCTATATCTGCAGAGCTCAGAGTACCGTGTCTCCATCAGGCAACACCCTGGTTCACCACGACATGGCAGCAAGATGCTGGACAAATCATGGATGGATCAGTTGAGTCCCTTCAGCTGACCCATCTGAACCTACCCCACAACAATATTACTCTTCCCTCCCTCTCACCAGTACCTTCTGTTTTTCTTTTATTCCTGTCCCTATATTAAAATCTTTTTTGTGCCTTTTTTGGATGAGCCTCCAGTACCAACCCTGGCAATGTATTCCAGCCACCCACTACATTCTGTGTGAATAAAATATCCCCCTCACATCTTGTCTAAAGTTCCCTCATCTCACCTTATTTAGACGTCCTCTGGTATTCTCGCCCCAGGAATGCACAAATATTCCAAGTGTGGTCTGACTAGAATTTTATACATCTGCAACATTACATCTCTGTTCTTGAACTCAATTCCCTGACTCCTGAAGGCCAGCACACAATACACCATCTTAAACTCCCTCTCAATTTGCACAGCAACCTTGAGCGATTTATGGCGCAGGATCTAAATATATCTCAGTCCTGCACACTGTTCATAATCCTGCCATTAACCAAGTGCTCTGCCCTCACGTTCTTGTAATCCGCATTCAATAAAGATATTGGTCTATTTGAAGCTAAGTTTAATGGGTCTCCAACCTTCTTTGGAATAACTTTTATTCATGCCCTTGAAAATGACTATGGAAATAAACCTGTACCAGTTGCTTGTTTAAGTACATCTGTATTTACAGGATTCAACTCTATCTGTCACTTCTCTGCAAACTGGATGACCTATGACAACCTTCTACACTGTCTACAACATCTCTACCTCTGTGTCATCCCCTGACGTACCCACCCTTCCACTCCCATCATCATTCATAAAAATCACAAAGAGCAGGGGTCCCAGAGCAGATCCCTTTTGAGCGCCACTAGTCATTGTTCCATCTACTACTACCCTCTGTTTTCTGCAGACAAGCCAATTCTGAATCCACACAACCAAGGCTCCATGGATCCCATGCCTCCTGACGTTCTAAATGAGGCCACTGTGACGACCTTGTCAAGCACCTTACTAAAATCCACGTGCAGCACATACAGACCTTGACCTTCATCTATTTCCTTTGACACCTTCTCGAAATACTCAATTTGACTCGTGATGCAGGACCTGCTCCTCACAAAACCATCCATGAGTTTCCCCAGCATGTTTGTGCATTGCCCTCGGACCCAGCATCTGCAGACTTCCTGGCCAGTCCCTCCCTTACCCCTTCCCAGAGCTTCCGCATCCATTACAACATTAAGCATTGCTGCCCAGTATTGCCCAGTACAGACCTTTGTTAACGTTCTCCACAACCAACTAACCCTTACCCGTACCACACCCATAACTATGGGTGGATTAAATATCCAATTAACTTCTTTCTGAATTAATGCATCAGGAATTTGATGTTGATTCCAATTTTGAATAACTTTTCATAATTCTCGTTCAGCTCCTTTCAATTTAGATCCATTATCAGAACATAATTCTTTTACTTGACCACGTCTAGGAATAAAACACCAAAGAACATTAATAAAAGAGTCTGTATCAAGCAATGACGCTGCTTCAATATGAATTGCTCTCATAGTCAAACAAGTGAAAATAACTCCATATCGTTTTTCAACACTTCGTCCTCACTTTACTTGCAAAGGACCAAAATAATCAATGTCCACGGATGTAAATGGGAATTCATCAGGTGAAACTCTGTCCTGTGGTAAATCTGCCATTTGTTGTTGTCCAGGTTTTCATTCTCTCTGTTAGTCACAAAGAGATGAAACCTCATGATTTCATTATTAATATATTTAAGCACTGATGATCTATCAGTCCAAAACACAGGATCTGCTAACTCCATCTGTAATTCTCTTCTTAACATAGCGTCCATTTTGCTCACCACAGTAGCAACAGTCAATTCCATTCAAGGTCTTGTGACTGACTTTAATGGAGCCACTCTGGCTTTTCCCATTACAAATCCACCATCTACTCGCACCTGGTTATTTCACAGGACTCAGTAACTGACAGGATCAAAACCATCTTCACTTACATCAGAAAAATGGTGTAACTGAGCAAATGTGGCCACTCCAAAGTCTGTTGACGTCAAAACTTCCAAGTATTTGAAGACGCTCAATCTAATTTTTCCAATCTTGTGTAATGGATTCTGGATTAGTTTCATCCCATCCAAATTTTCTTCTGCACAAAACTGGTATTTGGCCGGGCTGATCATTAGGCTGAATTCGGCCAGTCGGGAGAAGAAGGTGTGCAGGTGAGACTTGTGTTGTGCCCAGTCTCTGCTGGCGACAAGAATGTCATCCAGATAAATGAACACGAAATTCAAATCCCTGCGCACCGTATTCATGAGGTGCTGGAAGGTCTGGGCGGTGTTCTTGAGCCTGAAAGGCATGCATAAAAATTCGAACAAGCCAAAGGGGGTGATGATGGCCGTTTTGGGGATGTCCTCGGGGTGCAATAGGATTTGATGATACACGCACACCAGATCGACCTTGGAGAATACTCTCACACCATGCAGATTGGCCATAAAGTCCTGAATGTGAGGGATGGGGTAACGGTCAGGTACTGTCGTGTCATTAAGCCGTCGATAATCTATGCAGGGTCGCCAGCCATCGGAGGCTTTTGGGAAAAGGTGGAGCAGCGAGGCCCAAGGACTGTCGGAGCGACGAATGATCCCCAGTTCCTGCAGATGCGAGAACTCCTCTTTCGCTATCTGGAGCTTATCTGGCGGGTTCAACAGTAATGTACGATAAACTGTATCAGACACTGTTACACCAGGTTCACAGTTGGGAGAATATTTAACGGTGATATACAGTAGACTTTGGTAGATACTGTGACACCAAGTTTTCAGTAGTGAGAAGGTTTAACAGTGATGTACAATAAACTGTGGAATATACTGTGATTCCAAGTTTACAGCGGGGAGAAGGCTGAACTGTGATGTACGATAAATGGTGGCAAAAACAGTGAAAAATGGGTCAACGTGGGGAGAATGTTTAACGGTGATGTACAGTTGACTTTGACAGATACTATGACACTGTGTTCACAGTCCTGAGAAGGTTAAACAGAGATGTATGGTAGAATAAGGCAGATTCTGTGACTCCAGGTTTACAGTGGTGAGAAGGTTTAAAAATGATGTACAATAAACTGTGGCAGATACTGTGAAACCTGGTTCACAGTGGGGAGGAGGTTAATGGTGATGTACAGGAGACTACGTAGATACATTGATATTGGGCTCAGAGTGGGAAAAAAGAGCTTTATTGGCGATGTATGGGAAACTGAGACAGTTACTGTACACCGGGTTCATAGTGGGGAAAATGTTTAACAGAGTTGTACGATAACCTTTGGCGAATAAAGTGACACCAGCTTCATATTGGGGAGAATTTTTAATGATGATGTACACTAAACAGTGGCAGATACAGTAACACCAGGCTCACATTGAGGAGAAGGTTTACTGGTGATGTACGGTAGACTGGCAGGCTCTGTAACACCGAGTTCACAGTAGTGAGAAGGTATAATAGTGATGTACGATAAACTGTGGCAGATACAGTAAAACTGGACTCACAATGGGGAGAAGGTTTAATGGTGATGTGTGGTAAACTTAGGCTGATACTTTAACACCAAGTTAACAGGGGGAGAAGGTTTAACGTTGATGAACGGTAGATTGAGGCATAAGCTAAGAGACAGCATTCACAGTAATGTGAAGGTTTAACAGTGATTTACTATAAACTGTGTCAGATACTGTGACAAGATGGCGCAGAGGGTAGACGTGTGGTTCCACCCATCCCCAGTTAGACTATTAAATGCTCGATTTTAAAAGTTGTAAAAGTGATTAAAAATACTGTTTATAGGTTTTGGAATTGTGGAGGATCAAAATAGCTACAAATGTGAAAAAATCGAAAACTCAGTTCCAGAAGAAATTACCTTACAAAAGAGTTGAAGAATTGAGGCCGAATTCAAGTTGAAGCAACGGAGTTGTCGACTGGAGTCCCCAAGCCTCAGACGACTCCTGCCCGGCTAAGTATTTCGTCGGCGCCAGCTTAGCGATGAGTTCAGCGGTTTCGACTTGTGCACTCGTGAACACAGGCATGAGGGCGAGCCAGCTGAATGAGGACAGGCACGTGAGCCTGCAGCATTGCCTGATGGTCAGGAGAGGTACAGTGTAACATCAGAAGACGCACCTGTGCAGTCGGTGGCCCTACCGGGCAGGCACAGTGTGTCGAGGGTCCACAAACCTTTGGAGAAGGTGTGGGATGTGGGGGAGCCTGAGCGACAGTGAACTGACGAGGTCGGCACACTGTGCCAGGTGTCCAGACCTGCAGCAGCTCCAGAAGAGGACCTATTGCTATGGAGGAAGAAGATGCTCAACTTCATTAGAATTTGAAGAACTGGGGACTGTGGCAAAAGAAGGTCAGCCTCAAATGGAGGTGATGGATCCTGGACTGGATTCTGTGTTTCCAATTCTGGAAGGGATTGCTCAGCTCATGGAAGATATGTCAAATATATCAATGCAAATGACTCATCAGATGACTCAAGGATTTTCAGAAATGAAAACTAAAATGAACACTGTGTGTGAAGAAATAACTTTTATGAAGCAAGATATTAATGTAGTTAAGAGTGATGTTACGAGATGGACACAATCAGTGGATACTGTGCAAAATCATTTTAAAAAGATTGAGGAGGCTTTCTTGAATGCAAGAGTCAAGTGGAGCGTAATAGAGAAAAAATGGAAATAGTGGAAGATCCTTTTGTAGATTGGGGGATTCAGAAGAAGGAATTATTGAAGAAGTTTGACTCATTAGAAAACCAAAGTCGTAGAAATAATGTTAAGATAGTAGGTTTTCCAGAAGATATGGAAGGTTCGGATCCAGTGAAGGTTTTGAAGAAATGGATCCCAGAAGTGTAGGGCAGCTAATTTGTTCCAGATGGACTGGAATTAGATCGAGCGAACAGAGAGTTAAGGAAGAAACCGTTTCCAGGCCAATTACCACGAGCAGTTTAGATTCGCTGTTTTAAATATCAAGACAGAGAGATGATCCTCCGATTGGTGGTGCAGAAAACACGGCAAAATCAGGCTCCAATAATGGTTCAAAATAATAGGGTTTTTTTAATGCAGATCTGAGTCAAGAAATTATCAGAAGAGATTGAGAATTTAATTCAGCCTAAGAAGTATTGTGGCGAAAGGGATAAAAATTTGCTTTTCGTTATGCGGCAGTATTGAAAGATTTTTATGGGAATTTTCAATCTCTGTTTTTTGATGATGACCATGATCCTTTAATATTTGCTAATTCATTGTCAGATGTTCGAGGAAATGGGTGATCGTCACCATTGTCACCGAAGAAAAGGGTCAATGGGAATGAAAATGAAAAGATTGGAAAATATGGAAAGAATGGGAAAAAAGTTGAATTGACGCAAAGTCTTCTCGATATTGAAGATCCTGAACAATCAGTGGGACTGGAATCACTGGGTTGAATGTTTTTGTTTCAGGACTTTGTGAAAGTCTGACTGGGGGTGGGTGACACTGAGTCCTTTAGTCACCTGCCACTTGTGGACTTTACCATACCCAGATTTTTAGGGGGCTACTACTTTTGAGTAACTTGTTTTGGGATTGATTTTTCTCTTTTTTTTGGAATTTTTAAAATAGGTGGGATTTGAATACAGCGAGACTTAGAAGGGGAGCATTATTTTATAGTAGGATTCACAATTGTGAGAAGGTTTTACAGTGATATACTATGAACTGTGTCAGATACTGTGACACCAGGTTCACATGAGAATAAGGTTTAATGGTGATGTACGGTATGTTGAGGTAGATAAAGTGATACCAGGTACACAATGGGGATAATGTTTAACGGTGATGTATGGTAGACTGAGGCAGATACAGTGACACCAGGTTCACAGTGGGGAGAAGGTTTAATGGTGATATACGGGAGACTGAGGCAGATACTCTGCCACCAGGTTCACAGCTGGAGAATGATCAACAATGATGTATGGTAGACTGAGACAGTTACTGTGACACTGGGTTCACAGAAGTGAGAAAGTTGAAAAGTAATGTCCGATAAACTGTGTCAGATACTGTGATACCAGGTTCACATGGGGAGAAGGTTTAACGGTGATCTACGGTATGTTGAAGTAGATAATGTGACACCAGGTGCATAGTGGGGATAAAGTTCAACGATGATGTACGGTAGACTGAGACAGTTACTGTGACGCTGGGTTCACAGCAGTGAAAAGGTTTAACAGTAATCTACGATAAACTGTGTCAGATACAGTGACACCCATTCACAGATGTGTAAAGGTTTAACGATGATGTATGGTAGACTGATAAGAGATAATGAGACAATGGGTTCACAACATTAACAAGGTTCAACAGTCATGTACGATAAACTGTGTGAGATACTGCGACACCAGGTTCAGAGTGGGGAGATGTTTTAACGGTAAAGTACAGTAGACTTTGGCATATACTGTGACACTGAGTTCATGGCAGTAAGAAGGCTTAATGGTCATGTACATTAAACTGAGGGAGATACTTTAACACCAGGTTCACAGGAGGAAAAGGTTTAATGTTTATGAACGGTAGACTGAGGCAGAAAATGTGAGATGGATTCCACAGGAGTAAGAAGGTTTAACAGTGATTGACTTAAAACTGTGTCAGATACTGTGACATCATGTTCACATTGGGGAGAATGTTTAACAGTGATGTACGGTAAATTGAGATGGATACCGTGACACCGGGTGCACAGTGGGGAAGAGGTTTATCAGTGATATACGATAGACTGAGATCAATACTGTGACACAAAGTTCACAATAGTGACAAGGTTTAACGGTGATGTACGGTAGACTGAGGCAGATACTGTGACACCAGGTTTACGGGGAGAATGTTTAATGGTGATATACTGTAAATTGAGATATATACCGTGACACCAGGTTCATAGTGGGGAGAAGGTTTAACGGTGATGGACTGTAGACTGAGGCAGATTCTATTACACCAGGTTCACAGGGGGGAGAAGGTTTAACGGTGATATACTGTAAATTCAGATATATACCGTGACACCAGGTTGACAGTGGGGAGAAGGTTCAACGGTGATGGACGGTAGACTGAGGCAGATTCTATTACACCAGGTTCACAGGGGGGAGAAAGTTTAACAGTGATGTACGATAGACTGAGGCAGAAACTTTGAGACAGGATTCACATTCGTGAGAAGGTTTAACATTGATGTACGATTAACAGTGTCAGATACTTTGACATCAGGTTCATATTGGGGAGAAGGTTTAACGGTGATGTACAGTAGAGAGAGGCAGATACTGTTACACCAGGCTCATTGATTTGTTCATTTATCGTAATTATAAACATTAACTTCCAAACATTCCATAAACTTCAATTCTAATCAGATTTTGTTCATTTAAATAGGTCACCACTAAAAGCCCAAATCGTTTGGTCTCTTAAGTAGACTGCACAAAATGAAATTCTTTACCTGGGTTTGGTTCAACGGCACTTCAGTCTGCTTCATTATTTTTTCAGCCCCTCGTTTTGTGCTTAATGCTTTGCCCACCCGATTCGCCAAATGGGCATCCAACTCTGTCTTCTCAGCTTGACCCAACGTCTCCTCTGTAAACTTAAGCAAACCAAGGAGACCAAAGTTAAAATTTTCACATTGGCATTTTCAAACACAAAAATGACGCTGTGAGTTGCAATTTCACATCAAAATCCCACTTGCTAAACTTGCAAGCAACTGAATTGCATCCAACAGCTGGAAAATTGCAAGAGAACTGCTTGGTTAAAGCAAAAATTCCACCCAGTCACCCCATTAAAGGCCTCCAAGTTAACAACAGATAGCAACCTGAAAGTTAAATACAAAGATCTGTATCAGGAATATTAACAGGCTTTAAAAAAAAAATCATTTCCACTATTGAAAGAAAACTCCTCAGGGAACACCAGGCTCTTGTTGAACAATTCCTGTTGTATTCCTCAAAATGGTTTGAATCTTGATTTCAAGCAGAGTCATTTGGTGAGATTGTTGGTCCAGAACAAACCCTGCCCACACACTCCCTTAAATACCTGCAAAGTCGTGGCTCAGCTCTGCTCCATGCTAAAGCTATCAAGCTTTTCTGAAGAGATAACAGACTTCAGATGCTGGTACGTTGAATCACAAAAACATTAATTCTTCCCTGAACAACAAACCTCTATCTGAAAACCAACAAGAACCTTCCCGAGTGGTAAATATCAACAAGACATAATATCATGTAACCGTACATGTCTTTGACTGTACTAGTTGGAGTACAGAAGGATAAGGGGGACCTCAGAGGCATTTAAAATGCTGGAAGGCCTGGACAGAGTACATATGGCAAAGATGTTTCCATTGGTAGGGGATTCTAGGACAGGAGAGCATAATTTCTGGATAAAAGGGTGTCAATTTAAAACAAATGTGGAAAAATTGATTTTGTCAGTGGGTCGTGAAACCCACGTGAGGTCATTGGGTGTATTTAGGGCAGAGATTAACAGGTATTTGATATGTCAAAGAATTAAGGGTAACGGGGAGAGAGCTGGGCAGTGGGACTGAGTGGAAGAATGGTGGAACAGACTCAACGGGCCTACTTCTGCTCCTATATCTTGTGATCTATATCCTGCTGGAGACCTAGACAACCCTCCTCTTGCATTCCATTCTTAGAAAACAGTCTGCATTGTGGTTTTATGTCACATGAACCCATTTCCGATTGAATCCCATGTTACAAATAACCCAATGGAAATTCTGCATTGAGAGGACTGCAGCTTCCTCATTTTAAAAATTGTTATGGAGCAGCTCAAATGAGATTTCTTGCTTCTTTATTTGAAAGGGTTAAAATAGAATCAAATAAAATAGGAGAGGGAAAAGCAGAAGAATTTATGTACAACTGGGAATCAAAATTAATGGTTGGTGATAAAGATACACAATTGTTGAAACATTTGATTAATATATGGAATAAAATAAATGATGTAATTGGTGTAAGTGGATGTACATCACCCAGAATTGCTTTGATTCAAAATCCTCATTTCTTTTTCAAAGGATCATCAATTTCTGGATAGCGGGTTTCGTAAGGGAATTATAAATGTTGAAGATTGTTATGAAAGGGGTCAATTAATGTCATTTGAGCAACTGAGAAATAAATATCGTATACTCATCGCAAGTTTTTTTGCTATTTCCAACTTAGAGCATATTTGAAGGATAAGTTAGGACCAACCATGTTGTACTGAAATAGAAATTCTTTATAAGAGGAATTGTTAAAAAAAAATATTTGATGATGTCATCTTTATTACAAGTAGGAACTTTTAAATGAGGAGTTCATAAGTTGAGACAAAGGTGGGAAATGGATCTGAATAATTTAATTGATTGGCAAATATGGGGACATCCGTATAAGGATCTCAATGCAAGACATAAATTAGTTCAGTATAATTGTTTTTACATCAGTCATGTCAGCAGATGTCAGCAAGGATTTTATCTGAAAGCTGCACCTCGAGTCAGGTGATTCAGGCTATTGGATTTGAAAAGCTCCTCAGGAAGCTGATTTCCAATAGAGATCACATGATCCAGGGGAGTTGCATTAATTCACTTCAACTCAGCAGTCTGGAACTATTGACCAGAGTTCCACACTGCAGCAGTGAGGAAGGAATTCACAACTAGTTTTTTTTCCACAGTTACTTCTTTCACCAGTGAAATTGAATAGAATAAAATCAGAATTATCAGATCAATGTTTTAGGTGTGGTGAAGATGTTGCAACTTTCTTGCATTCAACTTATCTTTGTCCTAATGCAAGATCTTTTTGGGGAGAATTACAATATTAATGGAACAAGTTATAGGAGATATTTTTACGCAGAATCTGACCTTATTTTTATTCGGAAATATTGAAGGAACAAGGTTCATCAGTGATGTACGATATACTGTGGCAGATACTGTAACACTGTATCTGATACTGTAACACAGCAATGAGAAAGGTTAACAGTGATGTACAATAAACAACAGCAGATGCTGTGGCATCAAGTCAACAATGGGGAAAAGGTTTAATGGTGATGTACGATATAATATGGCAAATACAGTGTCACTGGATTAACAGTTGAGAGATAGATCAACGGTGATGTACGGTAGACTGAGCCAGATACTGTGATACCAGTTACACAGTGGGGAGAAAGTTTAACAGTGATATACAGTAGACAGAGGCAGGTACTGTGACACCGAGTTCACAGTAGTGAGAAGGTTTAAGAGTGATGTACAATAAACTGTGGCAGATACTGTGACAACAGGTTCACAGTGGGGAAGAAGTTTAACGATGATTCACGTCACACTGTTGCATATTCAGTGACACTGTGTTCACAGTGTGGAGAACGTTTAATGGTGATGTACGGTAGACTGGGACAGAAACTGTGACACTGGGTTCAGAGCAGTTAAAAGGTTTAAAAGTGATGTATATACAGGATCACAGTGAGGTGTAGGTATAATGGGGATAGAAACATAGAAACATAGAAGATAGGAGCAGGAGTAGGTCATTCGACCCTTCGAGCCTGCTCCGCCATTCAACGAGATCATGGCTGATCTTAAAGTTCTGTACCCCGTCCCCGCTTTCTCTCCGTAACCTTTAATACCCTTATACTGAAGAAATATATCTAATTCCCTCTTAAATATATTTAATGAACCTGCCTCTACTGCCCTCTGTGGCAATGAATTCCACAGATTCACCACCATCTGGGTAAAGAAATTCCTCCTCATCTCGGTCCTAAATGGTTTGCCTATTATCCTCAAACCATGGCCCCGGGTTCTGGATTTTCCCATCCTTGGAAACATCCCATCTGCATCCATTCTGTCCAGTCCTGCCAGAATTTTATATGTCTCTATGAGATCCCCTCTCAATCTTCTAAACTCCAGCGAGTACAATCTCAATTTGCTCAATCTTTCCTCATAAGTCATTCCTGCCATTCCAGGAATCAGCCTGGTGAATCGCCTCTGCACTCCCTCCATTGCAAGAACATCCTTCCTTAGATAAGGTGACCAAAACTGCACACATTACTCCAGGTGGGGTATCACCAAGGCCCTGTACAGCTGCAGTAAGGTATCCTTGTTCCTGTACTCAAACCCTCTTTATATGAAGGCCACATACCATTTGCCTTTTTAACCGCCTGCTGTACCTGCATGCTCGCCTTCAGAGACTGGTGTACAAGTACCCCTAGGTCTCTCTGCACATCCCCATCTCTTAATCTATTGCCATTCAAATAGTAATCTGTCCTCCGGTTTGTATTACCAAAGTGGATAACCTCACATTTATCCACATTATAGTGCATTTGCCATGTATCTGCCCAGTCCCTCAATTTATCCAAATCACACTGGAGCTTCCTGACCCCCTCTTCCGTGCACACAACCCCTCCTAGCTTAGTGTCATCTGCAAATTTGGAGATATTAAAACCAATCCCCTCATCCAGATCATTAATGTAAATTGTGAACAGCTGGGGTCCCAGTACAGATCCCTGTGGCACCCCACTGGTCACCGCCTGCCACTCAGAAAACAAGCCATTTATCCCAACTCTCTGTCTTCTACCTGCCAGCCAGTTCACAATCCACATCAATACTTTGCCCCCAATCCCATGAGCCTTGATTTTGGAAGCCAGTCGTTTATGCGGGACCTTATTGAAGGCCTTTTGGAAGTCCAGGTACACCACATCCACTGGCTCTCCCCCATCTATTTTACCTGTCACCATCTCAAAGAATTCCAATAGATTTGTCAAACACGATTTACCTTTTGTAAATCCATGTTGACTCTGTCCGATCCCTTCTCTGCTAGTCATATGCTCCGCTATTACCTCCTTAATAATGGATTCCATAATTTTGCTCACTACTGAAGTAAGGCTTTACGGCCTATAATTCCCTGCTTTTTCTCTACCCCCCTTTTTAAATAGTGGGGTAACATTAGCTACCCTCCAATCCATGGGTACTGATCCTGAGTCTATTGAGTTCTGGAAAATAATTCTTAAAGCATCTGCTATCTGAATGGCCACTTCCTTAAGTACCCTAGGATGTAGATTTTCCGGCCCTTGGGATTTATCTGCCTTTAATCCCATCAATTTCCCCAAGACCATGTCCTTAGAGATACTGATTTCTTTCAGTTCCTCCCTTGCATTAGTCTCTATGTTTCCCAACATCCTTGGGAGGTTATTTGTATCCTCTCTTTTGAAAACAGAATGATTTCTAGAATTGATTATTTTTTAATTTCAGCACATTTGCAGGATAGGGTTACATCTGTGGATTATAAGGCAAGACTGGTTTCGGACCATTCATTATTATTATTAGAATATCAGAGTTGACAGGATGTTCAGAGAGCTCCAAGATGGAGATTCAATACTATGTTACTGCAAAAAACAGAATTTATTAGTTATTTAAAACAACAAATTGAGGTTTTTATTAGTAATAATACTAATTCTGTTTCTAGTCAATTTGTTTTATGGGATGCAATGAAAGCTTTTTTACGAGGTCAAATTATTAGTTATGCTTCTAAAGTAAAGAAAGAGAGAATTAATGAGATTGAAGATTTAGAGAAAAAGATAACTGTTACTGAAAAAGAATTTCAAAAAAAATGCTACTGAAACGCAAAAGAATCAGTTAACTAATTTAAAATTTAAATATAATGAATTACAAACTTATCGGTTTGAATGTTTAATGAACCGAACTAAACATAAATTTTATGAATGGGGTGAGAAATCTTATAAAGTTTTGTAATGGCAGTTAAAAAAGGAACAATTATGTAGAATTATACCAGTAATTAGAAAGAAATTGGGTATTAATTTTAGTCAAAAGGAAATTAATGAGGAATTTTGTAATTTTTATTAAAAATTATGTACTTCAGAATGTAAAGATGTAAATGAGGATGCTATAGATTCTTTTTTGAAAAATATTAAATTGCCACAATTGAATCAAGAAGATAGACAGGAGTTAGATAAATCCTTTACAGAAAAGGAAATAGAAACGGCCATAAGAGATATGCCAAATGGAAAGGCACCTGGTGAAGATGGGTTTTCTATAGAGTTTAATAAAACTTTTTATGCTGATATATTTCCTATATATAAGGATGTTTTACAACAAATTTATGACACTTTTCGATTACCCAAGTCTTGTTCCAATGCAATAATTACAGTTATACCAAAAAAAGATAAAGTTCCTTTACAGGTTTCTTCTTAGTTTTGCCAGGGTGGGGTCCATACAGGAGCCTGATAACAGCAGGGAACCCGTGGAAGGGGATGGAGGGCATTCGATTGTGCACCAGCAGGACACTGCTGAGGGTACGGATTCCCTCGGGCTCTCGAGGGTAGAAGGCGCTGGTTATTCCAATGGTTTAGGTGAGGCAGGGTCCAAATTAGAGCTGGCGCAGGTCATCAAGGGTCGACATAACAGGTGCCTGGAACTGTCATGAGGATACTAAGGGCTGGTAGAGGTAGGTAAGGAGGGGGTAGTTGTGTTCCGACGAGGGATTGCTGAGTGAGAGGCCACATGGATGGGACTTTGAGACAAGGGGCCTCTGACTGTCCAGGGATGGGGCCTGTAATTAGACCCGCAGACATCCAGCACACAGCATCTTTGACCCACTACCATCAGGAAGGAGATATGGAGGAACAAAATCAGGCTGACAGACAGGGAAATAATTTCTTCCCACAGGCCGTGAGATTGACAAAGGAATGCGAGTTGAATGGGTCCGTGGAATGAAAAGGTTGAGAGGGATATGGACTGTTTGCAAGCAGCTTGGCCATCAGAAAAGATGGGCTGAAAGGACTGTTTCGGAGTTGTCTATCTGGACCAGTCTTTTGAATTGAATATTTAAAAAATTCATGACAGGCTGGACTATCATTTTAGATGGTGATTTTAGATTGACACATGCAGCCCGGAAACAGGCCTTTTCAGCCTATGAGCCACAACCACTCAATTACACCAATGACCTACAACCCCCGGTACATTTTAAATGGTGGAAGGACCAGGAGCAACTGGTGGAAATGCACGCAGACACAGGAAGAATGTAGAACTCCCCAGAGACAGTGTCAAATTTGAACCCGGCTTGCTGCCCCCTTAACAGCGTTGTTCTAACCGCGACGCTAACCTTGCCACACTCAATGATTCCCAGGATTCTTCCTCCTACTTTCCATGAGCTGTGATTGCTACCAAATCCAGGGCCCTTGTTTCCCTGAGGCTCTGACCCCTCCCCAGTGACTCTGTCCCCAATGCCTCTCATTGGCCGGATGATCATCACTCTCTTTCCTGGCTCTCACCCAAACTTTTTCACCCCAATTCCACCACCTACAACTCCCTTGTCATGTTCCACCCATTTACCCATAGGACCAAGTGTAACGAGGTGGGGGCAGGTCCAGGCTGTAGTCACATAGCTTGTCGAAGGACAAGTGAGAGCAGGAGTCCTGAGGCAAGAGGTGGAGAGCAGTGTGTACTGTGGCAGCCAGCTGTACAGGGGCACAGTCTCCAGGGTGTGGGGAGAGAGAGAGGACTCGCTCAGATGGGACAGATGTCCCAGTGCAAAGGTTTAGGGAACTCCCCAGCTCGGTGAAGGACTGGGATGCTGCCACTGGCAAGGAGATTGGACCTCTGCCCTCTCCATATCTCCACCGTCTTGGGGTCCTAGGAGTAGCACAGGTTCTAAGGCCTGTCGGTGGGGGAAGGGGAGGTGCAGGAACTGGGGTGAGGCAGTTCTGATGCGTGATCGATTTGAGATGGGCCAAGTGAGAGTATCGGTTCAGTGGGAGGACAGACATGATGGGGAATGGGCCTTTGGGACAGGCCCAGGGGAGGGCTGGGGCTTCAGGATGAGTCTTGTGGGGAGGCGGGGGCTTTGGGGACCAGCCAGTGAAGGACAATGGCTTTGGGAATGGACCTGGCGGGGGTCAGGGGCTTTGGGGAGGGAAAAGTGGGGAATAGGGTTTGTGGGAGGACCTGTTGGACAAAAGAATTAGTGACAGACCGAGTTGGGAATGGTATTGTGGACGGACTCAGAGGGAGATTGGATTTTGTTTGGACCCGGTGGTGATGCGATTGGTAACGGATCCAATGGGGGATGGTATTGGGGACTGATCCGGCGGTGGACGGTATTGGGGTTGGATCCAGTGGGGGAAGAGATTAGGGATGGATGCAGCGGGGGAATGGATTGGGGATGGACTTGTCGGGTGACGGGATTTTGGATGGACCCAGCGGGGACAGGATTGGGGATGGACCCGGCAGGGAACGGTATTTGGGACAGATCCGGCGGGGGACGGTATTGGGGTTGGACCCAGTGCAGACGTGATTGGGGATGGTCCCGGCGAGGGATAATATTGAGGATCGACCTGGTGGAGAGTTTTGGAGATGGACCCGGTGGGGAATGGACCCGGCAGGGGACTGCATTGACTCCGTCTTCAATGCCTGACACAATCTTTACAGGATGATCACAGCCGGCTGATCACCGCTCCCTTTCCCAGGTTTCACCCAAACTTTCTTACCCCAATTCCATGACCTACAACCCCCTCGTCATGTCCCACCCACTCACCCACAGGGCCAAGGGTAATGAGGAGGGGGAAGCTCCTGGCTGTAGTCACACAGCTCATTGAAGGACAAGTGGGAGCAGGAGTCCTGGGACAAGAGTTGAAGGGCAGTGTGTACTGTAGCAGCCAACTGAATTGGGCCACATTCTCCAGGGTGGGGGGAGAGAGAGGCCTGGCTCAGATGGGTCAATTGACCCAGTGCCAAGGGTCAGGGGATTCCCCAATTTGGTGAAGGTATGGAATGCTGCCACCAGGAAGGAGATGGATCACTGCCCTCCCCACATCTCCACTGTCTGGGTGTCCCAGGAGCAGCTCTGATTCCAAGGCCTGTGGGTGGGGAAGGGGGAGGTTCAAGAACTGGGGTGGGGTAGTTGTGATGGGTGATCGACTGGAGAGGGTCCCAGTGAGGGAACCGGTCTGGTGGGAGGACAGACCTGATGGCGATGGGCCTTTGGTTGCAGATCAATTGGGGTGGGGGTGCGGCGACGGGCTGGGCATGTTGAGGGACAGTGGCTTGTTTAAGGCCTTGGTGGGAGACAGGAGCTCTGGGGACAGTCCAAGCAATGGGCGGAGCATTGGGGACAGGCCCAGTGGGGGACAGAGGCTTTGGGGACGGGACTGGTGGGGGATAGGGGACAGTATTGCGGATGGACCCAGAGGACGGAGACCACCCCTGGATCTCCGGTTCACCATCGGGTCACTCATCTTGGCCCACGGACCTGCTTTGATCTGCGGGAACCTGAATTCAATGCAGTTGAGGTTCATCTCCCAGATATGCTCCTCGGCTGAGAAACCACCTTCACCTCTGGCTCGGGGTGGGGGCAGCAGGAGGGTGACAAGGGGAGGGGATACAGTGTATGCCTACCAGGTCAGGGACATAGGATGAGCCCAAGAACTGGGGTGGTGGTGAAGGCTGAAACCTTCGGGGCATTTAAGAGTCTCTGAGTCACATGGATGAAAGAAGAATGGAGGGTTATGAGGGAGGAAGGGGTTAGTTATTTTTATTTTGGTTGGAATACATCGGTCGGCACAACATCGAGGGCCGAAATGCTTGTACTGTGCTCTCGTGTTCTACGTTAAACCTGTCAGTCTTTCAGCAAGCGGAGATGTTGGGGAGGGAACGCTGCCGACTGGCACATTCCAGGCTGCAGGAGTACATGCTGAGGGATGGATGGAGGCTTGGCACAGCCAAAACGAAGGCACTATGGGGATGGATCATAACCCTCTCATTACCGGGCATTGAGAGGCTGAGACCAAGGGGAACTCCTCCAACAGCAGAGGGGAGCTGTAACCACACGGTATCAAAGTGGTGGCAATGAAGGTAAACAGAGACGTATGCAGCAATGTTCAGTGAAGGGAATATCTGGATACAACAGGAGGGGGAGAAAAGACTTGGAATGGTCTTCCTCTTTGGAAATAATTTGTGAATAAAGTCAATTTCGCTGAGTGGTGGGGGGTGGGTGGTGGTAGTGGGATGAGAAAAGCCCTACTCAGTCAACTTTACTTCATGAGATACTTTCTCCGATCCAGGAAATCTCTTCTGCACCCACTCCAAAGTACAACCTCAAATTTATTACCCTTGGATAGCACAAGTACGACCTGATAAAACAGAGTTCTTGGGGTAAACACACGCAAACACACAACCAAGCCCTCACACAACAGACAAATAATACATGTGGAGCATGTCCAGAAAAATAACTCACTATTGTTGAATATATAGCAGAGTGGAGGAGTATTTGTATGAGCAGCTCATCAATTGTTCCACGTTCTCCCTGTTTGGAGGAAGCAGCTGTTCCTGGGCCTCTTGGTACCAGCTTTAAAATTCCTGGATCTCTTTCCCAACAGGAATAGCTGGATGATGCTGTTGGCCGGGTGAAGGGGTCCTCGATGATTTTGTCAATGATCGTAGTGGATCACATTGATTTTGGGGTGGTGGGGGGGTGGGGGGCAGGAGGGTGTCCCCAGTGTTGCTCTAGGCCTCTTTAGGTCCAGTGGAATGACCTCTGATCATTTAAAAAAAATATTTATAAATCCACAAAGAATTCACACAATTAATAATAATACAAATCAAATATAAATACATGTTAAAAGAAAGAATAAAGAAATCCCCCCCCCCATAAACCACCCCATCCCCCCTCTATCCCCGTGCCAAAAGAAAAAAGAAGAAAAATGAGGACAAGGGACCCCCCAAACAGGAGCGCCGATTACTTTAATGTTCCTTTTCATAAACTGAGGCCTTAAGGAGAAAGGGAATGTCAGAGTTTCATTTAAATATTCACACCCACCCTTTGTAAATATGGGCTCCATATTCTTCCACAATATATGGTTGTTGTGGCTCACTAACCGGGATGCAAACCAGTACACAAGATGGCTGACGAACGCAGTGACTGAGCAGATCCCACGAGAACCAACAACCTTCGTCCCAGGTGACATCCTGCACGGCGGGAAGCAATGAGCAATGGCAGGAACACCCACCAATCCGAGGCTGGCTCTGCCGTCTCAAAAGACCTGTCCTCAGCAGTGGGAGAGTATATAAGCAGAGCTGCCAGTTCAACAAACCAGTCTTCGACTTCGACTTCTTGGGTGTGTATCGTTCATTCCACACTTCACGGTAAGTGTGCTGGATATTGTTGCGAAGCAAGAGACTTTAACCATCGACCACCTCAAGCCAGCAAATTGGTCTCCACTCAGCCCCCATGACGCAGATATAGGCGATCAAAAGCAGCGAACAGCGCTCCAATCACTGGTTCTGGGGAGGTGGGGGATCATGCTAACTGGGATCCCCCCTGTGCACAAGATGACTGACGAACCTGATGACCACGCAGAGTCAACAGGGACCAACAACTTTCGACCCAGGGGACAACCCGCACAACAGTAATCAACAAGGACAGGAATACTGACTAATTGGAGGCCGGCGCTGATATGACATAATTCCAGTCGACAGCAGCAGGGAGAGAATAGAAGTAGAGCTGCCAGTGTAATAAAGGAGTCTTTAACTTTGATTTCTTGAGTGTGTGTCCTTCTTTCCACCCTTCACAGTAGCGCGCACACTCCAATTTCACATCGAATGGTCTTGCTCATCTTACATCGGGAGTCATGTGTCCAGTTTCCTTATCTGAAGAATGAGAAGTGCACAAAATTATCAGATTTGTTTCTGGGATGTTTTAACCGGGTGATAGGAGGAACGTTTGAATATGGATCTCTTTCTCATTGGAAAAAAAGAAGATGGCCTTACAACATTATGAGGGGACACAGCAGCACGGATCGAGAGAGGATAATGCAAAGGAGCTGAACACCAAGTGTCACAATTTCCCAATAACTGATCAGCTGCTTGGACTTTAAGAAATGTCTTTAATGAAAATGTAATATCCTTGGAATTCTCTACCCTGTTGAAGGTTCATTTAAAATTGGGATCCATGGACATGTGATGAGTTTACTGTCATACACATTCGTAGAGGGATCAGATGCATCGAACTGAGATGCAGATACTTTGAAAAAAGTAACAGACATTAAATTGGAAGCAGTAATTAATTTGAAGGAAAGATTGAGAATAAATAGTCTCCCTTGTATTTCTTCAGATCAGAGGAATCCTGGAGCCAGGACAAAGTGATCTTATGAAATCTAAGGTTTTGATTGTTGTTGGGGTAGTTGTAAATGGATGGGCTGAAGGGGCTCCTGCTCCTTCGACTGCCTGTTTTCTGTCTTGCGAAGCTGATTGGGTGCACCTGTGTGTTCGCTCGCTCACTGATTGGTTGCTTCAGTTGCGCCAGCCAATGGGATGATTCGGAGGGGCTGCTATCTGATTGGACGCTGAAGTCGGGTTGGATTGATGGGCAGTTTCGCGGGCTGATTGGCTCGTGCAGTGGGGAGGCGGGACGTTGGCGGCGTCGTCGTCTGCTCGGGATCCATCGCGTCTCCGCGGGCGCTAAAGAGAAGAAGTTGGCGACAGCGCCGGGATCATCCTCAGCCGCGCGGTCCAGGGAAAACGGGCAACCAGCAGCCCGTTGGGCCCCACCTGGGAGTGGCCGGTACCGGCCAGGTGTTTGAGTGGAGCCGAGGCGTCGGTGCGAGGCCTGATGGCGCCGACAGGGCGAGGCCGCAGGCCGCGAGGTAACTTGCAGAGGGAGGGGGCGGGGGCAGGAGCTTGGCAAGTCTGGTTGGCGCATGCGTGGTGACTTCGCGCATGTGCGGCTGATTTGGATGTGCCGACGGGGCAACTCAGCGAACCGTTTGCGCAAGCGCATGCGCACAGAAATTAAGATGGCTGCCCCCAGCCGATGGACCCCGAAGCGTTGAGTCAATCCGCACATTTTGGGTCTTTCGTGTCCTGTGTCTCTGTTCTCGTTTGTCAAATCATTTGATTTTAAAAATAGGCTCTAAGACTTCAGGGCTCCTCGCACGCGGTAAAAATCCCGACTTGCGACCATTGTGGAATCTGATGATCATTTGGACTCCACTACGGTCGCAGGTCGGGGAGGACTTGTCGGGGTCATTGGGTCGCTAAGGAAAGGATGAAAAACCAATCTATTTTTCTTTGCTTCCCAATGCTCATAGAATGTGTCTGATTCCATCCGTTTTTCCTGTTGTAGCATCACATTCTTCATCAAGTTAGATGTTATTTTTTTAAAGTTGTGTCTCTTGAACAATAATGCTCCAATCCTTCTGATCCTGACGTACCATGTGTCTAAAATGTAATGTTTCTCAGTTACTTGTCCGAATGCCTTGAAAAATATAGGGACTTTGGTGTTAATAATACAGAGTCAAGATTTCACCAATCCTTTTGAATTTATGATCTCTGGGATTTCTCGTCAAGTTTTCTATTTAGGTTGGTGCATCTTGCAGACCTGTTTGGTTGCAGCAATAAGAAGTTATCGATTTGTAGCGTCCGCTGCAGCAGTGCTACCAAATAAAGAGACGTCCACACAAGGTGAGTGTAAAACAAAGACTGGGTTTACTGTTTTAAATTCCCTACGTCTGCTCGCTGGCCCGGCCACTTCTGGTGACGTACCCCTGACTTCCAGCAGTGACGTTGTTGCATCATTCTCTGGCCAGCTGGCAGCTACGCAGAAGTGAAGGGCTCCTAAGCCCATACATGGTGCTGGGCATGGGGTCCTTCTCGGTCGTGAAGGGGAGTGCGTGCCATCTTGGACTGTCCAAGTGTTGCAGTGATTTGGCTTTTTTTCCTCGCCCCGTCACTTGGTACGCTACAATCTCAATGTTTTAAAGGGGGAAATTCTTTCAATGTTTCATTCACCTTTATTACAGAATTCTTCCTTGATTATCTGTGTAACATTGAATGTTAGGGTTTTCATGAACAGGGATCATGATTTTACTCATAAGTTGGTGAGCAAATTGATGGGACATTTTTTACTAATGCCCCATGGGAATCAAAATAAAAATGAAGTTATATAATTAGGAAGGTTTGTTGACTCTTTTTTTTAAGCAGGATGTCAGAATGATTTTCATCTTGCTTGCTTAATTAAAATGTGATTTGTCAGTTCTTAATGGCAACTGCCATATTGGCATTGCAAGGAGAGATGGGAAATGGGTCAGGTCCTTGTTGGTCCCAGTAATGCAACGTAGAAAGATGTCATGGGACTGAATGTGGTTTAGGGAGGGAGAGGGCATTAATTTTTAGGAAATGTATGTGGCCAGCCACCTATCAATATTTTCCTGAAATAGAAACTCCTGCTGGTAGAAGCCATTTCCTACTTTGAACAGGCCCAATGTCATTATCCACGAAGATATTGTTACGAGTCCAAAGGTTCCCAAAACCGAGAAGCAATATTCATTCATCAAGAAAATTGGTTTTTAAAACAGAAGATATTTTTAATCAAATTTAATCATGAAAATAGAATCAAACTTTAACTTAACTCTATACTTAACAAACCCAAATTAACCCCCTTCTAATTGTAAGTGCACATGTTTGTAATGTGTTTAAATTTAAGAAAAGTTCTTTGGTTCACAGTTCAATCTCACTTCTCCTGCTTCCAAGTTTTCTGGATGCAGGCAATTCTGCTGTGCACAGAATGGAATGTGTATAAATTTCACCAGGATTTGGTGCTCGAAAGGTAAATGTTTACCACTCAGAATGGTTATTGTAGGGTTTTTAGAGAGAGATTTGTTGTTCCAGGATTTCCACAACTGAAGAACCACCATTAGTCACCTCAGTGTCTCACTGATGAACCTTGCCCCGTTAGGGTTTTCCAGATGGTAACTTCTTTCTCAAAGCTACTACAGAGTTCTATTTCTCTTATTCGAAACAACAGGAGTTCTTTCTTCTGCTCAAGCTATTGTTAGATAAACAAAACCTAGGATTAACTTTCCTGTAAGCACCCTGCAGAAATGTACTTGTAGTCATCGTGGCTCCATTTACAAACAATGGTCATTCATTTTATGACATCAGTTTGATTAACACCTACTTGTGAATGTGAATAACATTCTCCAGAGATCTTCAATATTTCTTCAGTCTTTCAAATAAGATGGTTTAAAATGTATGTGTGTATGTATGTAACCTACTCTAAATCTTACTAAAATCCCAAATATTACCAAATTCTCCAAATATATTTATCTATTACAATATCACGAAAGGAGCATTTAAGAGACTCTGAGACAGGCATACATGGGTGAAAGAAAAACAGGGTTGTTGCGAACGCATAGCGCGGTATTACGAACCACCACCATCAGTTCACAGACTTACCTGACACATCACGGGCTAACAATGCTGGGCCCAAAAGTACAGTCAATGGACAAGATGAAGCCCCTGCTGAAAGGCACGGGGCGCTATTGGCTCGTAGCTTTAACCAGCTGGTCCTGTGGACCAGAAAGTTTTCACTAATATTCTCATTGACAGGCAGGGAATAAAAGGTCTGTGTATGTCTGCAATAAACCAGCCTTGAGTTGACTACCTTTGTGTGTGTTTGCCTTTATTGAGTAGCATCTACTGCAGTAGCTGCTACAGGGTATTATTTTTTTCTTAGAAATATCAAGATCAACACATTGTAGGCCAAAGGGCTTGTACCGTGCTGTAATATCCTGTTATTTCTGTTATTGCTTGACTTTGAATATCTCTTGTAAGCTCTGTGAAACTTCAATAATGTAGCAAATGTGCACAGCAACATTGCAGTCAGGAGTTTGTATCTCCTGGTTGACTTGAGCTTTTCTCTTTTTTACACAATGCTTTATAGTTCTGGTCAGTAAGAAAATAAATATTGTGCATGTTGAATATGTCATTATGTCTGCAAGTAACACTGGAAAAGAGTCAGTAACACCAAGGTAAATAGCACCCTGAAGTGGCTGGTGCAATTTTCTGATGGGCACAAGTTATCATTCAGTGGCTACAGTGATGTGAAAATGTGGGTAAATTATTTTGTATATGATTTATACATGGAAAAATTAGCTGTTGTTTCTTCCAATTTCAGGTAGGTGTAGTTGCAAAGTGGGTAAGGATAGAAAATAGTTGGGGATCAACAACTGGGGCTTGCATTTGATTGTGTGAAAGTAGAAATGGAAACTCAGAATAAGCTAATCTGATTAAGCAAGCCATTGGCTCTTATATTTCCACCAGAAGTGAATTTCGAATTGAATTTTGAGTCATCTACACTGGTTAACTTCAAAGTCTTTTGATTGTAAGACTAAATTAAGAGCCCTTTTGCCTCTGGCTGTACTGAAAGATTGTTTTGTTTATTACATAAATCTTTCTGAGAGGGAGAATAGACTGAAGCTGCTTTCCTCGTCATTGGTGATGAATCTTGCAGTAAGATCTTTCAAATAATTACAGACTCCTAATTCCTCCCCATCCTCGGGCATTTTCTCCTGCAATCTACATCAGTTAACACCATCCAGGGATTCTCATGCAGGGTAAAGTTTTGAAGTTTCCTACTCCAACCATGTCCGTGCCCTCTGTGGCAAGAAACCCAATGCAGAGTAAATGACAGATTGGCTGAGCACCTCCACTTTGATCACAATGGCCATCTTGGCTCATGGTCACAAGCTGTTTTAAGTTCCATTCCATTCCCACACTGACCTTTGTCTTCTGCCTCCTCCATTGTCTGGGTGAGGTCAAATCCAGAGGAACCATCTCTTATTGCATTTGTGACTCGATGGTATGAATATGGAATTTTCCAAGTTCATGTAACCTGCCCACACCCCACCCCCCAAGTTTTTCTCTCTGACCTGTTGATCCACCCAGTTCCCCTCATATTATCCCTTCCAAACCAGATGACTTATAAATGTGGGCAGAGAAATGGCAGATGGAGTTTAATCTGGACAAGTGTCTTGCACTTTGAGAGGACTTGTAGTTGTGTTGCAATGAGGGATCTTGGGGTGCAAGCGCGAGCTCCTTGAAAATGGCAATTTCGATAGTTTTCTCTGGAGCTTTGGAGGCTGAGGGATGACCTGGTTGAAATTTATCCAATTATTGTAGTCCTGGAGAAGGTCAATGTCTTCTCCCCCCCCCCCCACAGGAAATGTAAAAATACTATGATACTTATATTGAACATGAGAGGGGAAAAGGAGAGAAGTGAGGCAGGTTTTTGCACAGTGCGGTGGGGGTCTGGCCCACGCTGCCAGGATAGTGGTGAAATCGCCACGATTTAAGAGGCATTTGTTTGGGCACATGAACAAGAGGGAATAGGTGATGTGTATGGACCATGTGCTGACAGATGGGATTAATTTAATGAGTATCATGGTCACCCCAGACATTGTTCACCAAATGGCCTATTCCTGGGCTGCTCTATGGGTGATGATTCATCTCTTTTCAAGGATTGTTGCCGATGGGTAGTAAACTTTTCACAGAGGTCTATCTCCAATGAATGTATTTAGAACATTTCCATGAGGTAATTCCCTGTAGAAACACAAGTTTATCATTCAAGCAGTGTAGCCATAGCAATAATGAAAAATTTGAAGGCCATCGTTACTGAATCCACTTTAATCAGCCTTCACCTTGTACAATGTTCAGTTGAGACAAGAAAATCAAAATGCAACTTTTAACCTCTAGGAAAGATGAGTAATCTTCTGTACCACAGAATTATTGCTGAAAAAATATTTGGAAAATTTTGTGAATTCAACTTGCAAAGAGGGGATGAAGAGGAGCCACAACGAGATTTTAAAAAATTAAATCCAGAACATTTATTAGAAGATGTTTACCACAATAAACATGTTCAGGTTCAGTAATGATCAATTTTAGAATGGCATGTGGCCGTAATAAAAGGAATTCAGGATAGATATATTGCCAGGAAATATAAATTAATGATTTGGATTGTGGTTTAAATGGTTTTGTGGCGAAATTTGCGGAGGTCACCAAGATAGGGGACAAAGTAGGAAGTGTAGAAACTGTAAAGTTGCAAAAGGATATAGACAGATAAGGAAACTGGGTAAAATTATGGCAGATGAGATTTAACATTGAGAAATGCTTAGTTGTACATTTTGGCAGTGGAAATAAACAGGAAGCATACAATTTGGATGGGATGAAAATTCAGACCTTGGATGTGCAAAGGGACTTGGGTGTCCTTGTGCAAGGAAACCTAAAAGTTAATGACCAGGTGAAATTGGTAGTGAAGAATTCAGTGGAGTACAGGAAATTAAAGAAGTAATTTCATGGAGGCATTTTGTATATTGAAAGGTTTAGATAGGGTGGATGCGGGTAAGATGGTTCCCTTGGTGGGTGAATCGAGGACAAGAAAATTAGAGGTTATCCATATAAAACAGAGATTAAGAAGAACTTCTTTAGCCAGAGGGTCGTGGATCTGTGGAACCGCTGCCGCATACAGCAGTGGAAGCCAGATCACTGGGCATATTTAAACAAGAAATAGACAAGTATCTCATTAGTAAGGGCATTAAGGGATATGGGAAAAGTCCGGAAATTGGAAGGAGTGCAGAGTGGTTTCGTGTTGGTTTATGGAGCAGACTAGACGGGACTTGTGGCCTGGTTCTGTCCTTTGTCTTGAGATCTTGTTCTCATTTGAGAGAGTTTATTGAACGCAACTGAGAAAAATGGAAAAAATCTTGGCAGTTGTTAGAGTAGGTTATTAGTTTGACATCTCTATGTAAAACTCCAAAACTATCTGTCACTTTGGAGTGGTGCCCGTCCCTCCAACCCATGAGGAACATAGACTTTCTAATATGTCATGTGTTCTTTCAGTGACAAATGATTCTCTTATTCAAACATGGCCAGAGGTCACTCGCATTTCATTTCAGCTTCACAATCGTTTTGGGTGGGTTTTCAGTTGTAAATGTGGCAAATTCCTTTTCTTGTCACATTTTTCAGTGATGTATTTGGAAAAAAATGCTGTTGTGTGGACTGCAGCTCTTGAATGCAAGTGAGCTGCATTTGTTGTCCTTCCAATGCCATCTGCTGCTTGACAAGCCTTCAACCTGGCTCCTGCCCTTTCCAAGCCTTGCTCAAGTGTTTTCCTCGCCTCGTGACCCCATCATAATGGTGTGCAGACATGCAATAAGCCACCATTTAAAGGCAGGGTCCATAAGACGCAGGCTTGTAAAACCCCCGGATTATCTTAAAATCGTAAAATTGGAATGGCAAGAATTGGGTGTAGCCCACAGATCTGATAGCTGCTGGGCTTCAAGGTTGTAAATGGTTCTGAAAAAAACTAGGGATTGGCGGCCTTGCAGAGATAATTGTGCCCTGAACAATTCCACCATGCCTGACTGATACAATATTTCAAATTTACAAGACTGCTCAGCCAACCTCCACATCAAATATGCATTTGTCAAAATAGATCTAGTACATGCTTACTATTAGATTCCATTTGAGTGTTTGGATGTCACAAAGACAGCAGTGATGCTCCCGTTCGGCATGTTTGAGTTTCTGAGAATACCATTCGGTCTATGGAACGCAGCTCAGACATTCCAGTGGTTCATGGACCACGAATTCACTGGCCTTGGGTTTTTTTGGTGCTTGTGTTGATCGAGGAGATTCTGGTTGTAAGTGTGGATGAAGAGGAGCACAAGAGCCACCTTATCTCATTGTTTCCAAGGCTTGAGGAATGTGGCATCGTGATCAATCCCAGGAAAGTGTTTCTGGTGCTTCTGATCTTGTATTTTTGGGACCTAGAGTTATGCAACATGGTATTTTGCCTGATGAATGGAAAGTGCATGGAATTTGATAATTTCCTCCCCGCGTTAGGAACGTTTGGCCAGTTGTGATGGTTTTTAGGTACGAGGAATTTTATTGTTGTTCCCTGGTGAATACCGCAGCATCTCTATTACCTCTTGCTGAACGACTCAAAGGATATGATGTCTGCTTCAAAAAGACATTAACTTTGGGAGATGATGCTGTGTGAGCTTTCCATGATGTGAACACTGTTCTTACAAATGCTACTAAGCTTGTACATCAAATGCCCAAGGCCTTGCTCTCTTACCACAGATGCATCTTTCAGTGCTGTGGGACCAGTGTTCGAACAACGAGTCTGTGGGCAATTAGAACCTCTGGCATTTTTTTTTTAAGCCAAGCGGTCACCGGCTCAGGCAAAGTATAGTACAATTGGGCAAGAACTCTTTCATTTCATTTCAGCATTTAAAAAAAATATTTATAGTTTTGTATACAGTTCAATATAATAATAGAATCATATCCAAATGATACATACAATTATCAAAATAGAATAAAAAATAAATGTTGTACTGTACCTAAAAGTGAGAAGAGAAAAAAGTATAAAAGAAAAAAATACAGATCTAGGTGCAAAGCTCCTGTGATAACTATTCCTTCCCAAAAGGAAAGGCAGGATATTAATAAAATATTAGAATTAGACCAACATGATAAGGTTCAACCATTAAGATTAATGAAAAGTGGTGGTGGGGTGGAGAAGTGAATACATTAGATATAGAAACCTATTTTTAAATATGGTTTCCATATTTTGAATTATGTAACATACCCAGTTCTAATATTATTAGTCACTTTTGCTAAGGGAATACAATTTTGCATTTCCCCACGATCAATTTTAAAATGGGATTCAGATTTCCATGGAATTGTTATACATCTCCAGGCCATTTCCAATGCAATTTATAAAAATAATTAATGTTTTTTTTTTAAGAACTTGAATTCGGCTTCCAAATCATATACATTTCCCAAAAGTAAAAGCTCAGGTGTTAATGATAAACATTATTATAATTTGTTCCAAAAACTTGGTCACATCTTTCCAAAATGATGTCATCTTGAGACATCTCCAGAGACAATGTATAAATGTACCAATTTCTGTGCCACATCTAAAACATGAATTTGAAAAATTAGGAATAAATTAATTGATGTTGCATTAAATATAATTGATGAATAAATTTGTAATTAACTAATCTATTGAAAACATTAATTACTGTCCCAACAAATGTCAGACAAGCAAAAAGGGTCAATTTCAGTTCCCAAATCCAATTCCCATCTTTCTTTTGATTTATTCAAGTCTGGGTTTGGAGATTCCTCTTGAAATAGAAGATACAATTTTGAAATAAATTTCTTTGTAATTCTCTCATGAATCCCAATTTCCAATTCGATATTTCAGCTTTTTATTGGAAGGTCAATCTTTGACCATTTGTACAGACCACCAGCCTCTTCTGCATACTGCAAGTAGAAGCACACATCTCTACTTGCCCAGAGAGATTCAGCACTTGGACTTCATCCTACAATTTTCATCAGACACACAGCACATCTGAGGATGCTGTGGCTGGTGCCCTATTCAGGCACGACATTACATACAACTACTGCCATCGATTTCAGTGCCATGGCTCATGCACGGCACATTGATCCCGATTTCATCCGGTGAAAACAGATCAACTCTGGTCTCCATCTTCAAGTTGTGACGCTGGATGAATCGGGTGAAAAGTTGGTCTGTGATGTTTTTCCCCCAACAGGAAGGACTTGGCCGTTTGTGTGGTGGCTATGAGGCAGGAGATTTTCTCTTCACAATCTATCTCTTCCTGGTAGAAGAACATCAATCAAACTGGTTAAGGAACATTTTACCTGGCTTTATGTTAAACAGAATGTTGGAATATCGGCAAGGACTCGCTTGCTGAGTCAACACCCTAAAGTCTCCAGGCACATGAAATTCAAGCTGGGGGATTTTGTTGTTTTGGATTCCCATTTCCAGCACGTGCACCTTGTGGCTTGCAAGGTCCACTTCCGCCATCTCGGCAATGTACAAATCTGCTCACGTGTGAGGACTGGACTACCAGGTGGCAGGATGAAATTCCTAACATTGGCATCTCTGCAGAGACAAATGCCTGTGCTTTTGTGAATTCCATCTTTTGGTGTTCTGGGCACTATTACAACAGATCGAAGGTCTCAGTTCGAGTCGGTATAGGTCCGAGCTCTCACTGATCCTCTTGGCACAACCTGAATTACCGCTGAGCATTTCAGGCGAACAGCTTCTTTGAGCGTTTCCATTGACAATCGAAAGCAGGTGGTGATGCATCTCCATGGAGCGAACATTTGGCCATGGTTCTCCTTTGCATGCCTACTGCTGTTAGGGCAGATCTTGGATGTTTAGTGGTAGAGCTTGTCTATGGCTGTATGCTGACCTTGCCAGATGAGTTTGTGAATCTGAGTCCAGGCACAGTGCTCCATGAACAGGTTAGTTATCTTGATTGTCTTTAAGAAAATGACGTGGCAGAGAATGATTCCAACTGAAACGGTACCTTCTTATGAACCAAATTAGCAACACCTCGAGCTTTCGAATTAAATGAAGATGAAAAACATGTCCGACCCAATCTCTTTTCAATGTCATATGTTCTTTCTCAGACAAATGAGTTTGTTGCAAAAAAGCAAGATCAACCTTCATTTTCTTTAATATTTCCTTCCTTTCAATCGGATTATTAAGTTGTTTAACATTAAAGATCACAAAATTTAAATGAGCCATAACTTAATTTCCTCCTGAGATTGACACTTCTCACAGCAATTACAACTATATATATAAAAAAATCCCAACATCCCCCCCCCCACCTTTGAAACAATAAGAAAACACTATAAAAACAAGAGTACAAGAGTCAGACCCCCCCTCTGTGAACCAGGTGCAGTTAATTCCACAAGTGGCAGATGACTTTAGAAGTAGCAGAGACGACCATCACCCCCCAACCGATTATTAAAACCCATCAGTCATCCCAGTGATAACACCCACATTGAGCTTGAGCTTGATCTTCAACATCAATCACCGATTCTGATTCCAATTCTTTTCCCCGTTCCCTTCCCAATCTTAACCTCAGGCATTTTCCCCATCGATTCCTTCAAATCAGGGAAGGAATTCACAAAAGTTAATGCACCATAAGGACTCTCAAAACATTGAGACTGATCTGGCCCATAAATCACCTTAAATACCGAAAGTAACTTATACCCTTTCTTCCACAGCACTGCTTTGACCAGATTAAACTCTTTCCATCACTTAATAATCTCCTGACTTAAATCAGCATAAAATAAAACCCTATTTCCTTGATACATCGTAGGGCTTTGATCAAGGCGAGCGTTCTGAACCACAAGCCGCAAATTCATTTCTCTATCCTGATATTGCAAACATCTTAAAAGAACCGCTCTTGGCATTTGACCTGGAAAAGGTTTTCTCCTTAAAGCCCTCTGAGCCCGATCTAAAAAAATTCAACTCCCAATATCTCTGGAATCCATTTCCAAAAATAATTTTACAGGATATGAACCTTCAATATCTTCCGGCAGACCAACTCTCTTAATGTTATTACGACAACTTTGATTTTCCAACGAATCAATGTTTATAACAAATCTCTCTTCTGGACATCCCAGCCTTGAAATAAATCCTCAATATGATCCATTCTCTCCGCATAATGGTCCTCACAGTCAATAAAAACTTCTATTCTCTTAAATTGAACTTGTTCAGTGTCTACTGCTGTTAAGCTCTTATTAATATCAACTTGAATAAATGTAATTTCTTCACACATACCAGCCATTTATTTCCTCCATAACAGCAAATTGATCATTTAAAGTTTCAAAACCTTAGTTCACAGAAGACATCATCTTTTCATTTGGTTGGATCAGTTCTATAGGCATGAGGTTGACTTCCATCCCTGTTACAGGTGCCTTGAAGTCTGGGGAAGGTGTCTGTGGTGAAACAACAGCTTTCATTGGAGAAGGAGATGTTCTTCAAGCCTTAGGCCTCCCTTCATTGAGTCCAACTGCAGCAAGTAGTAATTCTTGCTCTTCTTCTTCTTGAACCTCTAAGTTGTCCTCCTCCACCTCTTCTCTTCCACATCATACCTGGCAGCCGGACTGTAGATCGGATCCAGAATTTCCTGAAAGTGAGAACATCTCCAGATGCTCCGCTGCATACAGGCAGTCCCCTTCCCAGAAACGTGCTCGCATTCGGGCACTCACCCCGCCCCCCCACACTCTCCTTCGTCAAGCCCGGCTGGTGTCGAATTGCATGCTTGCACTCCTTCTGGCCCGGCCAAAGATCTCGGCACTATCTTGCATCTCCAGATTTGCAGAAAATGCAGACGTTTATTCCAGCTGGTCCTGACTGACATGTTGAGGCTTCAGATCCATGTCTAACTGATCCCGAGGTTCCTTCTGGGAGGTTGGCCTTGCTTCTTCTGCACTTTTCACAGGTTGAAAAACTAGGTTTTTTCTAAGTTGCTTGTTTTGATATGGTGTTGTATGTACTGACCAGTACAGGCATGGGCTGATCCCCCCCCCACCCCCTGATGTCATCCTCTCCTGGACTCCTCCCCTGTGACCCAGGCCATGAAGGTCGAGCCATCCCTTCACTTCCCTCACTTGGACCCAGGTGCCTGCACTGTTGTGTTTAATAAAGCCTATCGTTCCCCTCAGTCTTTGTCTCCGTGATTATTGGGCCTTTGTCTCTGTGATTTTTGGGCCACCTGGTCGTGCCCAACACTGTTTTTTCCCTTTCTTCATTTCCAGAATCCTACTGTTGTAAATTACTGTTCAAAACATTGATAAAGTCAAAGAAGTCACTACAGTTCGAGTATTGAACAGTTCAGTCAGGGAAAGATGTCTTCTCATGTCTTTTTCCTACGCCATCTTGCCACAACCACCCTCCCTCCCCCCTCTCAGTTGACTCCTTGAACACCATCCAATCCACGGACTCTAGGCAGCCCTGCAGCTGTCTTCCCTCACGTGACCACCTTCTGGTTGTCCTGATCTCGTAAGTGTTGTGAGCAATTTTAGGCCCCATTTCTAAGAGAGGATGTGATGGCCCAGAGGTGGTTTACAAGAATGATCCTGGGGATGAGCGGAATAATGTTTGAGGAGCATTTGAAGGCTCTGGGCCTGTACTCACTTGAGTTTAGAATGATGACCTCATTCAAATCTGATGAATAGTGAAAGGACTGGATAGAGAGGATGTTGCCAGTAGTGGAAGAGTTTAGGACCAGTGGGCACAACCTCATAATAAAAGGATGTCTGCTTAAAACGGAGATGGAGAAACCTTTTCATCCAGAGCAGTGATTTTCAAACTCCTCCTCAACACCCCACTCCCACCCCCCGGATCATATTCTACTTAATCCCTGTGCCAGAAGTGCTCTGTTAGTAAGGGATTACTTGAGGTGGAATGTGATTGGAAAGAAAAAGTTTGAAAACCTCTGTTTTAATTGTACGTCATTGATATGTTCTGTGCGTGGTTTCAAAACTCCAGAGGAAATGGACCATTGACAGTTTTTCTCAGGCAAAATATTTCCTTCACAATTGGGTCGACTGCAGTCTTTCTCAGCCTTTTTTCCCATTCATATGCCACTTTAAGCAATCTCTTACTCTTTTTCGACTCTCCAAGGAATAAAGTCCCAACCTGTTCAACCTTTCCCTGCAGCTCAACTCCTGAAGACCTGGCAGTGTCTAAGTAAATCTTCTCTGCACTCTTTCAATCTTACTAATACCCTTCCTGTAGCTAGGTGACCAGAACTGCACACAATACTCCAAATTTGGCCTGACCAACATCTTATTCAACCTCACCATAACTTCCCAACTCCTATTTTCTTTTTGTTAATTAATGAAGGCCAAGATGACAAAAGCTGTCTTTAGAACCTTGTCTTCCTGTGACACCACTTTCATGGAATTATGTAACTGTGTTTTATCTCTTGGTGCCGATTTCTATAACTTGGCTGTTCAATTTCATAATGTTGGCTTCTGGACTATTTTATTGTGCCCCTTGATCTAGAGAGTTCTGGCAGAGCAAAGCAATTTTGTTTTCTTTTGTCAGGTCAAATTTCGATCCAAAATTGATCCAAAAACAAGTATTGATCCAAAAACAAGTATTTTCACCATACCTTCATTTCAGATTCTCTGCAGCTGTTGTATTGAACCTCACAGTGACGGCATCATGTTTGTCTTGCTTATCCTTTCCCCCTCCATCCAGACAGATGTGCTGATCAACGAGTCGACTCCACTCATCCAGCACCACTGCCATTTCTGCTGCTCGGGCTTTTCATCCCACGTAGTCAGTTTGTTATTTCTCCTCTTCTTTTTCTTAGCAAAGAGAATCAGGTTTGTTAGATCATCTTTCTGAATCCCAGTGAAAGGTTATCGACCTGAAGGTTTTAACTCCGATTATTTTTCCAGTAGATGACCTGCTGAGTATTTCCAGCATTGAGTTTTTATTTTATTGCCTTGATGTATTACTGAGTGCTTTGAATGGGAGAAGAAATGTGGGTTGGGTTAAGTTGAGATGTCTCGATCATGGAGTGAATTTAGAAAAATAGACGTAAAAGTGGAGGGTGCATGGAAATTGTTAATTCATCTTTTGAAATTGTTTTCTGATGTACGCGCAGTGTTCAGAATTAAAAATTTATTTTGATGAACATGTCTCAAAATTTGTCATATTGTGGCAACAAAGCAGGTGCAAATATTGTTCTAAATTACATTTTTAAAAAAGAAATCAATTTGTGCAAAATGAAGAGTAAGTGAGAGTGACTGTGGTTCCTTGTCCATTTGGAAATCTGATGGCAGAGGGGGAGAAGCTGTGTTTGTACCATTGGGTGTTATCTTCAGGCTCCTGGATCTGTTTCCCTGGTGATAGCAGTGTGAAAAAGGCCTGGCCGAGGTGGTGAGGGTCCTTGAGGATAGAGGTTGTTTTCTTGAGACTCCGCCTCTTCGAGAAGTCCTTGATGCATGGGCCAGAAAGCGCGGGATACTCACATGGCTTAATTTAAACCTGCTGGCAGCAAACTCTTAATGATGTCCCACCTTTTCCCGTGGAGCCTGGCACACTATACACATATGACAGTTTACAGCACGGTAGCAGGCCATATCGGCCCTTCGAGTCCGTGCCAGTTCACATGAACAACTCCACTAGTTTCCCCCCTCCCACACTCCGCCCATATCCCTCCAACCCCCTCATAGACATGTACACATCCATCCTTCTCTTAAGTGACAGAATGGACACTGCTGCAATTATCTCGTCTGGAAGATCATTCCATTTTGCCACCACTCTCTGAGTGAAGAAGCATTCTCCAACATTTCTCCTAAAGCTTTACCCCTTACCCTTAACTCATGCCCTCTTGTTCCAACCTCCCCTGCCCTCAGGGGAAAGACTCTACTCATATCTGGTCTATCTATTCCCTTCAAAATGTTAAATACCTCTATCATAACCCCCTTCAACTGTCTACATTCTAATGAATAAAGTCGCAATCTCCTTAATCTTTCTCTGTGCTCTTGATGTTGTAAGTCAGGCAACATTTTTGTAAATCTTCTCTGCACCCTCTCCACCTTATCTATATCCTTCCAATAAATGGAGATCAGAACTAAACACAATTCTCCAAACCTGGCCTCACCAATGCCTTAAACAGCTATACTCTAGTCGATGCTATGATTTATGAAGGCCAGCATGCCATATGCCTTCTTAACTACCCTGTCAACATGGGAATTCACCTTCAAGGAACTCAGTACCATAACTCCAAGATCCCTGTTCCTCTTCATTCCTCGACGCCCTCCCCTTAACTGCATAGGTCATATTTTGATTATTTTTTCCGGAATGCAGCACCTCACACTTGTCAAAATTAAATTCCATCTGGCATCTTTCAGTCGACTATTCCAAACAAACCAAGTCCTGTAATCCAAGAAAACCTTCCTCACTATTTTCGTATCTTCTGCATATTTTCTCACCCAGTTAACCACCCCCTCATCCAAATCATGAATATAAATGATAAACAACAGGGGACTCAGCACCGATCCCTGAGGCACCCCGCTAGTCACAGGCTTGTATCCTGACAAGACAATTGTCCACCATGACTCTCTGCTGTCTGTTTCACAGCCACCTCTGTACCCATCTCACTATCTATTAATCCCTAGTGACTTAACCTTCCTAACTAACTTTACATGCGGAACATTATCAAAAGCCTTACTAAAATTCAAATAGATCTTGTCACCTGATCTACTTTTCTCATCACCTCTTCAAAAAATTCAACAAGATTCATCGAACATGATTTTCCCTTCACAAACCCATGCTGGGTGCCCGTGATCCATCCCTGCCTATCCAGATATTTGTACATACTATCTCGAAGAGTACCCTCCATAACTTTTGCCACCACCAAACTCAAACTTATTTGCTGATAATTACTTGGCCTACACCTTGTGCTCTTTTTAAAACAGCGGAACTACATTTGCAACTCTCCAATCCCACAACACCACACCTTATTCCTGTGATCTTTGTAAAATCACCGTCAGAGCCCCGGATATTTGCTCCCTGACCTCCTTTAATGTCCTGAGAAAAGTACCATCAGGACCAGGAGACTTATCCACCTCCATTGACCCTGGAAGATCCAAAACCCTCTCTTTAATAATCCTTATCCTTTCCATAACTAAAGCATTCATCTCATTTATCTCACGTAGTCCAGTGTCCCTTTCCCTCGTGAATACAGAAGAGAAAAAAATTGTTCAATATCTCCCCCATCTCATACAGCTCCTCACATACACATCGTCCACCGTTACCATTTTCCAGTGGACCTACTCTATCCTTCAACCTCCTTTAACTGTTCATGTATCTGTAAAAACCCTCAGAATTCACATTCACCTTATTAGCTATTGACACCTCATACCATCTTTTTGCCTTTCTATTTCCCTCTTGAGGTTCTTTCTGCAATCTAAGTAAGGATCAATCTTTTGCTTCTTGTATTTAGCATGGGCCTCCCCCTTATCATGAACCGTTCCTAATATTTCTAGAAAACCACGGCTTCCTTGAATTTTGAGTCTTGCCTTTCGGCCGATCTGTGACATAAAGATGCCTTACTCTCAAAATCTCACTTTTAAATACCCTCCAATTTTATTCTAGATCATTTTCGGCTAAAGAATCAGCCCACACAACTCTCTGCAAATCTCTTCTCATTTCTTCAAATCTGGCCTTCCCCCACTCGAAGATCTTCAACTTTGAACTCGACCTATCCCCTTCCATAATTAAGTTAATCTAAAGGACCCATGATCACTGGATCTGAAGTTCTCCCGAACGCTCACCTCTGCCACCTGCCCCATTTCATTCCCTTCCCACAGATCGAACACTGACCTCATCTCCTGGGCATCTCCACATACTGCTGCAAAAAGCAGTCCTGAACACGTTATCTAAACTCTAAACCATCCTGACCTCTCACTGACTCTGTTTCCCAATCGATGTTAGGACTTCACTTGCCTCCTTTCTGGACCCATCAACCTTGCGTATGACTTAATCAGGCTGAAACCTAGTTTTGTGTTGTGGCATAATGGCAGAGGACATGACATTCTGGTACATAGTAGGTGCATTGGATGCTGCTACAGCATCTCAAGTAAGAGAATTTGTTGCCAATCCCCTGGCGGAAAACCAGTACACCAGGTTTAGCCAATTTCTCCTGGACACACTGGAATTGATTAGACATGAGCGCAGCTTGCGGCTTTTAAATATGGAGGGCTCGGGTGAGAGGAATCTATCTGATCTAATGAATGAGATGGTTGCATTAGCAGATGGTCATTCTCATTGTATACTTTTTGAGACTCTATTCCTGTCCAAACTCCCAGGTCATGTCGCAATACCAATCATTAACATGGATTTCCATGTAGCGCGGGAGGCTGATAGACTCCATCATACTCCAATGCAAGAGTCTGCTCACGTCCAGACTGTTTTTGCAGCAGATCTATATCCCGTGTCCTATGAGCCTCCTGTATCTGCAGTTCAGTCAAAGAAGGATGAACACACTGACGGGCGGCAAGAATGCTGTTTTTACCATCGCCAATGGGGATAAAGGCCCATAAATGTGTCCTGCATGTACCTATTACAGAAAAAAGGTAGGAAATGAAAAACCCGGCTCCCATTAATGGCCTCGGCATCTGGCACAAGTACGGGCCCATTGTGTCTTCAAGACGACACTGGTAAGCACAAGTTTCTTGTAGACACGAGTGCTGAGGTCCGTTTGCTCCCACCCAACCTATTTTGAAATAAGAACCACGTAAATAACAACACCTGGCTCTTCAAACAGCAAATGGGATGAAAATTCCCTGCTTTGGCACATGACGAGTCACAATTTGGATAGGAGGTGTGACATTCCATTGGAATTGTGTATTGGCTTCCATTACACGGCCCATTATGGGTGCAGATTTTTTAAGGTCCCATGACTTTCTAGTGGACGTGAGGTGGAGGAAATTGGTTCATGTTACCACTTTTCAAACATACCCACTGGTCTGCAGCAAAGGGAGTGTTTCCCATCTCGGGGTCCAGACCCTGCACAAAGATGCACATGCTGCTCTCCTCAATGAATTTCCCTGTACTCTCTCCCCAAATTCCAATCCCTCCTAAATGGCCCAGGGTGTGTCCCATTACAGAGACACTTCAGGCCTGCCGAGTTACACCAGGACTCGCCCTCTTCCACCTGATAAACTGCGCAGGCTTTTTGAATTTCATAGGATGCCACTTGGGTTGAAGAATGCCGTTCAAACCTGCCAGCAGCTGATAGGCACTTTGGGCAGAGATTTAGAGTTCCCTGACATCTACTTGGATAATGTCCTCATAGCCAGTCAGGATATCACCAACTGCATTTACTCCGCCTGTTCCAAGGGCTGGGGGAATTTGGTCTTCCCATCAACCCTAGCATATGTCAATTTGGCAAATCCACCATCAGCTTCCTGGGACACAAGATCACAGCCAATGGTGTCTTTCCCTTATCCAGCAAGGTAAAGGCAGTCCCTGCTTTTCCAACACCTACCACGGATCAGGGCCTGCAGAAATTCTTGGGCAGGAGAAACTTCCATCACCGGTTCATTCCAGCAGCTGCTGACATTCTTTGCCCACGGTTTCCGATCCTCACCACAAAGCACAGGGACATTCCCTGGACAACAGAGGTTGAATTTGTGATGCTCAAGATGCTTTAGTCAATGCAGCAACGCTCCCCCATCCTAACCCCGACATTTCCTTGACATTTAGTTCTGATGCCTCGAGTACGGCCCTGGGTGTGGTTGTTGAGCAGTACGTCGATGGCCATTGCCAACCCCTCGCGTTCTTTAGCCGACATTTATAGCCATTGGAGATGAAATACAATGCATTGTATCAAGCGACACGGCACTTCCGATTTGTTTTGGAGGGTCAGTATTTCACTGTGTTCACAGACCACCAGCCACTCATTTTTGCCTTCATCAAAATAACGGATCCATGGTCGGCAAGACAGCAGGGTCACTGTCATACAATTCAGAATTTACCATGGATGTGCACTATATTTCTGGTAAAAACAATGGCGTCACGAATATGCTGATCAGACTGACTGTAAATCATATTCAGGGTGACGTTGATATTCCGGAATTAGCCAGTGTCCAGGCAATGGACCCCGATGTTCAGGCATACAGTATGGCCATGACTAACCTGGACATACAGCAGGTGGCAGCACAACTGGGCTGCCAACCTTACTTTGTGACATGTCTTTGGGCTACACTAGACCAGTGATTCCGCCATCTTGGAGGCAATGCCTTTTTGACCAGATACACAGCTTGTCTCATCCGTCCATCAGAACATCTGTCAAGCTCATGTCAAATAAATATTTATGGCATGGTCTGAAAAAAGGCATTGCGCAATGTGTCTGCACATGTACCTCCTGCCAGACTGTCAAAATTCAGTGCCACACTAAGGCACCTCTTCAACCTTTCCTGGCGGTACACAGGTTGTTGTAACAAGTGCAAGTGAACCTGCTCGGGCCATTGCCAGTATCTCAAAACATGAGATAGATTCTAACAGTCATAGAACGTTTCACGCGCTGGTCAGAGGCCATCCCATTGCCATCCAGTGTCACTGAGACAAGGGCCAGAACATTCATCATCAATTGGATGTCGAGATTTGGTTTCCCGACCCACAATTACATCAGTCCGCAGAACACAATTTACCCACAGTTCCTTGTGGAACATTTCCACCGGCAACTGAAGGCCCAATTCACCGGTCTAAATTAGGTCGATGAGTTGCCATGGGTCCCATTGGGAGTGCTCCCGGCTCCAAAGGAAGACATGTCTGCATTGTCCAAAGAGTTGGTTTATGGTACGGTCCTTACAGTTTCTTGGGACATTCATTTCACAACCAACTCTGATCTGAACGTTCTTCAGCAGCTTCGACGTGGTGTCGCGATCACCTTTTCCTACCCACTGGAATGGAACCTCTAAACAGAATGTGCCCCCATCACTCCTGGACACTGATTTTGTTTTTGTGTGCAGACAGGTCCCACGAATGCCGTTACGACCGTATGAGGGCCATTGTCGTGTGGTGAAGAAGGATGGGGTTGTGCATTGGGGGACATTGTAGCTGTTTCATGTGGACAGACTCAAGCCTGCCCATGTGGATCCCACTTCACCCATTCAGTGCCCCCTGCGCAGACGGCGAGGGCGTCCACCTAAGGTGCATGCAACAGGTGCTTTAGTTTCTGGTAACGGTTCTTGGGGGGCGGGTAGTAGCTGTATAATGGGCTGAGTGGGAACTGTTCTTTGGCGGGCATGTGAAATAATAAGACAAACAGGCGTCCATTTAATTGACCATCCTCGCATGGTGCTGCGTGCCGAGGAACGACACGTTGATCTGTGGATTCTCCTGACAGAAGGCGCGGGACACTCACAGGTCTTAATATAAACCTGCGGTCCCGTGGATCGGCAGCAAACACATAATGATGTCCCATGGAGCCCGGGACATGCTGTAAATAAAATAAGCCTGTAAAGTCTGAATAAAGCAATCTTGTGTTGACTAACCTGGTGTGTGTGTGTGTGTGTGTGTGTGTGTGTGTGTGTGTGTGTGTGTGTGTGTGTGTGTGTGTGTGTGTGTGTGTGTGTCTTGCTTTAGTAGCTCTATGGAAGTAGCTGCTACATATATAAATATTTTGGATGATTATTGCACTTACAGCATACTTTTCATCCATCTCACAGCCTGTGGGAAGAAACAATTACCCAGCATGGCGGTCCTGATTTTGATGAAGGACCTGGTACAAGATGCTGTGCATTGGATGGAAATGGTCTTTTTACAATTCCTTGAACCCTATTTGAACAACACTCCCAGTAAATGTCACATACAGGAGAAAGGGAGACTCCAGTGATACTCACAACTCTTTGCATCATTCCTGTCTGATGCTTGCCAGCTACTAGACCATCGAATGATGCAGCCAGACAGGAGACTCAACTGCACTCCTGTAAAATCTCAGGAATAGAGCTGTTGGCCTTGACCTCCTCAGCCTCCTTTGGAAGTGTAGGCACTTCCTGACCAATAAGGAGGTGTGCTGTATGGATGGGAATTTTATGTGATTATATTGTCTATTCTTGCTCTTTAACAATCTTTAGTGGATAGAAGTAGTCATTGTACTTTAGGATGTACAATCATGTACAGATTGTCCTTAAATAGCCATTTGGCCCAGATGTCTATTCAGTCCAAGAATACTTTCGATCACAGGCAGATTTTGAACAATAACACCATTCATTTTGCAACAACTGCCACTTAATTTTGCCAGTTGTTCAATGGTATGGGGAAAACACCACTGTCAACTCTTCTACCTTAAAGGAGTAATTATATTCAAATGGGCAGTAGATCAATAGATGGAAACAGTGAAATCAGACAGAGGTGAGTGGCTGCTTAAAATTAGAAACATTTGTGTTCATGCTATAGAGTTTAAGGCTGCCCAGGAGGAATATAATGTGTTTTCTTTAAGATTGTTTGCCCTCACCCTGGCGAAGGATGGTGCCAACAGATATGTTGCTGGAAGGGTTCGAGAATTGATATGGTAGGTCACAGGAAGCTCAAGTTTAGATCCACAGAGCGCATGTGTTTAGCAAAATGGCCACCCAGTCTGTATTGGTCTTGCTGATAATGAGGTCAGCTGAGTCTACCAAATGTAGTAGATTAGGTTGGATGGGGTGCATGTGAAACACTGCCTCACCTGGAAGGTCTGATTGTAGCCTTGGATAGAGGTGCCAGGAGATGTAGGGACAAGTTTGGCAATATCTGCAGTTCCAGTGGGGCTACATGAGGTGGTGATGGGTGGAGAGGGAAGTGCCGTCGATGGAGTCACAGAAAGACGTGTCCCTGTGAAAAGAGGATATGAGTGGAGCGGGTTAGATGTAACAGGTTAGAGGATGGTGCTGAAGTTGGAAGTATTCAAGGATAATATGTCAGATGTGGCAGCTGATGGGTGGTAAGTGAGAAACCTGAGGGATTCTGTCCTTGTTCTGCCAGTGAGGAGGTGGGGGAAGGGCAGAAAAAGAATTGGAGATAAGGGTGTAGGCTTTATCAAAGACAGTATGGGGGAATCTGCATTTATTGAAGAAATAAGACATTTTGGGTATCCTGGAGTAGAAGACCTCATCCTGGGACTGTTACAGGCCCTGAGGACCCCAAACCTTAGCAGCAATAGTAAATCATCAAGACAAATGGTTATTTAAACAAACGTTGTTTTTAAATTTCTTTAACCAAAAAAATAGATTCAAACTTTAACTTATCACTATTAACTTAACAGCCTTACATTGCCCCATTCCAATTCTAAGCACAGGTTTATTTAATATGTATAAAGTTCTTTGACACAACTCCAAGTTCACCGGTGTCTATCAATTCTTATACTGTGCACAGATTCAACATTTATGAATTTTCACCAAGCTCTGGTGCTTAAAAGTAAATGTTTACCCTCCAGGAAGGTGCTTGTTGGTTTCAGAGAGGGATTTATTGCTCATTGGACACACAAAATCTCATTCCCTCTGATCATTCACTTTGGAGTCTTGCCAAAGAAACTAGCCCCATCAGGGTTTTCCAAATGATAACCTCTTCTGCATGTCACCATTGAGTTCCTTTTTTTTTTCCCTTATTTCAGGTGAAACACCATTTCTAGCCAGCCATCTCCTCTTGTATGGGCCACAAGGTTTTTCAACAGGCTGAACTGAGAACTCACAACCCGTCTTCAAAATGGGGTTTCAACAAGATGTCAGCTTGCCATCTCTCCCTCTCTCTTTTAGAAAAAAAGCCTATTTGGCCTCTCCTCTCTGCTTGCAAAACCACATGACCTTCTTAGAACAGCAAACTGGAACCAGCCAGATGACTGCACCTGACCCAAACTTCTGAGTCCATTCATCTGTTGCTTTAAAAACAATAATCCATTTATACCTAATTTTGAAATTATAGCAAAGCAGTCTCCTTGTTTTGTCTTTGCAAAGGCTCTCGGTGCCTGCATGACTCACTCTCAGCAAAGCTCTTGCAATTTAAATAAGAGCTGTTTTGTGAAGTGTTTGTGTTTGTTTGTGACCTCCATGACTCCTACAATCCATCTCTTTCAAAAACATATCTATATACAATGTAAAATATATAATCTGTCACAGGACAGATGCAGCAGAGGAGTTGTGATAAAATCAATGGTGTCCTTGCAAAAAAAAATGGGAAGAGGTATAATCCAGGTAGCTCTGGTGAGTGGAGTTTGTAATAGTTTGAAAGTTGAACCTCTCTATTTCAGGAGACAATTTACTGTCATGTAATTTAAAAGTGTCATATCACACAAAATTGTTTTTTTCCTGCTTTAAGGCAGATATTCGCCATTGGTAGGAATTGCCTGAAATGCCTCTTGCAGTGAGAGAAAGAAGCAAAAGAGAGTCGTGCTCTCTCTCTCCCAACCCCATCATCCCAAACCCTGGGCCAAGTCACTGAGGGTCTGTGGATTCTCTTTCAATGGTCACAGACCATCCAATTCATTGGCAATGTGAGCTCCAGTTTTGAACCTCTGACACAATTAGGAACCATTTAGCACCCATTTATCCCAAGTCTGATACCTGATACCCTTTTAGCCAGTTTTGAACCTGTCTCTAGCAATCCACAGCCTAGTGTGAGTTCCTTGACTGCTTTCTCCAGAAGCCCACAGCCTGCGTGGGCTTCTCTCCTCAAATTACCAACAGCCTATCAGATATGTGGGTCCTACAGATGCAGGACCCCTCACTGTTCTGCTTTCATGGTTACTGACCCGTGGAATGAATCCTCTGCTTCTCAGATGTTGATGGTGTGTGGTCTTCCTGTTTTCTGGTCCCCTGTGTTAGTCCTCCGCTTCACCAGAGTTTGTGGTGGCAAGGAAATCTAACACACCTAATTAAAAAATTTACAAATTAGAGGAGAATCTCGCATGTCTTGAGGGATGGAAAGGGCATTTTTACAAATTGAAGCCTAATATTTGAAAATTCAGGCGCCAAATTTGCAAAAGCAGAGAGTATATATTTCTCAAGCTTTAAGTAATTTTTTCTAAAGGAATACAACTTTGAATTTTTGCATGTCATCTTGGCATCCCTAAAATTATATCTGATATCCAATAAGTGCAATACATTTCCTCATCACCACTAACATTAATTAAACAAATTTCAATTTATACTTTAATAGTTTTAATTTGGGCCTTGTTCCTTCAATATTTCCTAATAAAATTAAGGTTGGATTTTATGGAAAAACAGCTCCTATAACTTGTTCCAAAAAAATTGTAATTCTCCCCAAAAAGATCTTGCATTAAGACAAACCTAAGTTGTATGCAAGAAAGTTGCTACATCTTCACCACACCTCAAACATTGATCTGATAATTCTGATTTTATTCTATTCAATTTCTCTGGTGTAAGAAGTAACTGCAGAAGAAAAACCAGTTGTGAATTCCTTCCTCACTGCTGCTGCAGTGGGGAACTCTGGTCAATCGATCCAAAATACTGAGTTGAAGTGAATTAATACAACTCCCCTGGATCACGTGATCTCTATTCCCAAATCAGCTACCTGTTGAGCTTTTTAAATCCAACTGCCTGAGTCACCTGACTCCAGATGCAGCTTTCAGATACAATCCTTTCTGACATATGCTACATTACGGATGTAAAGAGAATTATACTGAACTAATTTATATCTTACATTGAAATCCTTATATGGACCTGCCCTTATTTGCCAATCAATTAAAATATTCAGATCCATTTCCCACCTTTGTCTCGACTTCTGAACTCCTCGTTTAAAAGTTCCTACTTGTAATAAAGAGGACATCATCGAAGTAAATTTTTTAACAGTTCCTCTTGATAAGGAATTACTATTTCAGTACTACATTGATCCTAACTTATCCTTCAAATATGCTCTTAGTTGGAAATAGCAAAAAAGATTGCGATGAGTTATACGATATTTATTTCTCAGTTGCTCAAATGACATTAATTGACCCCTTTTATAACAATCTTCAACATTTATCATTCCCTTACGAAACCAGCTGTCCAGAAATTGATGATCCTTGGAAAAAGATACGAAGATTTTGAATCAAAGCCATTCTGGGTGATGTACATCCACTTACACCAATTTCATCATTTATTTTATTCCATATATTAATCATATGTTTCAACAATGGTGTATTTTTATCACCAAACTTTAATTTTGAATCCCACGTATAGAAATTCATCTGCTTTCTCTCTCCTATTTTATTTGATGGCAATTTTTCCCTTTCAAAAAAAGAAGCAAGCAATCTTATTTGAGCTGCTTGATAACAATTTTTAAAATGAGGAAGCTGTAGTCCTCTCAATGCAGAATTTGCATTGGATCACTTGTAACATGGGATTCAATAGGAAATGGGTTCACATGACATAAGCTCATGATGCAGACTGTTTTCTGATAATGGAATACAAGAGGAGGGTTGTCTTGGTCTTCCACAGGATATAGATCACAAGATACAGGGGCAGGTAGGCCCATTGACTCTGTTCAACCATTCTTCCACTCATCCCCACTGCCCAGCTCTCTCCCCTTAACCCTTGATTCCTTGACTAATCAAATGTCTGTCAATCTCTGCATTAAATACACCCAATGACCTCAGTTCCACAGATTGACGACCCACTGAGAAAATAAATTTTTCCACATCTGTTTTAAATTGACACCCTTTTATCCTGAAATTATGTCCCTTGTTCTAGAATCTCCTACCATGGGAAATATCTTTGCCATATGTACTATGTCCAGGCCTTCCAGCATTTGAAATACCGCTGAGGTCCCTCTTATCCTTCTGTACTCCAACTAGTACAGTCGAAGAATCGACAATTGTTCCTCATACACTAACCCTTTCATTCCTGATATCATTCCAGTAAATCATCGCTGACCTTCTCCAACACCAGCACATCTTTTCTGAAATACCGCATCCAAAACTGTAATTCTGATTGAATGGAAAGGGAATTCTCCAATGACACAAACACAACAGTGGAATGATATTATGTCTTGTTAATATTTACAATAATTATTGAAGAGTCAATTAATAATTTTCAAAAGATGCCGGGTCCCTTTTTTGGACTATTATCATAACCTGAAGCTTGGTGCTGTGTTACGAGACCAGAGGATCCCAAAACACAGCAGCAATAGACATTCACCAAGACAAATGGTGACTTAAACAAAAGCTGATTTTAATTCTCTTTAAACATGAACACGGATTTGCACTTTAACTTATCACTATTTTACTACTTTAACTTAATTTACTTAACTTACCCCCCTTCTAATTCTAAGTGCACGTGTGTTTAATGTGTGTGTAAGTTCAGAAAAGTTCTTTGGTTCACAGTCCAATCTCACTTCTCATTCCTCCAAGTTCACTGGTTGCAGGCCATTCTTATACTGTGTACAGAATTTAACATATATATATATATATATAGATATATTTATATATAAAAATATATGTATAAAGTTCACCAGGCTTTGGTGCTTGAAAGGTAAATGAGCACTGCTCAGGGAGGTTCTTTTTGTTTTTCAGAGAGAGGTGTGTTGTTCAGGGAAGCATTAGGGTGTTTTTGACTCAATGTACCAGGATCTGAAGTCCGTTATCTCTTCAGAAAAGTTCAGATAGCTTTAGCATGGAGCAAAGCTGAGCCAGGACTTTGCAAGTATTTAAGGGAGTGTACGGGCAGGCTTTGTTCTGGACCAAAAATCTCACCAAATGACTCTGCTTGAAATCAAGATTCAAACCATTTTGAGGAATACAACAGGAATTGTTCAACAAGAGCCTGGTGTTCCCTGAGGAGTTTTCTTTCAATAGTGGAAATGATTTTTTTTTAAACCCTGTTAATATTCCTGATACAGATCTTTGTATTTAACTTTCAGGTTGCTATCTGTTGTTAACTTTAATGGGGTGACTGGATGGCATCTTTGCTTTAACCAAGCAGTTCTCTTGAAATTTCCAGCTGTAGGATGCGGTGCAGTTGCTTGCAAGTTTAGCAAGTGGGATTATGATGTGAAACTGCAAGTCACAGTGTCATTTTGGTGTTTGAAAATGCAAATGTGAAAATTTTAACTTATGTCTCCTTGGTTTGTTTAAGTTTACAGAGAAGACAGAGTTGGATGCTCATTTGGCGAATCGGCTGGGCAAAGCAGAAAGCACAAAATGAGGGACTGAAAAAATAATGAAACAGACTGAAGTGCCGTTGAACCCAAACCCAGGTAAAGAATTTAATTTTGTGCAGTGTACTTTAGATACCAAACAATTTGGGCTTTTAGTGGTGACCTATTTAAATGAACAAAATCTGATTAGAATAGAAGTTTATGGAATGTTTGGGAGTTGCCACAAAAAAAATGGAGATATAAATTAGATGTTGTTATTAAGATAAATGAACAATACAATGAGCTTGGTGTCACAGTATATGCCTCTCTCTACCGTACATCACCGTTAAACCTTCTCCCCAATATGAACCTGATGTCAAAGTATCTGACACAGTTAATCGTACATCACTGTTAAACCTTCTCACGAATGTGAATCCTGTCTCATAGTTTCTGCCTCAGTCTATAGTACATCAGTGTTAAACCTTCTCCCCACTGTGAACCTGGAGTAATAGTATTTGCTTCAATCTACCGTCCAGCACCGTTTAATTCTCCCCACTGTAAACCTAGTGTCACAGTATCTACCTCAGTCTCCCATACATCACCCTTAAATCTCCTCCCTACTCTGAACCCAGGGTAAATGTATCTGCAATAGTGTAATGTGGATCACTTTTAAACATTCTTCCCCCTGTGAACTTGGTTTCACAATATCTGCCACATTTTATTGTACATCACTTTTAAACATTCCCTGTACTGTAAACCCAGGGTCACAGTACCTGCCTCAGTCTACTGTACATCACCATTAAACTTTCTACGCACTGTGAACCTGGTGTAACAGCACGTGCCAGAGTTTATTGTACATCACTGTTAAACGTTCTCACTAATGTGAACTCAGTGTCACAGTATCTTCCACAGTTTAGCGTACACCACTGATAAACTGATTCTCCCCACTGTGATCCTGGTGTTACAGTACCTGCCACAGTTTATTGTACATTCTTTGGCTTGGCTTCGTGGATGAAGATTTATGGAGGGGTATGTCCACATCAGATGCTCGTTTGTGACTGACAAGTCCGAAGCAGGACAGTCAGACACGGTTGCAGCGGTTGCAAGGAAAAATTGGTTGGTTGGGGTTGGGTGTTGGGTTTTTCCTCCTTTGTCTTTTGTCAGTGAAGTGGGCTCTGCGGTCTTCTTCAACGGAGGTTGCTGCCCACCGAACTGTGAGGCGCCAAGATGCACGGTTTGAGGCGATATCAGCCCACTGGCAGTGGTCAATGTGGCAGGCACCAAGAGATTTCTTTAGGCAGTCCTTGTACCTCTTCTTTAGTGCACCTCTGTCTCAGTGGCCAGTGGAGAGCTCGCCATATAATACGACCTTGGGAAGGCGATGGACCTCCATTCTGGAGACGTGACCTATCCAGCGCAGTTGGATCTTCAGCAGCGTGGATTCAATGCTTTCGGATTCTGCCACCTCGAGTGCTTCGATGTTGGTGATGAAGTCACTCCAATGAATGTTGAGGATGGAGCGGAGACAATGATTATGGAAGCGTTCTAGGATCCGTAGGTGATGCCGGTAGAGGACCCATGATTTGGAGCCGAACAGGAGTGTGGGTATGACAACGGCTCTGTACATGCTGATCTTTGTGGGGTTTTTCAGGTGGTTATTTTTCCATACTCTTTTGTGTAGTCTTTCAAAGGCGCTATTTGCCTTGGCGATTCTGTTGTCTATCTCGTTGTTGATCCTTGCATTGGATGAAATGGTGCAGCCGAGATAGGTAAACTTGTTGACTGTTTTGAGTTCTGTGTACCTGATGGAGATGTGGGGAGGGGTGGGGGCTGGTAGTCATGGTGGGGAGCTGGGTGATGGAGGACCTCAGTTTACTTCAGGCTGACTTTCAGGACAAACATTTTGTCAGTTTCCGCAAAACAGGACGTCATGCGCTGGAGACCTGGCTCTGAAAGGGCAACTAAAGCAGCATCGTCTGCAAACAGTAGTTTATGGAGAAGTTGCTCTTGTGTCTTGTTGTGAGCTTGCAGGTGCCTCAGATTGAAGAGACTGCCATCCGTGCGGTACCGGATGTAATCAGCGTCTTCGTTGTTGAGGTCTTTCATGGCTTGTTTCAGCATCATGTTGAAGAAGATAGTAAAGAGGGTTGGTGCAAGGACGCAGCCTTGCTTCACGCCGATGTCAACGGAGAAGGGTTCGGAGAGCTCATTGCTGTATCTGACCCGACCTTGTTGGTTTTTGTGCAGTTGGATAACCATGTTGAGGAACTTAGGGGGGCATCCGAGGCGCTCTAGTATTTGCCAAAGCCCTTTCCTACTCATGGTGTCGAATGCTTTGATGAGGTCAATGAAGGTGATGTAGATTCCTTTGTTTTGTTCTCTGCACTTTTCTTGGAGCTGTCTGAGGGCAAAGACCATGTCAGTCGTTCCTCTGTTTGTGCGAAAGCCACACTGTGATTCTGGGAGGACATTTTTGGCGAGACTGGGTATTATTCTATTAAGGAGAATCCTAGCGAAGATTTTGCCTGCAATGGAGAGCAGCGTGATTCCCCTGTAGTTTGAGCAGACTGATTTCTCACCTTTGTTTTTGTACAGGGTGATGATGATGGCATCACGAAGGTCCTGGGGAAGCTTTCCTTGATCCCAGCAGAGCTTGAAAAACTCATGCAGTTTGGCATGCAGGGTTTTGCCGCCAGCCTTCCAGACCTCTGGGGGGATTCCGTCCATACCTGCACCTTTGCCACTTTTCAGTTTTTCAATTGCCTTACATGTCTCTTCCCGGGTAGGGACGTCATCCAGCTCTAGCCTTAAGGGCTGTTGAGGGAGCTGGAGCAGGGCAGATTCTTGGACTGAGTGGTTGGCACTGAAAAGAGATTGGAAATGTTCTGACCATCGGTTGAGGATGGAGATCTTGTCACTGAGGAGGACTTTGCCGTCTGAACTGCACAGTGGGCTTTGGGGTGAGGGGCCATACACAGCTTTAGAGCCTCATAAAAACCCCTGACGTTGCCAATGTCAGCGCTAAGCTGGGTTCGTTTCGCGAGGCTAGTCCACCACTCATTTTGGATCTCCTGGAGTTTGCGCTGAAGATGGCTGCATGCGAGACAGAAGGCTCATTTTTTCTCTGGCCAGGATGGCTTTGCAAGGTGAGTCTGTTGGGCAGCTCGCTTCTTTGCCAGCAGCTCCAGGATTTCCTGGTTGTTTTCGTCAAACCAGTCCTTGTTTTTCCTGGAGGAGAAGCCCAGTACCTCTTCAGTGGATTGCAGTATGGCCGTTTTCAGCTGATCCCAGAGGGTTTCAGGGGACGTGTCCGTGAGGCAGTTTGCACCCTCTAGCTTTGCTTGGAGGTTTGCCTGGAAGTTTCCTCTCACCTCGTCTGACTTCAGGTTTCCAACATTGAACCTCTTTCTGGGGGCTCTACTCTTCCTGAACTTTGGCTTGAAGCGAAGGTTGAGCTTGCAGCGGACAAGCCGGTGGTCAGTGTGACATTCCGTGCTGAGCATGACCCTGGTGTGGAGCACATCTTGTTTATCTCTTTCTCGCACCAGGACGTAGTCCAGGAGGTGCCAGTGTTTGGATCGGGGATGCATCCAGGTAGACTTCAGGCTGTCCCTCTGCTGGAAAAGGGTGTTTGTAATGACAAGCCACTGTTCTGCGCAGAGCTCCAACAGGAGGCGCTCGTTGTCATTGCACTTGACGACACTATGCTTGCCAAGGATTCCTGGCCAGGTTTCTGAGTCTTTGCCGATTCGAGCGTTGAAGTCGCCAAGGATGACAACCTTGTCGGCTGTCGGGGTGTGTTGGATGAGGTTGCGCAGATCAGTGTAGAACTTGTCCTTTTCTACTGGCTCCGCCTGGAGGGTTGGGGCATAGACCCCGATGAGGGTGATGCGTCACTTGTTTTGAAGGGGGAGTCGCATGGACCTGATCCAGTCAGAGTGGCCTGTAGGGAGGTTTTTGAGTTTGGAGGCAATGGAGTTCTTGACCATGAAGCCTACACCAGATAGGCGTCATTCAGCCATAGGCTTGCCTGACCAGTAGAGCGTGTAGCCCGTGCCGCGTTCTTGGAGGCTGCCTGCATCTGCAAGGCGGACTTCGCAAAGAGCGGCTATGTCAATGCCAAGTCTGAGGAGTTCTTGAGCGATGAGGGCAGACTGACATTCAGGTCGGTGGCTGTCAGCCTTGTCTAGCATGGTTCTGATGTTCCAGCATGCTAGCTTGAGCTTGTGTGCATCTTTTGAGGGGGAGGATGTGGACATGTCCTCGGGACTGCGCAAAAGAGCTTTTAGGTGGAGTGCAGTGTGCGCAATACTGGCCCCACCCTTTACACCCATGGTTCGATGGCGGCGCCCGTGCGGCCGTCCGTGCAGGTAAAGCAGTTTGTATGGCCTTAAAACCTTCCCTGTGCCGGAAAGGAGGCGACGGCCCCGGTCCGGGCGAAGAGTAGGAGGCGGCGGCCCCAGTCCGGGCACAGGGAAGGTGGCGGCCCCAGTCTGGGAAGAGGGGAGGAGGAGGCGGCGGCCCTGGCCTCGGCAGAGGGAAAGCTGGCAGAGGCCCCGGTTCAGGCAGAGGGAAAGAGGCGGCAACCTTGGTCAGGGCAGAGGAAAGGCGGCGGCCGCAGTCCGGGCTGAGGGAAGGCGGCGGCCCTGGTCCAGGAAAAGGGGAGGAGGAGGCGACGGCCCCGGCCCCAGCAGAGAGGAAACAGGCGGAGGCCCCGGTCTGGGTGCAGTGAAAGGCGGCGGCCCAGGTCCGGGCAGAGGGAAGGTGGCGGCCCCAGTCCAGGCAGATGGGAGGTGGAGGCAGTGGCCTCGGCCTCGGCAGAGAAGCAGGCGGAGGCCCCGGTCCGGGCAAAGAGAAGGAGGTGGCCCCGGTCCGGGTAGAGGGGAGGAGGAGGCGACGGCCCCGGCCTCGGCAGAGAGGAAACAGGCGGAGGCCCCGGTCCGGGTGCAGTGAAAAGCGGCGGCCCTGGTCCAGGCGCAGGGAAAGGCGCCGGCCCCGGTCCGGGTAGAGGGAAGGCAGCGGCCCCGGTCCAGGCAGAGGGGAGGTGGAGGCGGTGGCCTCGGCCTCGGCAGAGAGAAGCAGGCAGAGGCCCCGGTCCGGGTGCAGTGAAAAGCGGCGGCCCTGGTCCAGGCGCAGGGAAAGGCGCCGGCCCCGGTCCGGGTAGAGGGAAGGCAGCGGCCCCGGTCCAGGCAGAGGGGAGGTGGAGGCGGTGGCCTCGGCCTCGGCAGAGAGAAGCAGGCAGAGGCCCCGGTCCGGGTGCAGTGAAAAGCGGCGGCCCTGGTCCAGGCGCAGGGAAAGGCGCCGGCCCCGGTCCGGGTAGAGGGAAGGCAGCGGCCCCGGTCCAGGCAGAGGGGAGGTGGAGGCGGTGGCCTCGGCCTCGGCAGAGAGAAGCAGGCGGAGGCCCCGGTCCGGTCAAAGAGAAGGAGGTGGCCCCGGTCCGGGTAGAGGGGAGGAGGAGGCGGTGGCCCCGGCCTCGGCAGAGAGAAGCAGGCGAGGCCCCAGTCCGGGCAGAGAGAAGGAGGCGGCAGCCCCGGCCCTGCCATCTTGCTCATTTAATTCCTGGAACACGAAGCAGAGCCAATATAGATTGGAAGCATAGAGCAATCAGGCCGAGCCCAGGGCGCTCCACCCCATGACTGAGGATAGCGGCCGTGGATCTCCAGGTATGGTTCAGCCTAAGAGGGGAGGCAGGCCTCTCCAGCCCGGTCAAGCAACCTGCATAGGAGAAGGATACTCCGATATAAAACCTACGACCCAAGGATTGTACATTAATGTTAAACCTTCTCAGTGCTGTGTGCCCAGTGTCACAGTATCTTCCACAGTTTATTGTACATTACTGTTAAAACTTCTCACTGTTGTGAAGCCATTATCTTAGTATCTGCCTCAGTCTACCATACATCATTGTTAAACCTTCTCCCCCTTTAAACCACTGAACCTGGTGTCACAGTATCAAACAGCTTATCGTATATTACTGTTCAAATATCACAATATCTGACACAGTTTATCGTTCATCACTGTTAAACCTTATCCCCACTGTGAACCGTGTATAAGTGTATATGCCAGAGTTTATTTTGTATCACTGATAAACCTTCTCCCCATTTTAAACTGGTTTCACAGTATCTGCCACAGTTTATCGTACATCACTGTTAAACCTTTTCTTTGCACTGAACCCGGTGTCACAGTATTTGTCTCAGGACATAACGTTAAACCCTCTCCCCACTGTGAACCCGATGTAACTCTTTCAGCCTCAGTCCCCACTTTGATCCTGGTGTCACAGTATATGCCAAAGTTTTATGTTCATCACTGTTTAACCTTTGTATTGCTCTGAACCCGGTGTCACAGTTTCTGTCTCACTCTACCGTAAATCACTGATAAACCTTCTCCCCACTGTGAACACGGTGTAACAGTATCTGCCTCAGTCTGCCGTACATCACCATTTAACCATCTCCCCACCATGAACCTGAGTGTATCGTATCTGACACAGTTTTTCGTCAATTACTATTAAACCTTTCATTACTGTGAACCCAGGGTCACATTACCTGTCTCAGTCTACCGTATATCACCATTAAACCTTCTCTCCACTGTGTACCTGTTTTCACAGTATCTGATATAGTTTCTCATACAGCAATGTTATACCGTCTCACTACTGTGAACCCGATGTCACACTATTTGTCTCAATCTACTGTCACATCAAAAATAAAACTTCTACCCTCTACGAACCCGGTGTTACAGTACATGTCGCAGTTTATTGTATATCACTGTTAAACCTTCACACTACTGTGAATCCTGTCTCACAGTATCTGCCTCAGTCTCCTGTGTATCACCGTTAAACCTCCTTCCCACTGTGAACCTGTTGTCACAGTATCTTCCCCTATTTATCTTCTTTCTTCTTTGGCTTGGCTTCGCGGACGAAGATTTATGGAGGGGGTAAAAAGTCCACGTCAGCTGCAGGCTCGTTTGTGGCTGACCAGTCCGATGCGGGACAGGCAGACACGATTGCAGCGGTTGCAAGGGAAAATTGGTTGGTTGGGGTTGGGTGTTGGGTTTTTCCTCCTTTGCCTTTTGTCAGTGAGGTGGGCTCTGCGGTCTTCTTCAAAGGAGGCTGCTGCCCGCCAAACTGTGAGGCGCCAAGATGCACGGTTTGAGGCGTTATCAGCCCACTGGCGGTGGTCAATGTGGCAGGCACCAAGAGATTTCTTTAGGCAGTCCTTGTACCTATTCTTTGGTGCACCTCTGTCACGGTGGCCAGTGGAGAGCTCGCCATATAATACGATCTTGGGAAGGCGATGGTCCTCCATTCTGGAGACGTGACCCATCCAGCGCAGCTGGATCTTCAGCAGCGTGGACTCGATGCTGTTGACCTCTGCCATCTCGAGTACCTCGACGTTAGGGGTGTGAGCGCTCCAATGGATGTTGAGGATGGAGCGGAGACAACGCTGGTGGAAGCGTTCTAGGAGCCGTAGGTGGTGCCGGTAGAGGACCCATGATTCGGAGCCGAACAGGAGTGTGGGTATGACAATGGCTCTGTATACGCTTATCTTTGTGAGGTTTTTCAGTTGGTTGTTTTTCCAGACTCTTTTGTGTAGTCTTCCAAAGGCGCTATTTGCCTTGGCGAGTCTGTTGTCTATCTCATTGTCGATCCTTGCATCTGATGAAATGGTGCAGCCGAGATAGGTAAACTGGTTGACCGTTTTGAGTTTTGTGTGCCCAATGGAGATGTGGGGGGGCTGGTAGTCATGGTGGGGAGCTGGCTGATGGACCTCAGTTTTCTTCAGGCTGACTTCCAGGCCAAACATTTTGGCAGTTTCCGCAAAGCAGGACGTCAAGCGCTGAAGAGCTGGCTCTGAATGGGCAACTAAAGCGGCATCATCTGCAAAGAGTAGTTCACGGACAAGTTTCTCTTGTGTCTTGGTGTGAGCTTGCAGGCGCCTTAGATTGAAGAGACTGCCATCCGTGCGGTACCGGATGTAAACAGCGTCTTCATTGTTGGGGTCTTTCATGGCTTGGTTCAGCATCATGCTGAAGAAGATTGAAAAGAGGGTTGGTGCGAGAACACAGCCTTGCTTCACGCCATTGTTAATGGAGAAGGGTTCAGAGAGCTCATTGCTGTGTCTGACCCGACCTTGTTGGTTTTCGTGCAGTTGGATAATCATGTTGAGGAACTTTGGGGGACATCCGATGCGCTCTAGTATTTGCCAAAGCCCTTTCCTGCTCACGGTGTCGAAGGCTTTGGTGAGGTCAACAAAGGTGATGTAGAGTCCTTTGTTTTGTTCTCTGCACTTTTCTTGGAGCTGTCTGAGGGCAAAGACCATGTCAGTGGTTCCTCTGTTTGCGCGAAAGCCGCACTGTGATTCTGGGAGAATATTCTCGGCGACACTAGGTATTATTCTATTTAGTAGAATCCTAGCGAAGATTTTGCCTGCAATGGAGAGCAACGTGATTCCCCTGTAGTTTGAGCAGTCTGATTTCTCGCCTTTGTTTTTGTACAGGGTGATGATGGTGGCATCACGAAGATCCTGAGGCAGTTTACCTTGGTCCCAACAAAGCTTGATAAACTCATGCAGTTTGGCATGCAGAGTTTTGCCGCCAGCCTTCCAGACTTCTGGGGGGGATTCCATCCATACCTGCTGCTTTGCCACTTTTCAGTTGTTCGATTGCCTTATATGTCTCATCCAGGGTGGGAACCTCATCCAGCTCTAGCCTTAGGGGCTGTTAAGGGAGCTGGAGCAGGGCGGAATCTTGGACTGAGCGGTTGGTACTGAAAAGAGATTGGAAGTGTTCTGACCATCGGTTGAGGATGGAGATCTTGTCCCTGAGGAGGACTTTGCCGTCTGAGCTGCGCAACGGGCTTTGGACTTGGGGTGAGGGGCCGTACACAGCCTTTAGAGCCTCGTAGAAACCCCTGAAGTTGCCAATGTCCGCGCTGAGCTGTGTTCGTTTGGCGAGGCTAGTCCACCACTCATTTTGGATCTCCCGGAGTTTGCGCTGAAGATGGCTGCATGCGCGACGGAAGGCTTGTTTTTTCTCTGGACAGGATGATCTTACATCACTGATAAACCTTCTCCCAAACACGGTGTCACAATATCTACCTCAGTCTACTGTATATCACTGCTAAATCCTCTCCCCTCTGTTTACCCGGTTTCACAGTGTCTGCCTCATTCTACCATTCATCACCGTGAAACCTTCTCCCGACTGTGAACCCGGTCAAATAATATCTGCCTCAATCTCCCGAAATTCACCATTAAAATTTCTCCCCACTGTTAACTCCGTGTCTCCGTTTCTGCAACAATGTATCGTGTGTCACCTTAAATCTCCTCCGCACTGTGAACCTGGTGTCACAGTACCTGCCACAGTTCATTGAACCTCACTGTTAAACCGTCTCACTAATGTGTACCCGGTCTCACAGTATCCGTCTCAGTCTACCATACATCACGGTTAAACCTTCTCACTACTGTCAAACCGGTGTCACTGGTTCTGCAACAGTGTATCCTGTATCACCTTTAAACCTTCTGCCCACTTTGAACCTGGTGTCACAGTATATGCCAGTTTCGCGTACTTCACTGATAAACCTCCCCACTATGAACCCGGTGTCGTACATCACCGTTGACCCTTCTCCCCACTCTAAACTTGGTGTCACAGTATCTGGCAAAGATTGCCGTACATCACCATTAAACATGCTCCCCACTCTGAACCTCGTGTCACAGTATCAGACTCAGTCTGCAGTCCATCTTCCCATTTTGTACCTCGTGTCACAGTCACTGCCGCACGGAGACCATAGCCTCTGACAAATTGTGTGGACTCATCTGATTGATCCTCAGGGAATCCATTGTGCTCTCCTCGGTCTCCTCAAGATCTCCATCATGGTGGTGTTCCTCCTCTGGATCCAAGGTTCAAGGTAGCTGCTCCCTCTGGGTGCACATGACATTCCTTCCTGGCTGACCTGAGGAAGAACCAGAGCTATCCTGCCGCCTATTTACATGACAATGTGTCTTGGTGGTCGCCCATGGGCTCCTGCAGACCCGAGCATAATGGCTTTGTTTTCTACATTTCGAGCAGTCCGCGTCTATTGCTGGGCAGCGTCCTAGGGGTGGGGGTTTTGGCCACAGAACTGGCATCTATAGGTCACATCTAGCTGAGCTGCCATTGCTGCAGCCGTTGTCATCTCCACATTCTCGGCCCGATCTTGGCGGGGTGTCAGCGAATCTAGCAGAGTTGGAATGATGTGCTTGGCGTTGTGGTTGGGAAGGTATTCCCCAAGGTTGTTTCTAGCCATCTCCCATTGCCTTTGCCACCCTAAAAGTCTCTTCCAGGGACACCGTGCTTTGTTCTAATAGCCGCTGGCGGATTTTGTTTGACCGGACCCCTGCCACCAGAGTGTCCCTCATCAGGTCCTGTGCTATTTGCTGTGCTATTCTAGCACAGAAGTTGTATGCCCGTGCTGGGGCTCTTACTGAGAGCATGAAATCCCGGAAGGACTCCCCTGGTTGCTGTCTTCTGGTTAGGAGACAGTGTCTCGTGTGAACTTCACCTCCCCCTTGGAGATAGTGGGACTGGAGCATGTCCATAGCCTCCCTGTATGAGGCGCAGTTCTGGACTAATGTGTACAGGAGGTCTCCCAGCTGGGCCACCAGCTGCATGAAAAGGTCTTCTGGGTGGGCAGTGGGCATCAGCACGTGACTGTGATTCAGGAAACAATGTCTGCAGTGACTGAAATGCGTGCGTATGCAAGGGTCTCAGGGGTCTAGTTCCAGGCTTTCCGGCCATAGCATCCAGTGCTGCCGTTGATTCATTTCTAAGTGCCCCGATTGTGCTGGGGCCGGGGACTGTCGCTTCCACTGATGGATGTGGGACTCCCTGGTGACTGGCGTTACCTGGTAGATGTCCACTGAGGGTCTGGCGTCCTCACTCTCATCCCTGTGTCTGAGCCAAACTCCACCAGGTTTGGGGGGGGGGGGGCTCGCACACATCTGAACCATGAAAGGCTTGACCTCCTCCTCGATCTCCTCGTCGTGCTTGGGTGTGATCACCCAAATTTTATGTGAGTGGAAAAAATTGTGGCAGGATGCATCAAAGGAAAACACAGGCACAATAGTGTTTGGGGCCACACAGCTTTATTTCACTCACATAAAGATGTAGTTGGCTGCTTGCTGTGTTTACAGTGGTCCCGGGGGTCGTGAGAGAGAGGGAGGGGGAGAGAGAGAGAGAGAGAGAGAGAGATGGATGTCATTAGGCCGGGTGCCGAGTCTCTGCGCCACCTAGTGGCCGAGTTAGGTACTGCAGCATATCATCAGACAGGTCACCACACTATTCCTTTTGTGTTTCCCTTATTTCAAGTGTAACATTATACAGCCAGACATCTCCTCTTGTGTGGACCACAAGGGCTTTGACCAGGCTGAAGTCAGGACTCCCAACCCATCTTCCAAATGGGGTTTTCCACAAGCTGCCACCTTGTCCTGTTCCAGTCCCAGCTACTGCAGAACTGGAGAACTCAAATCTCTCTCTGTCTCTGTCTCTGTCTCTGTCTCTCTCTCTCTCTCTCTCTCTCTCTCTCTCTCTCTCTCTCTCTCTCTCTCTCTCGCTCTCTCACTCTCTCTCTCTCTCTCTCTCTCTCACTCACACAGAGAAAACCACATGATCCTCTGGGAACAGCCAACTGCACTCAGACTGCGGCACCAGAGCTAATCCTCTGAGTTTGTTCATCTGCTGCTTTCCAAAACAAGAATCCATCACTCCACAGCAGGTCGAATTAACCCGTACTTGTGAAATCCTTATAGCCATTCTTCAAAGTTTTTGCAAAGGCACCCGAAGCCTGGACTGTCTGCCTTGAGGAGAGCTCTGGCATTTTAAATGAGATCTGTTTTGAAGTGTTTGTATGTGACCTCCACTAAAAAACCTGCCACAATTTATCTCATTTTAAAACATATCTATAACCAATATAAAATATAGCATAATCTCTCACAGTATAAACTTTTTGCAGATAGCACGTGATTTGAACCCTGGGCCCAATCGCTGGCGATGAAAAGAGTTGTGATAACTGCTAAGCCAACCATGGCACCCAAAGAATATCTAGATCCATCGCCCTCTGGGTTGTGGGCCCAGCACGCTTCCGCTGCACTGTTCTGCTTACATGGACACAGAATTCTGAGCGATGTAGATGGAACAAATGCAAGCAGGCTTTTTATCCACTGAGTTAAGGTGAGATAAGAACCAGAGGGCATGGGTCAAGAATGAAAGGTGAAATGTTGAAAGGGAACATTTGGGGGGAACTTCTTCACACAGAGAGTGGTGGGAGAATGGAACCAACTGCCAGCTGAAGTGGTGAATGCCGGCTTGATTTTAATAGTTAATAAAACTTTGGGCTTGTACCTTGATGAGAGGGCTATATTCTAGGTGCAGGTCAGTTTGATCTGTATAAAATAATAGTTCAGCACAGACTAAAAGGGCCAAAAGGCCTGTTGTTCTGCTGGAGTTTTATATGGAAGAGATTGTGCAGTCACTGATATCAGAGACTCGTGGAATTGTAATCCACAGAGACCAACCCTTCAGACCAGCTCGACCCTGAAACCCAAGTGGTCTTCTTCAACTGGTTCCATTCACCTGCATTTAGCCCGTATCCGTCTGAATCTGTACCTGGGTAAATGTCCTTAAAACATTACAATAGTCCCCGGCTTTACCACTTCCTCTGGCAGCTCGTTCCACTTGCCCCGCCGCCCTCTGGGTGAAAATTATGCCCCTCAGGTCCTTTTTAAATCTTTCCCCTCTCAATTTCCCCTCTGATGTTACATGTTGGGGAAAAAGGTGAATTAACATAAGATTTCAAGATCTCTGAGGTCCCCCTCATCCTCCTACACTCGAAGGAGAACAGTCCCAGTCTATCCAACCTCTCCTTTAATTCAAAGCCCCAGTGTCAGGAACATTCAGATTTCAGAATTATTGTCCGAGTACATACATGACATCACATACAACCCTCAGATCATTTTTGTTGTGGGTCAGGCAGAATTACCACTTATTGGTCGTGCAAACACAACTGGACTCAATGTTCTCATGTAAAGAACTAAAGGTTGCAAAGAAAGTTTTGGCATTCTTGGCCTTCATAAATCAAAGTATTGATAGAGGAGTTGGGAAGTTATGATGAGGTTGTATAATATGTTGGCGAGGTCAAATCTGGAGTACTGTGTGCAGTTCTGGGTCGTCTAACTACAGGAAGGATATCAGTAAGATTGAAAGAGGGCAGAGAAGATTTACTAGGACGTTGCCAGGTCTTCAGGAGTTGAGTTATAGGGAAAGATTAAACAGGTTAGGACTTTATTGCTTGTAGCGTCGAAGAACGAGGAGAGATTTGATCGAGGTTTACAAAATTCTGGGGAATAGACAGTAAATGAGAGTCGGCTCTTTCCACAGATTAGAAGAAGACATGGCTTTAGGGTGAAAGGAGAAAGGAATTTGGGGAACATTAGGGAGAACTCAGAAAATGGTGGGAGTGTGGAATGAACTGCCATCTGTCATGGTGAATGCCTGCTCACTCTTGAATAAATTGAATAGATTCACAGATGGGAGAGATCTGGAGGGTTATGGACTGGGTGCAGGTCAATGGGACTAGCAGAATAATATTTTGGAACAGACTAGAGGGGCTGAACAGCCTGTTTTCTGTGCTGCAGTGTTCTATGTTTCTAACTGTAAGCAAATAATAAATGTAAACAAACTGCAATCCAGAGAGAATAAAAGAAAAACTCAATAAAGTGCACAATTAAGAATTCTTAAATGAGTCCCTGATTGAGTTTGTCGTTGAGGAGTCTGATAGTGGAGGGGGAGCAGCTGTTCCTGAACCTGGTGGTGTGGGGCTTGTGGCATCAATACCTCTTTCCTGATGGTAGCAGCGATTAAAGAGCGTGTGCTGGGTGGTGCGGATTCTTGATGATTACTGCTGTTCTGCGAATTAGGACAGATTAAAGCAAATCTCGTGCCATATTACAACAAAGGAATCTTGAATCTGAAATGGGACAGGAGAACTGTTTAATGAACAGAGGGATTGAGTGAGAGCAGCCACAAGTGTAAATGAAAGGACAGAGTGAAGAGTGACGTGGGCAGAGTTTGTGTTGTGTCCCCTGGTTAGGCTGTGAAGGGTTTGTATTTTCTCCCCATGACCTGTGTGACTTTTTGCCAGGTGCTCTGGTTTCCTCCCACCCTTCGAAACATACAGGGTTGGCAGGTTAATTGGGTGTGATTGGAGTCAAGTGTGTCATGGGACACCAGACTGTAACGTTCATATTAATACATTACATTTCTCTATGCTTGGCACATGTCCTTTCTATTTTCTAAGCCTCTCTCAAGTCACCCCCCAGCCTCTGTCATTCCAGGGCGAACAGTTCCTCTCGACCCAGCCTCTCTGTTGGCACAGCCCCAGTCCAGTCTAGAAATGATTTCCATTGACTGAAATGCAGCAGGAACTTCACAGCCTAAAGGGTAACAAAATCTCTCTGAAAATCAAAACAGAACTCCAGAATCTGGTAACTGCATGCATTAAATCTTATGGTCTAACCCTATCAAAGATATTCCCCAACTTCTACCCATCTCACTCCCAGATAAAGCATCCATGAAAGAGCTGACATGCCAGAAGCGCAGCCAGTTTCAGCTGCGGAAGAAAGGGACCCTAAGCATAAGTGCGTAAGGCCAGATCTTACCCTTCCAGTGCTTCATGTGAACAATGGCCATCGCCAACTTGGACTGTGTCACCTCTGGTCCCATTTCTAGTCGTGGAAAATAGCATAGTGGGGGCTCGAGCACGACGGATAGGGTTAACGTCAACTCCAACGGCGACTGCGTGCAAACCATGGGGATAGCCATTTTGGAAGTTGACGACACACATACAATAGCAACTGAGACAGACAACAAACTTACACTGGCATCCATCATTCGAGATCAGAGTAGTGTACAACAATAAGCAAAGTCCACCAGACACAAATGGAGCATGTATCTCTACTCTATTAATTAGACCTTGTTTTGGAACAATGCAGAATCCAGATCCGAATTTATTCTCATGAACATTTCACTCAATTTATTGTTCCACAGCAGTATCATAGGCGCAAATATTGCTATAAATTACATTTTCAAAAGAAGAGAATATGAGATCGTGTCTATGGTTCGTTGAACATTCGGAAATCTGATCACAATGTAAAGGGACAGAAGCAGGTCATTAGGCCCATCGAGTCTGTTCCATGACTCTACACTCAGCTGAACACCTGATTTCCAGCCTTTTCCCCAGGTCCCTTGATACCCTTACTAATGAGATACTTATCTATTTCCTACTTAAATTCTCCTTGTGATCTGGCCTCCACTGCCTTGTGCGGCTGTGAGTTCCACAGATCCACGACCCTCTGACGAAAGAAGTTCCTCCTCTATGAATAATTTCTAATTTTAAGACGATGACCCTTGTCCTCAATTCACCTATCAAGGGAAACATCTAATCTGCATTCTCTCTGTCAAAATCTTTCAATATTCAAAAGATCTCTATGAGATTCACCTATACTCCAACGTATACAACCCTTGTGGTGCCAAATGTTCCTCATACGCCAGCCCCTGCATTCCAGGAATCATCCTAGTAAATCTCTGCACCATCTCCAACAACATCACATCCTTTCTGAGAAAGAATCTCATTAACACTTCTCTGTCTTCTGGTATTTGCCCCTCTCACCCCAGGAAAATGTTGCCGCCTGTCCACCCTACCAATGCCCTCATAATCTTGTAGGACTCTATTGTCACCACTTATCCTTCTTCACTCCAAAGGGAAAAGCCCTAGCTCTGTTAAGCTTGCCTCATTTTTCAGTTCAGGCAACCTCCTATAAATCTTCTCTGCACCCTAATAACCTGAATATGCCTGAGATTGCCTGATCTTGGAAGCAAAGCAGGCTCAGGACTGGTCAGGACTTGGAGGGGAGACTGCCTAGGGACACCCGGTGCTGTAGGATTCTGAGGGGCACTGGAGAAATGGGCAACACTCTGTCCGCCTTCCGGTAGAAAAAAGTTAAAGAATTTCATGTATGTTACATTCTAAATGTAGTGTTACATGATGATAGTGAAACATTTACATTTACCCTCTCCAAAGCTTCCAGTAATAAGGAAACCAGAACTGAACACAATATTCTAATTGTGGTCTAACCAGTTTTCTCGAGCTGTAACGTGACCTCTCAACTCTTGAGCTCAATCTCCAACTAATGAAGGCCAGAATACCATAAGCCTTCTGAACGATCCTATCAACCTGCAAGGGCAACCTTGAGAGATCTGGAATTGAGGGAACCACTCAGAAGTGGATGAAGTTGCATCCTGTAAAAATATGTATCAGGAGTCGGCAAGGCAGCCAGAAGGAACCAAAGGCTTTGAAATGATGCAGGCTCGCAATACTGTTGCCTTCTTCATAGATGTTATCAGTTTATTGCCTTGTTACACAGAATAAAACACTTTGAATATGCCAGCCACTGAGGTGACAACTGACAAACCTCTTCAAGAGTCAACTCTCCCTCATGCAGCATCTCTGTTTTGAGTAGAAGGCTGTTCTCACAAAAATAGCCATCACAGTCGGCACTTTGTTGCCCTTAGAATGCCTGGCACTGCTCCCAGCATGCACGGTGCTGCTCCCAGCATGCTCCAACCATGGCCAACCCCACGCCTGACAGCACTGGCACAGCGAGGGTCACAAGGCCATGTCTCAAGGTTGCAGGTGGTCGTAGTTCACAAACCTTCTGCCTGACACCACCTCCCCCCACCCCAAGCTTCAAGAACAGTGTTAATTAAATAGCTATCGGGCTCTTGTGAGCAGAGGGGAAGAAGCTGTCCTGTTCTGTTGGGTGTTCATCAGGCTTCTGTTCCTCCATCCCGATGGTAGCAGTGAGAAGATGGCATGGCCCAGGTGGTGGGGATCCTTGAGGATAGTGGCTGGTTTCTTGAGACACCGCCTCTTGTAAATGTCCTCGATGGAGTGGGGACTAATGCCCATGGTGGCACTGGCTGAGTTCACAACATTCTGTTGCCTTTTCTTGTCTTGTGTATTGGCAGCTCAGGTGATGCAAACGGTAGAAATTGGCAAGTCTTTGGTGACATCTCAAATCTCCTCAGACTCCTCACTCTGTTGCTCAGGCAGAGTTAACTCTTGGGGAGGGGGTCACCTGTTTTTCTTTAATTTTTATAATTAGACAAACAGCACTGTAACAGGCCACCAATTCGGTCCTACAAGTCCTTACACCCCATTGACGTACACCCCAGTATGTTTTTGAAGGGGACGTGTTATTCAGATGTCATGTGTTGTTCAGGGGTCACCCGTTGTTCCGAGGTCACCTGTTGGTCAGGGAGAGGTGATCTGTTCATCAGGGGTAACCTGTTATTCAGAGAGTGGTTGCCAGTTGGTCAGGTTGTCACCTGCTGGACAATGGTCATGAATTGGTTAGGGACAGGTCATCTGTTGGTCAAGTGGACATCTAGGTCAGGACAGGGCATGTTTGGTCAAGGAGTAGTTAGTTACCTGTTGGTCAAGGGTTACCTGCTGGTCAGGAAGAGGTGACCTGCAGGTCAGGGGTCACCTTTTGGCTAGGTAGAATTCTGTTTGGTGAAAAGTCACGTGTTAGTCAGGAAGGATTCATCTATTGATCAGGAAGGAATCACCTGTGGGTCAGGGCCACCTGTGGGTCAGCAAGATGTCTTCTATGAATCAGGAGTCACCTGTTGGTTATGGGCCACTTGTGGGTCAGGGCAGGCTCAAAGGTGGATCCGGCATCACCTGTTGGCAGGTTATAGTCACCTGTTGGACAGGGGCCCCGTTTGGGTGAGGGAAAGGTTTTCTCTTGGTTATGCAGTGGATCACTTGGTCAGGGGTTATCTGTTGGTCAAGGGTCACATATTGGTCAGGGAGAAGTCACCTGTTGGTCAAAAGTCACAATGACCATTTTTGGAGGACCTTAATGATTGCTCTGTTCAATTCTTAGTGCATGCCTCAACCCCTCCAAACCAGATCCCCAGTACCTTCAGGTAGTCCATTGTGACTGTAAAAGGGATGGGGGATAGGTTGGGCCAGTTAACCCTGGCGACCAACGTGGACTCAAATGGCCTGCATATGGTGGTCACCTATTGGTCAGAGAGAGATCTCCTGTTGGGCATGTGACAGAATATATAGAAATATTTTTGGGAGATAAATTGGGAAACATAGAGCAGGTTATGTACATACACACACTTTAAAGCAGATCTTATTTGAAATACTGAAGAATTTATATCCACAGTGACTTTGCAGAAGTTGTAAAGAACAGCACTGGAGATTTCACAAGTTGGTGTTTACTGAATTGACGTTAAGGTTGAATAGACTATTGTCTTTAAAGCAACAGCAAGAGACATACTGTCTCTTGATTCCTTTTGCAAGGCCTTTGAAGAGTGCACAAAAAAGTCATTAAAGGGTTCTTGCTTACCTAAAAACAACAGATGAACCGGCAGACGGACTTTGATGGTTTGCTGGAGAAGGTCAGTTGTTTTTATACATGAGAGAGGGACCACATATTGACCATGGGTTACCAATGGGTCAAGTGTCAACTGTTGGTCAGTGGTCAGATGTTGATGAGGGAGAAATGAACTGTTGGTCAGGGAGAGGTCTCCTGTTTGTTAAGGGTCACCTGTTGGTCAGAGATCAGCTGTTGTTCAAGGTCAGCTTTTGGTCAGGGGTCATCTTGTTCAGGAATCAACTGTTAGTCAGGTGTCACCTGTTAGCCTGGGGTGATCCATTGGTCAGAGAGAGTCACTTGTTGGTTAGGAAGGAGTCTACATTGGTCAGGAAGGAGTCTACATGTTAGTCAGGGAGACATCACCTGTTGGTCAGGGTCATATGTTGGTCAAGCAGTGGTCACTTGTTGGTCAAGTCACCTGTTAGTCAGGGGGTCATTTGTTGGTCAGGAAGGTGTTACCTGTGGTCGAGGGGTCTCCTGTGGGTCAGGGAGAGGTCTTCTTTTGGTCAGGAGGTCATCTATTAGTCATGGGTCACCTGTAGGTCAGGGAGATATCTCCTGCTGTTCAGAGGTCACCTGTTGGTTAGGGACAGGTAATTTTTGATCAGAGAGTGGTCACCTATTGGACAGGGGTCACACGTAGGTCAGGGTCGATTCACCTGTTGGTCCGAGAGAGATCACCTGTTGGTCAGGGAGTAATTAACCTCACTTTGATGTGACTGTGAGGATAGAGAACTGCAGATTCCATCCATCATCTGTCCCACCCCCTCTATCCCCATCTACCATCATCCATTATAGGAAGGATGTGGAAGCTATGGAGAGGGTGCAGAACAGAGTTCCCAGGAATTTGCCTGGATAGGAAAGTAAGTCTTAACCAGAGCTGACACTTTTCTCTTTGGAGTGAAGATGGATGAAAGGAGACTTAATAGAGGTCTACAAGATTCTAGGAGGCAGAGCTAGGATGAATAATATTCCTCTCGCCCTTTCTGCCCCAAGATTCCAACTGTGCAGCCCCCACATATGCTGATGTCCTCAGCCACTAGGTTTGGCCACTGATTTCACTATCAGCTCTCTACAGTGTCTATCCCTTGTCTCTTGGGATCAGATATCACTGGCAAACTGTGTTGAGAAATGGCAACGTTGTCACTTGTACAAATCTAGCGTGTTCAGCCAGTGGAGACACAGTGCTCTCCCACATGGTACTGCTGCCTAGTCCTGCTACCAACTCCTCCGAGCTGTCTTTAAACAGTTTGTTAAAGGATGGCAGAATATAGTTTTCATGAGAAGATTCTTGGCAGGGTAGAGGATGAGAGGGATCTTGACGTCCGAGTCCATAGGAGACTCAAGCAGCTGTGCAGGTTGATTTTGTGATTAAGAAGCTGATCAGTGTATTGGCCTTGATTAATCGTGGAATTGGATTTAGGAGCCACGACGTAATGTTGCAGTGATATAGGGCCATGGTCAGACCCCAGTTGGAGTAGAGTGCTCAATTCTGGTCACCTCACTACTGGAAGGATGTGGAAACCATAGAAAGTGTGCAGAGGAGATTTCCAAGGATGTTCCCTGATTTAGAGAGCATGCCTAATGAAAGCAGGTGAGTCAATTCGGGCTTTTCACCTTGGACTGACAGAGGATGAGAGGACATGATGGAGGTGTTTAAGATGATGAGAGGCATTGATGATGTGAATAGTGAGAAGGTTTTTCCCAAGATGGGAATTATCGCAACAAGAGGACACGGGTTTGGAAATCTACTTACTGATCTGAGGTCGTCTAAAAGGTAACGCTGACACTAAAAAGAAGCTAAGGAATTATTCTGGACAGATTTCAATTCCAAATCTACCCAGAGTGGACGATCAAATTTATCCAAGTCATAAACCCAAAAAATCATACAGCGAATATTAAGTGCCCGATAGCAAAATCTCAAATTCCATAAGGCCAGACCTCCCTCCTTCTTAGGTTTCTGCAAGTGAAGCTGATTCAGTCTGATGCCCTCACCATTCGAAATATAATAGTGTGGTAAACCGCTGTCGTGCTGTGATTGGGTGCTGCTGACAGGAAATGCCTCCCGAGACCGATCCTACCCATAATTCTTTGTTTGCCTTGATCAGTCAATGAGGTTGACGGCTGTTCCAGTCTATAGTTAATAAAAGCCCATCAGTTTCATTAGTCATCAAAGATTAATTCTTCAAATCAATATCATCAAATTAAGATTTCGGAATAAAAATTGGGACAGCTGAAATAGGTATATGACAAAGTAATGTTATCATTTCAACAGCATTAATACGGCCAACCAAAGACAAAGTCAACAGGGTCCATCGAGTAAAAGGTTGCTTCACAAAAGTGAATAAAGGAGCAAATTTTAATTTAAACAAATCTTTAAATTTCCTGGTGATTTTAACACCTAAGTATGTACTATACTCTTTAACAATCTTAAATGGTATATTGTCATAAATAGGATCATGTGAGTTGATTGGGAATAATTCAGTTTGATGAAAATGTAGTTTATATCCAGAAAACCCTCCCAAAATGTGATAGAAAAGCGAGCATCGCAGGGATAGAACGAGCAGGATCTCAAATAGAGACGAGAAGATCATCTGCATCTAGAGAGACGATGTCCTTTATCTCTTCCTTGAATCTCATTTGAATTACGGAGTGCAATTGCAAGGGGTTCTAACACCAGATTAAAAAGTGAAGTGTGAGGAGACGGCCTTGTCTAGTACATCGAAACAATGTGAGTGGCGAAGATTTGAGATCATTCGTAATAACTACTGCAGTTGGTTTAAAATAAAGTAACTTAATCCAGGAATTCAGTCCAAAACCAAAATTGAACCTTTCCAAAATTTCAAACAAGTATCTCCATTCAACTCTATCAAAAGTAAGGTGGACGAGCTGAAGGTGGGATAGACACTTGGCAATATGATGTGGTGGATATTAGTGAGATGTGTTTGTATGAGGGATGTGATTGGCACTTATATATTCCAGGATTTTGCTGCTTTAGATGTGAGAGAATTGGAGGGGTAGGGGGGGGAGGGTTAAGGGGGTGTGTGGCATTACTTGTCAGGGAAAATATTACAGCAGTGGTGAGGCGTGATAGATTGAAGGGCTCGTCGAGGGAGGCGGTGTGGGTGGAATGAAAACATAGAAAAAGTGAGGTTACAATTATAGGGGTGTATTATAGACCACCTAGTGGGGAGTGAGAACTAGAGGAGCAAATGTGGGAGGAAATAGCTGAGGTGTGCAATAAGCACAGAGTTGTGTTAGTTGGGGATTTTAATTTTCCTAATATAGATTGGGAGACGCCGTCAGTGAAAGGCCTGGGTGGCTTAGAATTTGTCAAATGTGTGCAGGATAGCTTGATGCAGCAATATGTTGAGGTATCCACGAGAGAGGGGGGAGTGTTGGACCTACTGTTGGGGAGCACTTTGGATCCAGTGATCATGGTACCATTAGTTTCCGCATAATTATGGAAAGGGATAGGTCTGGTCCGATGATGAAGGTCTTTGAGTGGGGGAAAGCCAGATTTGATGAAATGAGAAGGGATTTGGAGGGTGTGGTTTGGGCTGATTTGTTTTTTTTTGTGAAGGAGGTGGAGGAGAATTTAAAAGTGAGATTTTGAAGGTGTAGAATCTTTATGTTCCTGTAAGGATAGAAGACAGGGCCAGATGTTCAAGAGAGCTGTGGTTTTCAAGAGAGATTAGGAAGTTGGTTCAAGTTAAGAGGGAGGCTTACATTAAATACGGGAAGCAAGGGATGGACGAGATGCTTGAAAGATACAGAGATTGTAGAAAGAAGCTTAAGAAGGAAATTAGGAACGCGAAAAGAAGTTACAAGGTGGGAAAAGCAAATAGAGTGAAAGTAAATCCGAAGGGTTTATGCTATGTGAATAGCAAAAGGAGAGTGAAGGATAGAATTGGTCCACTGGAGAATCGGAGCATGTAAGGAGCCAAATGAGATTAGAGAGATATTGAATGAGTTCTTCTCATCGGTATTCACTAGGGAAAGGGCTATGGAATTGTGTAGGATAAGTGAGGCAAAAGGGGTAGTTATGGAAAACATAGGGATCAGCAAAGAGGGGGTGTTCGAACCTCTGAGGTATATAAAGCTGGATAGGTCTCCAGATCCCGATGGAATTTTCCCCAGGACCTTAAGGGAAGTCAGGGAGGAAATAGCAAAGGCTCTGACAGTGATTTTTCCACAGTCACTGGAGGAGGGTGTGGTGCCGTGGGATTGGTGTGTTGCAAATGTGGTTCCTCTGTTTAAAAAGGGCTTAAGGTGTAGGCCCAGCAATTATTGGCCAGTAATTTTGACATCGGTGGTGGGTAAACTAATGGAAAGTATTTTTAGGGATAATATGTATAAGTATCGAGAGGGGCAGGGATTGATCAGTGCCATCCAACATGGGTTTGTGATGGGAAGTCATGTTTGACAAATCTTGTTGAATTTTTTGAGGAAGTGAATAGAAAAGTTGATGAAGGTAGAGCAGTAGACGTGGTCTGTTTAGATTTCAGTAAGGCTTTCGATAAGGTTCCACATGGTGAGGTAGGTTCAGTCACTAGGGATAGATGTTGAGGTAGTCAGATGGGCACCAGAGAGTCATGGTGGACAACTGTCTGTGAGGATGGAAGTCAGTGACCAGCGGTGTGCCTCAGGGATCGATTTTGGGTCCTTTATTGTTCATCATTTACATGAATGATTTGGATGATGGTGTGGTAAATTGGGTAGTAAATATGTGGATGATACAAAAGTGGGGGTGTTGTGGATAGTGAGGAGGGTTTTTGTGGACTGCAGAAGGATTTGGACGGCTTAGAAGAGAGGGCTGAATGGTGGCAGATGGAGTTTAATGTAGAGAAGAGAGATGTACTTCATTTTGGGAAAAATACACAAAATGAAGTGAAGGGGAGGGGGTGTTGATGAATGCAGAAGAACCAAGAGATCTTGGAATAACGGTTCAGCGTTCTTTGAGGGTGGCGACTCATGTAGATAGGCTGGTGAAGAAGGCTTTTGGTATGGTGGCCTTATAAATCGTAGCATAGAATATAGGAGGTGGGAGGAAATGTTGAGGCCAGGTTTGGAATATTGTGTGCAGTTCTTGTCTCCAAATTATAGGAAGGATATCAATAAGGTAGAGAGGGTGCAGAGAAGATTTACTAAAATTTTTCCTGGATTGCAGTATGTAGAATACGGAGAAAGTTTGAGTAGACTGGGTCTTTATTCATTGGAATGCAAAAGGTTGAGAGGCGATTTGATAGAGGTATATAAATTTATGAAGGAAATAGATAGAGTAGATGTGTATAGTCTCTTCTTTTTTTAATTTTTTTTAAATTTTTCACACCATAAACCACATTGACCAAGATACATACATTTTCCTTTTCAAATATATACAGTACCATTTTCTCCCCCCTCCCTCCTCCCATCCCTCCCTCCCTACCTCCACCCCCATCCATTTAAAGTACAAAATCTAAGATACATTATACCATTCAAACAATGTTGTCATTCAATAAAAATAAACAAGAAATTCCACTGAGTCAATTCTTTTCATTTCCTTCTCCTTTCGTTAATTTAGGTAGTGAATGTCCCCAGTAGGTTTTCTCTATTGTGTTTCATGTAAGGCTCGCATATTTGTTCAAATATTTCAATATTATTTCTTAAAATATATGTTATTTTTTTCTAATGGAATACATTTATTCATTTCTATATACCATTTTTTTTTTGAAATTATCTTCCAATTTCCAGGTTGACATAATACATTTTTTTGCTACGGCTAGAGCTATCATAACAAGTCTTTTTTGTGCACCATCCAAATCAATTCCAAATTCTTTCTTCTTTATGTTACTTAGGAGGAAGATCTCTGGATTTTTTGGTATATTGTTTTCTGTAATTTTATTTAATATATGGTTTAGATCTTCCCAAAATTTTTCTACTTTCTCACATGCCCAGATTGCATGAATTGTTGTTCCCATTTCTCTTTTACATCGAAAACATCTGTCAGATACTGTTGGGTCCCATTTATTTAACTTTTGAGGTGTAATGTATAGCCTGTGTATCCAGTTATATTGTATCATACGTAACCTCGTATTTATTGTATTTCTCATCGTTCCAGAACATAACTTCTCCCATGTTTCCTTTTTTATTTTTATATATAAACCTTGTTCCCATTTTTGTTTAGTTTTACCATTTATTTCTTCATTCTACTGTTCTTGCAGTTTAATATACATATTTGTTATAAATCTTTTGATTATCATTGTATCTGTAATCACATATTCAAAGTTACTTCCCTCTGGTAACCTCAGACTGCTTCCTAATTTGTACTTCAAGTAGGATCTCAATTGGTAATATGCCAGCACTGTATCTTGAGTTATATTGTATTTATCTTTCATTTGTTCAAAGGATAATAATCTATTTCCTGAAAAACAATTTTCTATTTTTTGATCCCTTTTTTCTCCCATTCTCTAAAGGAAAGGTTATCTATTGTAAAAGGGAGTAACTTATTTTGCGTCAATATTAGTTTTGGTAATTGGTAATTTGTTTTATTTCTTTCTACATGAATCTTTTTTCCAAATATTGAGTAGATGATGTAATACTGGAGAACTCCTACGTTGTACCAATTTTTCATCCCATTTATATAATATGTGTTCAGGTATCTTTTCCCCTATTTTATCTACTTCTAATCTAGTCCAATCTGGCTTTTCCCTTGTTTGATAAAAATCTGATAGGTATCTTAATTGTGCGGCTCTATAATAATATTTAAAGTTTGGCAGTTGTAAGCCTTCTTGTTTATACCATTCTGTTAATTTATCTAGTGCTATCCTCGGTTTCCCACCTTTCCATAAAAATTTCCTTATTATGTTCTTTAATTCCTTGAAGAATTTCTCTGTCAAGTGTATTGGCAATGCCTGAAATAGGTATAATATCCTTGGGAAAATGTTCATTTTAATACAGTTTATCCTTCCTATTAGTGTTAATGGTAAATCTTTCCAATGCTCTAAATCGTCTTGTAATTTTTTCATTAGTGGATAATAATTGAGTTTATATAGATGGTTGAGAATTTTATTTATTTGTCTACCTAGGTATCATATTGCTTGCATTTGCCATCTGAATGGTGATTCCTTCTTAAATTTTGAGAAATCCGCATTATTCATTGGCATTGCTTCACTTTTATTTACGTTAATTTTGTAACCTTCAATTTCTTATATAATTCTTTTATTTATAATTCTGGTTCTGTTAAGTATACTATAATATCATTCGCAAATAAACTGATTTTATATTCCTTGTCTTTTATTTTTATCCCTTTTATTTTATTTTCTGTTCTTATCAATTCTGCTAGTGGTTCTACATCCTGGTGCGAGAAAGTGACAAACAAGATGTGCTCCACACCAGGGTCATGCCTAGCGCGGAATGCCACACTGACCACCGGCTGGTTCGCTGCAAGCTCAACCTTCACTTCAAGCCAAAGCCCAGGAACAATAAAGCCCCCAGAAAGAGGTTCAATGTTGGAAAACTGCAGTCAGACGAAGCGAGAGGAAACTTCCAGGCAAACCTCAAAGCATAGCTCGACGTTGCAACCCGCCTCACGGACCCGTCCCCTGAAACCCTCTGGGATCAGTTGAAGACTACCATACTGCAATCCACTGAAGAGGTACTGGGCTTCTCCTCCAGGAAAAACAAGGACTGGTTTGACGAAAACAGCCAGGAAATCCAGGAGCTGCTGGCAAAGAAGCGAGCTGCCCACCAGGCTCACCTTACAAAGCCGTCCTGTCCAGAGAAGAAACAAGCCTTCCGTCGCGCATGCAGCCATCTTCAGCGCAAACTCCGGGAGATCCAAAATGAGTGGTGGACTAGCCTCGCCAAACGAACACAGCTCAGCGCGGACATTGGCGACTTCAGGGGTTTCTACGAGGCTCTAAAGGCTGTGTACGGCCCCTCACCCCAAGTCCAAAGCCCGCTGCGCAGCTCAGACGGCAAAGTCCTCCTCAGCGACAAGATCTCCATCCTCAACCGATGGTCAGAACACTTCCAATCTCTTTTCAGTACCAACCGCTCAGTCCAAGATTCCGCCCTGCTCCAGCTCCCTCAACAGCCCCTAAGGCTAGAGCTGGATGAGGTTCCCACCCTGGATGAGACATATAAGGCAATCGAACAACTGAAAAGTGGCAAAGCAGCAGGTATGGATGGAATCCCCCCAGAAGTCTGGAAGGCTGGCGGCAAAACTCTGCATGCCAAACTGCATGAGTTTTTCAAGCTTTGTTGGGACCAAGTTAAACTGCCTCAGGATCTTCGTGATGCCACCATCATCACCCTGTACAATAACAAAGGCGAGAAATCAGACTGCTCAAACTACAGGGGAATCACGTTGCTCTCCATTGCAGGCAAAATCTTCGCTAGGATTCTACTAAATAGAATAATACCTAGTGTCGCTGAGAATATTCTCCCAGAATCACAGTGCGGCTTTCGCGCAAACAGAGGAACCACTGACATGGTCTTTGCCCTCAGACAGCTCCAAGAAAAGTGCAGAGAACAAAACAAAGGACTCTACATCACCTTTGTTGACCTCACCAAAGCCTTCGACACCGTGAGCAGGAAAGGGCTTTGGCAAATACTAGAGCGCATCGGATGTCCCCCAAAGTTCCTCAACATGATTATCCAACTGCACGAAAACCAACAAGGTCGGGTCAGATACAGCAATGAGCTCTCTGAACCCTTCTCCATTAACAATGGCGTGAAGCAAGGCTGTGTTCTCGCACCAACCCTCTTTTCAATCTTCTTCAGCATGATGCTGAACCAAGCCATGAAAGACCCCAACAATGAAGACGCTGTTTACATCCGGTACCGCACGGATGGCAGTCTCTTCAATCTGAGGCGCCTGCAAGCTCACACCAAGACACAAGAGAAACTTGTCCGTGAACTACTCTTTGCAGATGATGCCGCTTTAGTTGCCCATTCAGAGCCAGCTCTTCAGCGCTTGACGTCCTGCTTTGCGGAAACTGCCAAAATGTTTGGCCTGGAAGTCAGCCTGAAGAAAACTGAGGTCCTCCATCAGCCAGCTCCCCACCATGACTACCAGCCCCCCCACATCTCCATCGGGCACACAAAACTCAAAACGGTCAACCAATTTACCTATCTCGGCTGCACCATTTCATCAGATGCAAGGATCGACAATGAGATAGACAACAGACTCGCCAAGGCAAATAGCGCCTTTGGAAGACTACACAAAAGAGTCTGGAAAAAGAACCAACTGAAAAACCTCACAAAGATAAGCGTATACAGAGCCGTTGTCATACCCACACTCCTGTTCGGCTCCGAATCATGGGTCCTCTACCGGCACCACCTACGGCTCCTAGAACGCTTCCACCAGCGTTGTCTCCGCTCCATCCTCAACATCCATTGGAGCGCTCACACCCCTAACGTCGAGGTACTCGAGATGGCAGAGGTCGACAGCATCGAGTCCACGCTGCTGAAGATCCAGCTGCGCTGGATGGGTCACGTCTCCAGAATGGAGGACCATCGCCTTCCCAAGATCGTATTATATGGCGAGCTCTCCACTGGCCACCGTGACAGAGGTGCACCAAAGAAAAGGTACAAGGACTGCCTAAAGAAATCTCTTGGTGCCTGCCACATTGACCACCGCCAGTGGGCTGATAACGCCTCAAACCGTGCATCTTGGCGCCTCACAGTTTGGCGGGCAGCAGCCTCCTTTGAAGAAGACCGCAGAGCCCACCTCACTGACAAAAGGCAAAGGAGGAAAAACCCAACACCCAACCCCAACCAACCAATTTTCCCTTGCAACCGCTGCAATCGTGTCTGCCTGTCCCGCATCGGACTGGTCAGCCACAAACGAGCCTGCAGCTGACGTGGACTTTTTACCCCCTCCATAAATCTTCGTCCGCGAAGCCAAGCCAAAGAAAAAAGTGGTTCTATAGCTAATGCGAACAATAAGGGTGTTTGTGGGCATCCCTGTCGTGTTGACCTGCTTAAGTTAAATTGCTTTGATATATATCCATTTACTGTCACTTTCGCCAATGGCCCCTTATATAATGCTTTAATCCAATTAATATACTTCTCTGGTAAACTGAATTTTTGCAATACTTTAAGTAAATAATTCCATTCTACTCTGTCAAAGGCCTTCTCTGCGTCTAAAGCAACTGCTACTGTTGGCGCTTTTCTCCCTTCTACTGCATGAATTAAGTTAATAAATTTACAAATATTGTCTGTTGTGCGTCTTTTTTTAATAAATCCAGTTTGGTCTAGATTTACCATTTTAGGTACATACTCTGCCAATCTGTTTCCTAATAGTTTAGCTATTATCTTATAATCTGTGTTAAGTAATGATATTGGTCTATATGACACTGGTGCGAGTGGATCTTTCCCTTGCTTTAGTATTACTGTAATTATTGCTGTTTTACATGAATCTGGTAAGCTTTGTGTTTTATCAATCTGGTTGATTACTTCCAGGAGGGGAGGAATTAATAAATCTTTAAATGTTTTATAGAATTCTATTGGGAATCCATCCTCTCCTGGTGTTTTATTATTTGGTAATTTTTTTATTATCTCTTGTATTTCTACTATTTCAAATGGTTCTGTTAATTTATTTTGTTCCTCTATTTGTAATTTTGGTAGTTCAATTTTAGTTAAAAATTCATCTATTTTCCCTTCTTTCCCTTCATTTTCAGTTTGGTATAATTGTTCATAGAATTCTCTAAAGTTTTCATTGATCTCCGTTGGATTATATGTGATTTGTTTGTCTTTTTTCCTTGATGCCAATACCATTTTCTTAGCTTGTTCTGTCTTAAGCTGTCATGCTAGAATTTTGTGCGTTTTTTCCCCTAGTTCATAATATTTCTGTTTTGTCTTCATTATGTTCTTCTCCACCTTATACGTTTGTAGTGTTTCATATTTTATTTTTTTTATCTGCCACTTATCTTCTTTTAGTTGTATCTTCCTTCATTGCTAATTCTTTTTCTATATTTACTATTTCCCTTTCCAACTGCTCTGTTTACTGATTATAGTCCTTCTTCATCTTGGTTACATAACTTATTATTTGCCTTCTGATGAATGCTTTCATTGCATCCCATAGTATAAACTTATCTTTCACTGATTTCGTATTTATTTCAAAATACATTTTAATTTGTCTTTCAATGAATTCTCTAAAATCCTGCATTTTAAGTAGCATGGGGTTTAATCTCCCTCTGTACATTCTTGGAGGGATGTCCTCTAACTCTATTGTCAATATCAAGGGTGAATGGTCCGATAATATTCTAGCTTTATATTCTGTTTTTCTTACTCTATCTTGCATACGAGCTGATAACAAAAATAGGTCTATTCTTGAGTATGTTTTATGTCTAGCCGAGTAACATGAATATTCCTTTTCATTTGGGTGTTGTTTCCTCCATATATCCAAAAGTTGCATTTCTTCCATCGATTTAATTATGAATTTGGTTACTTTGTTCTTTCTGTTAATTTTTTTCCCAGTTTTGTCCATGTTTGAATCCAAATTCAGGTTGAAATCCCCTCCTATTAATATGTTCCCTTGCGTATCTGCTATCTTCAAAAAATATCTTGCATAAACTTTTGATCTTCTTCGTTAGGTGAATATACATTGAGTAGATTCCAAAACTCCGAATATATCTGACATTTTATCCTTACATATCTCCCTGCTGGATCTATTATTTCCTCTTCTATTTTAATTGGCACATTTTTACTAATTAATATAGCTACTCCTCTTGCGTTTGAATTATATTACGCTGCTGTTACATGTCCTACCCAATCTCTCTTTAATTTCTTGTGCTCCAATTCAGTTAAATGTGTTTCTTGCAGAAATGCAATATCAATTTTTTCTTTTTTCAGTAAATTTAGCAGTTTCTTCCTTTTAATTTGGTTATGTATTCCGTTAATATTTAAAGTCATATAGTTCAGCGTTGCCATTTTATACTTTGTTTATCTTCCCTTTCTGTTTCTCCATCATCACCTTTCCTTCTTATCCATTTCTGCTTTCTTGTTTTGAACACTTTATAAGACAACATTTCTAAAACATCAAACATTTTCATTATTCTCCTATTTAAAACTTCTTTAACCCCATTCTCCCCTCCCCCTCCTGAGTTGTCCTTTATCCCTTGTCGGACAACCACATCTCCCCTCTCCATTTGGATTTGCGAATTCACTCGCAAACGTCAGCTGATTTTGCAGTGACCGTAATTCCTCCCCACCCAGCCCCCCCAGAAAAGATTTCAATTTTCATATGTAACAAAGGTCACTCTTTTAATTCCCTCCTTATTCCCTCTATTCCATTTCCCTCCCTTATTAATTCTTGTCTATACTCTATATATTTTCTTCTAAATACGGATACATTCATGTATGCACACTATATATATACACACATATACCCCTTTACACACATACATATAGATCGTGGTCATTTTTACTCTTATTACATGTCTTCATCTCTCTGCTTGTTTTGTAGTTGTTCTGCAAATTTCCTTGCTTCCTCTGGATCCGAGAATAGTCTGTTTTGTTGCCCTGGAATAACTATTTTAAGTACCGCTGGGTATTTTAACATAAATTTATATCCTTTTTTCCATAAGATCGTTTTTGCTGTATTGAACTCCATCCTCTTCTTCAGGAGTTCAAAACTTATGTCTGGATAGAAAAAAAATTTTTGACCTTTATATTCCAGTGGCTTTTTGTCTTCTGTTACTTTCTTCATTGCTTTCTCCAATATATTTTCTCTTGTTGTATATCTTAAGAATTTTACTAAAATGGATCTTGGTTTTTGCTGCGGTTGTGGTTTCAGGGCTAGTGTTCTATGTGCCCTCTCTATTTCCATTTCATCCTGTAATTCTGGTCGTCCTAGGACCCTGGGGATCCAATCTTTTATAAATTCTCTCATATTCTTGCCTTCTTCATCTTCCTTAAGGCCCACTATCTTTATATTATTTCTTCTAATATAGTTTTCCATTATATCTATCTTCTGAGCTAACAGCTCCTGTGCTTCTTTAGCTTTTTTATTAGATTCTTCTAATTTCTCTTCTAATTCTTTTACTTCCATGTCTACAAATGTTTCACATTTTTCCATATTTTCCACTCTTTTTGCCAATTCTGATATGGCCACTTCCATTTTATTTATTCTTTCTTCTGCGTTTTTATTCTTCTTTTTATCTCATCAAATTCTTGTAATTGTCATTCTTTCACTGATTCCATATATTCTTTAAAAAAAGGTTCATCCATTGTCTTGCTTTTCTCTTCTTCTTCCACTTCTTTCTGTTCTTCTTCTTCTTCCTCTGGGTTGACCATCTGTTGTTTCCTTGTTTTCTTTTTACCCTCTTCTTTCTTGTTGTCGTTATTGTCTGTGTTCTGCACCTGTTGCTGTGTTGCAGGTGTCTCTCTCAGCTGTGGAGATCGACTCCGCAGCTGTTCCCCCCTCCCGTCAGTGTGTTTTTTTTCATGCGCATTGCGCACTTTTACTCGGCTCTGCAAGCCATTTTTGTAGTCCCGAGCACGGGACCTCCACTGACCTGAGGGAGCGGGCTTCTCTCTCTGCGGCGGGCCTCCTCGGACAGGTAAGGCCTTCACCTTCTTCTTCCGACATTCTTTCTTCCTCTTCTTCCCGTTGTTTTCGACTTTTCTCTCTTCGCTGCCATTTTCTTCTCACCTTTATTTTTACTTTATTGTAAATTTTAATCTTGTACCTTTGTGTTTTGTGTGTTTTTTTTAAACTTTTCCGGAGAGGGCTGGAATTCCCTGACCGGCCACTACTCCATCACGTGACTCCTCCACCATTTAAGATTGTTAAAGAGCATTTTATTTATTTAGGTGTTAAAATCACCAGATATTTTAAAGATTTGGTTAAATTAAATTTTGCTCCTTTATTTGTTTTTGTGAAGCAATCTTTTACTAGATGGGCCCTGTTGACTGTCTTTGGTTGGCCGTATTAATGCTGTTAAAATGATAACATTACTTTGTCATATACCTATTTCAGATAGTCTCTTCTCCTTGAGGGTAAGAGAGATTGGAACGAGGGGTCATAAGTTAAGGGTTAGATGGCAAAATGTTAGAAGTAACACAAGAAGAAGCTTCTTCACTCAGAGAGTGTTGGCTGAGTGGGATGACCTTTCGGAAGAGGTCGTTACAGTAGGGTCAATTTTGTCATTTAACAGGAGGTTGGATGAGTACATGGATGTGAGGGTTTTTGGCAGTGAGCAGGTAGGTGGAACTAGTGGAGTTCACTTAAATCAGTGCGGCCTAGAATGGCCCATGTGGCCTGTTTTCATCCTGTAATTGTTATATGGTTATAAAAGGCTGAGGAACAGTTCCTTCCCACAGGCGGTGAGAATGGTGAATGACCAAAGGATCTGCTCACACTAACATCCAAGGCTCTAATTTGGACAAAATAGTATTTCCTTCAGAGAAAAATACTTCTCCTGCATATGTATTGTTTGTTTTTATGTGTGATATGTCTGGTTTTGTGTCGGAATGTTTGCACCGAGGACCAGAGAATGCTGTTTCGTCGGCTTGAGCTTGTACAGTCAGATGCCAAAAAACTGGACTTGACTTAATCCTGGCGAACTACGGCATGGAACAGGTCCATCTATCTAATTTGTTCCCCTCGACCAACTTAGGATTAAGGGCTTGTCCCATTTCCTGCATTTGGCCCAGATTCTTCCAAGCTCTTCCCATCCATATATCTGTCTAAATATCTATTAAAATCATAATTGTACTTGCCCCCACAATTTCCTCTAGCAGCTTGTTCCAGATATGGATCGCCCTCTCAGTAACAAATTGTTCCTCAGGCACTGCAAATGTTCATTCCCATCTTAAAGCCATGCCTCAGTGACCAACACTGATTCCTGTGGCACAGCATTGGCCACATCTCTCCCAACCACCCTGTCTCCCACCATGTCATCAAAGGTTCGAATGCTACCTCCCTCCATTTGGACCTCTTTACCACATCACTGACATGAATTATGAACAGTTGGGATGATACCAGCTGCCCTTCACCGGTTTGCAAAAGACTGGTGAACAGCCATACTGTCCATATTCTGTCCATGAACTAACCCACACTCCATGTCAGTATATAGTCCTAAATCACAATCACCCATTCTCCAATTTTGTTTCATCGTCTCTCGTGAAGCACCTTTCCAAATGCCTTAAAATGGATCAACACCCAATCTGGCTCCCACTCATCTAATCTGACAATGACATCCTCAAAAGGGCTGGATAGCTGAATCCAACACCATTTCCATTGCCTCTATCTCATCCCACCATCACGTTAGATGGCCTGCTATCACTTCCTGAATGATTCATTCCAGACATTCCCCACTTTTCTCTTGCCTCGCTGACCATCTTGTTACTCTGTACCAAGAACAACGGCTGATCACCCATCTCCTGGCTCCTCACCACAAAACCTCTCGAAGGAAGAGAGGAGACTTAATAGAAGTACATAAGATGACGATGGGCTTAGATAGGATGGAGAACCAACACCTCTTCCCTGGGGCAGCAACAGCAAAAATCAGAGGGCACCTGTTGAAGGCAAGTGGAGGTAAGTTAAGTGGAGATGAGAAAGGCCAGATGTTATTTTCCACAGAGTGTGGTGGGTGCCTGGAATGCATTGCCAAGGGTGGTCCTTTGTCTATAGGACCCTGGTCAGACTCCAGTTGGAGTACTGTGCTCAATTCTGGTCACCTCATTACTGGAAGGATGTGGTGCAGAGTAGGTTTACAAGGATGTTGCCTGGTTTAGGGAACGTGCCTTGTGAAAGCAGGTGAGTGAACTCAGCCTTTTCTCCTTGGACTGACGGAGGATGAGAGGCGCCTGATAGAGGTGTTTAAGATAATGAGAGGCATTGATTGTTGGATAGTCAGAGGCTTTACCTCTGGGTTGAAGTGGTTGCAACAATAGGACACGGGTTTGGAAATCTACTTACTGATCTGAGGTCATCTAAAAGGTCATGCTGACCCTACAAAGAAGTGAAGGAATCATTCTAGACAGATTTCAATTCCAAATCTACCCAGTGTGGACGATCAAATTTATCCAAGTAATAAATCCAAAAAAAATCAGACAAGAAATATTAAGTGCCCAATAGTAAAATCAGACCACCATCCTTCTTAGGTTTCTGGAAGTGAAGCCCAATCTGATGCCTTCACCATTCCAAATATAATGGTGTGGTAAACCGATGTCGTTCTGTGATTGGGTGCTGCTGACAGGAATTGCCTCCCAAGACCGATCCTACCCATAATTCTTTGTTTGCTCCCCAATCCACTCTGTCTCGATCAGTCAATGAGGGTGACGGCTGTTCCAGTCTATAGTTAATAAAAGCCCATCAGTTTCACTTCAGTCTTATGCGATTATTGATGGTGCATCAAAGATTAAATCTTCAAATCAATATCATCAAATTAAGATTTCGGAATTAAAATTTGGACAGCTTGAAATAGATTTCAAACTTTAAATAATGTTATCATTTTAACAGCATTAATACGGCCAACCAAAGACAAAGTTTACAGGGCCCATCTAGTAAAAGATTGCTTCACAAAAACAAATAAAGGAGCAAAATTTAATTTAACCAAATCTTTAAAATTCCTGGTGATTTTAACACCTAAATAAATAAAATGCTCTTTAACAATCTTAAATGGTGGAGGAGTCACGTGATGGAGTAGTGGCTGGTCAGGGAATTCCAGCCCTCTCTGGAAAAGTTGAAAAAAAAAACACACAAAACACAAAGGTACAAGAATAAAAATTAAAACAAAGTAAAAGTAAAGGTGAGAAGAAAATGGCAGCGAAGAGAGAAAAGTCGAAAGCAACGGGAAGAAGAGAAGAAGAAAGAACGTCGGAAGAAGAAGGTGAAGGCCTTACCTGTCCGAGGAGGCCCGCTGCGGAGAGAGAAGCCCGCTCCCTAAGGTCGGTGGAAGTCCCAAGCTCGGGACTACAAAAATGGCTCGCGGAGCCGAGTAAAAGTGCGCAACCGTGTATGCGCATGAAAAAAAAACACACTGACGGGAGGGGGGAACAGCTGAGGAGTCGATCTCCACAGCTGAGAGTGACAGCTGCAACACAGCAACAGGAAGAGAACACAGAAAACAACGAGAACAAGAAAGAAGAGAGCAAAAAGAAAACAAGGAAACAACAGATGGCCAACCCAGAGGAAGAAGAAGAAGAAGAAGAACAGAGAAATAGAAGAAGAAGGAAAAGGCAGGAGAATGGATACATTTTTTTTAAAGAATATATGGAATCAGTAAAAGAATGTCAATTACAAGAATTTAATGAAATAAAAAGAAGAATTAAGAGTGCAGAAGAAAAAATGAATAAAATAGAAATGGTCATATCAGAGATAGGAAAAAGGGTGGACAATGTGGAAGAACGAGAAATAATCGTAGAAATGGAAGTAGAGGACTTAAAAGAGAAATTAGAAGAATCTAATAAAAAAGTTAGAGTCACATGAGCTGTTAGCTCAGAAGATAGATATAATGGAAAACTATAATAGAAGAAATAATATAAAGATAGTGGGCCTTAAGGAAGATTAAGAAGGCAAGAATATGAGAGAATTTATAAAAGATTGGTTCCCCAGGGTCCTAGGAAGACCAGAATTACAGGAAGAAATGGAAATAGAGAGGGCACATAGAACACTAGCCCCGAAACCACAGCCGCAGCAAAAACCAAGATCCATTTTATTAAAATTCTTAAGATATACAACAAGAGAAAATATATTGGAGAAAGCAATGAAGAAAATAAGAGAAGACTAAAAGCCACTGGAATACAAAGGTCAAAATTTTTTTTTCTATCCAGACATAAGTTTTGAACTCCTGAAGAAGAGGAAGGAATTCAATACAGCAAAAACGATCCTATGGAAAAAAAGGATATAAATTTATATTAAAGTACCCAGCGGTACTTAAAATAGTTATTCCAGGGCAACAAAGCAGACTATTCTTGGATCCGGAGGAAGCACGAAAATTTGCAGAACAACTACAAAACAAGCAGAGAGATGAAGACATGTAATAAGAGTAAAAATGACCACGAACTATATGTATGTGTGTATATGAGTGTATCCGTATTTAGAGGAAAATATATAGAGTATAGATAAGAATTAATAAGGGAATGAAAGGGAACAGAGGAAATAAGGAGGGAATTAAAAGAGTGACCTTTGTTATATATGAAAATTGAAAACTTTTCCGGGGGGGCTGGGTGGGGAGGAGTTACAGTCATTGCGAAATCACTTGATGCTTGCGAGTGAATTCGCAAATCCAAATGGAGAGGGGAGATGTGGTTGCCCGAAAAGGGATAAAGGGCAACTCAGGAAGGGGAGGGGATAGTGGGGTTAAAGAAATTTTAGATAGGAGAATAAGGGAAATGTTTGATGTTTTAGAAATGTTCTCTTATAAAGTGTTCAAAACAAGAAAGCAGAAATGGATAAGAAGGAAAGGTGATGATGAGGAAACGGAAAGGGAAGATAAACAAAGTATGAAATGGCTACGTTGAACTATATGACTTTAAATATTAACGGAATACATAACCAAATCAAAAGGAAGAAACTGCTAAATTTACTGAAAAAAGAAAAAATTGATATAGCATTCGTGCAAGAAACACATTTAACTGAAATGGAGCATAAGAAATTAAAGAGAGATTGGGTAGGACATGTAACATCACCGTCATATAATTCAAAAGCTAGAGGGGTAGCTATATTAATCAGTAAAAATGTACCAATTTTAATCGAAGAGGAAATAATAGATCCAGCAGGGAGATATGTAATGATAAAATGTCAGATATACTCGGAGTTTTGGAATTTACTCAATGTATATTCACCTAACGAAGAAGATCAAAAATCTATGCAAGATATTTTTTTGAAGATAGCAGACACGCAAGGGAACACATTAATAGGAGGGGATTTCAACTTTAATTTGGATTCAAATATGGATAAAACTGGGAAAAAAATTAACAGAAAGAACAAAGTAACCAAATTTATAATTAAATCGATGCAAGAAATGCAACTTTTGGATATATGGAGGAAACAACACCCAAAGGAAAAGGAATATTCATATTATTCGGGTAGACATAAAACATACTCAGCTCGTATGGAAGACAGAGTAAGAAAAACAGAATATAAAGCTAGAATATTATTGGACCATTCACCCTTGATATTGACAATGTCCAAGAATGTATAGATGGAGATTAAACTCCATGCTACTTAAAAGGCAAGATTTTAGAGAATTCATTGAAAGACAAATTAAAATGTACTTTGAAATAAATACAGAATCAGTGAAAGATAAGTTTATACTATGGGACGCAATGAAAGCATTCATCAGAGGGCAAATAATAAGTTATGTAACCAAGATGAAGAAGGACTACAATCAGGAAACAGAGCAGTTGGAAAGAGAAATAGTAAATATAGAAAAAGAATTAACAATGAAGGAAGACACAACTAAAAGAAAAGAATTGGCAGATAAAAAAAATAAAATATGAAACACTACAAACATATAAGGTGGAGAAGAACATAATGAAGACAAAACAGAAATATTATGAACTAGGGGAAAAAAACGCACAAAATTCTAGCATGGCAGCTTAAGACAGAACAAACTAAGATAATGGTATTGGCATCAAGGAAAAAAGACAAACAAATCACATAAAATCCAACGGAGATTAATGAAAACTTCAGAGAATTCTATGAACAATTATACCAAACTGAAAACGAAGGGAAAGAAGGGAAAATAGATGAATTTTTAACTAAAATTGAACTACCAAAATTACAAATAGAGGAACAAAATAAATTAACAGAACCATTTGAAATAGTAGAAATACAAGAAATAATTAAAAAACTACCAAATAATAAAACACCAGGAGATGATGGATTCCCAATAAAATTCTATAAAACATTTAAAGATTTATTAATTCCTCCCCTCCTGGAAGTAATCAACCAGATTGATAAAACACAAAGCTTACCAGATTCATGCAAAACAGCAATAATTACAGTAATACCAAAGATAGGGAAAGATCCACTCGCACCAGCATCATATAGACCAATATCATTACTTAACACAGATTATAAGATAATAGCTAAACTATTAGAAAACAGATTAGCCGATTATGTACCTAAAATGGTAAATCTAGACCAAACTGGATTTATTAAAAAAAGACGAACAACAGACAATATTTGTAAATTTATTAACTTAATTCATGCAGTAGAAGGGAGTAAAGTGCCAACAGTAGCAGTTGCTTTAGACGCAGAGAAGGCCTTTGACAGAGTAGAATGGAATTATTTATTCAAAGCATTTCAAAAATTCAGTTTACCGGAGAAGTATATTAATTGGATTAAAGCATTATATAAGGGGCCATTGGCGAAAGTGACAGTAAATGGATATATATCAAAGTAATTTAATTTAAGCAAATCAACAAGGCAGGGATGCCCACTATCACCCTTATTGTTCGCGTTAGCTGTAGAACTACTAGCAGAATTGATAAGAACAGAAAATAAAATAAAAGGGATAAAAATAAAAGACAAGGAATATAAAATCAGTTTATTTGCAGATGATGTTATAGTATACTTAACAGAACCAGAATTGTCAATAAAAGAATTACATAAGAAATTGAAGGAATATGGAGAAGTGTTGGGTTACAAGATTAACGCAAATAAAAGTGAAGCAATGCCAATGAATAATGCCGATTTCTCAAAATTTAAGAAGGAATCACCATTCAGATGGCAAATGCAAGCAATAAGATACCTAGGTATACAAATAAATTAAAACCTCGGCCATCTATATAAACTCAATTATTATCCACTAATGAAAAAATTACAGGACGATTTAGAGCATTGGAAAGATTTACCACTAACACTAATAGGAAGGATAAACTGTATTAAAATGAACATTTTCCCAAGGATACAATACCTATTTCAGGCATTGCCAATATACTTGACAGAGAAATTCTTCAAGGAGTTAAAGAAAATAATAAGGAAATTTTTATGGAAAGGTGGGAAACCGAGGATAGTACTAGATAAATTAACAGAATGGTGTAAACAAGGAGGCTTACAACTGCCAAACTTTAAAAATTATTATAGAGCCGCACAATTAAGATACCTATCAGATTTTTATCAAACAAGGGAAAAGCCAGATTGGACTAGATTAGAACTAGATAAAATAGGGGAGAAGATACCTGAACATATATAAATGGGATGAAAAATTGGTACAATGTAGGAGTTCTCCAGTATTACATCATCTGCTCAATATTTGGAAGAAGATTCATGTAGAAAGAAATAAAACAAATTTCCAATTACCAAAACTAATACTGATGCAAAATCAGTTAATCCCTTTTACAATAGATAACCTTTCCTTGAAAGAATGGGAGAAAAAAGGGATCAAAAGAATAGAAAATTGTTTTTCAGGAAATAAATTACTATCCTTTGAACAAATGAAGGATAAATATAACATAACTCAAGATACAGTGTTGGCATATTACCAACTGAGATCCTACTTGAAGGACAAATTGGGAAGCAGTCTGAGGTTACCAGAGGGAAGTAATTTTGAATATGTGATTACAGATACAATGATAATCAAAAAATGTATAACAAATATGAATATTAAACTGCAAGAAAAGGAGAATGTGGAAACAAATGGTAAAACTAAACAAAAATGGGAACAAGATTTAAACATAAAGATAAAGAAGGAAACATGGGAGAATTTATGCTCTGGAACTATGAGAAATACAATAAACACGAGGTTACGTATGATACAATATAACTGGATACACATTACACTGGATACACATTACACCTCAAAAGTTAAATAAATGGGACCCAACAGTATCTGACAGATGTTTTCGTTGTTAAAAAGAAATGGGAACAACAATTCATGCAATCTGGACATGTGAGAAAGTTGAAAAATTTGGGGAAGATCTAAACCAGATATTAAATAAAATTACAGAAAACAATATACCAAAAAACCCAGAGATCTTCCTCCTAAGTAACATAAAAAACAAACAATTTGGAATTGATTTGGAGGATGCACAAAAAAGATTTGTTAAGATAGCTCTAGCCATAGCAAAAAAATGTATTATGTCAACCTGGAAATTAGAAGATAATTTGTGAATACAACAATGGTATATAGAAATGAATAAATGTATTCCATTAGAAAAAATAACATATAGTTTAAGAAATAATATTGAAATATTTGGACAAATATGGGAGCCATACATGAAACATAATAGAGAAAACCTACCGGGGACATCTACCACCTAAATTAACGAAAGGAGAAGGAAATGAAAAGAATTGACTCAGTGGAATTTCTTGTTTATTTTTATTGAATGACTACATTGTTTGACTGGTTTAATGTATCTTAGATTCTGTACTTTAAATGAATGGGGGGGAGGTAGGGAGGGTGGGATGGGAGGAGGGAGGGGTGGGGTAGAAAATGACACTATATATTTGAAAAGGAAAATGTATGTATCTTGGTCAATGTGGTTTATGGTGTGAAAAATAAAAAAATTTAAAAAAAAACAATCTTAAATGGTATATTGTCATATATAGGATCATGTGAGTTGATTGGGAATAATTCAATTTTATGAAAATGTAGATTCAGAGGAAAGTTTAGTGGTGATAACAGAGGCCAGATGTTATTTTCCACAGAGTGTGGTGGGTGCCTGGAATGCATTGCCAAGGGTGGTGATGGAGGCTGGAACAAGAGGGACATTCAAAAGACAACATGGAATGTCCAGGGAAGTTCTAATTTATTCATCACAATCCCACCTGAAATCACCATTATTGACGGATTGCGATGAAGGCCATTGGTCATCCTGATGAGTTCTAGAACATTCCATTCTGTTATAAACAGGGTGAATGCGATGTTGGGATTCATTTCCAGAGAGACAGCAGGCAAGAGCAGGGGTGTGATGTTGAGACTCCATGAAGCTCAGGTAAGGCCTCTCTTGGAGTATTGGGGACAGTTTTGGTGCCTTATTTGAGAAACAAAGTGCTGGCTTCGGAGAGGGTTGAGAGAAGATTTACTGGAATGTGACTAGGATTGAAAGGGTTAACATTATGAGGAATGGTTTTCAGCTGGATTACGTAGGATGAGGGGAAACATATTGAGGCAGTTCAAATGCTAAAGGCCTGGCCAGAGTAAATGGGGAAAGGATGTTTCCCATGGCCTGGATTTTAGGACGAGGGTATAATTTCTGGAGAAAAGATGCCAATTTAAAAGCGAGATTCAGAAAAATTTCTTTAGCCAGAGGTTCATGATCTGTGGAGCTTGATCCCACAGGCGGCTGTGGAAGCGAGGTCTTTGGGAGTATTTAAGGCAGAGATTGCTATGCTTTGTATTAGTCTGGGAATCTTGGTTTAAGGGAAGAAGCCAGGGAATGTGTTAAATATTCGACCAGCAGCAATAGAAATTCACAAAGGCAAGGGTATCTTCACAACAATCATTTATTTATTAATAATCTCTTACTTCACTCGAAACTTAAATCTAACTTATCCACATGATGTGCAAATGTGTGTGCATGCGCGCATGGGGCAAAACCCAAACTATTCAAATTTTAAGCTTAATTCTGAAGAGATGATTTTAATGTTCAGTCTCAGAAAGTTTTGTGTTGAAAATAGTCTTTACTGCTGTTCAAAAGCAATTATGGAGGAAGCGTGAGGCATCAGACCTCAAAACTCACAAATTTCTTGTCAAGTTGTTTCCAAAGAATTGTTTCTTCATATGACTGATTTTCCACTCTTGCATGGAAATTTCAGGACGTTTTTCTTCCCCAATGATTTAAAAAACCCAAGCAAGGGTTACACGAAGTCCCATGAAGAAACAGACGCAATAGAACTACCCTTGTATCATTGTGCCTCCTGTGAGGTTCAAAAATCCCAGCACAACCACAAAGTACAAGACACGGCTTTAATTCGAGTCACACCAGCGGGAATAAGTAGTATTAATGTCAGGTGGACACTGTCACCTGGCTAATACAAGGATCTCATTGGAATTTTACCATGGGGAGGTACAATATTTAAGGCATATTCTTGAATACAAATTTGATGGACATCCCTTTAAACTTGTTTGAGGTACATTGTTTCATGTCTCAGCTTTTCACATTTCTGGATGCACTTTCTTAAGAAATGGAAATGATAGACGTCAAACAAGACTTCACATGAACAAGTCATCTTGAATAGATGTCATTTCTCATGTACAAGTGAGTTGCTGTTGAGATGCTGGATTCCAATCAGTTTAACATCCACGTTTTGTATGCCTTGGGCTTTGAAGACTTCCTCACTGTGCTGTAGGTTTGGAACGGGCCACGATTTGAACTGAACAGGAGTCTAGCAGAGGCTGCGGGAGCATCGGAGACAAATCCACGGTCACCCAATGACTGTGAAGGGACTCTCTTTGACCTCTCTTTGCCTGACTGTAAGGGGAGCCAGTCAATGTTCAGGCTCACAGTGAATCTTTGTCTGCATTATTGTCAGACTGAGGGCAATAATTTCAGATTCAGATTTATAGTCAAGGTACATGAATGATCGCACATACAACCCTGAGATTTGTTATCTTGTGGGCCAGGCCAAATGACCACTTCTTGGAATTGCAAGAAAAAACTGGACACTGCGGAAACAAATAAAGAAATGGAAACAAACTGTGCAATAAAGAGAAGTGGGAAAAATCAATAAAGTGGCAAAGTAAAGTCCTTAAATGAAGCCCTGATTGAGTTTGTTGTTGAAGAGTCTGATGGTGGAGGGGGAGCGGCTGTTCCTGAACCTAGTGGTGTGAGTCTTGTGGCCCCTACACCCTATCCAGCGAGAACAGAACATGTGCTGTGTGGTGTGGATCCTTGATGATAGCTGCTGTAATATTGTTGATGATGTGTAATATTACATTTCTGTTTGATTACATGACATAAATCGTATCTAATCTGATCCGAAAGCAAGTATTTACCACTCAGCTTTGGGGAGTGTGGGGCTGAACTGCCTTCTTGAACTGCAGCCATCTTTCTGGTGAAGCTGCTTTTAGGCAGGAGGGTGGGGGAGGGGGGTCTTCCAGGATTAAAATCCAGGGATGATGAAGGACCAGCAATATATTTCCAAGTAGGAATGGTGCAGGACTTGGAAGCTGTGGGAAAACTAACAGCCTGGTGCTACAAGTGTGTGGGATACATGGCATGAGGAACGTTTGCTGGCTCTTGGCCTGGACTCATTAGAATTTAGGAGAATATGTGAGGGGGAAGGTCCTCATTGAAATATTTTGAATGTTGACAGGCATAGTCAGAGTGGATGTAGAACAGTTGTTTCCTATGGTGGAAGAGTTGAAGAGAAGGAACAACTTCAGGATTGAAGGAATTCCACTTAGAGCAGAAATGTGGAGGAATTTCTGTAGCCAGAGGGTGGTGAATCTGTGGAATTTGTTGTCACAGGCAGTTATGGAGCCAGGTCATCGGCAGAGATTCTTGATTAGTCAGAGCATCAAGGGGGGAAGGCCAGGTAGTGGGGCTGAATAGACTATTTCTCCTCCATAGTCTTGCATTCACCTGGAGAGGAGCGATGTTTTCTTATTTTAATTATCTAAACCTTGGTGAGACACCAGGATTGCTTTGATCTCCTTACCATCACATTTTAAAATTGGAGCCAGTTTGAGGTGTGTGGTTTGCTGCAGGTGTTCATCCCACTTTTCTTTGTTCTTTTGGCTGATTATATTCCCTATTTCTTGCCAATCCAGCTGAAAGTTGTTAACCATGAGGACCGAGCAATTCTGGCCTCTCGGTGATATAGAGGGGCAACTGATTTGATTGATCCTTGTACTTAATGTGTACATTGCACTTGGCAAGAACTTGTATTTCCTCCCCCATAACTGTTTTTAAGATGGAGCATCTGTGTGTGGTAGCTGGCCCTCCTTCATTGTTCTGGGCCTGAGGGAAACTGCTCCTCCTGTATTGAGTTCCATGTGGACGTGGATGTAAAAATTTGGCTCTTTGTGGCCCACGGATGGGGATTACTTGGATAACATGTTCACTTTGGTTTGGTTCCACTTCTGATTCATTGGTATCCGGATTTCAGTGTCTGGCTTTTCCCGTCTCTTGGTCAAAATGTACTTTTCAGGAGGCTGGCTGGTAATCTTTCCTCAGTTTAATCAATGGCCATCTTGCTTTGATGTGCCCCTTCACATTGCATTTGTGGCATTTGGCTTTTTGAAGTAGCAAATATTGGGACATTGATTCGTCTTCCCACAGCAAAAACATTTTTGACGGGCAGGTTCCTGGCGGGAAGAATCTTGGCGCCAAGATTTATTGATAGCCAAGTCTCTCGGACAGACATCTGCATTGCTTCCCACTGTCTCGGCGGCAGTAGCAATGTCTAACGCCAGTTCAAGTGTCAGATTTTGTGCTGCAATTTGTTTTCCTCGGGTCGTTTGTTCAGCTAAACCCATTATGAATTGATCTCTTGACGTCTTTGATCTGCCCAACTGCATTGTATCTAGACAGTTTACATGAAATTGGGGACAGACTCTCTGTGTTGTTTACATCAGTAAAATTTATGACTTTCTGTCATCGCTGGAGGTGGGGTGTTAAGGTGCTGAGCGATCACTTGACAGATTTCAGCAGATGTTTTCGTTGAAGGCATGTGTGAGCTAGTCAGCGATCTTAAGAGCTCAGGTGCCTCCTCCCATTAGGGTTAAAAACAATGCCCGTTTTTATTGGATGTAGGATTTTCAGTCATATCTTGTACAATACAATGATGGTCAAAACCTTCTACAGATGCTTCCCACGTGTCTTCATCTTCATTGGATTAGTCTAAGGGAGCTGCAGGAACTGCTGCCGTCATCTCACTGTCTTCTGGAGTTAGAAATGATAAATGTGTCATGGTTGAGTGAGTTCTTGAATCCTCGTCGCCTGTTATGTTCGAGCCCCCCATTGTAAATAATGACAGTCACATCGTCAATGCCAACTAACTCAATGCTTTATTCATTACATACTACAGAAATGACTACCAAATATTCAGTATAAATCATTTCATACACGTCATGGTGTCATATCCAACAGAGAGGTGAGCATTGATGATGTCTGTGGGAAAGGAGAAAGGGAAAGGGGAGAGAGACAGATCTCGGGGAAGGTGATGGGGGAAGAATTGAAGTGGGGAGCTTAACGACAGGCAGAGAAGTCAATATTAATGTTGTTCAGTTTCAGCAAAATTTGTGACACATATTCTTGTCAATCTCTGATTCCAAGCATGAGATTCAGCTCCCTTCCCAGCACAGGACATGTTGGACCAGGCCTTGATCCTGCTGACACAGTGATGGAGATAAGTGGGGGTGTAGGAGCAGATTTGTTCAAAAGTGGCATGTATTTTTGAACTGTAAGACCACGACATCATCAAGACATTCTACAAGTGGGTGAAGAGCAAGAGGATAAGACGTGAAAGAATAGGACCTATCAAGTGTAACAATGGGAAAGTGAGGAAATAGCAGAGGGGTTGATGAAGACTTGACGATGGAACAGGATCTTGGTGATTGAAGTGATGACCTGCAGCAAACTGAAAAGCTTGAGCCTGGAGATAAAAGAGAGAGGATGTGGTGGAGCTTTTGGAAAGCATCAAGTTGGAGAAGTGGCTGGGACCAGATGAGATGGATCCCAGGCGACTGGAGGAGGTGAGGGAGGAGATCGCTGAACCTCTGGCAACGATCTTCGAATCATCGATGGGACGGGAGAGGTTCCGGAGGATGTTGATTCTTTATTCAGGAAAGTGAGTCGAGGTAGCCCAGGAAATGATCGAGCAGTGGCTGGTCAATTGATGGAGAAGATGATGAGGGGCAGGATTTATGAACATTTGGAGAGGTCGACTATGATGAAGAAGAGTCAAGGTGACTTTGTCCAGGGCAGGTTGAGCCTTACGAGCCTGATTGAATTTCTTTGAGGCTGGGACTGAACCCATTGATGAAGGAAGAGCAGGAGATGTTGGGTATATGAATTTCTGCAAGGCATTTGATAAGGTTCCCTATGCAAGTGTTATTGAGAAGGTATGGAGGCAAAGCAACCAAAGGGGCATTGCATTGTGGATGCAGAATGAGCTTGACCACAGATGGGAGAGAGTGGTTGTGGACGGGTCCTATTCTGCATGGAGGTAGGTGCCCAGTGGTGTTCCTCAGGGATCTGTTCTGGGAACCATTGTGATTTGGATCAATGACCTGGATGAGGAAGTGAAGGGATGGGTTAGTCAGTTTGCAGATGACACAGTGATTGGGGGTGTTGTGGATAGTGTGGAGGCCTGTCAGAGGTTACAGCAGGACATTGTTTGGAAGCAAAACCCCGGCTGAGTAGTGGCAGTTGGAATTCAATCCAAAGAAATGCGAACTGGTTCATTTTGGTAGGTCAGATATGATGGCAGAATTTAGTTTTAATGGTAAGACTCTTGGCAGTGTGGAGGATCAGAGGGATCTTGTGGTTTGAGTCTATAGGGGTTTCCAAAAAGCTGTTCAGGTTGATTCTGTGATTAACAAGGCATACTGTCTATTGGACCATTAATCGTAGAATTGCATTTAGGAGACGAGAGGGTTAAGAGATGATTGACTGGAATGATACCAGGATTGAAAGGGTTAGCATTTGAGGAATCGTTTTAAGCTTTTCGGCTGTTCTTGATAGAGTACAGAGGATGAGGGGAAATTTATCGAGGCAGTTCAAATGCTGGAAGGCCGAGCCAGAGTAGATGTGGCAAGGATGTTTCCCATGACAGTGGATTGTAGGATAAGAGGGCATAATGTCAGGATAAAAGGGTGTCAATTTAAAACAGAGATGCAAAATATTTCTTTAGTCCGGGGCTCACGAGTCTGTGAAGCTTGTTGCTAAAGACGATTGTGGAAGTGAGGTCATTGGGAGTAATTAAGGCAGAGATTGAGATGTATAGGATTAGTCAGGGAATCATGGTTTATAGGAAGAAAGCCAGGGAATGTGTTAAATACGAGACCAGCAGCAATAGAAATTCACAAAGAAAACAATATCTTCCAAACAATCGTTTTTTTTATTTATAGTTTATCATTTGTTCCTTAACTCTAAACATAAATGTAACTTAACCCCACAATGCGCAAATGAATGTGTGGGTGGGTGGGTGGGTGCGTGCGTGCGTGCGTGCATGCGTGCGTGTGAGGAGGGGGTGCCCATTATAGTTTAAGCTAAATTCTGAAGAGATGATTTTGTTCCATTTTTTTTTCTCTCACTCTTCTCTGAACTTTTTAGTGAAGAAGTCTAACATATGCTTTCTGATTCAGAATCAGAATTTATTGTCAAGAACAAGTAATGAATTTCAGTGATTTGGAGTAGCAGAATAGTGCAAACATTCATGTTATAACCATCTTTTAACATTGCTTTAAAAAATGAAGTTAACAGTGGAAAAAAACAAGGCAGTGTCTTTGGCTCATTGATTATTCAAGAATTTGGTGGCATCGGAGAAGAAGCTGTCCTCGTGACATGCGCTGCTTGTCCTTAGGCTCAAGTACCTTTCTCCTAAGGGTAGCAGAGTGAAGACATTATGGTCTGGGTGGTGGGGGTCTTTGCTGATACAGGATTCTTTTTTAATATAACGCCTCACGTAGATGTTGTCGATGAAGTGAATTCTGCCGCCGATGATGTGGCAGGGTGAACTTCCTGAGAGTTGGCACCTCTATACCAGGCAGTGATGAAACCAGCCAGAATGCTCTCCAAAGTTCACCTGTGGAGGTTAACTGGTGTCTTGGATGAAATACCAAAGCACCTAATACACCTCAGAAAGTATAGCCACTGGCGAGCCTTCTTTCTGAATAGATTCTTGATCATCTCCACTGCTGAATCCTCCATGAAGATCGAATCGTGGTCTGCAGACTTCACCCTGATATCCATAATTATCTCCTCTGTTTTGGTGTCATTGAGGGAAAGGATGTCGTTGTTACACAGTAGCCGAGCTGATCTATGTCCCTCCTGTACACTTTGTCATTCCATTTGTTATTTGGCCGAGATTTGTCCTGTCATCGGGAAACACGCAGAAAGCAATGGAAATGTGCCTCGCCACATGGTCATGTGTTAACAATAATGAGAGCGATGTGGGCAAAGCACAAATTCTTAGAGTGGGCCTGTGCTGAGAAACTGTGGGGAGGAGACGTAGTTTCCGATTCATACTGGCTGTTGTCTTTGGTTGAGAGAGTTAAGTATCCAATTGCAGAGTGAGGTACAGGGACGTGAGAGATTTTACTTCTTGACCAGCTCTGAGTTGATAGCAGTTTTGAAGGACAAGCTGTAGTCAATGAAGAGCACACTTTAGTTCTCAGGGTCAATCTGATATTTACAATAGACAATAGGAGCTGGAGTGGGCCCTTCGGCCCGTCGAGCCAGCACCACCATTTTACAAATCCTGGCTGATCACTACCATCAATACCCCTTTCCAGCCTTATCCCCATAACCCTTAACTCCTTTGCCCTATGATTTCCCTTTTTGGATCAACAGAGACGACCTAAATGAATTGAATTATGAATTAACCACATGTCGTCTCTTTTGCCTCCCTTGTTGCTCGACGTTCAATATTAATGAATTGGAAAGATGCTGTTGCCCCTAAAAACACTCAATTACTCCGTGATATGGTGGCAGGCCTAACTTTGAATTAATCAGATGTTCTTCCACAGATTCACATTTAAACATTCTATGTCCATGGGCACCTTTAATTCAACATTTTGGTAACAATTAATCACTTGGGCCTTGCTTTATATGTTTGTTTTCTTTAATGGTAATGAAATTTTATGTCCTCACAAAAGAACTTCAGAAGGGAAGGTGAAGGAATTTGGAGTATCGTATACTCTTTAAATCATGTTCTATTAGACATATGTTATAATTGTTTAAATGTTTATCACTTTATTTCTGTTTGTTATGATATAATGGTTAGAAATGATCAATTATTTTTATAATTTGTATTTTATCTGAATCTTCCTTTTTATGTATTACCATTGATTAATGGCTTCTGTTTGTTTCCTGTTTCTTAAAGGCCACTGAAAATATTTTAAAAGAGAGCCTCATGCCTTTGAAGCAATGGGCCTCCTGCCGGGTACCGGATATGAAATGGGCCACCAGCCGGATGTGGAAAGGGCCTCCTGCCAGATGCCGGATGTGGCTTAGTCCTCCTGCCGGATGTGGAATGGGCCTCCATCCGGATGCCGGATGTGAAATGGGCCTCCTGCCGGATGTGGAATGGGACTCCTGCCGGATGCTGGATGTGGAATAGTCCTCCTGCCGGATGTGGAAAGAGCCTCAATCCGGATGCCGGATGTGCAGTGTGTCTCCTGCTGGGAAGGTAATTGTTTATATATTTTTTGGTCTCATGCACCTATTTCCACTTTTTGTGAAGATACCTTTCATATCTTGTCAGGTTCAGAATCAGGATTTATTGTCAAGAACATATCCTAATATTTGGTGATTTGGGGCAGCAGGATGGAGCAAACATTCATCTTATAACCATCGTTCAGAACTAGACTTAAAAATAAAGTTAACAGTGCACAAAAAAGCAAGGCTGTGTCTTTGGCTCATTGATTATACAGGATCTGGTGGCATCAGGGAAGAAACTGACATTGTGTCATTGACCTCTATTCCTCAGGCTCCAGTACCTTATCCAATGATAGTAGAGTGAGGAAGTTATGGTCTGGATGGTGGAGGTTTTCCATGATAGAGACTTTTATTTTAAGACAGCATGTCATGTATAGATTCTGACTGGAGTGAATTCTAGTGCCTGTGATGTTACAGGGAGAGATAAAAACCCTCTCGAAATTATGATTTTCCTGAGATATGGCACCTCCAAGCCAGGCAGTGATGCAACCTACCAGAATGATCTGCATAGTACACCTGTGGAGGTTAAGGAGTGTCTTCATTGCGATAATGAATCTCCTCAGGCACCTCACACAATAGAGCCAATGGTGAGGCTTTTTTGTGAAAGCATCACCATGGAGGCTCCATGACAGATCATCAGAGTTTTATTGCTTAGGAATTTGACGTTCGTGAACATCTGCACTCCTGAGACCTCCATGAAGACTGGGTCGTGTTCTTTTGACTTCCTGCAGAATCCAAAATCTTGTCCTTTGTTTTTTTGACATTGAGTGAAAAGTTTGATTTGTTAGCATTCAACCAGCTGATCTATGTCCTTCCTTCCTCGCTTCATCATTGCCATTTATTGTTTGCTGACAATTGTAGTGTCATCCGCCAACATGTTGATAGCAATGGAATTATGGCTCACCACATACAGTCATGGGTTTACAGAGAGTAGAGCAGGGGGCTAATCACACATCCTTGGACTGCGCCTGTGTTGATGATCAGTGGGGAAGAGACCTTGTTTCCAATTCGTCCTGACTGTGGTCTTCCAATGAGAATGTCAAAGATCCAATTGCAGAGTGAGGTACAGAGGGATAGAGTTAGTTGCTTTTTGACCAGCAATGAGGAAACAATGGTATTGAAGGATGTCCTGAAGTGGATAACTAATCTAATATTGCTCCTTTTGGATCAACAGAGACAACCTAAATGAATTGAACTATGAATTAACCACATGTCATCTCTTTTGCCTCCCTTGTTGATCGACGTTCAATATTGATGAGTTGGGAAGATGCTGTTGGCCCTAAAAATACTCAATTACGCTGTAATATGGTGGCAGGCCTTACTTTGAATTAATCAGATGTTCTTCCACAGATTCACATTTAAACATTCTGTGTCCATGGGCACCTTTAATTCAATATTTTTTTAACATTTAATCACTGGGACCTTGCTTTATATGTTTGTTTTCTTTAATGGTAGTGAAATTTTATGTCCTCACAAAAGAACTTCAGAAGGGAAGGTGAAGGAATTTGGAGTATCGTATACTCTTTAAATCATGTTCTATTAGACATATGTTATAATTGTTTAAATGTTTATCATTTTATTTCTGTTTGTTATGATATAATGGTTAGAAATGATCAATTATTTTTATAATTTGTATTTTATCTGAATCTTCCTTTTTATGTATTACCATTGATTAATGGCTTCTGTTTGTTTCCTGTTTCTTAAAGGCCACTGAAAATATTTTAAAAGAGAGCCTCATGCCTTTGAAGCAATGGGCCTCCTGCCGGGTACCGGATATGAAAGGGGCCACCAGCCGGATGTGGAATGGGACTCCTGCCGGATGCTGGATGTGGAATAGTCCTCCTGCCGGATGTGGAAAGAGCCTCAATCCGGATGCCGGATGTGCAGTGTGCCTCCTGCTGGGAAGGTAATTGTTTACATATTTTTTGGTCTCATGCACCTATTTCCACTTTTTGTGAAGATACCTTTCATATCTTGTCAGGTTCAGAATCAGGATTTATTGTCAAGAACATGTCCTAATATTTGGTGATTTGGGGCAGCAGGATGGAGAAAACATTCATCTTATAACCATCGTTCAGAACTAGACTTAAAAATAAAGTTAACAGTGCACAAAAAAGCAAGGCTGTGTCTTTGGCTCATTGATTATACAGGATCTGGTGGCATCAGGGAAGAAACTGACATTGTGTCATTGACCTCTATTCCTCAGGCTCCAGTACCTTATCCAATGATAGTAGAGTGAGGAAGTTATGGTCTGGATGGTGGAGGTTTTCCATGATAGAGACTTTTATTTTAAGACAGCATGTCATGTATAGATTCTGACTGGAGTGAATTCTAGTGCCTGTGATGTTACAGGGAGAGATAAAAACCCTCTCGAAATTATGATTTTCCTGAGATATGGCACCTCCAAGCCAGGCAGTGATGCAACCTACCAGAATGATCTGCATAGTACACCTGTGGAGGTTAAGGAGTGTCTTCATTGCGATAATGAATCTCCTCAGGCACCTCACACAATAGAGCCAATGGTGAGGCTTTTTTGTGAAAGCATCACCATGGAGGCTCCATGACAGATCATCAGAGTTTTATTGCTTAGGAATTTGACGTTCGTGAACATCTGCACTCCTGAGACCTCCATGAAGACTGGGTCGTGTTCTTTTGACTTCCTGCAGAATCCAAAATCTTGTCCTTTGTTTTTTTGACATTGAGTGAAAAGTTTGATTTGTTAGCATTCAACCAGCTGATCTATGTCCTTCCTTCCTCGCTTCATCATTGCCATTTATTGTTTGCTGACAATTGTAGTGTCATCCGCCAACATGTTGATAGCAATGGAATTATGGCTCACCACATACAGTCATGGGTTTACAGAGAGTAGAGCAGGGGGCTAATCACACATCCTTGGACTGCGCCTGTGTTGATGATCAGTGGGGAAGAGACCTTGTTTCCAATTCGTCCTGACTGTAGTCTTCCAATGAGAATGTCAAAGATCCAATTGCAGAGTGAGGTACAGAGGGATAGAGTTAGTTGCTTTTTGACCAGCACTGAGGGAACAATGGTATTGAAGGATGTCCTGAAGTGGATAACTAATCTAATATTGCTCCTTTTGGATCAACAGAGACAACCTAAATGAATTGAACTATGAATTAACCACATGTCATCTCTTTTGCCTCCCTTGTTGATCGACGTTCAATATTGATGAGTTGGAAAGATGCTGTTGCCCCTAAAAACACTCAATTACGCTGTAATATGGTGGCAGGCCTAACTTTGAATTAATCAGATGTTCTTCCACAGATTCACATTTAAACATTCTGTGTCCATGGGCACCTTTAATTCAACATTTTTGTAACATTTAATCACTGGGACCTTGCTTTATATGTTTGTTTTCTTTAATGGTAGTGAAATTTTATGTCCTCACAAAAGAACTTCAGAAGCGAAGGTGAAGGAATTTGGAGTATCGTATACTCTTTAAATCATGTTCTATTAGACATATGTTATAATTGTTTAAATGTTTATCACTTTATTTCTGTTTGTTATGATATAATGGTTAGACATGATCAATTATTTTTATAATTTGTATTTTATCTGAATCTTCCTTTTTATGTATAACCATTGATTAATGGCTTCTGTTTGTTTCCTGTTTCTTAAAGGCCACTGAAAATATTTTAAAAGAGAGCCTCATGCCTTTGAAGCAATGGGCCTCCTGCCGGGTACCGGATATGAAAGGGGCCACCAGCCGGATGTGGAATGGGCCTCCTGCCAGATGCCGGATGTGGTATAGTCCTCCTGCCGGATGTGGAATGGGCCTCCATCCGGATGCCGGATGTGAAATGGGCCTCCTGCCGGATGTGGAATGGGACTCCTGCCGGATGCTGGATGTGGAATAGTCCTCCTGCCGGATGTGGAAAGAGCCTCAATCTGGATGCCGGATGTGCAGTGTGCCTCCTGCTGGGAAGGTAATTGTTTACATATTTTTTGGTCTCATGCACCTATTTCCACTTTTTGTGAAGATACCTTTCATATCTTGTCAGGTTCAGAATCAGGATTTATTGTCAAGAACATGTCCTAATATTTGGTGATTTGGGGCAGCAGGATGGAGCAAACATTCATCTTATAACCATCGTTCAGAACTAGACTTAAAAATAAAGTTAACAGTGCACAAAAAAGCAAGGCTGTGTCTTTGGCTCATTGATTTTACAGGATCTGGTGGCATCAGGGAAGAAACTGACATTGTGGCATTGACCTCTATTCCTCTGGCTCCAGTACCTTATCCAATGATAGTAGAGTGAGGAAGTTATGGTCTGGATGGTGGAGGTTTTCCATGATAGAGACTTTTATTTTAAGACAGCATGTCATGTATAGATTCTGACTGGAGTGAATTCTAGTGCCTGTGATGTTACAGGGAGAGCTAAAAACCCTCTCGAAATTATGATTTTCCTGAGATATGGCACCTCCAAGCCAGGCAGTGATGCAACCTACCAGAATGATCTGCATAGTACACCTGTGGAGGTTAAGGTGTGTCTTCATTGCGATAATGAATCTCCTCAGGCACATCACACAATAGAGCCAATGGTGAGGCTTTTTTGTGAAAGCATCACCATGGACACTCCATGACAGATCTTCAGAGTTTTAATGCTTAGGAATTTGACGTTCGTGAACATCTGCACTCCTGAGACCTCCATGAAGACTGGGTCGTGTTCTTTTGACTTCCTGCAGAATCCAAAATCTTGTCCTTTGTTTTCTTGACATTGAGTGAAAAGTTTGATTTGTTAGCATTCAACCAGCTGATCTATGTCCTTCCTTCCTCGCTTCATCATTGCCATTTATTGTTTGCTGACAATTGTGGTGTCATCCGCCAACATGTCGATAGCAATGGAATTATGGCTCACCACACACAGTCATGGGTTTACAGAGAGTAGAGCAGGGGCTAAGCACACATCCTTGGACTGCACCTGTTTTGATGAATAGTGGGGAAGAGACCTTGTTTCCAATTCGTCCTGACTGTGGTCTTCCAATGAGAATGTCAAAGATCCAATTGCAGAGTGAGGTACAGAGGGATAGAGTTAGTTGCTTTTTGACCAGCACTGAGGGAACAATGGTATTGAAGGATGTCCTGAAGTGGATAACTAATCTAATATTGCTCCTTTTGGATCAACAGAGACAACCTAAATGAATTGAACTATGAATTAACCACATGTCATCTCTTTTGCCTCCCTTGTTGATCGACGTTCAATATTGATGAGTTGGAAAGATGCTGTTGCCCCTAAAAGCACCCAATTCCTCTGTGATATGGTGGCAGGCCTAACTTTGAATTAATCAGATGTTCTTCCACAGATTCACATTTAAACATTCTGTGTCCATGGGCACCTTTAATTCAACATTTTTGTAACATTTAATCACTGGGACCTTGCTTTATATGTTTGTTTTCTTTAATGGTAGTGAAATTTTATGTCCTCACAAAAGAACTTCAGAAGGGAAGGTGAAGGAATTTGGAGTATCGTATACTCTTTAAATCATGTTCTATTAGACATATGTTATAATTGTTTAAATGTTTATCACTTTATTTCTGTTTGTTATGATATAATGGTTAGACATGATCAATTATTTTTATAATTTGTATTTTATCTGAATCTTCCTTTTTATGTATAACCATTGATTAATGGCTTCTGTTTGTTTCCTGTTTCTTAAAGGCCACTGAAAATATTTTAAAAGAGAGCCTCATGCCTTTGAAGCAATGGGCCTCCTGCCGGGTACCGGATATGAAAGGGGCCACCAGCCGGATGTGGAATGGGCCTCCTGCCAGATGCCGGATGTGGTATAGTCCTCCTGCCGGATGTGGAATGGGCCTCCATCCGGATGCCGGATGTGAAATGGGCCTCCTGCCGGATGTGGAATGGGACTCCTGCCGGATGCTGGATGTGGAATGGGACTCCTGCCGGATGCTGGATGTGGAATAGTCCTCCTGCCGGATGTGGAAAGAGCCTCAATCTGGATGCCGGATGTGCAGTGTGCCTCCTGCTGGGAAGGTAATTGTTTACATATTTTTTGGTCTCATGCACCTATTTCCACTTTTTGTGAAGATACCTTTCATATCTTGTCAGGTTCAGAATCAGGATTTATTGTCAAGAACATGTCCTAATATTTGGTGATTTGGGGCAGCAGGATGGAGAAAACATTCATCTTATAACCATCGTTCAGAACTAGACTTAAAAATAAAGTTAACAGTGCACAAAAAAGCAAGGCTGTGTCTTTGGCTCATTGATTATACAGGATCTGGTGGCATCAGGGAAGAAACTGACATTGTGTCATTGACCTCTATTCCTCAGGCTCCAGTACCTTATCCAATGATAGTAGAGTGAGGAAGTTATGGTCTGGATGGTGGAGGTTTTCCATGATAGAGACTTTTATTTTAAGACAGCATGTCATGTATAGATTCTGACTGGAGTGAATTCTAGTGCCTGTGATGTTACAGGGAGAGATAAAAACCCTCTCGAAATTATGATTTTCCTGAGATATGGCACCTCCAAGCCAGGCAGTGATGCAACCTACCAGAATGATCTGCATAGTACACCTGTGGAGGTTAAGGAGTGTCTTCATTGCGATAATGAATCTCCTCAGGCACCTCACACAATAGAGCCAATGGTGAGGCTTTTTTGTGAAAGCATCACCATGGAGGCTCCATGACAGATCATCAGAGTTTTATTGCTTAGGAATTTGACGTTCGTGAACATCTGCACTCCTGAGACCTCCATGAAGACTGGGTCGTGTTCTTTTGACTTCCTGCAGAATCCAAAATCTTGTCCTTTGTTTTTTTGACATTGAGTGAAAAGTTTGATTTGTTAGCATTCAACCAGCTGATCTATGTCCTTCCTTCCTCGCTTCATCATTGCCATTTATTGTTTGCTGACAATTGTAGTGTCATCCGCCAACATGTTGATAGCAATGGAATTATGGCTCACCACATACAGTCATGGGTTTACAGAGAGTAGAGCAGGGGGCTAATCACACATCCTTGGACTGCGCCTGTGTTGATGATCAGTGGGGAAGAGACCTTGTTTCCAATTTGTCCTGACTGTAGTCTTCCAATGAGAATGTCAAAGATCCAATTGCAGAGTGAGGTACAGAGGGATAGAGTTAGTTGCTTTTTGACCAGCACTGAGGGAACAATGGTATTGAAGGATGTCCTGAAGTGGATAACTAATCTAATATTGCTCCTTTTGGATCAACAGAGACAACCTAAATGAATTGAACTATGAATTAACCACATGTCATCTCTTTTGCCTCCCTTGTTGATCGACGTTCAATATTGATGAGTTGGAAAGATGCTGTTGCCCCTAAAAACACTCAATTACGCTGTAATATGGTGGCAGGCCTTACTTTGAATTAATCAGATGTTCTTCCACAGATTCACATTTAAACATTCTGTGTCCATGGGCACCTTTAATTCAACATTTTTGTAACATTTAATCACTGGGACCTTGCTTTATATGTTTGTTTTCTTTAATGGTAGTGAAATTTTATGTCCTCACAAAAGAACTTCAGAAGCGAAGGTGAAGGAATTTGGAGTATCGTATACTCTTTAAATCATGTTCTATTAGACATATGTTATAATTGTTTAAATGTTTATCACTTTATTTCTGTTTGTTATGATATAATGGTTAGACATGATCAATTATTTTTATAATTTGTATTTTATCTGAATCTTCCTTTTTATGTATTACCATTGATTAATGGCTTCTGTTTGTTTCCTGTTTCTTAAAGGCCACTGAAAATATTTTAAAAGAGAGCCTCATGCCTTTGCAGCAATGGGCCTCCTGCCTGGTACTGGATATGAAAGGGGCCACCAGCCGGATGTGGAATGGGCCTCCTGCCAGATGCCGGATGTGGTATAGTCCTCCTGCCGGATGTGGAATGGGCCTCCATCCGGATGCCGGATGTGAAATGGGCCTCCTGCCGGATGTGGAATGGGACTCCTGCCGGATGCTGGATGTGGAATAGTCCTCCTGCCGGATGTGGAAAGAGCCTCAATCTGGATGCCGGATGTGCAGTGTGCCTCCTGCTGGGAAGGTAATTGTTTACATATTTTTTGGTCTCATGCACCTATTTCCACTTTTTGTGAAGATACCTTTCATATCTTGTCAGGTTCAGAATCAGGATTTATTGTCAAGAACATGTCCTAATATTTGGTGATTTGGGGCAGCAGGATGGAGAAAACATTCATCTTATAACCATCGTTCAGAACTAGACTTAAAAATAAAGTTAACAGTGCACAAAAAAGCAAGGCTGTGTCTTTGGCTCATTGATTATACAGGATCTGGTGGCATCAGGGAAGAAACTGACATTGTGGCATTGACCTCTATTCCTCAGGCTCCAGTACCTTATCCAATGATAGTAGAGTGAGGAAGTTATGGTCTGGGTGGTGGAGATTTTCCATGATAGAGACTTTTATTTTAAGACAGCATGTCATGTATAGATTCTGACTGGAGTGAATTCTGGTGCCTGTGATGTTACAGGGAGAGATAAACCCCCTCTCGAAATTATGATTTTCCTGAGATATGGCACCTCCAGACCAGGCAGTGATGCAACCTACCAGAATGATCTGCATAGTACACCTGTGGAGGTTAAGGAGTGTCTTCATTGCGATAATGAATCTCCTCAGGCACATCACACAGTATAGCCAATGGAGAGGTTTTTTTGTGAAAGCATCACGATGGAGGTTCCATCACAGATCCTCAGAGTTTTAATGCTTAGGAATTTGACATTCGCGAACATCTGCACTCCTGAGACCTCCATGAAGACTGGGTCGTGTTCTTTTGACTTCCTGCAGAATCCAAAATCTTGTCCTTTGTTTTGTTGACATTGAGTGAAAAGTTTGATATGTTAGCATTCAACCAGCTGATCTATGTCCTTCCTTCTTTGCTTCATCATTGCCATTTATTGTTTGCTGACAATTGTGGTGTCATCCGCCAACATGTCGATAGCAATGGAATTATGGCTTACCACACACAGTCATGGGTTTACAGAGAGTAGAGCAGGGGGCTAAGCACACATCCTTGGACTGCGCCTGTGTTGATGATCAGTGGGGAAGAGCCCTTGTTTCCAATTCGTCCTGACTGTGGTCTTCCAATGAGAATGTCAAAGATCCAATTGCAGAGTAAGGTACAGAGGGATAGAGTTAGTTGATTTTTGACCAGAACTGAGGAAACAATGGTATTGAAGGACGTCCTGATGTTGATAACTCATCCAAAATTGCTCCTTTTGAATCAACAGAGACAACCTAAATGAATTGAACTATGAATTAACCACATGTCGTCTCTTTTGCCTCCCTTGTTGCTCGACGTTCAATATTGATGAGTTGGAAAGATGCTGTTGCCCCTAAAAACACTCAATTCCTCTGTGATATGGTGGCAGGCCTAACTTTGAATTAATCAGATGTTCTTCCACAGATTCACATTTAAACATTCTGTGTCCATGGGCACCTTTAATTCAATATTTTTTTAACATTTAATCACTGGGACCTTGCTTTATATGTTTGTTTTCTTTAATGGTAGTGAAATTTTATGTCCTCACAAAAGAACTTCAGAAGGGAAGGTGAAGGAATTTGGAGTATCGTATACTCTTTAAATCATGTTCTATTAGACATATGTTATAATTGTTTAAATGTTTATCATTTTATTTCTGTTTGTTATGATATAATGGTTAGAAATGATCAATTATTTTTATAATTTGTATTTTATCTGAATCTTCCTTTTTATGTATTACCATTGATTAATGGCTTCTGTTTGTTTCCTGTTTCTTAAAGGCCACTGAAAATATTTTAAAAGAGAGCCTCATGCCTTTGAAGCAATGGGCCTCCTGCCGGGTACCGGATATGAAAGGGGCCACCAGCCGGATGTGGAATGGGACTCCTGCCGGATGCTGGATGTGGAATAGTCCTCCTGCCGGATGTGGAAAGAGCCTCAATCCGGATGCCGGATGTGCAGTGTGCCTCCTGCTGGGAAGGTAATTGTTTACATATTTTTTGGTCTCATGCACCTATTTCCACTTTTTGTGAAGATACCTTTCATATCTTGTCAGGTTCAGAATCAGGATTTATTGTCAAGAACATGTCCTAATATTTGGTGATTTGGGGCAGCAGGATGGAGCAAACATTCATCTTATAACCATCGTTCAGAACTAGACTTAAAAATAAAGTTAACAGTGCACAAAAAAGCAAGGCTGTGTCTTTGGCTCATTGATTTTACAGGATCTGGTGGCATCAGGGAAGAAACTGACATTGTGGCATTGACCTCTATTCCTCAGGCTCCAGTACCTTATCCAATGATAGTAGAGTGAGGAAGTTATGGTCTGGATGGTGGAGGTTTTCCATGATAGAGACTTTTATTTTAAGACAGCATGTCATGTATAGATTCTGACTGGAGTGAATTCTAGTGCCTGTGATGTTACAGGGAGAGCTAAAAACCCTCTCGAAATTATGATTTTCCTGAGATATGGCACCTCCAAGCCAGGCAGTGATGCAACCTACCAGAATGATCTGCATAGTACACCTGTGGAGGTTAAGGTGTGTCTTCATTGCGATAATGAATCTCCTCAGGCACATCACACAATAGAGCCAATGGTGAGGCTTTTTTGTGAAAGCATCACCATGGACGCTCCATGACAGATCTTCAGAGTTTTAATGCTTAGGAATTTGACGTTCGTGAACATCTGCACTCCTGAGACCTCCATGAAGACTGGGTCGTGTTCTTTTGACTTCCTGCAGAATCCAAAATCTTGTCCTTTGTTTTCTTGACATTGAGTGAAAAGTTTGATTTGTTAGCATTCAACCAGCTGATCTATGTCCTTCCTTCCTCGCTTCATCATTGCCATTTATTGTTTGCTGACAATTGTGGTGTCATCCGCCAACATGTCGATAGCAATGGAATTATGGCTCACCACACACAGTCATGGGTTTACAGAGAGTAGAGCAGGGGCTAAGCACACATCCTTGGACTGCACCTGTTTTGATGAATAGTGGGGAAGAGACCTTGTTTCCAATTCGTCCTGACTGTGGTCTTCCAATGAGAATGTCAAAGATCCAATTGCAGAGTGAGGTACAGAGGGATAGAGTTAGTTGCTTTTTGACCAGCACTGAGGGAACAATGGTATTGAAGGATGTCCTGAAGTGGATAACTAATCTAATATTGCTCCTTTTGGATCAACAGAGACAACCTAAATGAATTGAACTATGAATTAACCACATGTCATCTCTTTTGCCTCCCTTGTTGATCGACGTTCAATATTGATGAGTTGGAAAGATGCTGTTGCCCCTAAAAGCACCCAATTCCTCTGTGATATGGTGGCAGGCCTAACTTTGAATTAATCAGATGTTCTTCCACAGATTCACATTTAAACATTCTGTGTCCATGGGCACCTTTAATTCAACATTTTTGTAACATTTAATCACTGGGACCTTGCTTTATATGTTTGTTTTCTTTAATGGTAGTGAAATTTTATGTCCTCACAAAAGAACTTCAGAAGGGAAGGTGAAGGAATTTGGAGTATCGTATACTCTTTAAATCATGTTCTATTAGACATATGTTATAATTGTTTAAATGTTTATCACTTTATTTCTGTTTGTTATGATATAATGGTTAGACATGATCAATTATTTTTATAATTTGTATTTTATCTGAATCTTCCTTTTTATGTATAACCATTGATTAATGGCTTCTGTTTGTTTCCTGTTTCTTAAAGGCCACTGAAAATATTTTAAAAGAGAGCCTCATGCCTTTGAAGCAATGGGCCTCCTGCCGGGTACCGGATATGAAAGGGGCCACCAGCCGGATGTGGAATGGGCCTCCTGCCAGATGCCGGATGTGGTATAGTCCTCCTGCCGGATGTGGAATGGGCCTCCATCCGGATGCCGGATGTGAAATGGGCCTCCTGCCGGATGTGGAATGGGACTCCTGCCGGATGCTGGATGTGGAATGGGACTCCTGCCGGATGCTGGATGTGGAATAGTCCTCCTGCCGGATGTGGAAAGAGCCTCAATCCGGATGCCGGATGTGCAGTGTGCCTCCTGCTGGGAAGGTAATTGTTTACATATTTTTTGGTCTCATGCACCTATTTCCACTTTTTGTGAAGATACCTTTCATATCTTGTCAGGTTCAGAATCAGGATTTATTGTCAAGAACATGTCCTAATATTTGGTGATTTGGGGCAGCAGGATGGAGAAAACATTCATCTTATAACCATCGTTCAGAACTAGACTTAAAAATAAAGTTAACAGTGCACAAAAAAGCAAGGCTGTGTCTTTGGCTCATTGATTATACAGGATCTGGTGGCATCAGGGAAGAAACTGACATTGTGTCATTGACCTCTATTCCTCAGGCTCCAGTACCTTATCCAATGATAGTAGAGTGAGGAAGTTATGGTCTGGATGGTGGAGGTTTTCCATGATAGAGACTTTTATTTTAAGACAGCATGTCATGTATAGATTCTGACTGGAGTGAATTCTAGTGCCTGTGATGTTACAGGGAGAGATAAAAACCCTCTCGAAATTATGATTTTCCTGAGATATGGCACCTCCAAGCCAGGCAGTGATGCAACCTACCAGAATGATCTGCATAGTACACCTGTGGAGGTTAAGGAGTGTCTTCATTGCGATAATGAATCTCCTCAGGCACCTCACACAATAGAGCCAATGGTGAGGCTTTTTTGTGAAAGCATCACCATGGAGGCTCCATGACAGATCATCAGAGTTTTATTGCTTAGGAATTTGACGTTCGTGAACATCTGCACTCCTGAGACCTCCATGAAGACTGGGTCGTGTTCTTTTGACTTCCTGCAGAATCCAAAATCTTGTCCTTTGTTTTTTTGACATTGAGTGAAAAGTTTGATTTGTTAGCATTCAACCAGCTGATCTATGTCCTTCCTTCCTCGCTTCATCATTGCCATTTATTGTTTGCTGACAATTGTAGTGTCATCCGCCAACATGTTGATAGCAATGGAATTATGGCTCACCACATACAGTCATGGGTTTACAGAGAGTAGAGCAGGGGGCTAATCACACATCCTTGGACTGCGCCTGTGTTGATGATCAGTGGGGAAGAGACCTTGTTTCCAATTCGTCCTGACTGTAGTCTTCCAATGAGAATGTCAAAGATCCAATTGCAGAGTGAGGTACAGAGGGATAGAGTTAGTTGCTTTTTGACCAGCACTGAGGGAACAATGGTATTGAAGGATGTCCTGAAGTGGATAACTAATCTAATATTGCTCCTTTTGGATCAACAGAGACAACCTAAATGAATTGAACTATGAATTAACCACATGTCATCTCTTTTGCCTCCCTTGTTGATCGACGTTCAATATTGATGAGTTGGAAAGATGCTGTTGCCCCTAAAAACACTCAATTACGCTGTAATATGGTGGCAGGCCTTACTTTGAATTAATCAGATGTTCTTCCACAGATTCACATTTAAACATTCTGTGTCCATGGGCACCTTTAATTCAACATTTTTGTAACATTTAATCACTGGGACCTTGCTTTATATGTTTGTTTTCTTTAATGGTAGTGAAATTTTATGTCCTCACAAAAGAACTTCAGAAGCGAAGGTGAAGGAATTTGGAGTATCGTATACTCTTTAAATCATGTTCTATTAGACATATGTTATAATTGTTTAAATGTTTATCACTTTATTTCTGTTTGTTATGATATAATGGTTAGACATGATCAATTATTTTTATAATTTGTATTTTATCTGAATCTTCCTTTTTATGTATTACCATTGATTAATGGCTTCTGTTTGTTTCCTGTTTCTTAAAGGCCACTGAAAATATTTTAAAAGAGAGCCTCATGCCTTTGCAGCAATGGGCCTCCTGCCTGGTACTGGATATGAAAGGGGCCACCAGCCGGATGTGGAATGGGCCTCCTGCCAGATGCCGGATGTGGTATAGTCCTCCTGCCGGATGTGGAATGGGCCTCCATCCGGATGCCGGATGTGAAATGGGCCTCCTGCCGGATGTGGAATGGGACTCCTGCCGGATGCTGGATGTGGAATAGTCCTCCTGCCGGATGTGGAAAGAGCCTCAATCTGGATGCCGGATGTGCAGTGTGCCTCCTGCTGGGAAGGTAATTGTTTACATATTTTTTGGTCTCATGCACCTATTTCCACTTTTTGTGAAGATACCTTTCATATCTTGTCAGGTTCAGAATCAGGATTTATTGTCAAGAACATGTCCTAATATTTGGTGATTTGGGGCAGCAGGATGGAGAAAACATTCATCTTATAACCATCGTTCAGAACTAGACTTAAAAATAAAGTTAACAGTGCACAAAAAAGCAAGGCTGTGTCTTTGGCTCATTGATTATACAGGATCTGGTGGCATCAGGGAAGAAACTGACATTGTGGCATTGACCTCTATTCCTCAGGCTCCAGTACCTTATCCAATGATAGTAGAGTGAGGAAGTTATGGTCTGGGTGGTGGAGATTTTCCATGATAGAGACTTTTATTTTAAGACAGCATGTCATGTATAGATTCTGACTGGAGTGAATTCTGGTGCCTGTGATGTTACAGGGAGAGATAAACCCCCTCTCGAAATTATGATTTTCCTGAGATATGGCACCTCCAGACCAGGCAGTGATGCAACCTACCAGAATGATCTGCATAGTACACCTGTGGAGGTTAAGGAGTGTCTTCATTGCGATAATGAATCTCCTCAGGCACATCACACAGTATAGCCAATGGAGAGGTTTTTTTGTGAAAGCATCACGATGGAGGTTCCATCACAGATCCTCAGAGTTTTAATGCTTAGGAATTTGACATTCGCGAACATCTGCACTCCTGAGACCTCCATGAAGACTGGGTCGTGTTCTTTTGACTTCCTGCAGAATCCAAAATCTTGTCCTTTGTTTTGTTGACATTGAGTGAAAAGTTTGATATGTTAGCATTCAACCAGCTGATCTATGTCCTTCCTTCTTTGCTTCATCATTGCCATTTATTGTTTGCTGACAATTGTGGTGTCATCCGCCAACATGTCGATAGCAATGGAATTATGGCTTACCACACACAGTCATGGGTTTACAGAGAGTAGAGCAGGGGGCTAAGCACACATCCTTGGACTGCGCCTGTGTTGATGATCAGTGGGGAAGAGCCCTTGTTTCCAATTCGTCCTGACTGTGGTCTTCCAATGAGAATGTCAAAGATCCAATTGCAGAGTAAGGTACAGAGGGATAGAGTTAGTTGATTTTTGACCAGAACTGAGGAAACAATGGTATTGAAGGACGTCCTGATGTTGATAACTCATCCAAAATTGCTCCTTTTGAATCAACAGAGACAACCTAAATGAATTGAACTATGAATTAACCACATGTCGTCTCTTTTGCCTCCCTTGTTGCTCGACGTTCAATATTGATGAGTTGGAAAGATGCTGTTGCCCCTAAAAACACTCAATTCCTCTGTGATATGGTGGCAGGCCTAACTTTGAATTAATCAGATGTTCTTCCACAGATTCACATTTAAACATTCTGTGTCCATGGGCACCTTTAATTCAATATTTTTTTAACATTTAATCACTGGGACCTTGCTTTATATGTTTGTTTTCTTTAATGGTAGTGAAATTTTATGTCCTCACAAAAGAACTTCAGAAGGGAAGGTGAAGGAATTTGGAGTATCGTATACTCTTTAAATCATGTTCTATTAGACATATGTTATAATTGTTTAAATGTTTATCATTTTATTTCTGTTTGTTATGATATAATGGTTAGAAATGATCAATTATTTTTATAATTTGTATTTTATCTGAATCTTCCTTTTTATGTATTACAATTGATTAATGGCTTCTGTTTGTTTCCTGTTTCTTAAAGGCTACTGAAAATATTTTAAAAGAGAGCCTCATGCCTTTGAAGCAATGGGCCTCCTGCCGGGTACCGGATATGAAAGGGGCCACCAGCCGGATGTGGTATAGTCCTCCTGCCGGATGTGGAATCGGCCTCCATCCGGATGCCGGATGTAAAATGGGCCTCATGCCGGATGTGGAATGGGACTCCTGCCGGATGCTGGATGTGGAATAGTCCTCCTGCCGGATGTGGAAAGAGCCTCAATCCGGATGCCGGATGTGCAGTGTGCCTCCTGCTGGGAAGGTAATTGTTTACATATTTTTTGGTCTCATGCACCTATTTCCACTTTTTGTGAAGATACCTTTCATATCTTGTCAGGTTCAGAATCAGGATTTATTGTCAAGAACATGTCCTAATATTTGGTGATTTGGGGCAGCAGGATGGAGCAAACATTCATCTTATAACCATCGTTCAGAACTAGACTTAAAAATATAGTTAACAGTGCACAAAAAAGCAAGGCTGTGTCTTTGGCTCATTGATTATACAGGATCTGGTGGCATCAGGGAAGAAACTGACATTGTGGCATTGACCTCTATTCCTCAGGCTCCAGTACCTTATCCAATGATAGTAGAGTGAGGAAGTTATGGTCTGGGTGGTGGAGATTTTCCATGATAGAGACTTTTATTTTAAGACAGCATGTCATGTATAGATTCTGACTGGAGTGAATTCTGGTGCCTGTGATGTTACAGGGAGAGATAAACCCCCTCTCGAAATTATGATTTTCCTGAGATATGGCACCTCCAGACCAGGCAGTGATGCAACCTACCAGAATGATCTGCATAGTACACCTGTGGAGGTTAAGGTGTGTCTTCATTGCGATAATGAATCTCCTCAGGCATATCACACAGTATAACCAATAGCCCTTTTTTTGAATGCATCACCATGGAGACTCCATGACAGATCCTCAGAATTTTAATGCTTAGGAATTTGACATTCGTGAAAATCTGCAGCCTTCTTTGTTTATTTGGTGTTGCTTCTGGTATGTGTGAGTTGGTCATTTCCCCAGTAGTCTCTTCCTCCTGCTTGATGTGGAATCCTCCAAATCCCAGATGCCGGCTGTGGAATGTTTCTGCTGCAAGATGCCGGATGTGGAATGGTCGGCCTGCCAGATGTGGAATAGTCCACCTTTCAGGTGCCGAACGTGGAATGTTCCTGCTGCTAGATGCCAGATGTGGAATAGCTTTGCTGCCATATGACAGATGTGGGATGGTCCTCCTGCCAGATGCCAGATGTGGAATTGTCCGCCTACCAGTTGCCAGATGTGGAATGGTCCGCCTGCCAGGTGCCAGATGTGGGATGGTCTGCCTGCGAGATGTGGAATGGTCTGCCTGCTAGATGTGGATTGGTCCACCTGCCAGGTGCCAGGTGTGGATAGTCCATCTCCCAGATGCCAGATGAGGATTGGTCAGGTGCCTGTTGTGGGATGGTCTGTCTGACAGGTGCCGGATTTGGACTGCGCCTCCTGGCGGATGTCAGCTGTGTAATAGTCCTTCTGGATGTGGAAAGGGCCTGCTAAAGGAAAAGATACTTTGGGGAATCTCCGATGTTCTTCTACCTTGATCACATTTAATCTATCTCTGCTTATGGGCTCCTTTTATTCAATATTTTCCTAATTTATGAGATCACTAGAAACTTGCTTTATTATTTTGTGTTTTACTTTAAAGGTAGTGAAATGATTTGTACTTACCCGAGAAGTTCAGAAGGTGAGAGGATAGAATTTGTCGTATTATATAATTTTGTGACTTTTTACAATTCGCCATGTTATAATTGTTGAAGTAATTTACAACCTTGTTGTCATTTGACTGTTATGATATTGTGTTTATATAATAGTTTGATTTCTCTTCTCTAACTCTTTCTTCTTTCTTTTTCCAGGTGCTCAATCATTTATCCAACATCCTGTGGACCAGACACTTTCAGAATTTGGAATTTTTTAGAATGTAAAATAATAATATCAGTGGTATTTATAAGTACATTTAAGCTGTTTTCAAATGATCAAAAACAAAGGCACGTCCCAACTAGAAATGCCACTGCACAGGGTGGGGTTACAGTGGCTCTGGGTAGTGGGGGTTACGGTGGCTCTGGGTAGTGGGGTTACGGCAGCTCTGGGTAGTGGGGTTACGGCGGCTCTGGGTAGTGGGGATATGGCGGCTCTGGGTAGTGGGGTTACGGCAGCTCTGGGTAGTGGGGTTACGGCGGCTCTGGGTAGTCGGGTTGAGGCGGCTCTGGCTAGTGGGATTACGGCGGCTCTGGCTAGTGGGGTTACGGCGGCTCTGGGTCGTGGGGTTACGGCGGCTCTGGGTCGTGGGGTTACGGCGGCTCTGGATCGTGGGGTCACTGTGGCTCTGGGTCATGAGGTTATGGCGGCTCTCAGTCGTGGGGTTACGGTGGCTCTGGGTCATGGGGTTACGGCGGCTCTGGGTCGTGGGATTATGGCGGCTCAGGGTTGTGGGGTTACGGCGGCTCTGGGTAGTGGGGTTACGGCGGCTCAGGGTAGTAGGGTTACGGCGGCTCTGGCTAGTGGGGTTACGGCGGCTCTGGGTCGTGGGGTTACGGCGGCTCTGGGTCGTGGGGTTACGGCGGCTCTGGTTCGTGGGGTTACGGCGGCTCTGGGTCGTGGGGTTACGGTGGCTCTGGCTAGTGGGGTTATGGCGGCTCTGGCTAGTGGGGTTACGGCGGCTCTGGGTCGTGGGGTTACGGCGGCTCTGGGTCGTGGGGTTACGGCGGCTCTGGATCGTGGGGTCACTGTGGCTCTGGGTCATGAGGTTATGGCGGCTCTCAGTCGTGGGGTTACGGTGGCTCTGGGTCATGGGGTTACGGCGGCTATGGGTCGTGGGATTATGGCGGCTCAGGGTTGTGGGGTTACGGCGGCTCTGGGTAGAGGGGTTACGGCGACTCTGGGTAGTGGGGTTACGGAGGCTCTGGGTAGTTGGGTAAGGGCGGCTCTGGGTTGTGGGGTTATGGCGGCTCTGGGTATTGGGGTTACGGCGGCTCTAGGTCGTGGGGTTATGGCGGCTCTGGGTAGCAGGGTTACGGCGGCTCTGGATCATGGGGTCACAGTGGCTCTGGGTCATGAGGTTATGGCGGTTCTCAGTCGTGGGGTTACGGTGGCTCTGGCTCGTGGGGTTACGGCGGCTCTGAGTCATGGGGTTATGGCAGCTCAGGGTTGTGGGGTTACGGTGGCTCTGGGTCGAGGGGTTACGGCGACTCTGGGTAGTGGGGTTACGGCGGCTCTGGGTAGTTGGGTAAGGGCGGCTCTGGGTTGTGGGGTGACGGCGGCATTGGGTATTGGGGTTACGGTGGCTCTGGGTAATGGGGTTACGGCGTTTCTGGGTAGTGGGGTTACGGCGGCTCTGGGTAGTGGGGTTACAGTGGCTCTGGGTAGTGGGGTTATGGCGGCTCTGTGTAATGGGTTACGGCAGCTCTGGGTAGTGGGGCTATGGCGTCTCTGGGTCATGGGGCTACGGCGGCTCTGGGTCATTGGGTTAAGGCAGCTCTGGGTCGTGGGGTGACGGCGCCACTGGGTGGTGGAGTTACGGCGCCTCAGGGTGGTGGGGTTACGGCAGCTCAGGTTAGTGGGGTTATGGCGGCTCTGGGGAGTGGGGTTACGGTGGCTCTGGGTAGTGGGGTTATGGTGTCTCAGAGTCGTGGGGTTACAGTGGCACTCGGTAGTGGGGTTACGGTGGCTCTGGGCCATGGGGGTTACGGTGGCTCTGGGATGTGGGATTATGGTGGCTCTGGGTCGTGGTGTTTCGGTGGCTCTGTGTAGTGTGATTAAGGTGGCTCTGGGTAGTGGGGTTACGGTGGCTCTGGGTAGTGAGGGTTACGGTGGCTCTGGTTAGTGGGGTTACGGTGGCTCTGGTTAGTGGGGTTACGGTGGCTCTGGGTCGTGGGCTTACGGTGGCTCTGGGTTGTCGGGTTACAGTGTCTCTGGGTTGTGGGGTTATGGCGGCTATGAGTGGTGGGGTTACGACACCTCTCGGTGGTAGGGTTGTGGCGGCTCTGGTTAGTGGGTTTACGGCGGCTCTGGGTCGTGGGGGTTACGGTGGCTCCGGGTCGTGGGATTTTGGTGGATCTGGGTCGTAGGGTTACAGTGGCTCTGGTTAGGGGGATTAAGGTGGCTCTGGGTAGTGGGGTTACGGTGGCTCTGGGTAGTCGGGCTACGGTGACCCTGGGTAGTGGGGTTACGGTGGCTCTGGTAGTGGGGGTTACGGTGCCTCTGGATAGTGGGGTTACGGTGGCTCTGGGTCATGGGGTTACAGTGGCTCTGGGTCGTGGGGTTACGGTGGCTCTGGGTAGTGGGGTTACGGCGGCTCTGGATTGTGGAGTTACGGCGGCTCTGGGTCGTGGAGTTACGGTGGCTCTGGGTAGTTGGATTACGGTGGCTCTGGGTAGTGTGGGTACGGTGGTTCTGGGTAGTTTGGTTACGGTGGATCTGGGTAGTCAGGTCACGATGACTCTGGGCATTCGGGTTATTGTGGCTCCGGGTAGTGGGGTTACGGTGGCTCTGGAGAGTGGGTTTACGGTTGCTCTGGGTGGTGGGGTTATGGTGGGTCTGGGTAGTGGGGTTATGGTGGCTAGGGTAGTGGGGTTACGGTGGCTCTGGGTAGTGGGGTTACGTTGGCGCTGGGTAGTGGGGATTACTGTGGCTTTGGTTAGTGGGGTTACGATGGCTCTGGATAGTGGGGTTATGGTGGCTCTGTTTAGTGGGGTTATGGTGGCCTGGGTAGTCGGGTTACGCTGGCTCTGGGTAGTGGGGTTAAGGTGATTCTGGGTAGTTTGGATATGGTGGGTCTGTGTAGTGGGGTTATGGTAGCTCTGGGTAGTGGGGTTATGGTGGCTCAGGGTGGTGGGGTTGCGGCGGCTCTGGATGGTGGGGTTATGGCGTGGTGGGGTTACGGTACCTCTGGGTGGCGGTGTTATGGCGGTCTGGGTCATGGGGTTAAGGCAGCTGTGAGTAGTGGGGTTACGTTGGCTCTGGGTCGTGGGGTTACGGTGGCTCTGGGTAGTGGGGTTACGGCACCTCTCGGTGGTAGGGTTATGGCGGCTCTGGTTAGTGGGTTTACGGCGGCTCTGGGTGGCGGTGTTATGGCAGCTCTGGGTAGTGGGGTTAAGGCAGCTGTGGGTAGTGGGGTTACGTCGGCTCTGGGTAGTTGGCTTACGGGACTCATTTAAGGATTCTTATGTTTAGACTTTAACGATTTTTTTCCAATGTATTGTACACTTTGTTTACAGTTCTTCATGTGTTTACATGTGTATGTTGTGTACAGTTTTTTAGACCTCCAATAAGTGGTATTTGTGTCTGTCCAGAGGAAAAATGAATCTCTGAGTTTTTATGTGTGTACTTGTCAATAAATCGGAATCTATATGGCACCATTTGTTCCCAGTTGTTCTTTATTTGTTTCCCTGCGTAGGTTGAGTTGGTTCTTTTTGGCATGACCAAGAAGTGGTAACTCTGCCTCGCCTACAGGAACAAGAATCTCAGGGTTGAATGTGACGTCATGCACTGAACTCTGACAGTCAATCTGTAGTTGGCCCAAAGGGCCTGTTTCTAAGCTGGGAAACTTTATGACTCTGTGAAAAGATCTAAGTGGCGGGAAATAATTTTTTTCAGGGAATGCCACAGTAAAGTCTGGAAATTCAAACTGCGTTTAATTGTAATGATTCAGCAAAAATATGAGGAGAATTAGGATCAGTTGTTGGGAGAGAACAGGGAAGCAGAGCTCAAGTCCCCTCCTTTCCTGTCACAAGGAAATACAAGACCACGAGAGAAGGTCCCACGGACATTGAGCCATGTACACGGTGCACAGGCTTTGTTGGGAAGAGTTGGAGCTGAAGCAGGGGCCCTCAGCAAAGCCACATCTGTCCCTATCTTTATCACCATCCTGACTGGGACTGTTGGAACCCTCCTTATTTGCTCAACAGCATTGAACACAGAACATTCCAGCACAGACCGGCCGTTCAGTCCACAATGTTGTGCTGACCGACGTAAACCTACTCCATAACAATCTAACCTACCTTACACCCGTCACCCTTTATTATCCTTACATCCATCTGCCTGTCAAAGAGTCTTCAATGTCCCGGTTGTCCCAGCCTCGATCACCACCCTCGCCAATACATTCCAGGCAGCACCACTCTCTGTGTGGACAAATGAAAGAGTCAGATCTCTCTCACATTTCCAAGAGTTAAGATTCAATTTATTGCCATGTAATAAAGACAGTGCAACATTACACAAAATTTGTTTTTCATCTGCTGTAGGGCAGACAGATTTGACATTGGCAGAAATTGCTTGAAGCACCTCTTTACAGTCAGAGAAAGAGAAGCAAATGAGACCTTCCCAGAGTCACTGAGCGTCCGTCAATTTGGCTCCAACCCTCCCATAGCCCCTGTTACCACACAGAATCTAGTCCAAACCATCAGCAGCTTGAGCTCCAGATCTGAGCCCCCAATCACGATGAGGAACCCTTCAGGGACCTCGGCCCCCTCTCTCATCCTGCTTCAGATCCCTGGATCCCCTTCGGCCAGTCTTGAGCCAGTCTCCTGCAGTCCTGTGAATCCCTCAACTGCACTTGTCAGCAGCTTCCCTCGAATCGCCCCCCCCCCCCTGCCTGTGGGTTCAACGACAGAACCCCTCTCTGGGCTGCCGCTGTGATCCTGTCCCAGGGGTCACCTCCTCTGCATCTCCTTCTTAAACCGGGGTGGGCTCCCCATTTCCTGGTGCCCTGAGCCAGTCCTCTGCTTCCCCGAAGTCTCTCACCTCTCCTGGCTGCTGCCAATCATAGGCCCTGCTATCCTGGAGGCGGCCCCCACGGCTGCAGTATTTTTCAAATAAAACCAGCGTCATGTCAATGTACAGGTTTTTAAAGCCTGTCCGGATCCAACAGCATTCAGACTGGATGGTAGGAGCCCACAACGGAGCCCTGGGTTTCCGCTCTCCATGGGTCTGCAGTTCTGCCAGTGCTGCCATGTTCTCCCAGTCCCAGCTCTCTGAACAGTCAGGGTACCAAGGCTGTGTGGAGAAGCAGGGGAGTGGGGCGGTGGGAGAATGGATCAGTTCATGATGAAATGGTGGAGCGGACTCGATGGGCTGAATGGCCGATCTGCTCCTAGGTCTCATTGTCTCATCTTTTGCAAAGTACAGACATGGTTTTTAAACCAAAACACACAATTTGTAAATCACAGTTTGGGCTTTTTAAATGAAAACTGCCCACATTTCGGCCCTGCAAAGTTGTGGTTTTTGACCCCAAAACACCACACATTTTGTCAAATACAACCTGATCTTTTGGAAAAAAAAATCACTGTGCACTTTCCTGCAAAACACAGCACAGGCCCTTTGGCCCTTGATATTGTGCTGACCCATATATTCCAATACAAACATTTCCCGACCCACTACTAATGAATCCCAATTCACTGCATTCACCCCTTCTTGTAGAATTTAGGGTCTGTGAATGAAGACAGAGATCATGGGTTCAGAAGAAAAGTTGAAAAATATACATTTACAAATTTACAGAATTAAGCGATGCGGGGACCTGGAGATCCTGGTGGAGCACCTTAGCAATGGGGGGTGGGCCTTAGGCTCCTTGGGTCTCCTGGTCCCCTTGTGAGGGAGGAGAGTTGGGCTGGTCCTCTGGCTCAATGGTGGAGGGGGATGCACTTTCCTCCTGAACTGGATCCCCCGAGGCCCTGACTGGGGGCTGTGAGAATGAGCTCCGTGACTTGCAGGGCACCTGAGGCAACAGACCCTTTGATCTGGTGGTTGCCAGGTCCTGATGTAGACCGTGTTCTCCCTCCCATCCGGGTATCCACAAAGGCATACGTGGGATTGGTGTGGAGCAGGTTCGCCCTTTCCACCAGGGGGTCGGTTCTTGCTTCTCCTCACGTGCTTCCTGAGAAGGACTGGACCCGGAGTGGTGATCCAGGTTGGGAGTGTTGTTCTCGATGTCGACCTACTTTCCAAATTGAGTAAGAGCTTGTGACGAGTAGTGTTGGTCATGGTACATAGTAGCGACTGGATGGAATGGAGCGCCATAGGGAGGACTTCCTGTTACCCCTCACCAGCAGGTGGCTCGTCACTCATAAAGGATGAATATAGCTGGGACACCTGAACAGTGCTCTAACAAACCTTTCCCAATTGATCTCCCAAAAACATATCTATATACTCTGTCACACATTGCTGAAGTCCACAATCAGCTCTTTGACGCAGACAGTGGGTGTTATATTGCTTCAGCCAAGATTTCTGTCTCCGTCCTGTGTGCTGACCCATTGACCCTTTTTATACAGTGCACTGCTGTGGTATCATTTGCTAATAAGTGATTGGAAAATGTAATTTCTGAATCAGTCATAGGTCCAAAGAGAATAGAGCAGGAGATGGAATTGGCCACCCTGTGACTCTCCGCTCCTGATTGTGGAGGAGATGAGTTTACCAATCCGTACTCTTTGGGGTCTGAAGGGAAGGAAATCCAAGTGGTCAAGTCACCTTTATTTATCATTCAAACCATTGCCATTAATATCACAGGAAAGATGAGAGAGGGTTTCTCCAGGAACAAGGAGCATATTGACATAAATCGGAATGAACTATTAAGTCATAAGACAATTTTTTAAAAAACCCACGAAAACAAACCCATGATATACGAGTACACATATGTTCTCGGAATAGAGGAGCCTGATGGCTTGCGGATAAAAGCTGTTACACAATCTGGATGAGTGGGCCCGAACGCTCCTTCCAGATGGAAGAATGGAGACCATTTCCAAGAAGGGTGTATGAAGTCTTTCACCATATTATTTGCCTTCCACGTGGATCTTGCCTTGTAGATGTCCATCATGGCAGGAAGAGAGACCTCAATAATATTCTCTGCTGATTCCACTATCCTCTGGAGGGTTTTAAGGTCTGAGGTGGTACAGTTTCCAAACCAGAGTGTGATGCAATGGCTCCGAATCCTCTCAATACATCCTCTGTAGGATGTCGTGTGGATGGAGGGAGGGAGATGAACTTTCCACTGCCTTCAGAGGATGAAGAGATGCTACTGGGCTTTCTCAATAATGGAGCTGGTGTTGAGGACCAGGGGAGATTCTCCACCAAATGCACACCAAGAAACCTGGTCCTTTTCACAACCTCAATGGTGGAGCCGTCAGTGGTCAGTGAACAGTGATCCTTCGGGCCTCCCTGAAGTGGACAACCATCTCTTTGGTTTTATTAACATTCAGATATAGACTGTTGGCTCTGCACTAGTCTGTTAGCAACTGCACCTCAACACTGACTCATCATTCTTGCTGATAAGGCCCACTACGGTCGCATCATCAATGGACTTGAGGATATGGTTTGAGCTGAGTCTAGTTCCACAGCCATGGGTCAGCAGAGTAGACACCAATGGACAAGCCCACAGCCCGGGTGAGGTGGGGAGGGGTGATGATCTGGGAAGTCCTGATTGTGACCCAGAATGCTTGAGATCTCCCCCACAGGATGTCAAGAATCTAACTGCAGAGGGAAGTGTTTAGGCCCAGCAGGTTCAACGTCTCCATCAGGTACTGAGGTCTGATTGGGTTGAAGGCTGAAGTGAAGTCAATGAACAACATTCCAACAGACCTGTGTTTGCTTCCAGATGGGTGAGGCTAAATGGAGGGAGGTGGTGATGGCATAATCCATAGAGCAGTTTGATCATTATACGAATGGCAGGGGGTCCAGTGAGGGGAGCAACAGGAGGTTTACGTGCCCCATGATGAGACTCTCAAAGCACTTCATGATGGTAGATGTAAGTGGGGCAGGGCAGCCGACACTGAGGCAAGAACTGATGACTTCTTCGGCCCAGGGACGATGGTGGCGGCTTTGAAGAAGTAGGAACTGTGCCCCTGTAGAAGCACAAGGTCGACTGGTGCTCCTCCGTCTTCTGTCTGGGCTGTGGTCATTCAGGCACAGGGCTTGTGACCTGGTTTATGGTGGCCTCGTTCTCTCATTGTCCGCCAAACACATCGGCATGGGCTGCGACTGTCCTGGGATTTGAGAAGTCCTCGTCTGCTTGCAGGAACGGGATGTCCTCTGGCATTTGTTCGAGGTAGGCTTGCTCAAGCATCAGGCAGGGTCTGTGACCTTCTATCAGTGCAAGCATCTCGTCCAAGAAGGCCATTTTTATCAATACAGTCATCTGTTCTAGGAATAATATAACCATCTGTTTTAGTTACTGAATTAACCTTCCTGTAATCTGTACAGAATCTAATAATTCCATCTGGTTTCGGTACCAGAATACAAGAAAAAAAACCTTCTGAGTTTGAAGGTCTAATAATGTAATTTCTCAACATATATTCCACCTCCTGATCCATGATTTTACTCCTTAATGTATATACTATATAGGTCTGTCCCCCAGGCCATTGAGGTGCATCAGCCTGGCTGCGTGCTGCCGACAGGAGAGTCTTTCTTTTCTTTTTCAATCTTTTTATTATTATTATAATTTATAAACACATACAGTTCAAAGAGATATAAAAAAATACATAGTAAGTAATGAATTAATACAGAGATATTAAACAATAATATTACAGAATAAAAATATATCATAAAAAAAAAATCGATCAGTTTAGGGTGTGAACTATCTCTAAAAAAAAGATATAATTAATAACAATATATGAAAAAAGAGAAAAAAAAAATCCAAAAAAGAGGAAGAAACAAATCTGAATTTAAAAAAAACTTTTAAAAAAACTTTAAAAAAAACCTACAGATATAGCTAAACCACGCCGATCACTCCGATCTCATCTTACAGCCCAATTATCATACATAATCATAAAAAGAAAACAGAGCCAGATCAACTCACCACAAATGAAAATATTGAATAAATGGTCGCCAGGTTAACTCAAACTTAGAAGGGGATTCATAGACAGAGTTTCTAATTTTCTCTAAATTTAAACATAGTATGGTTTGGGTAAACCATTGGAAAACAGTGGGAGGATTTACCTCTTTCCAATTTAATAGTATAGATCTTCTAGCCATTAGTGTAAGAAAAGCAATCATACGATCCGCAGGAAGAGATAAATAAGTCAAATCTATCATAGGTAATCCAAAAATTGCAGTAATGGGATGTGGTTGTAAATCAATATTCAAAACAGTAGATATAATGGAAAAAATTTCCTTCCAATAATTCTGTAAAGAGGGACAGGACCAAAACATATATGTAAGGGAAACTATTTCCAATTGACATTTATCACATATAGGATCGATATGAGAATAAAAGCGATGGAGTTTATCTTTAGACATATGAGCTCTATGAACAACTTTAAACTGTATTAGTGAATGTTTTGCACATAGAGAAGAAGAGTTTACCAGTCGCAGAATTTTATTCCAATTTTCATTGGAAATATGAAGATTGAGTTCTCTTTCCCAATCATTTTTAAACTTTTCAAAAGTCCCAGAATTTATTTTTGTAATTATAATTTAGATATCACACCTTTTGGAGGGAATTTTGAATATAGTATATCCTCTAAAACAGTCGTAGTCTCCCGATTGGGAAAAGAGGGTAAAGTCGAAACTAAGAAACTCCTAATCTGCAAATATCGAAAGAAATGAGATCGAGGTAAATCATATTTCATGGATAATTGTTCAAATGATATGAAAGAGTTATCCAAGAATAAATCCGAAAAGCATGTTATACCTTTAACTTTCCAGAGTAAATAAGCTTGATCAATTAGAGAGGGATGAAAAAGGAAATTTAGTACAATAGGAGTTTCCAAGATAAAATGACTTAGGCCAAAAAATCTCCGGAATTGAAACCATATACGTAGTGTATGTTTAGCCATTGGATTATCAATTTGTTTATATAATTTAGTAAGAGGAAAAGGGAGAGCAGCTCCCAAAATAGAGCTAATTGAGAAATTTTGTATCGGTTTAATTTCTAAATTTACCCAATGGGGATTTAGAGATAATTCTGAATAATTCAACCAATACCTTAAGTAACTAATATTAATTGCCCAGTAATAAATTCTAAAGTTGGGTAATGCCAACCCTCCCTCTAGTTTGGATTTCTGTAAATATTTTTTCCCCAATCTAGGATTCTTGTTTTGCCAGATATACGAGGACAATTTAGAATCGACCTTATCAAAAAAAGATTTAGGAACAAAAATAGGTATAGCTTGGAATATATATAAAAATTTAGGTAAGATCATCATCTTAATTTGGCCTATCATGGATAGGGATAATGGTGACCAAGGAGAGTCTAAAGATGCTGAGGAGGAGGGTTTTGAGGGCGATGTACTTGTCCTCCTCAGAGGGATCATGGATCAGATCATCAACTCTGGCTGCTGTTTCCTTGTTGAGGACACTCACCATGTGGTAGAACACACATGGTGATCTGCCGGAGTTGAAGCTCCGCCTCCACCTGCCTGATCCATGTGCGGGGCCGGTGGGTCCAGAATGGGGGAGCTTCACAGAGACAGTGCTGATCGCTGAGGAATCCATGATTTGAGACCAGATGTCATCTGGGCTCTGCAGGGTCACCAATGTCATGGCCGCTACACACAGAAAACACCACAGGACTTGATGGAATTTCCAGGACAATTGTTCAATTGAATTTGGAGCGCCCCAATTTAAGGCCAACGTTTGTTCTGCCCCACGCAGTGGTGACGTCATTAAGTGGCCCGGGACACAAACTGAGGCCACGAGGCAATAAGCAAGCCCTGACAGCGCCATCTTCTTCAGCTGCCCCGCCAGCGCAGCGGTACAAACAGGGCCGGTTCATTCGCAGAGATGTGCACCACCACCAAACCTTATGATGAGGATAAGGGGAGTGGAGAACCATCTGTTTCAGAGGTGTTTGCTGTTGAGAGGGTTGAAGAAGTTATCGATCATAAGATTATGGCAACAAAATCTTGTGAGGGTAACCTTAAAGAAACCATGGTTCCTGAGCGCCTGTCGAACTCAGCAATTTTGGAAAATTTGGAGGAAAAGTTAGGTCATCTTAAATCACAAGAAACAGATGCAATTGAAGGAAGTAATTTTGAAATTTACAGATTTGTTCCTGATGTGCCAAAATAAACATATCAGTGATTTATCATGATGTAGACGTGGGAGAAGCAAGTCCCATGAATAAACACCCATATAGTATATACATTAAGGAGTAAAATCATGGATCAGGAGGTGGAATTTACGTTGAGAAATGACATTATTAGACCTTCAAACTCAGAAAGATTTTTTTTCTTGTATTCTGGTACCGAAACCAGATGGAATTATTAGGTTCAGTTCAGATTACAGGAAGGTTAATTCAGTAACTAAAACAGATGCTTATCCTATTCCGAGAACAGATGACTGTATTGATAAAATTGGCAAAGCTAAATTTCTTACTAAGTTGGATTTGTTGAAAGGTTACTGGTGTCTGTCTTTAACTGGGAGAGGAAAGATAATTTCGGCTTTTGTAACTCCATCCGGTTTATATGAGTATAACGTGTTACCTTTTGGCATGAAAAATGCCCCTGCTGCATTCCAAAGGATGATTAATTTGGTAATCCAAGGGTTAACTCATACAGATGCTTATATTGACAAAGGGGGTGATGTGGCCATCTTGGGTCTGTCCTCAGGGTGCACCGGGATCTGGTGATATCCGCACACCAGGTCAACCTTGGAGAAAGCCCTCGCACCGTGCAGGTTGGCCGTAAAGTTCTGGATGTGAGGGATGGGGTAACGGTCAGGAATGGTTGCCTCGTTGAGTCGTCGATAGTCTCCGCAGGGACGCCAGCCGCCGGAGACACACTAACCTGACAGATTGACACTGTGGAATCCTTGATGAAATTGAAACTTAAATGCAAATTTCCCTAACTACATTCTGGTTTCTGGTTGAAAAGTACATATTTCAACTTCTTTAACTGTTTTACAAGTGCTATTAATATTTAAACATGACAGTTCATAGATGTCAAAACAATGTTTAATCATTTCCCAAAAAAGCATTTATTTTAATGTTTGTAGTTTAATTTTAGCATTTATATTATGTTTTTTTAAAATAGAAATGAGGATGTGAATTTCCTGATCTACATTTTGTTTCTTGTAGAAAAGTATTTTTTTCCAACCTCTGAGAACGTTTCACATATGAAATTAATTTATATACAACACAGTTCATAGTTTGTGAAAACAAAGATAAAACTTTTCCCAAAATAGCATTTATTTTAGTGTTTGTAGTTACATTTTAGCACATATTTAAAATTGAAATGTCGATGTGAATTTCCTGATGTACATTTTGTTTTCTTGAAGAAAAATCGTTTTACATGTGCTGTTAATTTATACACAACACAGTTCATAGCTTGTGAAAACAAAGATTAAACATTTCCCAAAATGCCATTTATTTTAGTGTTTGTAGTTCCTTTCCATTTTAACATCCCAATTTTATACTCTGAGACTCAGGAACTTTACAGGTTGATACTGTGAAGTTCACTTCCATAAAAATGTCACACTTTGAAACTCACTCACATCACCAGGTCACACTGTGAAAATTATTCACATACCAAGTTTACACTGTGGGACTCACTCACATAACATTTTCAATGTGGGATTCACAAAGTAAACAAGATTATACTGTGCAAATCTCTCACATACCAAGTTTACACTGTGGGACTCACTCACACAACATTTACAATGTGGGATTCACAAAGTAAACAGGATTATACTGTGCAAATCTCTCACATACCAAGTTTACTCTGTGGGACTCACTCACATAACATTTACAATGTGGGATTCATAAAGAAGACATGATTACACTGTGGGACTCACTAACATAAAGTTTACAATATGGGATTCACAAAGAAAACATGATTATTCTTTGGAACTCACTCACATCACAAGGTTACACTGTCGAACTCACTAACAAAACATTTTCAATGTCGAACTCCAATGAGAAAAGAAGGTCAAAAAGTGGGACTCACTCACTTACAAGGTTAGACGGCGGGTAAAAATCACATCACATGTTCATTCTGATGAACTCATTCAAATAACAAAGTTACATTGTGGAATCCGCCTCAATAAGAAAGATAAACTGGAAGAGTCATGTAATGGAGTAGTGGCCGGTAGGAGAATACCAGCCCTCTCCAGAAAAAAAGGAAATAAGTGAAGAAAAAGCAAAGCCCCTGTCTTGGGTAAACTTATACCTCTCATTTTGTTCATTTTAGATTGGTCACAGTGTTTGAGCTACCGAAAGAAAATAGACACACACACACCGAGAACAGTTCAGTTTATACAAATGTTTATTACAAATTCAAAAGCTGATTTCACAGTACAATATGCAAGCTCTTCCCAACTATACTTATCAACGCTTGGACTGGTCCCAAGTGCCGAAGCGAGGCAATGACTGCACACTTGTAGTAGGTTGTCATGGCGCCGGTAGCAGCTTCTCCACCTCCCCCGACAGGGACGTTGCTCGGACTCTGGCTGTTCTTCCTTCTTGACAAGGGGTGTTCCCACCCCTCGGAGAGTCTAAACTTCAGTAGCAGGACCACAGGCTTATATACCCCAAAAACAATTAATCATGCGCCTCCTCCTTCTAACATTTGTCAGTCAAAATCAAAACTGAACATTATATTCTACAATTTAGAAGATTAATTATTATGGAACCAGGATGTTATGATTTCCTGGTTTATCTCGTAGATACAAAGACTTATTAAAACTTCTCGAGCAAGACAGGTTGTGACCAATTCGTCAATTTCAGAGTGTTGCATTTGACAACTGCTTTCCCTGGGCCTCACAGTGGAATTCCATTTCAAAGTCTATCTTCAGATAAATCCCCATGGCTGAGTTTAATTACATCTGCTAGTTCTGAAAGTAAGGTGACCTGCGTGTGGACCCAATGTCGTCAGTTCCACATAAGCAAAAAGCATCTGTGCACATGGTTTTAATCCTCCATTACAGCCCCAGACACACAAATCATAACAAATAAAAAATAAAGGTGTGGAGAAAATGGCTCCTCAGAAAGAAAAGCCAAAACAACAGGAAGAAAAGAATAAAGACAGCAGAAGAGAAAGTGAAGGCCTTACCTGCACAAAAAAGCAGGGACCCACCGTGGAAAGAGGAGCCCGCTCCCCGAGGTGAGTGGAGACCCCGCAGGGTCGCGACCCACCAACTGTGGGACAGCAAAAATGGCTCACGGAGCCAAACAGGGGTGCACCACTGCGGATACGCGAAGAATCGTGCATGTGCGATGAGCACGACAAGGGAATACTGACGGGAGGGGGACCGGCTGTGGAGTTAAACTCCACAGCACCAACAGCTGTGAGATGCCCGACAGCAGGGCTCCCAGCTGGAAGATAAAGAAAGCAACTAGAAAGGGAGGGATGAGAAAGAAAAAAGGAAGCAAGAGACACAACAGATAAACAGCCCAGAAGAAGAGGACCAACATCAAGAAACCATGGAAAAAAAACCCAACAAACTGAGACAAGCAGCTCAACCAGAAAGTCCAAAGAGATACAGATACAAGGAAGAGAAATAGAAGACACAAACCCAAGAGCAGACACAGAAGAAGAAGAAGGAGAACACCAAGCTCTGCACAGAGGAATCGGAGGTAAAATGAATGGAGAGTACATAAAGAAAAATTATCTTTCAAGAACAAATGAAAGCATTAAAAGAATGGCTGACACTAGAATTTAGTGAAATTAAAAGTACAGAAGAAAAAGTGAGTAGTATAGAGCTGGTCATAACAGATGTAGGGAAAGGATCAGATAATGGGGAAGAACGTGTAATGGTGGTAAAAATGGAAGTGAACAACCTAAAAAGAAAATTGGAAGAAAGTGACAAAAAAGTTAAAGAAACACAGGAGTTGTTAGTGCAGAAGTTGGATATAATGGAAAACTATAGTAGGTGAAACAATATAAAGATAGTGGTCCTTAAGGAAGATGAAGGAGGCAAAGATATGAAAGAATTTATAAAAGAATGGATCCCAAAGGTCCTGGGAATGCCAGAAAAGCAGGAAAGAATGGAAATAGAAAGCACACACACAACATTAGCCCCGAAACCACAGTCACAACAAAAAACAAGATCCGTTTTAGTAAAATTCCTGAAGCACATGACAAGAGAAACTATATTGGAGAAGGCAATGAATAAAATTAGAGAAGAGGAGAAAAAACCACTGGAATACAAAGGTCAATTTTTTTTCTACCCAGACTTAAGTTTGGAGCTCCTAAAGAAGAGGAAGGAGTTTAATGCAGCAAAATCGATCCTATGGTAGAAAGGCTTTAAATTTATGTTAAGATATCCAGCGGTGCTTAAAATAGTTACCCGGGGCAGCAAAACGGACTGTTCTCGGATCTGGAGAATGCACGAGAATTTGCAGAACACCTACAAGACAGACAGAGAGATGAAGAGATGTTACAAGAACAAAGAACAACAATAAACTATATATAAAGATGTAAAAATAATGTATAAGTAAGAACTAAAGGAGGGAAGAAAAGGGAAGTCAGGGAGTAGGGGGAAAGAAAAGAGGAGGAGTTAACAAATAAATAAATAAAACATAAAAAGAAAAAGAGAAGAAACGAGTAGGAGCTTTGTTATAATGTGAAGATAAAAGTCTTTTCTGGAGGGGGTTGGGTGGGAGAGAATAACAGTTACTGCGAAATCAGTTGACACTTGCGAACGGGTTCGCAGTCTGAATGGAGAGGGAAGTTGTGGTTGCCCAGCAAGGGACAAGGGGTGACTCAGAGATGGGGGACAGTTGGGGTTAAGGGAATTATAGATGTGGGAATGGTGGAAATATTTTATGTTTTAGAAGTGTTGTCATACAGTGCATTCAAAAAAAGAAAACTGAGAAATGGAAATGGGGAAAATGGGAAAGGTGGTGGTGAGGAATCGGAAATGAGATTTAAACAAAGTATGAGATGGCTATGTTGAACTATATGACTATAAATATTAATGGAATACATAACCAAATCAAAAGGAAGAGGATATTAAATTTACTGAAAAAATAGATATAGCATTCGTGCAGGAAACACATCTAACTGAAGTGGAACAGAAGAGATTAAGGAGAGAGTGGGTAGGGCAGGTAACAGCACCATCATATTAATTCAAAAGCCAGAGGTGTAGCTATATTAATCAATAAAAATGTACCAATCAAAACAGAGGAGGAAATAATAGATCCAGCAGGGAGATATGTAATGATAAAGTGTCAGATATATTCAGAACTCTGGAATTTGGTCAATATATATGCACCTAATGAAGAGGATCAAAAGTTTATGCAAAATATTTTTTTGAAGATTGTAAAAACACAGGGGAATATATTGATAGGAGGATAATTTGGATTCAAAGATGGATAAAACTGGACAAAAGACTAGCAGAAAGTACAAAATAGCCAAATTTGTGGTTAAATCAATGCAGGAAATGCAACTTTTGGATCTATGGAGGAAGCAACACCCAAAGGAGAAGGACTACTCACATTATTCGAGTAGACATAAAACATACTCAAGGATTGACCTGTTCCTGTTGTCAGCCCATATCCAAGGGAGATTTAGGATAATGGAATATAAAGCTAGATTGTTATCTGAACGCTCACCCCTGTTATTAGCAATAGAACTGGAGGACATCCCAACAAGAACATATAGATGGAGATTAAACTCCATCCTACTTAAAAGACAGGGGTTTAGAGAATTTATTGAGCGCCAAATTAAAATGTACTTTGAAATAAATATGGAATCAGTGAAAGACAAATTTTATAATGGGATGCAATGAAAGCCTTCATCAGAGGGCAGATAATAAATTATGTAACTAAGATGAAAAAGGACTACAATTGGGAAATAGAACAGCTGGAAAGGGAAATAGTAAGTACAGAAAAAGATCTAGCATCAAGGGAAGATACAACAAAAAGAAGAGAATTGGCAGACAAAAAAAAAATGAAACACTACAAATGTATAAGGTGGAGAAGAACATAATGAAAATAAAGCAGAAGTATTACGAGTGAGGAGAAAAAAACGCACAAAATACTAGCTTGGCAGCTTAAAACAAAACAAGCTAAAAGAACGGTTTTGGCATCAAGGAAAAAAGACAAACAAATTACATAAAACCCAACAGAGATCAATGAAAACTTTAAGGAATTCTAGGACCAATTATACCGAACTGAAATTGAAGGGTAAGAAGACAAAATAGATGAGTTTCTCGCTAAAATTGAACTACCAAAATTGCAATAAGAGGAGAAAACAATCATAGCTCAAAAAACAATTTGAAAAGATGAATTAACTATTTCCATAAACCCTCCCCTTTTACGTCTATTTTTCTAAATCCACTCCATGATCGAAACATCTCCACTTGACCCAACCCACATTTCTTCTCCCATTCAAGCACTCAGTAATACACCAAGGCAATAAAATAAAATCTCAATGCTGGAAATACTCAGCAGATCATCTACTGGAAAAATAATCGGAGTTAAAACCATCAGGTCGATAACCTTTCACTGGGATTCAGAAAGATGATCAAATAAACCTGATTCTATTTGCTGTGAAAAAGAAGAGGGGAAATAACAAACTGAATACATGGGATGAAAAGCCCGAGCAGCAGAAATGGCAGTGGTGCTGGATGAGTGGAGTCGACTCGCTGATCAGCACATCTGTCTGGATGGAGGGGGAAAGGATAAACAAGACAAACATGATGCCGTCACTGTGAGGTTCAATACGACAGCTGCAGAGAATCTGAAATGAAGGAATGGTGAAAATACTTGTTTTTGGATCAATGTGACAAAATTTGAGCTGACAAAAGAAAACAAAATTGCTTTGCTCTGCCAGAACTCTCTAGATCAAGGGGCACAATAAAATAGTCCAGAAGCCAACATTATGAAATTGAACAGCCAAGTTATACAAATCGGCAGCAAGAGATAAAACACAGTTACATAATTCCATGAAAGTTGTGTCACAGGACGACAGGGTTCTAAAGACAGCTTTTGTCATCTTGGCCTTCATTAATTAACATATTGAAAATAGGAGTTGGGAAGTTATGGTGAGGTTGGATAAGATGATGGTGAGGCTGAATTTGGAGTATTGTGTGGAGTTCTGGTCACCTAGCTACAGGAAGGGTATTAGTAAGATTGAAAGAGTGCAGAGAAGATTTACTAAGAAGCTGCCAGGTCTTCAGGAGTTGAGCTACAGGGAAAGGTTGAACAGGTTGGGACTTTATTCCTTGGAGTGTCGAAAAATGAGTAGGAGATTGCTTAAAGTGGCATATGAATGGGAAAAAAGGCTGAGAAAGACTGCAGTGGACCCAATTGTGAAGGAAAATTTTGCTTGAGAAAAATTGTCATTGGCCCATTTCGTCTGGAGTTATGAAACCACGCACAGAACAAGTCAATGAGGTACGATTAAAAAAGTGGTTGTTGAAATTTTTCTTTTCAATTACATTCCTCCTTAAGTAATCCCTTATTAACAGAGCACCTCTGGCAAAGGGATTAAGTGGAATATGATCCGGGGGGTGGGGGTGGGGGTGTGGAGGAGGAGTTTGAAAATCACTGTTCTTGATGAAAAGGTTTCTCTGTCTCCGTGTTAAGCAGACATCCTTTTATTCTGAGGTTGTTCCCACTGGTCCTAAACTCTCCCAGTACTGGCAAAATCCTCTCTATCCAGCCCTTTCACTATTCATCAGATTTCAATGAGGTCCTGCCTCATCCTTCTAAGCTCGGGCGAGTACAGACCCAGAACCATCAAATGTTCCTCAAGCATTATTCCGCTCATCCCCAGGATCATTCTTGTAAACCACCTCTGGTCCATCACATCCTCTCTTAGAAATGGGGCATAAAATTGCTCACAACACTTATGAGATCAGGACAACCAGAAGGTGGTCACAGGAGGGAAGACAGCTGCAGGGCTGCCTAGAGTCCATGGATTGGATGGTGTTCAAGGAGTCAACTGAGGGGAGGTGGGGAGGGGGGTGTCGTGGAAAGATGGCATCAATAAAAAACGTGAGAAGACACCTCACCCTGACTGAACTGTTCAATACTCGAACTGTAGTGACTTTTTTGACTTTATCAATGTTTTGAACAATAATTTTCTACTGTAGGATTCTAGAAATGAAGAAGGGAAAAAAATAGTGTTGGGCACGACCAGTTGCCCCAATAATCACAGAGACAAAGACTGAGGGGAACGATAGGCTTTATTACACAAAAGACTGCAGGCCCGCCTCCAAGTGAGGGAAGTGAAGGGAAGGAAGAGGTGGCTCGACCTTTATGCCCTGGGTCACAGGGGAGGATTCCAGGAGAGGATGACATCAGGTGCGGCGGGGTGGGGTGGGGGGAGCAGCCCGTGCCTGTACTGGTCAGTACATACAACATTTCATTACAAGCAACTTAGAAAAAACCTAGGTTTTCAACCTGTGAAAAGTGCAGAAGAAGCAAGGCTGACCTTCCAGAAGGAACCTCAGCAACAGTTATATATAGATCCGAATCCTCAACTTAGAACTCGGGAGAAGCTGAAAGAAACGTCCGCATCCTCTGCGCCTCCAGAGACGCAAGATGTTGCCAAGATCTTTGGCCTGGCGGCAGGCCAGGCGGAGTGCTAGCATGGTATCTGACCCGAGTCTGGCTTGACTAAGGAGAGTGGGGGGTGGGTGCCCAAATGCGAGCACAAGTTAGCAGGAAGGCGACTGACAGTATGCAGCGGCCCAACTGGAGATGCTCCCCTGCGTGCTACTGAGCTTCTCAGTATGGATGGATGTTCTCACATGCAGGAAATTCTGGATCAGATCTGCAGTAGGGCTGCCAGGTATGAGTTGGAGGAGGACAAATCAAAAGTTCGAGATGAAGAAGAACAAGAATGACTACTTTCTGCAGTTGGACTCATGGAAGGGTGGCCTAAGACTTTAAGAACATCTCCTTCTCCAATGAAAGCTGTTGGTTCACCACAGACACCTTCCCCAGTCTTCAAAGCCCCTGTAACAGGGATGGAAGTCAACCTCATATCTACAGAACTGATCCAACCAAATGAAAAGATTATGTCTTTTATGACCTAAAATTTTGAAACTTTAAATGATCAATTTGCTGGTATAAAGGAAATAATGGCTGGTATGTGTGAAGAAATTACATTTATTCAAGTTGATATTAATAAGAGTTTAACTGCAATGGATACTGGACAAGATCAAATGCAGAAGATAGAAGACATTTTTATTGACTGTAAGGACCATGTGGAACATTATGCAGAGAGAATGGATTACATTGAGGATTTGTTTACAGAAGAGAGATTTGTTAAAAAACATTGATTCGTTAGAAAATTAAAGTTGTCTAATAATATTAAGATAGTTGTTCTGCCAGAAGATATTGATGGTTCAGATCCTGTAAAATTATTTTTGTAAATGGATTCCAGAGTTGTTGGGAGTCGAGTCTTTTTAGATAGGGCTCATAGGGCGTGAAGAAGAAAACCTTTTCTGGGTCAAATGTCAAGAGCGGTTCTTTTAAGATGTTTGTGATATCAGGATAGAGAAATTATATTGCGGCTTGCGGATCAGAAAGCTCGCCTTGATCAAAGCCCTACGATGTATCAAGGCAATAGGGTTTTATTTCATGATAATTTAAGTCAGGAGATTATTAAGTGATGGAAAGAGTTTAATCTGGTCAAAGCAGTTCTGTGGAAGAAAGGGTATAAGTTTACTTTTCGGTATCCGACGATATTTAAGGTGATTTATGGGCGAGATCAGTCTCAATGTTTTGAGAGTCCTTATGGTGCATTATCTTTTGCAAATTCCTTCCCAGATTTGAAGGAATTGATGGGGAAAATGTCCGAGGATGAGATTGGGAAGGGAACGGGAAAAAGAAGTTGGAATCAGAATTGGTGAGTGATATTGAAGATGAAGCTCAAGCTCAATGTGGGTGTTACCATTGGGATGTTTTAATGTTCGGTTGGGGGGTGGTGGTTGACTCTGCTACTTCTAAAGTCATCTGCCACTTGCGGTATTGACTGCACCTGGTCCACAGAGGGGGGTCCGACTCTTGGGCTCTTAGGTTTTTACATTTTTTAAAGAGGTTTCTTATTGTTTGAAAGGGGGGTTTGGGTTTTTAAAAAAAATTATATCTAATTGTAATTGCTGTGTGAAGTGTCAATCTGAGGAGGAAATTAAGTTATGGCTCATTTAAATTTTGTGACCTTCAATGTTAAATGACTTAATAATTCAATGAAAAGGAAGGGAATATTGGCATATATAAAGAAAATGAAGGTTGATGTTGCCTTTTTGCAAGAAACTCATTTGTCTGAGAAAGAACATATGAAATTGAAAAGAGATTGGGTCGGACATGTTTTTCATCTCCATTTAATTCGAAAGCTCGAGGTGTTGATACTTTGGTTCATAAGAAGATACCGTTTCAGTTGGAATCATTCTCTGCCACATTGGGTCGAGAGCTGTTGGTGAATTGTAAAATTTTTGCTGAAGCATGGACTTTGATGAATGTTTATCCACCCAATGAAAATAATGAAGACGCGATTTCTGAAACTTTTTGGAATCTGGGTCAAGCTAATGAAAATATTTTGGTTGGTGGGGATTTTAATTGTGTGTTGGATAAATTTCCAAAAACTTTACAAAGAACCAAAATAGCTAAATGGATGTTAGACTCAATGAAAGATTTGAATTTGTTGGAAATCTGGAGGAAGTTAATACTGACAGAAAAAGACTTTTCTTTTTATTCACCCAGACATGATTCTTTTTCGAGAATTGACTTTTGCTTAATGTTAGTACAATTACAGGGTGGATTTATACATGCAGAGTATAAGAGTAGGATTTGTCTGATCATTCCTAATTGTTAAGTAGAAGTACACAATCCTTTATCCAGACATCTAAAATCCAGAAAGCTCCAAACACCAGCAAGTGGGGAGAGAGACGGCAGCACAAGTCAGGTGGGGGAAGGGTGGGGGAAAAATGGCAGCGTGACTGGAAGGGAGTGAGCGTGGATACAGCAGCATGATTCGGGTGGGCTTAAATCTGGCTTTCCGAAATCCAGAAAAATCTGAAATTAAGAACACAATGACTCCCCCAAGGGTTCTGGATAAAGGATTATGCACCAGCACATGTTCTGGTTTGCATAATGTAGACACCCCATATCGCTGAAGATTTAATGGGATGTTATTGAAGCAACCAAAATTTCTAAGTTATATCAAAGACCATATTCAGTCTTATTTGCCAATTAATACATATTCAGTACAAAGTAAATTTGTTTCGTGGGATGCTTTAAAAGCTTATTTAAGAGGTCTGATAATCAATTATTCTGCAAGAATTAAGATACAGCATTTGGCAGAGAGCCAAAGTTTAGAGAAGGAAATAACAATGTTAGAAAAGGAATTCCAACAAAATTCGACTGTGGATAAAAAGACTTTTTTGATTCAGTTGAAACTGTTATAATATAATGCAAACATATAAATATGAAAAATTAATACAATGATCCAAATAGCGTTACTATGAGTTAGGAGAAAGAGCGCATAAGGTTTTCGCTCGGCAATTAAAGACTGAACAGGCACCAAGGACAATAAATGCGATAAGAAATAATACAGGAGTTACTTTTAAACCTCAGAAAATGAATGATGAATTTCACTCATTTTACCAGAATTTATATTCTTTTGAAGTAAGTCAGGATGAGGAACTTGTTGAGTCTTTTTTAGGTAGTTTGGAGTTATCGGTTTTGGATGATAAAGATAGGACAGAATTGGAAGTTCCTTTCAGTGATTTAGAAATTGAAGAAGCGATATTGAATATCACCTGGAGAAGATGGGTTTACAGGAGGGTTTTATAAAGAATTTTATGAAATATTGTCTCCTGTTTTGATGGATGTTCTTAAACAAGCTACAGAAGAGCAAAAGCATTTCCAGAAACCTTTTCTAGAGCTAGAATTAGTTATTGCAAAAAAGGAAGAGCCCCATTGAAAGGTACCTCATATCGACCAATATCTTTATTAAATGTAGATTATAAGATAGTAGCTAATAGACTTGTGAAGTATTTACCATGTTTAATACATGTTGATCAAGCAGGTTTCATTAAGAATTGATTTTCTTCTGAAAATATTGTTAGACTGTTGACTTTGATTAATGTGTCAAGACATTGTTTGAATCAATCAATGATCGTGGCATTAGATGCAGAAATAGCCTTTGATCGAGTTGAAAGGTACTTTTTATTTAAAGTACTTGAAGATTTAAGTTTGCACCTTTTTTAACTGGTTGAGTTAAATCCTTGTATAAAAATTCTTTCGCGAGGATGGTGACAAATGCACAAATTTCAGATACCTTTAATTTAACATGCTCCACAAGGGAAGTTTGTCCTTTGTCACCCTTGGTGATAGAACTGCTAGCCCAAGCTATAAGACAAAATGATAAAATTAGTGGGATTAAAATAAATGAAGAGAATATAAGGTTCCTTTGTACCAATATATTTAACAAATCCTCAGTAATCGTTATGACATCTGCAAACCTGTTTGGTACAATATGGAGAAATGTCTGGTTATAAGGTTAATCGGGATAATAGGAAGATATTACCAATTACAGAGGAAGATTATCCTGCTTGTAAACAGATTAGATGGACGAAGAAAATTAAATATTTAGGGGTAATGTTTGATGCAGATTATCAACATTTGTGTAAGTTTAACTATGTTTCTCTATTGATAAAATTAAAGCTGATTGAATTAAATGGAAAGATCTTCCTTTGACATGAATGGCACATGTGAATTGTATTAAAAATGAATATTTTTCCTTGAATTCAATATCTTTTTCAATCAATTCCATGTTCGTGTCCAAACATATTTTTTAAAGAGTTATGCAGCAATCAGAATATTTTTATAGAAAGGTTGATTGGCTCGAGTATTATTGCAAAACTTAACATGGCAATATGCATTAGGGACGACAATGGCTTCATTTTCAGAATTATTCATTAAATTAATAGTTAATTATCAGTTAAAATTTATTAATATGATGTTCGATGTTAATCAACCTCCACACTGGGCTAAAATGTTATTATCACAGATTTCACATTCTATTATACATCAATGTATGTTTAGATGGACTCCTCATCTTTTGCATTATTATAATGTGCCAGTATTATGACATCTATGTGATACTTGGTATAAAAGAAATCTGTCAATAGGAACTGGAGATAAGGTTTTATTACAAATTCCATTACATCAGGATAAATACATCTCCTTCTCGATGAATAATCTCAGTATTTAAAGATTTGCCCCATGAAAGGTGTTCAAGTGTTAGCAGATTGTTTTGAAGATGGGATATTGTTTTCTTATGTTAGGCTTCAGGAAAAAATTGAGGTACTGTTAAATTCTTTGCTTGCATATTTTCAAGTATATGCTCCAGTAGTGAAGAGTTTTGGGCGGGAATCGAACATGCCAAAGTTAACTAAATTTAAAAATTTAATTGTAAATGGGGCAGAAAGGGATTTATTTCAGAAATGTATTCTTTGTTGCAAGAGAAAATGGCTAAACTTGATTGAGATAAATCAAAGCTTAAAGGGGACAAAGATTTATCCTTAGAATTGTCCCAAGAAGGATGGACTACTATGTGTGAAGATAGTGTGACTAAATTTGGTGAACTACAATTTTCTACATCAGTTGAATTAAACACCAGAAAAGTTAAAAAGATATGTATTTAGTCATTCAGATATATGTATTCATTGTGGGACTCAAATTGGTACTTTTTTTTTTCAATTCTGTCTGGTTGTGTGATAAAGTAAATCTTTTTGGATAAAAATGAAACAGTTTAAGGTGGATTTATTAGAGACTACTTTAATGTTAGATCTACTGCTTTTTTAAAATGGGGTATATTCCAACTTTAACAATGGGTTTAAGAATGGATAAATCTCTAATTGAGTTTATTCGGTTCGCATTAGCATTGGTTGGGGAATGTATTGTTATTACGTGGAAAAATGATGTGGATTTAAATATGAATTGTTGGCAAAATGAAAGCTTGTATTTGTTTGGAAAAGATAACATAATTTTCATAATTATTTTTTTTGTGAAGACATGGTCTAAAATTTACAGTCTTTTGCCTCTCTTCCTTCTTAAAGAGTGGAGTAACATTTACAATTTTCCAGTGCAGACTGGGCAGACAAGGATAGATGGACTTTAAACATGAACATGGTGAGTAATTAGTGAAGCTATTCATTCAGATATACTCCTCACAACGAGGTAATTCCAAAACACCCAAGTTATAGGGTTCCACATGAGAGACAAGGCCAATAGCCGCAGAGATCAAGACAAAGCTGAATCATACACACCATTACTACCAAGATTTACATTAGTGACATATCAGAGTCAATGCGATACTTTAAGATTAGTTACAGCACAGTAACAGACCCTTAAGGCCCACAAACCTGTGCCTCCCAATTGACCTTCAACCCCCCCCACACTTTTTGAGCAGTGGGAAAAATCTGGACCCCCCTCCCCCACCCCGGGGAAAACCTAAGCACACACAGGGAGAACATAGAAACTCCTCACAGAGTTTTGAACCCCATCCCTATCACTGGCAGCGCAACAGAGTTGCGATTCTGCCATCCACTGTCGAACCACGTTGGATGGGAAGAAACTCAAATCAAGAAAGTCAATAAATGGAGAGCATCAATATTTCGTGAATTGGTACGGATTAGTCCAGATTTTGAGAAAAGATGGATGGACAGTACTTTGCAACAACATAATGACAGTCAGTACAAAAGAAGCCACAGCGAGCTTGCATGGGAGCCAGGAAGGGAAAGTAGCCACTTTATTGAAATGGAGGCAAGAGAATGGTCTCAGGAGCAAGAACCCATGTGAGAGAAATTCTGGTTCATGAGCAAGTCACTAAAACCCAATGATGCCTTCCAAATTGCATTCCGATTTGGGAATACGAGGCATTCATCTCGACTTATTTCTCCAGTTTGGGCATTTTAGATCATTAATATTCCCCGGTATTCTTAAAAATCTGATGATGAGGTGATACATGTGTTGTTTTGAGGTGTAACAATGCAGCTCGCAGTATTTGCACAGCAGATATAATAAGGGATCCACCCTTCCCTCTCTCCTTCATAGTGTCTATTTAAGACAAACATAATCTGCAAAGAAATGATGATGAGATCACGAGATGTTGCAGTAGAACTTCATTCATCTTTTGATTTGATCGTCTAAACAAGCTTAAAAAAAATTACAGAGCAGTGAGGGTCTGGGATGCATTGCTGGGGTGGAGGTGGGAGCTGGTACAATAAGGACATTCAAAACACTCTAAGATACATGGATGGAAAAATAAAAGAGGGTAATGAGTGTGAGGTAGGGAAGGGTTAGATTTGTAATGGCACTGATACACCACCATTTACAAACAATTAAAGAATACCCTCACTCGTTTCTTCCAGAAAGCATTCCTCCTTAGACACAACACTGCATTCTTCAACTCCCCAAACACCACCCAGCCAAACCTCTCATTGGATCAGTGCAACATGGTGATCCTGACACTCTCTCTCTACTCCTCCTGCATCCGAGATCCATCACCCATATACTGATGTTTAACACACCTGCGCACATGGGCTAATCCTCCAGCGTGATGCTTCAATTACATCATCCAGTGGCAACTGGCACCATTCCCAAAGCAGGCAGATGCATCACCGTGACAGCCCCCTCCCCCCACCCCCACCTCCAGCCTCCGAGCCATGCAAGGAGGCGAATGAATGGAACTGTCCCCAGTGTAGCGGTCTGGAAGGTTGACAGTTCAGCCTGATCTCGTATGATACTGCAAGACAGGCGATGCAGGGGTATGACTGGTCCTTTCGCTCTGGCCCTGATGCAGAATGTGGACATTCAAAATACACTGGCTTCAACCTGTTGATGGAAACAGTGTTACCTTTTCCATTCCTGTCAACAACAAAACACTATGGATGGTGCCATAAGACCTGGAAAGAACCATTGTTAATGGGCTAAAGTGGTTTACGAACAACATCATGTCAAAGAAACACACGAGAACACTGTTGTCAATCATTTGGCATATCCACTGGAGATGATGCTGCCACATAGGAGAACGTCAGAGTTTTCTCATTTTCTCGAAGACGGTCAAGATAACTGACCTGTTCATGGAGCACTGTGTCTGGACTCAGATTCACAAACTCACCTGGCAAGGTCAGCATAGAGCCATAGAATAGCTCTGCCGCTAAACATCCGTGATCTGCCTTAAGAGCTGTAGTCACGCAAAGGAGAACCATGGGCAAACGTTCGCTCCATGTCGATGATTTGCCACCTGCTGTCAATGGTGCTTTCGATTGTCAATGAAAATGCTCAAAGACGCTGTTGGCCCTAAAATGCTTAGCCATAATTCAGGTAGTGCCCAGAGGATCAGTGAGAGCTCGGACCAATGCTGACTCGAACTGAGACCCTCGATCTGTTGTAATAGTGCCCAGAACACCAAAAGGTGGAATCCAATGATCCACAAAAGACCTAGCAATTGTCTCTGCAGAGATGCCGATGATAGGAATTTCATCCTTCCACCTGGTAGTCCTGTCCTCACCCGTGAGCAGAGACGTACATTGCCGAGATGGCGGAAGTGGACCTTCCAAGCCACAATGTGCACGTGCTGGAAATAGGAATCCAAAACAACAAAATCCCCCAGCTTGAATTTCATGTACCTGGAGACTTTAGGGCGTTGACCCAGCAAGCAAGTCCTTGCCCATAATCCAACATTCTGTTTAACACGAAGCCAGGTAAGATGTTCCTTCACCAGTTTGATTGATGCTCTTCTACCAGGAAGAGATAGATTGTGAAGAGAAAATCTCCTGCCTCATAGCCGCCCACACAAACAGCCTAGTCCTTCCTGTTGGGGGATAAAAAAATCAGACCAACTTTTCAGCCGATTCATCCAGGGTCACATCTTGAAGATGAAGACCAGATTTGGTCACACCAGATGAAATCGGGATCAGTGCACCGTGCATGAGCCATGGCATTGGAATTGATGTCAATAGTTGTATGTAATATCGCACCTGGATTGGGCACCAATCACAGCATTCGCTTTCTCTCAGATGTCATGTGTGTCCGATGAAAATTGAAGGATGAAGTGCAAGTGCCGAATCTCCCTTGGCAAGTAGAGATACAGTATGCATAAGAGGCTGGTGGTCTGTACAAATGGTCAAAGGATGACCTTCCAGTAAAAAAGCTGAAATATTGGATTGGAAATTGGGATTCATGAGGGAATTACAAAGAAACATTTCTAAATTATATCTTCTACTTCAACAGTTATCCCCAAACTCAGACTTGAATAAATTAAAAGAAAGATGGGAATTGGATTTGGGAACTGAAATTAACCCTTTTTGCTGGTCTGACATTTGTTGGCACAGTAATTAATGTTTTTGATAGATGAGTTAATTATAACTTATTCATCAATTATATTTAATGCCACATCAATTAATTTATTCCTAATTTTTCAAATTCATATTTTAGATCTGAATCCCAGCTTAAAATTGATTGTGGGGAAATGCAAAATTGTATTCCCTTTGCAAATGTGAATTATATTAGAACTGGGTATGATACATACATAAAAATATGGAAACCATATTTAGATATGGGTTTGGATATCTAATGTATTCACTTCTCCACCCCACCACCTGAAAGATGGCAGAAGGAATTTAATGTCAACAAGTGTGAGGTGCTCATTCCAGAAAAAATAACCAAAATAAGGCATATGCAGTTAAGGGGAGGGCATCAAGGAATGCAGAGAAACAGAGGGATCTTGGAGTTACGGTACAGAGTTCCTTGAAGATGGATTCACAGGGTGGTTATGGCAAACTGGCCTTCATATATCATAGCATAAAGTACAGCTAGAAAATGATGCTGCGACTGTTGAAGGCATTGGTGAGACCAGGTTTGGAGTATTGTGTTCAGTTCTGGTTTCATTTGTCATAGGAAGGATATAGATAGGTGGAGAGAGTGCAGAGAAGATTTACAAAAATGTTTCTTGGCTTACAACATCTAGAATCCAGAGAAAGATAAAGGAGACTGGAGGGCTCATCGAGGGAAGCAGTGTGGGTAAAATGAAAAAATAAGAAGGATGAGGGTACTATTATTGGGGGATATTATAGGCTGCCAAATGAGACATGGTGAGACATTATTAAGAGTTTGCTATCGATCCATGGAACCAGCAGGTTTAAATTAAGCCCTGTGAATGTCCTGCACCTACCCGCAGAAGACACCACAGATCAACGTGCCGTTTCTTGGCATGCAGCACCGTGCACGTGTGGTCCATTTAATGGGTGAGTGCCCAGTGGTCTGTTTTATGGTATTGCGCGACGTCGGAGAACCGCGTCACCGACAGTTCACATCGTGGGCTGTGTGCCCGCTTGGCCCTCTACATATATTTATTTAGATTATTCATTTGGTCATTACGTGCTGCATATTGTGTGCTTTTGTGCAGGCACCATGGTAGTTTTGTCGGGTTGTAGATGTACGACCCAGTACATCACTCCATGGATTCACAGAACATTACAGCACCGATACAGGCCCTTCAGCTTTTCTAGTCTGTGCCAAACTCTTATTCTGCCTTGTCCCACTGACCAGCATCCAGTCCATCACCCTCCATCTCCCTCGTATCCCTGAACTTGTCCAAACACTTCAATGCTAACATTGAGCTCACATTTCCTCATGCAGCTGGTAGCTTGTTCCACTCTCCTACCACCTTGTGTGGAGACTTCTCCACTTAAACCCAACCCACATTTCTTCTCCCATTCAAAGAACTCAGTAATACACCAAGAAAGTAAAATAAAATCTCAATGCTGGAAATACTCAGCAGGTCATCTACTGGAAAAATAATCGGAGTTAAAACCTTCAGGTCGATAATCTTTCACTGGGATTCAGAAAGATGATCAAACAAACCTGATTCTCCTTGCTCAGATAAAGAAGAGGGGAAATAACAAACTGAATACGTGGGATGAAAAGCCCAAGCAGCGGAAATGGCAGTGGTGCTGGATGAGTGGAGTCGACTCGTTGATCAGCACATCTGTCTGGATGGAGGGGTAAAGGATAAACAAGACAAACATGATGCCGTCACTGTGAGGTTCAATACGACAGCTGCAGAGAATCTGAAATGAAGGAATGGTGAAAATACTTGTTTTTGGATCAATGTGACAAAATTTGACCTGACAAAAGAAAAAATTGTTTTGCTCTGCCAGAACGCTCTAGATCAAGAGCACAATAAAATAGTCCAGAAGCCAACATTATGAAATTGAACAGAGAAGTTATACAAATCGGCAGCAAGAGATAAAACACAGTTACATAATTCCATGAAAGTGGTGTCACAGGAAGACAGGGTTCTAAAGACAGCTTTTGTCACCTTGGCCTTCATTAATTAACATATTGAAAATAAGAGTTGGGAAGTTATGGTGAGGTGGCGTAAGATGTTGGTGAGGCCACATTTGGAATATTGTGTGCAGTTCTGGTCACCGAGCTACAGGAAGGGTATTAGTAAGATTGAAAGAGTGCAGAGAACATTTACTAAGACGCTTCCAGGTCTTCAGGAGTTGAGTTACGGGAAAGGTTGAACAGGTTGGGACTTTATTCCTTGGAGTGTTGAAAAATGAGTAAGAGATTGCTTAAAGTGGAATATAAATGAGAAAAAAGGCTGAGAAAGACTACTGTTGACCCAATTGCGAAGGGAAAAATTTTGCTTGAGAAAAGTTGTCATTGGCCCATTTCCTCTGGAGATATGAAACCACGCACAGAACAAGTCAATGAGGTACACTTAAAACAGTGGTTTTCAAACTTTCTTTCAACTCACCTCCCACTTTAAGTAATCCCTTACTAACAGAGCACTTCTGGCATAAGGATTAAGTAGAATATGATCGGGGGGGAGGGGTGGGGGTGAGGGTTGGATGGAGGAGGAGTTTGAAAATCACTGCTCTAGATGAAAAGGTTTCTCCATCTCAGTTTTAAGCAGACATCCTTTTATTCTGAGGTTGTGCCCACTGATCCTAAACTCTCCCACTCCTGGCAAAATACTTTCCATCCAGCCCTTTCAATATTCAGATTTCAATGAGGTCCTGCCTCATCTTTCTAAACTCGTGCGAGTACAGGCCCAGAACCATCAAATGCTCCTCAAACATTATTCCTCTCATCCCCAGGATCATTCTTGTAAACCACCTCTGGGCCATCACATCCTCTCTTAGAAATGGGGCCTAAAATTTGATCAGGACAACCAGAAGGTGGTCACGGGAGGGGAAGCCAGCTGCAGGACTGCCTCGAGTCCCTGGATTGGATCCTGTTCAAGAACTCAGCTGAGGAACTGAATCACTGTACCAGGACCATAGCGAACTTTATCAAAACAGCTGTGGATGAGTGTGCCCCACCAAATTGTTCAGGGAGTTTTCTCAACCAGAAATCCTGGATGAACAACAATATCCAGAAATTGCTGAGAGCCAAATCACAGTTTGGAGATACAGATACACAAGGAGTCAATATGAACCATGGAAAGCCATCTCGCAGGTGGTGGAGATTCAGCACAAGAATGGAAACAACAAAGGATACCCATCAGCTGTGACAGGGGCCTAAATGACAAAGTGCTGCAAAAACAAATCTGGTGCAGTGGGAGGCGGCAAAGCCTCACTCCACATGAACTCAATGCCTTCTACACCTGATATAACCACTAGTACAGGGAAGAACCATCGCAAATCCCCCCTCCCCCACTACATCTCTTGATGATCCGCTGCGATCAGTAACCAAAGATGACAATTTGGGCTTCCCTCAGGAGAGTGAATCAAAGGAAAGGATCAAACCTGGATGGAGAACCCAGCAGAGGACTGATAACCTGTGTTGACCAACTGGCCAAGGATATCTTCAACATCTCACTCCGACAGGGAGTGGCACCCACATGTTTCAAATAGGCATCAAATATACCAGTTCCAAAAAGTGGGGTAACCTGCCTAAATGATGATTAACGAGTGACACTCACATCCAGTGATGAGGTGGATTGAGGGGCTGGTGTTGAAGTACATCAGCTCCTGTCCAAGGGGCGACATGGATCAATTCCAATTTGGTTAATGCAGTACCAGACCTTTGGCAGATGCCATCTTCACTGGCTCTGCCAAAACCCTGAAACACCCAGACGACAAGGTGCATCCATTAGAATGCTCTTTATTGACTAGAGTCTGGCATTCCATACCATCCTCCCATCAAAGCTGATGAGCAAACTCCAAAGTCCTGGGACTCCATAACATACTGTGCAATTGGATCCAGAATTTCTTCACCTCCAGACCCCAATTAGTGTGGATTGGCAAGAACAACTCTTCCAAAATCTCCATTAGCTCCCAAACACCAGAGGGTTGCATATTTCACCCCTGCTCGACTCGCTTTACATCTACAGCTGCATGGCTTGGTATGACGACATCATCTACAAATTCACTGACGATAGCACAATCATGAGCTGCATGAGGAATGGCAACGAGTCACCATTCAGGAAGGAGATTGAAAGCGGGGTTCAATCATGGACCAACAACAACCTCATACTCAATGCCACCAAAACCAAGGAGATGATTTTCGACTGTAGGAAGAAAAAAGGATGGACATTGCCTGAATTGGAATGGTTTTGGTTTTGATACATACACACACATATTTGTGCAGAGTGGAGTTAGAGTGAAGTAAAAAGTGTTGTTATTAATCTTTACCAATGAAAATTATTGTTTGAAGATGCCATTGTCCTGTGAATTATCATGGACCATTTTGTGCGAATATTAATCTTTACAGTTACAATAGTCTATATATATTATCAAGTTATTTTGTGGGTTGGATTCAGGGTCACACACACAATCCTTTGAGATGCCAGAAGGCAAGCCATGTACGGAGATGAAACGTCTGCTCATTCTGCATCTGAAACCGAAAGAGGAAAACCTTCATGATGGTCCTTGAGATACTGGAGTGTTTGCTTTATGAAAAACGGAAGAATTTGTGTAGTCAGGAAAGACAGCTGATCAAATCGAGAGACCATCTGTTGATTATCTGTGTTCTTAAAATTGAAACTAAGTCAATAGAGTGCTGAGAGATGGCAGCTGTTCGAATAAGCGAGTTCTTGATTCAAGTACCTGCACAGACAGGCTGGAGTCCATTGGCTCATGATTCATACTATTGAAGAGGCTTAATGGACTTCAAAGGTAGAAATGATGGCACGTGTCATGGGATGAGCCAATCTGGGGAAACATTACAAATGAGAGGCAGAAGTTGTCCATGCTGTGGGGAAGAGAGGATTGAAGATACAGTTGTCAGAGAAGGTACAGTTACATCGTCTTCTCCTTTTACCTGCAGTAACAAGTTGATTTTGAAGGAGGAAGACCATTTCTAACTGTCTCTTTGAGATCAAGAGAGCAGCCTCGTTGTGACCATGGAAATGGCCACTTTTGATGAATAAAGCCAAAGTAATCTTGCATTTGCAACATAACCATTTTTAAATGGAGACTTAGTTCAGCCCTTGACTGAGTTGATGAAATCTTGGTGGAAGAAAATAGCCACTCCACTGTCTCTTTGAAAAGACAACAGATTCATCATGTGGAACAGATTCTGAAACCTCCCTGCAAGAGAGGAAAATAATCTCTCGCAGAGTAAGATTCAGAGCAATGATTTTTAATCCAAGAAATTCAGACGAGTTTGAAAGAGGACCGATGACGAGGTTCTGAAATCCTTCAGTTGCTTTTCCACAATTTAAAGAAATCGACATGGTGTCAAACGACTCAAATCCAGATACAACCCTTCACAAATTGAGCTCTTCCAGTTCCATTGGGTTCAACCAGCGAAAGATGAGGGGGTAAAGCCACAGGGTTAGAGAGAGTCAGCAGGTCAAACAGAGATAGAGCAAAGAGAAAGAGACATCAAACACATTGTGGGTTTGTCCCTTCATCAAGGAAAGATGAGGAAGAGAAGGTCAGAAATGGGACCATTAAATTGTGGGGGTGGAGGGCAGGAGGAAGCCAACACACACAGAGAGGGGACTTGGGTAGCTGGGGCAAACAGGCCCTCCCCTCCTCCCCCCCTCCCTCCCCTCCCCCCCTCCCTCCCCTCCCCTCCGCCCCCCCCGCCCCCCTCCCCTCCCCCCCTGCCCTCCCCTCCCCCCCTGCCCTCCCCCCCCTCCCCTCCCTGCCCTCCCCCCCCTGCCCTCCTCCCCCTGCCCTCCCCCCCCTGCCCTCCTCCCCCTGCCCTCCTCCCCTGCCCTTCTTCCCCTCCCCTCCTTTCCCCTCCCCTCCCCTCCTGACCCAGCCTCCCCCTCGCCCTCCAACTCCCCCTTCACCCTCCCCCTTACCCCTGCCTGGCCCCGCCCCTCCCCTCCTTGACTTGCCCCGCCCCCTCCGGGCTCCCGCCCCTCCCATCCCCCTCCTTCTCCCTCATCCCCCTCCCCTCCCCCTGCACCGACGCCTCGGCTCCACCCAAACACCCCGCCGGTACCGGCCACTCCCGGGTGGGTCCCGGCGGGCTGCGGGTCGCCCGCTTTCCCTGGACCGCGCGGCTGAGGAAGGTCCCGGCGCCGCCGCCAACTTCGTCCCGTTGGACGAACGGGACGAATGTCCCGCCTACTTACAGCAATGTCCCGCCTACTTACAGCAAGAGCCAATCAGGGCGCGAACCCGCCCATCAATCCAACCCGACTTCAGCGTCCAATCCAATAGCGACCTCACTGAATCAACCCATTGGCTCGCGCAACTGAAGCAACCAATCAGCGAGCGAGCGAATACACAGGCGCACCCAATCAGCATCAGAAGACAGAAATCAAGCAGTCGAAGGAGCAGAAGACCCTTCGGCCCTTCCACTTTTTACTACTCCAACAACTCAATCAAATCCTTGGGAAACACATGATCACTTTGTCCTGGCTCCAGGATTCCTCTGATCTCAAGCAATACATTGTACCCCAACTGCAAGGGAGACTATTTATTATCAAACTTTCCTTTATATTTATTACCGCTTCCAATTTAATGGAGGACACAAGTGGTTGTGTCAGCCAGCTGGACCGCCTTGGGGAACCTCATGGAGCAGGCAATCATGGTGAGAAGGTAACTCATCCCGTGGGAGGCCAGTTGTGACCCTACAATGTCATTGTAGATGTGGCTGAACCTATGTGGTGCTGGCTCGAATGTCTGGGGTGGTGCCTTCACGTATGTCTACATTTTGGTCATCTGGCCGAGTGTGCAGGCCTAGGCCCACTGACAACCTTTTTCTGGAGGCTCAGCAAGACCAACCTATTGACCACCATTTTGACAGTACTGATGGCCGGGTGCGTCAGGTTGTGCACCTCATCATAAAACTGCCATCTCAATGCTGTCGGCACGATGAGGTGGGGTTTGCCATTGGAATGTCGCAGAGGAGCGTCTACTTACCAGGGTCGATGTTAACATCCTCCAGCCTGAGCCTGGACACTACTGTCTTGCTTGCAAGGATCTCAAGGTCGTCCTGCTGTCCCCTGCCGAGGGCTAAGTAGTCTATTCACTGGGACAGGGCCTTGATAGACTTGATTGCGGGAATGGGGCAGTGCGTCACCCATGATGTGTTGAATGTCTGTAGTGAACTCAGACTCATAGGAGAGGAGTCGCTGCTGCTTGGCCGACCACAGGTCCAACACTTTATGGAAGGCAAAAGTTAATGGCTTCTGGTCCATGAAGACACTGAATTGTCTACCTTCCAAAAATACCTTAAGTGCCTGACTGCCAGGTACAGCACCAATTGCTCTCAGTCAAAGACGCTGTATTTGAGTTCAGGTGGCCAGAGGTGTCTGCTAAAGAAGGACAGGGGCTTCCATTCCCCTTTGATGAATTGCTCCAGTGCACCCCCTACTGCTGTGCAGGAAGCATCTACTGTGAGAGTGGTGGGTGTCTCTGGCCTGGCGTGTAGCACAAGGGTTGTGTTGGCCAGTGCGTCCTTGGCCTTCTGGAACGCCTCCAAATCCTCATTGTCCCAGGTAATGTCTTTACCTTTCTCCGCATGATGTGGGCCACGGGGGGCGTGGCAAGATGGCGTAAGGATCAGACGTGCCTTCCAGTTCTCTCCTGACTCTATCTTAATGTTTTGTCTAGAAATGCCCGTTAAAATTCTTTAAAAGTTTAGATAACTTCAGTGTTGTTAATTTAACTTCTGATGGTACAATTGGTGAAAAAGAGCAAAAAAAACGACAACAGATCATCAGAAAACTACATTTTCCAAAAGTTCAAGTTTTGGAGGCTACCTGTAGAAAAGACACCGGGACTCAGTGTGAAATGGATCCCAGGAGAGAGGTACAGTGTTCGGATGCAGAGCTCTATGTTACATCGGTAGAGCCCCCTAAAGAGGGCGCCAAACAGCCTTTAGAACAAAGAGTTACTCAGGTTTGCACATGCGCAGTAGCATCTGACGGCAATGTTATGAATGAACCGCTTGTAGTATCATCAGCTGAAGTATTACCAGCTGAAACACCGGCTGGGGAAAGGCATCTGTCAACTGTAGCGGTGGTGCTGCAAACTGCACCTTTTGAGATAAAAGAACCTATACAACTTGATGTACTGGGAGAAATTAATACATTATGGACTGGGGAAAACATCGGCCAGCGTCCTCCAGTCATTGCTGGAGAGGCTGTGGCTGGGGTTTCCACACGCAGCTATACTACAAGCAAGGCAACCAGAATGAAGGAAGCAACAGAAGACCCTTTGGTTATGCAGAAGAAGCAGGAATCTATTGAGCCAGAATCTCTTCTAATTGAAAAGATTCTTGTGAATCTTGAATCTAAATGATCTTATACAATGCAGGGATTATCCAAGATTATGACTGAACTTGGTACTAGGTTTAATACTCTGTGGTGAAAATACATTCTCAACAGATGGCTGAGTTTGGAGCTTTTAAGCTTGAAGTGAGAGATAAATTTAATTCGTGTGAAGAAGATATAGACGAAATACGAGATCATGTTTCAGATGTGACCAAAATGGTCAAAGACTTACAAACTCAAAATAAAAATTTGGTGAAAAAGATTATTTGGAAAACCAATCCAGACGGAACAATATAAAGATTATTGGTTTGGCGGAAGGAATGGAGGGACCAGACCCAAGAAAATTTTATACTGAATGGATTCCGCAGGTGCTGGGTCAAGAACATTTCCCGGAAGGTATAATACTGGAACATGCTCACAGAGCCTTGCGTAGAAGACCTATTTCAGGTCAAAGTCCAAGACCTGTTTTGGTTCGTTGCTTGAATTATTACGACAGAGAAATAATTTTACGAGTGGCTATTAGAAATGCACAACAGAGAAAATCACCCTTGATGATTCAAAATAATCGAGTTTTCTTCAATGCGGATTTGAGTCAAGAAGTTATGTTCCAATGATGGGAATTCAATCCTGCTAAAGAGTTGTTGTGGAAGAAAGGTTATAAGGCAACCTTTAGATATCCAGCTGTTTTGAAGGTTTTTCAAGATGGTTGCCAACCAAAGTTCTTTGATACTCCAAAGGAAGCTATAGCATTTGCTCAAGAGCTGCCAATTACTCGGTTTCAACAGAGACGTAGTCCGCCACGAACTCTAAGGAGACAAGAGATGGAAGAAAAGAGCCGTGCTCCAAGAAGGAATGGTTGTAATGGTGACTCGGCAGTTGGAGCTGATTAAAAGAAGAGTTGTTCTTTTTTTTAATGTTTTTTTTTAAAAAGGAATATTAAATAATCATGATGTTAGTTTAATATGAAGTGAGAATTGGGGGAGAGAACTGGATGGGCACTATTTCCTGAAAGTCATCTGCTATGTGTGAGTTATCTCACACCCATTTTTTTTGGGAGTTACCGCATTGCGCGGTTTAGACGGCAGGGGGTATTTTTAACCTACTACCTGTTTTTTTTTCCTTTTTTTGTATTATTAGATTAAAGAGTTAATGGTTTTCTTTTGTGTTTATAAAAAAAAGCATAAGAAAGTATTTGATTGTTTAAAAAAACTAAAAATTCATGTGGTTTTTTTTGTAAAGTTTATTCAGTAGATAAGGAATATTTAAAATTTAAATGTGAATGGGATGGATAAGTTTTTTTTTATATTTTTTCTTTAACTTTAAGGTGAAAGGAGTGGTAATTTTGGTGTATATTATTTTGCTATTTTAGTTATAGAACGAAGGGAATAATGGTGAAAGTTATAAATTGAATTGTACAATTCTTAATGAGGCTTGAATTTTGTTTGTGGTTAATGCTCCATTTGTTGAAGATATAGATTTTGTTGTAGATGTGTTTTTATTATTTGGATATCTGAATTTTAACGTAATGATTGGGGATATTTAAATGTGGTATTGGAGCTTTTATTGGATAATTATTCAAGGTTAAAATGGAAAAATGGTGGAAGAGTACCAAATTTGAATTGTACAATGTTTAATGAGGTTGGAATTTTGTTTTAAGATGGCGGTTTATGTGACTAATATGATGATAGATGTGAAGTTAGTTGATATTTGGTGAAGGTTTATCTCTATAGAGAAAGTTTTTTTTTCATCTTTTTTTTCTCATGCTACAATTTTTTTTAAAGAATTGATTATAGTTTAAGATTTTTTGATAGACAATGTTACTAATTTTACTAATTTTTTATATTAAGTTTGAGTTAATTATATGTTTCATCTTAACTCTGTTAAATATATGCATTTAAGTTTGATTTAAATATGTTTTTTAAGTCTGATATCTTAGTATTAATTACTTTTCTTTTTGTTAGTATTTTAATCGGTTATGTTTTTGTTTTTTTTTGTAAGTGGGTTTTTTTCTCACATATATTATTAACTTTATTAATTCTTCACTCTTTATTTTGGTGGGGAAGGGGGGGTTGGACTAATTTGAGTTGGGTTATTAATGTGTAATAATTATTGGGGAGGGTATACTTTATTTAGATTACTGATACTGTATTGTAATTTCATTATTTTGTTCTTAATTTTTTTAAATGTAATTCTATATGTTATTCATGTTATAAAATCTTAAATAAAGTTTAAAAACAAAAAAATGATGTCGGCCACTACCGGTATGAATCGGTGATAAAAATTAATCGTACCAGTGATTTCTTGCAGCCCCTTCATTATGTGGGGTTTGAGGAAGCACTTAACAAACTCTACCTTTGCAAGCAGGGTTTAGTTCCATGCCGGTTGATTTGAGCCCCAAGGAAGGCAAACGTTTCCAACCTGAACTCGCACTTAGAAAAGTTTATATAGTAAGTCCAAATTCCCGCAGCCAGGCGCACAGTCACATTAGATGGTCTCTGTTTAGCTTCATTGCCACCACTTCGACATCTTGTGGTTACTACCACCCTCTGCTGTTGGAGAATATCCTCCTTGGTCTCAGCCCCTCAATGTAACTAAGAACCCCTAAAATGCCCCTAATGTTTTGTCCTTCATCACTACTCCTGGCAAGGCATTCTTGACACCCACAACTCTGGGTAAAAGAAAATACCCCTGATATCTCCCCTAAATCTTCCTCCCTTTGCTTTAGACAGATGTCTTCTAGTGTTTGCTACTCCCATCTGGGTTTCAGGCAAACTGAAGGGCATCTTTCACCGAGTTTCTGGTTTTCCAGCAGTTCTGGATGTCTATCTCTGGATGCTCTGCTCCGTGGACCACCCCGCAGTATCCCATCTAGTCCTAGAGTCTCTGTGTCCGCAATTTTCTCCTGACCACTGCCTGATGGCTTTGTGGTCAAATGTGTTTGTCTATGAAACCGTTCCCAAGAAGGTAAAGGGGCAAAGTCCTGCTGACTGGAACATTGTGCAGCACCAGGGCCAGGCCAATCTTTCGCAACACCTGAGCCAGGTAGAACCTCAGCACATAGCAGCATTTGGTGCCCTTGCACTTTAGTTCCAAGCACAGCCACACACAATTATGGCCATGCTGGTTACACCCTTTTCCCCATTGATTGACGATGTACACGGTCCTTCTCCAGACTCTATCCATTTTGGACCCCCACATGAATAGGAAATTTATTTTGGGAATTGACAGGGTGGTGGTGTGGGCATGGGCCAAACCTAGCCCACGTGCAGCAGGACCGAAAGTTCCTTGCACATTGCACCTGATAATCAGGTTTTACCCGAATGACAGAGATGGGTATCTCGGTGGTTCTCCCTGTCTCCTGGATCTGGGGGTCTTTGTACTGCTCCCCATCTCCTTAAGTTGGTGCTTTATTCTCCACCACCCCCACAAGAAATCCAAGACCCCTGGATGGAGGGCAGAGGCGCAGAGAGATCAGTGAGAACACGGGTAGTTTCAACAGGGTGGGGTCCATCCAGGCGCCTGATAACAGGAGGAACCAAGTGGGAAGGAGGATGCAGGGCATTCGATAGCAGGACATTGCGAGAGAGTGGATTCCTCGAACTCTTGAGGGGAGAAGGCGCTGGTCCATTCATCGGTTTAGGTGGGGCAGGGTATAGACATGGCAGCTGACTGGAATTGTCAGCGGGTTACTGAGACCTGGGAAAGGAGGGGAAGGAGGGTGCAGTAGTGTTCTGAGTGTGCTGAGGGAGAGGCAACATAGGTGTCACCTCAAGGCAATGGTCCCCTGATTGATTGCAGGGATGGGCTCTGTAAATAGACTCATAGATATCCAGCACAGAGCATCTTTGTCGCCCTGCCATCAGGAAGGAGATATGGAGGAATAAAAGCAGAGCAGCCAGGGAGGGAAATAGCTTCTTCCCACAGGCCGTGCGATTGACAAGGCAACATGAGCTGGATGGGAGCTAAGAATGAAAAGGGTGAGAGGAATATGGACTGATTACAACAGCTCAGCTAGCAGGAGAGAGGGGCTGAAGGGCCTGTTTATGTTTTCTCTATCTGGACCAGCTTTTGAGTTCAAGCTTTAAAAAACCCAATCATTTTTAAATTTAATATCAACGGTACAGAATGAATCAAGAGACAAGATGTCTGTCCAGCAGCAAGCGTCGAAGGCACTTCCTGAAACGGAGGCTCTGAAACCACAGGGAGGTTCTGGACGGAAAAAGGCCCAGCTTCTTCTGGAAGTAGGAGAGGAAAGGCAGGGGAAATGCAGGGGAAGGGAAGGGGAGGGGAGGGGCTAGGGATGCCGTCCACCGTTCACCTCCCCTTTCCTCTACCCCGTTCCCCTCCCCTTACCACTGCCCGTTCCCCTCCCACATCCCCTCCCCCTTCCAGTCCCCAGTTCCCGTCCCCCGCTCGCCTCCCCCATTCCCCTCCCCCTTCCCTTCCTCCTACTCCTAACCCTAACCCCTAACAAAATCCTAAACCTAACCTTAACACTACCGATACCCCCTACCACCACTCCACATCCCATAACTCTACCCCCACCCCGTCCACTAACCCTAACTTTATCCCTATGCCTATGCCGCTCCCTAACCCCAACCCTAATGCTACCCACCATCCCCTAACCCCAAACCTCACTCCTCCTCTACCCCCCTGCTCCTACCCCCTTCCCCTATACCTAACACAAGCCCACTTCCCCGAACTATAGACCTAACCATAAACCAAGATATAGCCCTACCCCATGTCTCCTAACACTAACCCTAACTCTACCCAACTTCCCCAACCCTAAACTAAACCCTATCCCTATCCCTTACAACCTACCCCCTTCCCCTAACCCTACCTCCTACCCCTTCCCCATACCCGCACCCCCTACAACTATCCCCTTCCCCTAACCATACCTCCTACCCCTTCCCCATACCCACACCCCCTACAACTACCCCCTACCCTATCCCTTACAACCTAACCCCTTCCCCTAACCCTACCTCCTACCACTTCCCCATACCCGCACCCCCTACCACTATCCCTACCCTATCCCTTACAACCTACCCACTTCCACTAACTCTACCTCCTACCCCTTCCCCATCCCCGCACCCCCTACCACTACCCCCTACCCTACCCCTTACCACAACCCCTACCCTTACCCCCTTCCACTACCCCCTTTCTCCTACCCCCTTCCCCTCCCCCTCCTTCCCCTAGGTTAGGGGTAGGAAGGGGAAAGGGAAGGGGGAGGGGAAGGGGAGGAGGAGAAAGGGAGGGGAAGGGGGAGGGTTAGGGGAGGGGATGGGGGAGGGGAAGGGGAGGGGGAAAGGGGAAGGGAAGGGCGGAGGGGAAGGGGGCGGTGAAGAGTGGAGGGCTGGGGTTAGGCCATAGGTGTGAGGGCAGGGGAAGGGGAAGGTGAGCGGGAGGGGGTTGGGATGGAGGTGGGGTAGAGGAGAAGAGGGGAAGTGGGTGAAGGGACATGGAAGAGGCAGGGAATGGGGTTGGCAGGGCCAGAGGGATACGACGGGGAGGAGTTCAGGCCATCATGATGTTGTCCGTCCTCTGTTCAGCTGGGATGCGAGGTTCTTCTGGACTCGTGTCTTGTCTCTGATATCGCTCCTTCTGCTGGGAAGAGAAATACGAGTGATAGAGATACTGTCTCTGAGGCCTGATCACAATGACTTTGGAGGGTCCCAACTCTTCCCCCATCATCCCCCCTACCCCTGAACACTGGAGCCTTTCCCCTTCCTCTGCTTTACCTGAGGAAGTGTGTTTTGGTGAAAACCACGATCTCTCTCTGCAGAGCTCAGAGTAACGTGTGTCCATCAGGCAACACCCTGGTTCTCCACGATATGGCAGCAAGATGCTAGACAATCATGGATGGATCAGTCGAGACCGTTCAGCTGATCCATCTGAACCTACCCCACAACAATGTTACCCTCCCCTCCCTCACACCAGTACTCTCCATTTTTCTTGAATTCCTGTCCATGTTAAAATCCTTTTCATGCCTTTTTTGGACCAGCCTCCACTACTACCCCGACAATGCATTCCAGCCACCCACTACATTCTGTGTGAATAAAATGTACCCCTCACGTCTTGCCTAAATTTCCCTCAGCTCACCTTATTTAGACGTCCTCTGGTATTCTCGCCCCAGGAATGCACACAATATTCCAAGTGTGGTCTGACGAGAATTTTATACATCTGCAACGATACCTCTCGGTTTTTGAACTCAATCCCCTGACTCCTGAAGGCCAGCACACAATACACCATCTTAAACTCCCTCTCAATTTGCACAGCAACCTTGAGTGATATATGGAGCAGGATCTAAATATTTCTCTGTCCTGCACACTGTTCATAATCCTGCCATTAACCAAGTGCTCTGCCCACACATTCTTGTAATCCGCATTCAATGAAGATATTGGTCTATATGAAGCTAATTTTAATGGGTTTCCAACCTTCTTTGGAATAACTGTTACTCGTGCCCTTGAAAATTACTCTGGAAATAAACCTGGACCAGTTGTTTATTTAAGTACATCTGATTTACAGGATTGAACTCCATCTGTCACTTCTCATCAAACTGGATGACCTATGACAACCTTCTACACTGTCTACAACATCTCTACCTCTGTGTCATCCCCTGACGTACCCACCCTTCCACTCCCATCATCATTCATAAAAATCACAAAGAGCAGGGGTCCCAGAGCAAATCCCTTTGGAGCGCCACTAGTCATTGTTCCATCTACTACTACCCTCTGTTTTCTGCAGACAAGCCAATTCTGAATCCACACAGCCAAGGCTCCATGGATCCCACACCTCCAGACATTCTGAATGAGGCCTCCGTGGGGACCTTGTCAAGCACCTTACTAAAATCCACGTGCAGCACATACAGACCTTGACCTTCATCTATTTCCTTTGACACCTCCTCGAAAAACTCAATTTGACTCGTGAAGCAGAACCTGCTCCTCACAAAACTATCCATGAGTTTCCCCAGCATGTTTGGGCATTGCCCTCGGCCCCAGAATCTGCAGACTTCCTGGCCAGTCCCTCCCTTACCCCTTCCCAGAGCTTCCGCATCCATTAGAACATCAAGCATTGCTGCCCAATACAGGCCCTTTGGCCCATAAAGGCTGTACTGACCTTTGTAAATCTTCTCCACAACCTTTACCTGTACCACACCCAAAGGAACATAGGAAGTGGGAACAGGAATAGGACAAAAATGGCCTATCGAGCCTGCTCCGCCATTCAATACGATCACGGCTGACCTAATTTATGACCAAACTCGACCTACCCTGCCTTCTCGCCATATCCCCAAATTCCTCTATCATGTAAAAATTCTGTTCCCTTTCATCCACATGCTCGTCTCAGAGACTTTTATATGTACCTATTCTACCAACCGCTACCACTTTCTCCGGTGACGCATTCAAAGCTCTCACAACTCTCTGCATAAAAAAAATCTCCCCTCACCTGAAGCGGATGCTCTCTGAGATTTGCACCTGACACTTTAGGAAAGGTTTCTGGCTGTTCATTCCATCTAAGCCCCCCACAATCTTATTTAGAATAAGTTATTAAGCTGTGGAAGGGGCAAGTTGGGAGAGGGAGGAGGGGAGAGAGCTGGTGGGGGAGGGGTGAGAGCTAGTGGGGAGGGGACAAGGCCGTGTTGGGGAGAGGGATCAGGACTGCGTTGAGGTGGTGAACGGGCAGACACGGGTAGATCTACCTGCCGAAATAAAGGAGCAATAAGAAGGCCATCTCGGGATCTACCAGCATCTTCTGGGGCTTGATGCCTCAATGGAAAACCCCCTGAGGATGGAAGTAGGCCATGCTCTGCTACAGCTGGTACATGAACATCTGGCAACACAATGATATAACATGACCCACTCTGCCTCCACACTGGCCGGGTCTGGATCCTGAGGGTAAGGGGAGGTGGGTTAAGGGCCCCTCCCTGCCAATCAACATCCATCCTCATCATCCTCTCCACCCCTCTCCCCTCACTACCCTTTCTCTCCTCACCAATACCCATTGAGACCCTCATGCACCATTCATCGATATACAATCCCCAGCGAGACTCAGCCAGTAAACTCCTTCATATCCTCCAACCCCACCATCCAAGCTTGCCCCAGTGGACAACTTGACCACCCAGACCCACAACCACCTTGATGTAGATCATGGGAATGGGCTGCTTGGCCTTGTTGAAGAGCTGGGCCACGCATTGAACCGTCTCGGGAACATAGTCCAGACCCAGATTCAAATAAACCTCCTCTTTCTCTTGGACACAATACAAACATGTCAGCTGGATTTACCCTCCAACACCCCGTGCCTCTCCCAACTGGAGTGCCAGCCCCTCCTGCTCTCTGTTGGCCTGATGCCCCCACTGCTCAACACAACATGGCATGAATCCAAGGGCTCAGCGAGCAGAGCGTCAACAGGCCGTAGTGGACCCGTCCGCTGCCCCATCATTCGGCTTCTGGTGAGACTGCACAAAATGTGCAGCTCTGACCGCCCTCCCTCTTGAGGAAAGGATTCACCGGGAGAGAAAACCATTGACGTTTTGAGATGAGAAATGTTTGCAGCCGGGTGTTGGCTGGGGTCGAACGTGTGGAGGCTGAGTTGTTGGGACGATTCAGAGCAGGCGTTGATTTGGAAGGGCACCAAAAGGTTCTGGGGAAGTGAGTTATGGGGGAAAATACATTCATGAAATGAATTGGGGAAACAGACTGGAGGGGCTGAGTGGCCGAATTTAGCGACTTTGTCTTGTGGTCTTGGTTGCTGCTGTCTGGAGTTGAAATGTCAAGAGGTCATGAGTTAATGGGTGAGGAGCAGGGCAGCCAGTGTCAAAGAGTCGGCACTGGTCAGAGGGGCAGGATGGAGGCAACAGAGAGGCTGCAGCGAGACAGATCGATTGAAGGAATGGGGAAGGTAGCAGCAAATGAGATGCATCAGAGTGAGGGTGGAGTGGGTGCAGGTGGATCTTACCTTGACTACATTGGAGTAGAAGTTGAGAAGAGGGACGATGATGCTGTGATCCAACTTTCGCACGATCTGCAGTTTGCGGTTCTATGGCGAGAGAGGAACATCAGCAAGGCTGGGCAATGGGTCGGGGCCCTGAGGGGCGACTTGTCCAAGTTGAGGGGGGAGGCGGGGAGGAGATTCGTCAAGAGGTCAGAGGTGGGGAACTCCAAGGGAGACCGAAGTGGGGGACTTTTCGAGAGTCAGTGCGGGGGACTTTTCGTGTCGCTGGAGCGGGGATTCGTCAGGGGGTTCAATGAAGTATCACTTCAGATTTTATGATTGTTTTCCCAGCTTCTACTAAACAATTAATTTGCAGAAAATCTCTGATATTTGCCAGGTGTGTGTGTGTGTGTGTGTGTGTGTGTGTGTGTGTGTGTGTGTGTGTGTGTGTGTGTGGGGTGGGGGGTTGTGTGTGGGGAGTTGGGGTGCTGTTGTGGATTTGTGTGACTTTCTCTATTTCCAAACCCCATGGCTGCTTTGGTCTCTGTCAGATGCTCCTCTTTCCACCCACCCTTCAAAAATGTGTTTGGGGTGTTTGTCAATTGGGTGTAATTGTGTGAAACGGGCTCATGTGTCGCAAAGGCCTGTGAACGTGCTGTAGGCCCTAAAGTTAAATATCAGGTTTTTCCATTTCCACACAACTGCTCTTCCCCTCACCTTAAATCTCTTGTCCTGCAAGATCTTCTTGATGGCAATCAGCTCTCTGGAGTCCACCAGCCTTGCCTGGTACACCACACCGAAAGATCCACTGTCGATGATTTTATCATCTGTGCAGGACACCACCTTGGGGACGTTGGTTCCATGACCCGGTGTGGCCACCTCTGTTGTGACCTTATTGCCATGTCCTCTGGGGCAGAAGCAGCAGCATTTACACACCCAGAGGGTACACAACAGGTCATTTATCCCAACCCAGCCTTGCTGTCCAAGTTAGTCTCTACCCCTCCCTCTAACTCCCTTCCAAGGGTCACCTAAATGTCAGAATTGATCCTCTGGTGGTTTGTTCCAGCCTCTCCCTCTTTGATCACTCTCCTCAGACTGAGGCCAGTTCCGCAGCCGTTCACTTTGTCTACAACCCTCCCTCCATGGGAGGATCGGGTCATCCTTGACCTTCAGCACGTCCCGGGGAGATGAACCACTCTGAACCCTACCTCAGGTTTAGCAGAAGCCCTCCACATTCCCAGAAGCTCAGCAACACCGTGATCTTCCATGATGCAAGCGAGACCTCGTTGCCTGAGGGAGCAGGTGGTGCGGAGAGAGCCCCACACTTTACCGCTCAACTCTGCTTGGTCCGCCGCAGCAGAAACACTTTCTAGCACCTTGATCCATGTCCACTGGGGGAAAGAATCCTATCCCGGTTGGGGGGATGTGGGGGTGTATGCAAGGGTGGAAGGGATCTTGTAACCCGGGGGTGGGCGGGTGGAGGAGCGGTCCTGTCTCTCAGTGGAGAGTTCCCATTCCAGGTGGAGGGCGAGCTCTGTCCCATATCTGTTGAAAGGTCTACCTTCCATCCCCCTCGCAACTTCTCTTCTCCCTCAGACACCTCACACTCTCCCCTGCCCCGATTCCTCTACCACTCTCTCATTCCCCCACCCAACACCACCCCCATGGTTTTCCCAGTGCCTTCCGTCCCCTCGCACCCCATCCTCCCAGCTCAACCCTATGTCCCCTACCTCTGATCCAATCTCCCTTGACATTAGCCTGTGGTGGAACCCCGTTCCTTCGTTCTCCCCTCCACTCCTACAGACCCTACCCCTGTATTCCCTCACATGCCATTGTTCTCCCCTCCCCAGTCTCCCCAGCTGCCTCATAAAGTGCCCTGCACTCAGGATGGGGAGAGGGGAAATTAAATGCAGCCTCCATTCTCTCCACCCACACTGGGTGAAGGATGGTGCCAGAGGAGGCTCTGTCCCAGTCGGGGAGCCTGTAACAGGCTCTTTATCTCACCCATGGGTGCAGGGTGCTTCCAAACACAACCCTGTTGATCAGAGGGTCCCTGGGATGAGACTGTGTCCTACTCCGACATGGGGGCCAGAATCCCCTTCCAGGAGAGGCATCTTTCTCTTGTTGCTGTGCCATGACACGACTCAGCTATGGCTGCCCCATGCAGTGACATCATCGCCCCCTCCGTGTCATCATCTCCCCCCTCTGTGACACCTCCCCTCTCTGTGACACCACTAGTGTAATGGGCAGGGACATCCAACCATTTAAATCCTCCTCAATTTCCCCAAGCAAGGGGAGAATAATTCAGCTGGTCTAAATTACTCGTTGTTATCTATTCTAACTCCTAGATATTTGATCCCATTTTGCCGCCACATTTGTTGACTATTTTCTTGACATTGGCTCTAATCCCCCTTCCTAAGTGACATGATTTTGCACATATCCCAAAAGAACTTATACCCAGAGATGTCCCCATAGTCCTCCAGGGTGGAGCACAACTTGGGCAATGAGTGTGTCGGGTCTGTCAGATATATCAGAACAACTTTGCAAATAAATTGATTTCATGCTCTTCCTGGCCTGTTCTGAAACCTTTAATGCCTGAATCCTGGCAAATGGCCTCGGCTAATCGCTCCATGGCCAGTACAAACTCACTCACTGTGGGTGTGGGGGGGAGGGGGGGGGTATCTGACCTTGATCGGCATGCCTGTTGGCTACCTCTGTCCCTCTCATCTCGACATCAGTGGCTCAGGTTGGGGGAGTCTGTACTGCCTCCTGCAGTGGAAAGCAGCGCTGCTGGGACACCTTTATCTCCTTATTTTCCTGGGCCCTCTCCAAATCTTTCCTTTCTATGATCTCACATTGGTTTCTCAGGAGAAACACTGGCAGTCAAAAGGCACCCTCTGATTCCCCTTAGATTTTGGGAACCCCGACTTCTTGAAGTGGGACAACACGTGGTGACCTATTTTCTCAAGATGTGGATCCAGGAGCTTGGACCAGTCTACCAGTTTGCCGTGGTCCGCCAGCATGCTTGCCAAGCTCCCCAACCCTGCACTCTCGTCAGTCCACCCGCAGATCTTCTTCTCCCTGCCTGCACTATAGTTCCTGTCCTGATTCAAAAGCATCTCCACTGCAGCTGTGTTCAGTCGGAACTCGAAGGACCCTGCTCACTGCACCAATTATTATGTGTGTGAAACTGATTCGAGGGGTCCCAAGGGTGGTGAATTTGAACACAGTTGTCTTTTATTGACACATGTAGTGAAGTTGCATGAGGAGTAAAAGACACACACAGACACAAACTCGCCAGATTAATCGATACACTTGCAACCACTCATGGATAGAAGACTTGACAATCAACTTGTCACATACGATGCCTTGAACAGGTCATTCATTCACTCATTGATCTTGGATGCCTGTGGGTGGTAGGGCATATGCAGGTGGCCCCAAATACTTGGCATCACCACCCATTGCTGGTGGACGTTACCCGATAGGGTATTCCACATATGGAGCACGCTTAAACGGTGCTTGGTCGGCCCGCTGGCAGGACATCCGAGTATGTGCTGACCATCGTGAGAACATATCACTTTTTATTTTGGCAGGGGAGAGGCCTGATATGGTCAATTTATCAGACTTGGCCAGCTCCCAAACCCCGGCGAATGTGGCCCTTGGTTTTAATTGCTGACAAAGAGGGCATTTGGCCATCACAGTTCTTGCAACATCATGAGACCCCCAGATCCTCTGTTCATCATAGTGCCCCCATATGCCCACATTTATGATGCACCAATGCTGCCAAGGCTCCAGGGTCACTCTGCTTGGGGAAAATAGTGGCAGAGCATATTTGAGAAGCTCAGTCCACCGTGGCATCGCATCAGCTTCAGCAGTTTCCCTGGAGGTGTGTCCATCCACGTGGTGGACCCTGATTATTCTTTTGTTGTTCCACCTCTCAGAATATTTGCCAGTGCTGTTGTCCTCAGAGCAGGCAGCCATGGATCTGCCTCCCTGTCTCCTGCCGTCGACCCTTCCACACTGACGTGCTATTTGGCACAGCCCAGAAATCCTGTGGCACTAATCGGAAAAGAGGCTCCTGGGCCTGCCTGGTTGTCCCTTTTCGTATCGGTGCCACAGCTGCCAGCTTGGACAGTTGGCTCTCCCCTCCACCACACCCTCTTGTGTCAGTACTTTATCTGTGGTGGGCTGGAGCGCTGCCACCTTACACCGCTGTTTTTCGCACCTCCACCAGCCGGAGCCGTCAGTAAACCAAGCTTTTTCCTGCTGTCCAGCATCGAGGATGTTGAATGGTTTGGCCCAGGCCATGGTGCCAAGCTCTTCTCGGGGCCATTCAGGTGGTAGGCTGTCACTTTCGGGCAGGACATGATCTGTTCTTGCAAGTGGCTCAGCCCTTCGGGCCCGGCCTCTCTGCGGTCTGCCATGTACCACTTCTTCGGTCCGCTGTGAGTGGCATCCGCAGATTTAACCCATCACATGTTGGGGAGGTGTGGCTGGAGTGTGACTGTCTCTGCTGCCATCTGGTTTTCTGTGGTGAGCAGGCGAGCATCTGACACTCAGATGGGGAGTCGCGGGAGGCAGCTTCCAGGAGGGAATTGAACCAGAAGCTGTGTGGGATTCGGCGACCTTGCCTCTTTTGCTCGAGGCTCCACTAGGCCATTGTCTTCATTGCAGAGACAAGTCAATCAAAGGGTCTTCCAGTTTTGAGGGGTTGGGGGTGCTTGTGGTCAGTGGCAGTGATGTTCAACAGCGTGTTTTACCATTTAAGAAGCCATTTGTTGTTCAGGTCGTCAATGAAGCAGAGAGTTTTTTTTTCTGGGCAACATTGTACAGTAGATGGAGGGACAGGGTGAGATGGGGAATATGTTGGCACCAGTAACCCAAAAGACCCACAAAACTTTGTGCCTCAACTTGTTGGTGGGCACCGCAATGAGGATTTTGCTTTGAGCAACCATTGATATTTCTCTGCTGCCTGGATGCTCAGGAAAATGACTGTTGGACTAGGACCCTGGACCTTTTACAGGTGGTGCCTCCCTGGTGCCAGTGTCTGGAGTGTTGCTGCTGGTGTCCAAGACATCCTAAAGTGGGCCAGAGGTTTTCGGTACATGGAAATACCAATGACATAGGGAGGAAGAGGGAAGAGTTCCTGAAAAGTGGGTCCAGGGCGTTTGGTGAGAGCTGAAAAGAAATAGCACGAAGGGAGTCATGTTGGTATGACTGTCTGGGCCATGTGACAGTGAGAGCAGGAACAGAATGAGGCGGAGGATGAAGGCGTGGCCTGAAGGTGCGGGTAAAGAGCTCCTTGAGGGCATCCTATTTGCCTTGCTCGGGAGGCTGATGTCAGAAGTCGATGAGCCTTGCTGCCATGTCCTGATGAGCAAGAACATCATGGAGGAGTAATGGATGTCATCAGCGGTGATCTCTTGGAGGTGGAACTGGTCCTTGGCCTGTTTGAACCCCACGTGTGGCTACGACATCCAGAACATTGACAGCTTCAACCAAACCATCTGAAGAGCCGCCTGGACCGTGATCTTCACGTCCAACTGAAGGGCTGGGTCCTGCTGAGGTCACCACTGTAGCAGACACTTCTGTTGAAGAGAGAAGTGGGAGGGGGTAGGATATTGGGGATGGGGGTGGGGGGTGGTTTCTTTATTCGTTCTTTTATAGATGCCACACATTAGATGAGCATTATTATTAATTGTGTGAATTTGTTGTGGTTTTAAGTTTATAAATATTTTTTTTTAAATGATCGGCAGGACCACGAGTGGCAGATAGGATCATGGGGACTCTCTCCCCCCAACCCACCCACCCCAAATATCAATGGGATAAACCGGGTTCATTGTCAATGTCGTCGAGGATCCCTTCCACCTGCCCACAGCATTTGGCAGCTCTTCTCATCAGGAAAGAGGTCGAGGAATATCGGAGCCAGTAGCACCAGGCCCAGAAACAGATTCTTCCTGCGAGCAGTGAGAATGGAGAATGATGGATGACCGGCTCAGACAAAGACTCCATGACTCTGCTATTGATTCAACAGAATTTATTTCTTTTTTGGGAGGGACTGCACGTGTATCATTTGTCTCTCTGTGCATAGGTCCCGTTGTGTGTTTGCAGAGGTTTCCACCATGAATACAGTTTCCTCGGGTTAAATTTGAACGGGTACAGAGGAGCTTTCCTGGATAGGAGAATGTATCTCATAAAACAAAGATAACTGAGTTCGGGCTTTTCTCTTTTTCACACCAAAATTAACTTTATTCTAAAATTATTGACCAAGAGGACAACTGTTCCATGTCTTTTCTCATCCTCGTGTTGCATGCCGATATTCCCTTCACTGCACATGTTCTCTGTTTAACATCATTCCACCACTTTGACACCTTGTGGTGACTCCCTGCACTCTGTGGTTGAAGGGGTTCCCCTTAGTCTCCGCCCCTCAAGACCCGGAGGATTAGAGTCCTTACCCACAGCTCCCTCGTGTTGGCTGCACCAAGCCTCAGTGCATCTCTTAGCAACCTGGAATAGGCCGGTAGGCAGCGTTCCCTCACCCACATCTCCATGTGCTAAAAGACCAGCAGGTTAACGTCGAACAGTTATGCCCTTCGGACCTAGATGTTGCGCTGTCTTATCAATTCCAAGCAAAATAAACACTTGACCCTTCCTCCTTCATAACCCTCCATTCTTGCAATGGAGGGAGTGCAGAGGCAATTCACCAGGGTGATACCTGGAATGGCAGGAATGACTTATGAGGAAAGATTGCGCAAATTGGGATTGTACTCGCTGGAGTTTAGAAGATTGAGAGGGGATCTCATAGAGACATATAAAATTCTGGCAGTACTGGACAGAATGGATGCAGATGGGATGTTTCCAAGGATGGGAAAATCCAGAACCCGGGGCCATGGTTTGAGGATAATAGGCAAACCATTTAGGATGGAGATGAGGAGGAATTTCTTTACCCGCTAATATTTCAGCCTTCATCACCACTCCTTGCAGGGCATTCCTAGCACCCACAACTCTGTGTAAAAACAAGTACCCCTTATATTGCCCCTAAACCTTCCTCCCTTTGCTTTGGGCTTCTAGTGTTTGCTTCTCTTATCTGGGTTTCAGGCAGACCAAAGGGCATCTTTCACTGAGATTCTGGTCTTCCAGCAGTTCTGGATGTCTGTCTCTGGATGCTCTGCTCAGGGGACCACCCCGCAGTATCTCATCAAGTCCTAGTCTCTGTGTCAGCAGGAATTCCATACTGACCACTGCCTGATGGCCCTGTGGTCAATAGTGTTTGTCTATGCAACATTCCCATGAAGGTGATGGGGCAAAGTCCTGCTGACTAGGACATTGTGTGGCATCAGGGCCAGACCAATCTTTCGCAACACCTGAGCCAGGTAGAACCTCAGCACATAGCGGCTTTTGGTGACCTTGCACTTTGTTTCCAAGCACAGCCATACACAATAGCCATGCTGGTTAGGGTTATGCCCCCATTGATTGATGACATACATGGTCCTCCAGACTCTATCCATTTTGGACCCCCACATGAATAGGAAATGTGTTTTGGGAATTGACAGGGTGGAGGTGTGGGGATGGGCCACAGCTGCCTCACGTGCAGCAGTACCAAGAGCTCCTTGCACCTGATGACCGGGTTCTACCGGATTGACAGAGTTGGGCATCTCTGTGGTTCTCCCTGTCTCCTGGAACTGGGGGTCTCCTTACAGCTCCCCATCTCCTTGAGTTGGTACTTTGTTCTCCACCATCACCACAAGACAACCAAGACCCCTGGATGGTGGGCAGAGGCGCAGAGAGATCAGTGAGAATACGGGTAGTTTCAACAAGGTTCATCCTGATGCCTGATAACAGGAGGAAACCAATGGGGAAGGAGGATGCAGGGCATTCGATAGCAGGTGGGGCAGGGTGTAGGCATGGCAGCTGACTGGAATTGTCAGGGGGATACTGAGACCTGGCAGAGGAGGGTGCAATTGTGTTCTGATGAGAGAGTGCTGAGGGAGAGGCAACATGGGTGGAACCTCAAGGCAAGGGACCCCTGAATTTTTCGCAAGGATGGGCTCTGTAAATAGACTCCCAGATATCCAGCAAAGAGCATCTTTGTCCCCCTGCCATCAGGAAGGAGATATGGAGGAATAAAAGCAGAGAAGCCAGGGAGGGAAATAGCTTCTTCCCACAGGCCGTGAGATTGACAAGGCAACATGAGCTTGATGGGAGCTAAGAATGAAAAGGTGGAGAGGAATATGGACTGATTACAACAGCACAGCCAGCAGGAGAGTGGGGCCGAAGGGCCTGTTTCTGTGTTGTCTATCTGGACCAGCCTTTTGAGTTCAAGCTTTAAAAGACCAAACCATTTTTAAATTTAATATCAACGGTATAGAATGAATCAAGAGACAAGATGTCTGTCCAGCGGCAAGCGTCGAAGGCACTTCCTGAAACAGAGGCTCTGAAACTACAGGGAGGTTCTGGCCGGAATGAGGTCCGGCTTCCTCTGGAAGGAGGAGAGGAGGCAGGGATAATGTGGGGGAAGGGGTGCCTTCCTACATTCACCTCCCATTTCCTCTACACCGTACCCCTCTTCATTTCCCTGCCCATTCCCCTCCCTCATCACCTCCCCATTTCCTGTGCCGCGCTCGCCGCCCACGCTCCCCTCCCCAACCTAACCCTAATCCCTAACAAACCTTAACCTTAACGTTAGCACTACCGATACCCTTAAACACTACACCACGTCCCCAACCCTAACTCTTATTTCCACCCTGTCCTCTAACCCTATCCCTACGCTGTCCCCTAAACCCAACCCTAATCTTACCCACGTTCCCCTAACCCCAACTCACACACCACCTCTACGTCCTACTCCTACCCCCTTCCCCTAAACTTAACAAAAGCCCACTTCCCCGAACTCTAAACCTAACCCTAAACCTCAACCTAACCCGAGCCCACATCTCCTCACCCTAAACCTAACTGTACCTCTACCCGTCCCTGATCCTTATCTTAATTCTACCCACCTTCCCCAACCCTAAGCTAAACCCTACCCCTATCCTCTAAACCTACCCCCTTCCCCTAACCCTACCCCATACCCGCAACCCCTACCACTACCCCATTACCTACCCTTTCTCCTATCCCCTTCCCCTATCCCTCCTTCCCCTAAGTTAGGGGTAGGAAGGGAAGGGGAGGGGAAGGGGAGGAGGGGAAGGGTAGGAGGCGAAGGGTAGGAGGCGAAGGGTAGGAGGCGAAGGGTAGGAGGCGAAGGGTAGGAGGCGAAGGGTAGGAGGCGAAGGGTAGGAGGCGAAGGGGAGGGGGAAAGGAGAGGGGAAGGGCAGGTGAAGGGAGGAGGGCTAAGTTTAGGGCATAGGTGTGATTGTAGGTGAAGGGGAAGTTGAGTGGGAGGGGATTGGAATGGAGGAGAGGTAGGGGAGAAATGGGAGGGGAAGTGGGTGAAGGGATATGGAAGAGGTGTGGAATGGAGTTGGCAGGGCCAGAGGGAGAAGGGGAGGGGTTCAGGCCATCATGATGTTGTCCGTCCTCTGTTCAGCTGGGATGCAATGTTCTTCTGGACTCGTGTCTTGTCTCTGAGATCTCTCCTTCTCCTGGGAAGAGAAATACGAGTGATAGAGATGCCGTCTCCGAGGCCTGATCACAATGACTTTGGAGGGCCCCAACTCTTCCCCCATCACCCCCCTCCCTACCCCTGCACACTAGGACCTTTCCCATTCCTCTGCTTTACCTGAGGAAGTGTGTTTTGGAGAAAAGCACGATCTATCTCTGCAGAGCTCAGAGTACCGTGTCTCCATCAGGCAACACCCTGGTTCACCATGACATGGCAGCAAGATTCTGGACAAATCATGGATGGATCAGTCGAGTCCCTTGACCTGACCCATCTGAACATACCCCACAACAATATTACTCTTCCCTCCCTCTCACCAGTACCTTCTGTTTTTTCTTTTATTCCTGTCCCTATATTAAAATCTTTTTCATGCCTTTTTTTGATGAGCCTCCAGTACCACCCATGGCAATGTATTCCAGCCACCCACTACATTCTGTGTGAATAAAATATCCCCCTCACATCTTGTCTAAAGTTCCCTCATCTCACCTTATTTAGACGTCCACTGGTATTCTCGCCCCAGGAATGCACACAATATTCCAAGTGTGGTCTGACGAGAATTTTGTACATCTGCAGCGTTACCTCTCAGTTCTTGAACTCAATCCCCTGACTCCTGAAGGCCAGCACACAATACACCATCTTAAACCCCCTCTCAATTTGCACAGCAACCTTGAGCGATTGATGGCGCAGGATCTAAATATATCTCAGTCCTGCACACTGTTCATAATCCTGCCATTAACCAAGTGCTCTGCCCTCACGTTCTTGTAATCCACATTCAATAAAGATATTGGTCTATATGAAGCTAATTTTAATGGGTCTCCAACCTTCTTTGGAATAACTTTTATTCGTGCCCTTGAAAATGACCCTGGAAATTAACCTGTACCAGTTGCTTGTTTAAGTACATCTGTATTTACAGGATTCAACTCCATCTGTCACTTCTCTGCAAACTGGATGCCCTATGACAACCTTCTACACTGTCTACCCACCCATCCACTCCCATCATCATTCATAAATATCACAAAGAGCAGGGGTCCCAGACCAGATCCATTTGGAGAGCCACTAGTCATTGTTCCATCTACTACTACCATCTGTTTACTGCAGACAAGCCAATTCTGAATCCACACAGCCAAGGCTCCATGGATCCCATGACTCCCGATGTTCTGAATGAGGCCACCGTGACGACCTTGTCAAGCACCTTACTAAAATCCACGTGCTGCACATACAGACCTTGACCTTCATCTATTTTCTTTGACACCTTCTCGAAATACTCAATTTGACTCGTGATGCAGGGCCTGCTCCTCACAAAACTATCCATGAGTTTCCCCAGCATGTTTGTGCATTGCCCTCGGACCCAGCATCTGCAGACTTCCTAGCCAGTCCCTCCCTTACCCCTTCCCAGAGCTTCCGCATCCATTACAACATTAAGCATTGCTGCCCAGTACTGCCCAGTACAGACCTTTGTAAACGTTCTCCACAACCAACTAACCCTTACCCGTACCACACCCATAACTATGGGTGGATTAAATATCCAATTAACTTCTTTCTGAATTTGGTGTTGATTCCAATTTTGAATAACTTTTCATAATTCTCGTTCAGCTCCTTTAAAGTTAGATCCATTATCAGAACATAATTCTTTTACTTGACCACGTCTAGGAATAAAACGCCAAAGAACATTAATAAAAGAGTCTGTATCAAGCAATGACGCTACTTCAATATGAATTGCTCTCATAGTCAAACAAGTGAAAATAACTCCATATCGTTTTTCAACACTTCGTCCTCACTTTTCTTGCGAAGGACCAAAATAATCAACTTCCACGGATGTAAATGGGAATTCATCAGGTGAAACTCTGTCCTGTGGTAAATCTGCCATTTGTTGTTGTCCAGGTTTTCATTCTCTCTGTTTATCACAAAGAGATGATACCTCATGATTTCATTATTAATATATTTAAGCACTGATGTTCTATCAGTCCAAAACACAGGATCTGCTAACTCCATCTGTAATTCTCTTCTTAACATAGCGTCCATTTTGCTCGCCATAGTAGCAGCAGTCAATTCCATTCAAGGTCTGGTGACTGACTTTAATGGAGCCACTCTGGCTTTTCCCATTACAAATCCACCATCTACTCGCACTTGGTTATTTCACAGGACTCAGTAACTGACAGGATCAAAACCACCTTCACTTACATCAGAAAAATGGTGTAACTGAGCAAATGTGGCCACTCCAAAGTCTGTTGACGTCAAAACTTCCAAGTATCTGAAGACGCTCAATCTAATTTTTCCAAGCTTGTGCAATGGATTCTGGATTAGTTTCATCACATCCAAATTTTCTTCTGCACAAAACTGGTATTTGGCCGGGCTGATCATTAGGCTGAATTCGGCCAGTCGGGAGAAGAGGGTGTGCAGGTGAAACTTGTGTTGTGCCCAATCTCTGCTGGCGACAAGAATGTCATCCAGATAAATGAACACGAAATTCAAATCCCTGCGCACCGTATCCATGAGGTGCTGGAAGGTCTGGGCGGTGTTCTTGAGCCTGAAAGGCATGCATAAAAATTCGAACAAGACGAAGGGGGTGATGTTGGCCATTTTGGGGATGTCGTCGGGGTGCAATGGGATTTGATGATACACGCACACCAGATCGATCTTGGAGAATACTCTCACACCATGCAGATTGGCCATAAAGTCCTGAATGTGAGGGATGGGGCAATGGTCAGGTACTGCCGTGTCATTAAGCCGTCGATAATCTCTGCACGGGCGCCAGCCATCGGAGGCTTTTGGGACCAGGTGGAGCGGCGAGGCCCAAGGACTGTCGGAGCGACGAATGATCCCCAGTTCCTGCAGATGCGAGAACTCCTTTTTCGCTATCTGGAGCTTATCCAGCGGGTTTAACAGTAATGTACGATAAACTGTGACACCAGGTTCACAGTTGGGAGAATATTTAAAGGTGATATACAGTAGACTTTGGCAGATACTGTGACACCAAGTTTTCAGTAGTGAGAAGGTTTAACAGTAATACATGATAAGCTGTGGCAGATACTATGATACCAGGTACACAGTTGGAAGAAGGTTTTACGGTGATGTAATATTAACTGTGGCAGATAAAGTGACACCAGGTTCACATTGGGGAGAAGTTTATGGTGATGTACAGAAGACTGACGCAGATATGGTGACACCGCATTCACAACAAGGAGAAGGTATATCAGTGATGTACAATAAACTGTGGAATATACTGTGACTCCAAGTTTACATCGGGGAGAAGGTTGAACTCTGATGTATGATAAATGGTGGGAAAAACAGTGAAAAATGGGTCAACGTGGGGAGAATGTTTAACGGTGATGTACAGTCGACTTTGGCAAATACTGTGACACTGTGTTCACAGTACTGAGAAGGTTTAACAGAGATGTATGGTAGAATAAGGCAGATTCTGTGACTCCAGGTTTACAGTGGTGAGAAAGTTTAAAAATGATGTACAATAACTGTGGCAGATACTGTGAAACCTGGTTCACAGTGGGGAGGAGGTTAATGGTGATGTACAGGAGACTACGTAGATACGTTGATACTGCGCTCAGAGTGGGAAAAATTGCTTTATTGGTGTTGTATGGGAAACTGAGACAGTTACTGTACACCGGGTTCATAGTGGGGAAAATGTTTAACACAGCTGTACAATAACCCTTGGCGAATACAGTGACACCAGCTTCATATTGGGGAGAATTTTTAATGATGATGTACACTAAACTGTGGCAGATACAGTAACACCAGGCTCACATTGAGGAGAAGGTTTACTGGTGATGTACGGTAGACTGGCAGGCTCTGTAACACCGAGTTCACAGTAGTGAGAAGATATAATAGTGATGTACGATAAACTGTGGCAGATACAGTAAAACTGGTCTCACAATGGGGAGAAGGTTTAATGGTGATGTGTGGTAAACTTAGGCTGATACTTTAACACCAAGTTAACAGGGGGAGAAGGTTTAACGTTGATGAACGGTAGAGTGAGGCAGAAGCTGAGAGACAGCATTCACAGTAATATGAAGCTTTAACAGTGATTTACTATAAACTGTGTCAGATACTGTGACAAGATGGCGCAGAGGGTAGACATGTGGTTCCACCCTTCCCCAGTTAGACTATTAAATGCTTGATTTTAAAAGTTGTAAAAGTGATTAAAAATACTGTTTATAGACTTTGGAATAGTGGAGAATCGAAATGGTGTCCAGACCTGCAGCAGCACCGGAAGAGGACCTATTGCTATGGAGGAAGAAGATGCTCAACTTCATTAGAATTTGAAGAACTGGGGACTGAGGCAAAAGACGGTCAGCCTCAAAGGGAGGTGATGGATCCTGGACTGGATTCTGTGTTTCCAATTCTGGAAGGGATTGCTCAGCTCATGGAAGATATGTCAAATATGTCAATGCAGATGACTCATCAGATGACTCAAGGATTTTCAGAAATGAAAACTAAAATGAACACTGTGTGTGAAGAAATAACTTTTCTGAAGCAAGATATTAATGTAGTTAAGAGTGATGTTACGAGATGGACACGATCAGTGGATACTGTGCAAGATCATTTTAAAAAGATTGAGGAGGCTTTCTTGAATGCAAGAGTCAAGTGGAGCGTAATAGAGAAAAAATGGAAATAGTGGAAGATCCTTTTGTAGATTGGGGGATTCAGAAGAAGGAATTATTGAAGAAGTTTGACTCATTAGAAAACCAATGTCGTAGAAATAATGTTAAGATAGTAGGTCTTCCGGAAGATATGGAAGGTTCGGATTCGCTGAAGGTTTTGAAGAAATGGATCCCAGAAGTGTAGGGCAGGTAATTCATTCCAGATGGACTGGAATTAGATTGAGCGAACAGAGTGTTAAGGAAGAAACCGTTTCCAGGCGAATTACCACAAGCAGTTTTGATTTGCTGTTTTAAATATCAAGACAGAGAGGTGATCCTCCGATTGGTGGTGCAGAAAACACGGCAAAATCAGGCTCCACTGATGGTTCAAAATAATAGGGTTTTTTTAATGCAGTTCTGAGTCAAGAAATTATCAGAAGAGACCGAGAATTTAATTCAGCCTAAGAAGTATTGTGGCGCCAGATGTTCGAGGAAATGGGCGATCATCACCTATGTCACCGAAGGGAAGGGTCAATGGGAATGGAAATGGGAAGATTGGAAAATATGGAAAGAATGGAAAAAAGTTGAATTGACGCAAAGTCTTCTCGATATTGAAGATCCGGAACAATCATTGGGACTGGAATCACTGGGTTGAATGTTTTTGTTTCAGTACTTTGTGAAAGTCTGACTGGGGGTGGGTGACACTGAGTCCTTTAGTCACCTGCCACTTGTGGACTTCACCACACCCAGATTTTTAGGGGGCTACTACTCTTGAGTAGCTTGTTTAGGGATTGATTTTTCTCTTTTTTTTGGAATTTTTAAAATAGGTGGGATTTGAATACAGCGAGACTTAGAAGGGGAGCATTATTTTATAGTAGGATTCACATTTGTGAGAAGGTTTAACAGTGATATACTATGAACTGTGTCAGATACTGTGGCACCAGGTTCACAGGGGGAGAACGTTTAACAGTGATGTAGGGTATGTTGAGGTAGATAATTTGACACCAGGAGTAAAGTGGGGATCAGGTTTAACGGTGATGTACTGTAGACTGAGGCAGATACTGTGACACCAGGTTCACATGGGAATAAGGTTTAATGGTGATGTACGGTATGTTGATGTAGATCATGTGATACCAGGTGCACAATGGGGATAATGTTTAACGGTGATGTATGGTAGACTGAGGCAGATACAGTGACACCAGGTTCAGAGTGGGGAGGAGGTTTAATGGTGATATACGGTATGTTGAGGTAGATAATGTGACACCAGGTGCACAGTGGGGATAAGGTTCAACGATGATGTCTGGTAGACTGAGACAGTTACTGTGATGCTGGGTTCACAGCAGTGAAAAGGTTTAACAGTGATGTACAATAAACTGTGTCAGATACAGTGACACCCGTTCACAGATGTGTAAATGTTAAACGATGATGTATGGTAGACTGATAAGAGATACTGAGACAATGGGTTCACAACATTAACACGGTTTAACAGTCATGTACAATAAACTGTGTGAGATACTGCGACACCAGGTTCAGAGTGGGGAGACGTTTTAACGGTAAAGTACAGTAGACGTTGGAATATACTATGACGCTGAGTTCAGGGCAGTAAGAAGGCTTAATGGTGATGTGCTTTAAACTGAGGCAGATACTTTAACACCAGGTTCACAGGAGGAAAAGGCTTAATGTTTATGAACGGTAGACTGAGGCAGAAAATGTGAGATGGATTCCACAGTAGTAAGAAGGTTTAACAGTGATTTACTATAAACTGTGTCAGATACTGTGACACTATGTTCATATTGGGGAGAACGTTTAACAGTGATGTATGGTAAATTGAGATGGATACCGTGACATCGGGTGCACAGTGGGGAGGAGGCTTATCAGTGATATACGATAGACTGAGATCAATACTGTGACACCAAGTTCACAGTAGTGAGAAGGTTTAACGGTGATGTACGGTAGACTGAGGCAGATACTGTGACACCAGGTTCACATTGGGGAGAAGGTTTAATGGTGATATACTGTAAACTGAGATACATACCGTGACACCAGGTTCACAGTGGGGAGAAGGTTTAATGGTGATGGACGGTAGACTGAGGCAGATTCTATTACACCAGGTTCACAGCGGGGGAGAAGGTTTAACGGTGATATACTGTAAATTGAGATATATACCGTGACACCAGGTTCACAGTGGGGAGAAGGTTTAACGGTGATGGACGGTACACTGAGGCAGATTCTATTACACAAGGTTCACAGGGGGGAGAAAGTTTAATGTTGATGTACGATAGACTGAGGCAGAAACTTTGAGACAGGATTCACATTCGTGAGAAGGTTTAACATTGATGTACAATTAACAATGTCATATACTTTGACATCAGGTTCATATTGGGGAGAAGGTTTAACGGTGATGTACAGTAGAGGGAGGCAGATACTGTGACACCAGGCTCATTGAATTGTTCATTTATCTTAATTACAACAACACCTAATTTATATGCTACATTTTTTTGTGGCAACTTCCAAACATTCCATAAACTTCTATTCTAATCAGATTTTGTTCATTTAAATAGGTCACCACTAAAAGCCTAAATCGTTTGGTCTCTTAAGTACGCTGCACAAAATTAAATTATTTACCTGGGTTTGTTTCAACGGCACTTCAGTCTGCTTCATTATTTTTTCAGCCCCTCATTTTGTGCTTTCTGCTTTGCCCAGCCGATACGCCAAATGGGCATCCAACTCTGTCTTCTCAGCTTCACCCAACGTTTCCTCTGTAAACTTGAGCAAACCAAGAAGACTAAAGTTAAAATTTTCACATTGGCATTTTCAAACACAAAAATGACGCTGTGAGTTGCAATTTCACATCAAAATCCCACTTGCTATACTTGCAAGCAACTGAATCGCATCCAACAGCTGGAAAATTGCAAGAGAACTGCTTGGTTAAAGCAAAGATTCCACCCAGTCACCCCATTAAAGGCCTCCAAGTTAACAACAGATAGCAACCTGAAAGTTAAATACAAACATCTGTATCAGGAATATTAACGGGCTTTAAAAAAAAAAATCACTTCCACTATTGAAAGAAAACTCCTCAAGGAACATCAGGCTCTTGTTGAACAATTCCTGTTGTATTGCTCAAAATGGTTTGAATCTTGATTTCAAGCAGAGTCATTTGGTGAGATTGTTGGTCCAGAACAAACGCTGACCACACACTCCCTTAAATACCTGCAAAGACTTGGTTCAGCTCTGCTCCATGCTAAAGCTATCAAGCTTTTCTGAAGAGATAACAAACTTCAGATGCTGGTACATTGAGTCACAGAAACACTAATGCTTCCCTGAACAACACAACAAGAACCTTCCCGAGTGGTAAATATCAACAAGACATAATATCATTTAACTGTTGTGTTTGTGTCGTTGGAGAATTCCCTTTCCATTCAATCAGAATTAGAGTTTTGGGTGCTGTATTTGAGAAAAGATGTGTTGGTGTTGGAGAAGGTCAGAGATGATTTACTGGAATGATATCAGGAATGAAAGGGTTAGTGTATGAGGAACAATTGTCGACTCTTCGACTGTACTAGTTGGAGTACAGAAGGATAAAGGGGTCCTCAGAGGTATTTCAAATGCTGGAAGGCCTGGACAGAATACATATGGGAAAGATGTTTCCCATGGTAGGGTATTCTAGGACAGGAGAGCATAATTTCAGGATAAAAGGGTGTCAATTTAAAACAAATGTGGAAAAATTGATTTTGTCAATGGGTCGTGAAACCCACGTGAGGTCATTGGGTGTATTTAAGGCAGAGATTAACAGGTATTTGATACGTCAAGGAATTAAGGGTAATGGGGAGAGAGCTGGGCAGTGTGGCTGAGTGGAAGAATGGTGGAACAGACTCGACGGGCCTACTTCTGCTCCTATATCTTGTGATCTTTCTCCAGCTGGAGACCTCGTCAACCCTCCTCATGTATTCCATTCTTAGAAAACATTCTGCATCGTGGTTTTATGTCACGTGAACCCATTTCTGATTGAATCCTATGTTACAAATAACCCAATGCAAATTCTGCATTGAGAGGACTGCAGCTTCCTCTTTTTAAAAATTGTTATGGAGCAGCTCAAATGAGATTTCTTGCTTCTTTTTTTGAAAGGGTTAAAATAGAATCAAATAAAATAGGAGAGGGAAAAGCAGAAGAATTTATGTACAAGTGGGAATCAAAATTAATGGTTGGTGATAAAGATACACAATTGTTGAAACACTTGATTAATATATGGAATAAAATAAATGATGTAATTGGTGTAAGTGGATGTACATCACCCAGAATGGCTTTGATTCAAAATCCTCGTATCCTCGTATCTTCAGGATCATCAATTGCTGGATAGCTGGTTTCGTAAGGGGATTATAAATGTTGAAGATTGTTATGAAAGGGGTCAATTAATGTCATTTGAGCAACTGAGAAATAAATATCGTATAACTCATCGCAATCTTTTTTGCTATTTCCAACTAAGAGCATATTTTTTTTAAATTTTTTTATAATCTTTTATTTTTCACACCATAAATCACATTAACCATGATACACATTTTTTCCTTTTCACACATATACAATGTCGTTTTCTCCCCCCCCCTCCCTCCTCCCCATCCACCCTCCCCACCTCCCCCCTCCCGTCCATTTAAGGTATAAAATCTAGGATACATTAAACCAGTCAGACAATGTTGTCATTCAATAAAAATACACCAGAAATTCCACTGAGTCCATTCTTTTCATTTCCTTTTCCTTCCGTTAACTTAGGTAGTGATTGTCCCCGGTAGGTTTTCGCTATTGTGTTTAATATAAGGCTCCCATATTTGTTCGAATATTTCAATATTATTTCTTAAACTATATGTTATTTTTTTCTAATGGAATACATTTATTCATTTCTATATACCATTGTTGTATTTTCAAATTATCTTCCAATTTCCAGGTTGACATAATACATTTTTTTGCTACGGCTAGAGCTATCTTAACAAATCTTTTTTGTGCATCCTCCAAATCAATTCCAAATTCTTTGTTTTTTATGTTACTTAGGAGAAAGATCTCTGGATTCTTTGGTATATTGTTTTCTGTTATTTTATTTAATATCTGATTGAGATCTTCCCAAAATTTTTCTACTTTTTCACATGTCCAGATTGCATGAATTGTTGTTCCCATTTCTTTTTTTACATCGAAAACATCTGTCAGATACTGTTGGGTCCCATTTATTTAACTTTTGAGGTGTAATGTATAGCCTGTGTATCCAGTTATATTGTATCATACGTAACCTCATATTTATTGTATTTCTCATCATTCCAGAGCATAACTTCGCCCATGTTTCCTTTTTTATCTTTATATTTAAATCCTGTTCCCATTTTTGTTTAGTTTTACCATTTGTTTCCTCATTCCCCTTTTCTTGCAGTTTAATATACATATTTGTTATAAATCTTTTGATTATCATTGTATCTGTAATCACATATTCAAAGTTACTTCCCTCTGGCAAACTCAAACTGCTTCCTAATTTATCCTTCAAGTAGGATCTCAATTGGTAATATGCCAGTGCTGTATCTTGAGTTATATTGTATTTATCTTTCATTTGTTCAAAGGATAATAATCTATTTCCTGAAAAACAATTTTCTATTCTTTTAATCCCTTTTTTCTCCCATTCTCTAAAGGAAAGGTTATCTATTGTAAAAGGGAGTAACTTGTTTTGTGTCAATATTAGTTTTGGTAATTGATAATTTGTTTTATTTCTTTCTACATGAATCTTCTTCCAAATATTGAGTAGATGATGTAATACTGGAGAACTTCTATGTTGTACCAATTTTTCAGCCCATTTATATAATATGTGTTCAGGTGTCTTTTCCTCTATTTTATCTAATTCTAATCTAGTCCAATCTGGCTTTTCCCTTGTTTGATAAAAATCTGATAGGTATCTTAATTGTGCGGCTCTACAATAATTTTTAAAGTTTGGCAGTTGTAAGCCTCCTTGTTTATACCATTCTATTAATTTATCTAGTGCTATCCTCGGTTTCCCCCCTTTCCATAAAAATTTCCTTATTATTTTCTTTAACTCCTTGAAGAATTTCTCTGTCAGTTGTATTGGCAATGCCTGAAATAGGTATAATATCCTTGGAAAAATGTTCATTTTAATACAGATTATCCTTCCTATTAGTGTTAATGGTAAATCTTTCCAATGCTCTAAATCATCCTGTAATTTTTTCATTAGTGGATAATAATTGAGTTTATATAGTTGGCCGAGATTTTTGTTTATTTGTACACCTAGGTATCTTATTGCTTGCATTTGCCACCTAAATGGTGATTCTTTCTTAAATTTTGAGAAATCCGCATCATTCATAGGCATTCCTTATAAAGAGGAATTGTTAAAAAAATTATTTGATGATGTCCTCTTTATTACAAGTAGGAACTTTTAAATGAGAAGTTCAAAAGTTGAGACAAAGGTGGGAAATGGATCTGAATATTGTAATTGGTTGGCAAATATGGGGAGATCCATATCAGGATCTCAATGCAAGACATAAATTAGTTCAGTATAATTGTTTCTACATCAGTCATGTAGCAGATGTCAGCAAGGATTTTCTCTGAAAGCTGCACCTGGAGTCAGGTGACTCAGGCTATTGGATTTGAAAACCTCCTCAGGAAACTGATTTTGCAATAGAAACATAGAAGATAGGAGCAGGAGTAGGTCATTCGACCCTTTGAGCCTGCTCCGCCATTCAACGAGATCATGGCTGATCTTAAAGTTCAATACCCCGTCCCCGCCTTCTCTCCGTAACCTTTAATACCCTTATACTGAAGAAATAGATCTAATTCCCTCTTAAATATATTTAATGAACCTGCCTCTACTGCCCTCTGTGGCAATGAATTCCACAGATTCACCACCCTCTGGGTAAAGAAATTCCTCCTCATCTCGGTCCTAAATGGTTTGCCTATTATCCTCAAACCATGGCCCCGGGTTCTGGATTTTCCCACAATTGGAAACATCCCATCTGCATCCATTCTGTCCAGTCCTGCCAGAATTTTATATGTCTCTATGAGATCCCCTCTCAATCTTCTAAACTCCAGCGAGTACAATCCCAATTTGCGCAATCTTTCCTCATAAGTCATTCCTGCCATTCCAGGTATCAGCCTGGTGAATCGCCTCTGAACTCCCTCCATTGCAAGAACATCCAAAACTGCACACAATACTCCAGGTGTTTTCTCACCAAGGCCCTGTACAGCTGCAGTAAGGTATCCTTGTTCCTATCCACAAACCCTCTTGATATGAAGGCCACATACTATTTGCCTTTTTAACTGCCTGCTGTACCTGCATGCTCGCCTTCAGAGACTGGCGTACAAGTACCCCTCGGTCTCTCTGCACTTCCCCATCTCTTAATCTATTGCCATTCAAATAGTAATCTGCCCTCCAGTTTGTATTACCAAAATGGATAACCTCACATTTATCCACATTATAGTGCATTTGCCATGTATCTGCCCAGTCCCTCAATTTATCCAAATCACACTGGAGCTTCCTGAATCCCACTTCCGTGCACACAACCCCTCCTAGCTTAGTGTCATCTGCAAATTTGGAGATATTACATCAAATCCCCTCATCCAGATCATTAATGTAAATTGTGAACAGCAGGGGTCCCAGTACAGATCCCTGTGGCACCCCACTGGTCACCGCCTGCCACTCAGAAAATGAGCCATTTATCCCAACTCTCTGTCTTCTACCTGCCAGCCAGTTCTCAATCCACATCAATACTTTGCCCCCAATCCCATGAGCCTTGATTTTGTAAGCCAGTCGTTTATGCGGGACCTTATCGAAGGCCTTTTGGAAGTCCAGGTACACCACATCCACTGGCTCTCCCCCATCTATATTACCTGTCACTATCTCAAAGAATTCCAATAGATTTGTCAAGCACGATTTACCTTTTGTAAATCCATGTCGACTCTATCCGATCCCTTCTCTGCTAGTCATATGCTCCGCTATTACATACTTAATAATGGATTCCATCATTTTGCCCACTACTGATGTAAGGCTCACCGGCCTAAAATTCCCTGCTTTTTCTCTACCCCCCTTTTTAAATAGTGGGGTAACATTAGCTACCCTCCAATCCATGGGTACTGATCCTGAGTCTATCGAGTTCTGGAAAATAATTCTTAAAGCATCTGCTATCTGAATGGCCACTTCCTTGAGTACCCTACGATGTAGATTATCAGGTCCTTGGGATTTATCTGCCTTCAATCCCATCAATTTCCCCAAGACCATGTCCTTAGAGATACTGATTTCTTTCAGTTCCTCCCTTGCATTAGTCTCTATGTTTTCCAACATCCTTGGGAGGTTATTTGTATCCTCTCTTGTGAAAACAGAATGAAAGTAAGAATTTAATTGGTCTGCCATTTCCTTACACCCCATTATATATTCCCCCAATTCTGACTGCAAGGGACCTACTCTAAATTTCACCAATCTTTTTCTCTTGACATATTTATAAAAGCTTTTGCAGTCGGTTTTTATATTTGCCGCAAGCTTACTTTCATAATTTATTTTTGCTCTCTTGATCACGTGATCCAGGGGAGTTGTATTAATTCACTTCAATGCAGCATTTTGGATCTATTGACCAAAGTTCCACACTGCAGCAGTGAGGAAGGAATTCACAACTAGTTTTTCTTCTACAGTTACTTCTTACACCAGTGAAATTGAATAGAATAAAATCAGAATTATCACATCAATGTTTTAGGTGTGGTGAAGATATCGCAACTTTCTTGCATTCAACTTATCTTTGTCCTAATGCAAGATCTTTTTGGGGAGAATTACAATATTTATGGAACAAGTTATAGGAGATGTTTTTCCACAGAATCTGACCTTAATTTTATTAAGAAATATGGAAGGAACAAGGACCAAATTAAATCTATTAATATATCAATTGAAATTTGTTAAATTAACGTTAGCGGTGATGAGGACATGTAGTGAACTTACTTGGAAATCCCATATATTTTTAGGGATGCCAAGATGACATGCAAAAATTCAAAGTTGTATTCCTTTGGAAAAAATTACATTTCGCTGAGAAATATATACTCTATGCTTTTGCAAATTTGGCACCTGAATATTCAAATATCAGGCTTCAATTTGTAATAATGCCCTTTCCATCCCTCTAGACATGTGAGATTCTCCTCTTAGTTAATTTTTATTCATTTAGATTTGTTAGATTTCTTCGCCACCGTGAACTCTGGGGAAGCGGACGACTAGGGCAGGGCACCAGAAAACAGAAAGACAACACCCCACCAACATCTCAGAAGCAGAGGATTCAATCCACGGGTCAGTGACTAAGGCAGCAGACCAGTGGGGGGTTCTGCAGCTGAAAGACCCACATAGGTGGCAGGCTGTTGGTGACTTGAGGAGAGGAACCCACGCAGGCTGTGGGCTTCTGGACAAAGCAGTCAAGGAACTCACACCAGGCTGTGGATTGCTGGAGACTGGGTCAAAACTGGCTAAAAGGGTGTCAGGTATCAGACCTGGGATACGAGTGAGTGCTAAATGGTTCCTAATTATGTCAGAGGTTCAAAACTGGAGCATACATCTGTGAGCATTAAAAAAGAATCCACAGACCCTCAGTGACTTGGCCCAGGGTTTGGGGTGGTGGGGTGGGGGGAGCACTCAGTCTTTCTCTGACTGCAAGAAGCATTTCAGGAAATTTCTGCCAGAGGTAAGTCTGTCTGCTTAAGAGCAAGAAAAAAGCAATTTTGTGTGACATGACACGTTTTAATTACATGACAGTAAATTGTCTCCTGAAATAGAGAGAGGTTCAAGTTTCAAACTATTACAAACTCCACTCAACAGATTATACCTCTTCCCACTTTTTGTTTTTGCAAGGACACCATTGATTTTATCACAGCTCTTCTGCTGCATCTGTCCTGTGACAGATTATGTATTTTACATTGTATATAGAGATGTTTTTGAAAGAGATGGATTGGAGGAGTCATTTAGGTCACAAACAAACACATGCACTGCACAAAACAGCTCTTATTTAAAATACAAGAGCTTTGTTGAGAGTGAGTCATTCAGGTGCCGAGAGTCTTTACAAAGACAAAACAAGGAGACTGTTTTGCTAAAGAATTTCAAAAGCAGGCGTAAATGGATTATTGTTTTAAAGCAACAGATTAATGGACTCAGAAGTTTGGGTCCAGTGCAGTCATCTGGCTGATACCAGTTTGCTATTCTAAGAAGGTCATGTGGTTTTGCAAGCAGAGAAGAGAGACCAAATAGGCTTTTTCTAAGAGAGAGAGAGAGAGAGAGATGGCAAGCCAGCATCTTGTTTTTAAGACGGGTCATGAGTTCTCAGTTCAGCCTGTTGAAAAACAGGAAATGGCTGGCTAGAAATGATGTTTCACTTGAAATAAGGGAAACAAAAGGAAATCAATGGTGACCTGCAGAAGAGGTTATCATTTGGAAAATCCTTATGTGTCAAGGTTCTTTGGCAAGACACCAAAGTGGCTGATCAGAGGGAATCAGTTTATGTGTGTCCAATGAGCAGGAAATCCCTCTCTGAAACCAACAAGAGCTTTCCTGGAGGGTAAACATTTACTTTTAAGCACCAGAGCTTGGTGAAAATTCATAAATGGTGAATTCTATGCACAGTAAAAGAATTGATAGACACCGGTGAACTTGGAGTTGTGTCAAAGAACTTTATGCCCATTAAATACACCAGCACTTCGAATTAGAAGGGGGTAATGGAAGGCTGTTAATAGTGATAAGTTAAAGTTTGATCCTGTTTTTTTTTAAAAAGAAAATTAAAAACAATGTTTGTTTAAGTATGAATGGTGTTATTGCTTAAAATCTGCCTGTGATGGAAAGTATTCTTGGACTGAATAGACATCTGGGCCAAATGGCTATTTAAAGACAATCTGTACATGATTGTACATCCTAAAGTACAATGACTACTTCTATCCACTAAAGATTGTTAAAGAGCAAGAATAGACAATACAATCACATAAAATTCCCATCCATACAGCACACGTATTAATACACAGAACGATCACAACTCCTTATCAGTCAGGAAGGGCCTACACTTCCCAAGGAGCCTGAGAAAGTCAAGGCTAATGGCTCTCATCCTGAGATTTTACAGGAGCGCAGTTGAGTCTCGACCTTTGGATGGTCTAGTTGCTGGAAAGCATCAGACAGCAATGATGCAGAGTAGTGAGGATCACTGGGGTCTCCCTTTTTCTGTAGATGACATTTACTGGGAGTGTTGTTCAAATTGGGCTCAAGGAATAGTACAAAGACCATTTTGATCTAGTGAACAGCATCTTTAACCACGTCCATCATCAAAATCAGGACTTACATGCTGGGGAATAGCATCTTCCCACAGGCTGTGAGATGGATGAAAAGTATCCTGTAAGTGTGATCATCCTCCCAAATATTTATATATGTAGCGGATACTTCGATAGAGCTACTAAGGCAACACACACACACACACACACACACACACACACACACACACACACACACACACACACACACACACACACACACACACACACACACACACACACACACGCCAGGTTAGTCAACACAAAACTGCTTTATTCAGTCTTTGCAGGCTTCTTCTATTTACACTGTGTCCCGGGCTCCATGGGTCAAGGTGGGACATCATTTGTGAGTTTGCTGCAGATCCACGGGACCACAGGTTTAAATTAAGCCCTGTGAGTGTCCTGCACCTTCCGGCAGGGGAAATCACAGATCAACGTGCCATTCCTCGACACGCAGGACCATGTGCATGCAGTCAATTAAATGGATGAGTTCCCAGCTGTCTGCCTTATGATTTCATGTGCCCGCCATAGAACCTGGCTCTCTCGGCCCGCTACATAGTTGATACACACCCCACCCCCCACCAGAACCGTCGCCAGAAAGTAAAACACCAGTTGCATGCACTTTAGGTGGACACCCTCATCGTCTCGGCTGGGGGCAATGAAAGGGTGAAGCGGGATCCAAATGGGCAGAGGTTTTGTCTGTCCCAACTAAACAGCTGCAAATGTCCCCCAATGTCTAAAGTATACGCAAACCCATTCTTCTTTACCACGTGGAAAAGGCCCTCATATGGTCATTGTAACAGCACTCCTGGGTCCTGTCTGTGCACAAAAACAAAATCAGCATCCAGGAGTGGTGGGGTACATTCTGTTAAGGGGATCCAAGCCAGTGGGTAGGAAAAGCTTTGCTGATCGTGATACCATGTCGAAGCTGTGGAAGGAAGTTCAGATCAGAGTTGGTTGTGAAATGAATGCCCCATGAAACTGTAAGGACCGTACAATAAACGATCTCTGCGGACAATGCAGACATATCTTACTTTGGAGCTGTGCGCACTCCCAAAAGAATGCATGGCAACTCATCAACCTAATTGGGACCAGTGAGTCGGGCCTTAAAAGTGGACTTCAGTTGCTGGTGGGAACGTGGGTGAATTGTGTTCCGCGGATTGAATTAATGTGGAAAAACCAAATCTAGCCATCCAGTTGACGATGAATGCTCTGGCCCTTGTCTCAGTGTCACTGGATGGCAACGGGACGGCCTCTGACCAGCACGTGAAATGTTCTACAACTGTTAGAATGTATCTCATGTTTTGAGATTCTGGCAATGGTCCAAGTAGGTCTACATGCACGTGTTCCAACTGTCTGCATACCGTCGGGAAATGTTGAAGAGGTGCCTTAGTGTGGCACTGAATTTTGGCAGTCTGGCAGGAGGTACAGGTGCAAACACATTGCACAACGCCTTTTCTCAGTCCATGCTATACATATTTATTTGACATGCACTTGACAAATGTTCTGATGGACGGATGAGATCAGCTGTGTATCTGGTCAATAAGGTGTTTCCTCCAAGATGCAGGAAACATTGGTCTAATGTAGCCCAAAGACATGTCACAAAGTAAGGTTGGCCACCCAGTTGTGCTGCCCTCTGCTGTATGTCCAGGTTAGTAATGGCCGTACTGTATGCCTGAACATCGGGGTCCATTGCCTGGATACTGGCTAATTCAGAAATATCAATGTCACCCTGAATATGATATATAGTCGGTCTGGACAGCATATTCGTGATGACATTGTTTTTACCAGATGTTATCCAAGTAGATCTAAGGGAACTCTAAATCTCTGCCCAAAGTGTCTATAACCCGCTGGCAGGTTTGAACAGCATTCTTCAACTCAAGTGGCATCCTAAGACATTCAAAAAGCCCAGAAGGGGTAATAATCACCATTTTAGGAATGTCTTCCTTATGGATGGGATCTGATGGTATCTTATGACAAGATCAACCTTGGAGAAAGCACAGAAATTGTGCAGATGGGAGGCAAAATCTTGCATATGAGGGACGTTAAGACAGTGGGTCTTATCCTGAGATATGGTCTGCTGGCCTTCATAAATCATAGCATAGACTAGAGTATAGCTGGAAAGTGATGCTGCAACGGTTTAAGGCATTGGTGAGGCCAGGTTTGGAGAATTGTTTTCAGTTCTGGTCTCCAAATATAGAAATGAAATAGATAACGTGGTGAGGGTGCAGAAAAGATTTACAAAAATGTTACGTGGCTTACAACATCTCGAGTACAGAGAAAGATTAAGGAGACAGTGACTTTATTCATTGGAGCATAGATGGATGAAGGGGGTTATGATAGAGGTAGTCAAAATTATAAAAGGAATAGATAGACTAGACGTGAGTAGACTCTTTCCCCTGAGGGCAGGGGAGGTTGGAACAAGAGGGCATGAGTTCAAGGTAAGGGTGCAAAACTGTAGGAGGAATGTTAAGAGGATGTTTCTTCACTCAGAGTGGTGGCAGAATGGAATGATCTTCCAGAAGAGATAATTGCGGCAGGGTCCTTTCTGTCATTTAAGAGAAGGTTGGATGTGTCGATGGATATGAGGGGGTTGGAGGGATATGGCCAGAGTGTTCGAGAGGAAAACTAGTGGAGTTGTTCATGTGAACTGGCACAGACTAGAAGGGCCAATATGACCTGTTTCCGTGCTGTAAACAGTCATATGGTTATATGCGCTGGGCTCCACAGGACAAGGTGGGACCTCATTAAGAGTTTGCTGCCGGCAGGTTTGAATTAAGCCCAGTGAGTATCCCAAGCTTTCCGGCAGGAGACTCAAAAATTCGAAAAGATGAATTAACTATTTCCATGAACCCTCCACTTTTACGTCTATTTTTCTAAATCTACTCCATAATCTTTGTAAGGTGAGCCTGGTGGGCAGCTCGCTTCTTTGCCAGCAGCTCCTGGATTTCCTGGCTGTTTTCGTCAAACCAGTCCTTGTTTTTCCTGGAGGAGAAGCCCAGTACCTCTTCAGTGGATTGCAGTATGGTAGTCTTCAACTGATCCCAGAGGGTTTCAGGGGACGGGTCCGTGAGGCGGGTTGCATCGTCGAGCTTTGCTTTGAGGTTTGCCTGGAAGTTTCCTCTCGCTTCGTCTGACTGCAGGTTTCCAACATTGAACCTCTTTCTGGGGGCTTTATTGTTCCTGGGCTTTGGTTTGAAGTGAAGTGGTTTGAAGACAAAGCCGTCCTGTCCAGAGAAGAAACAAGCCTTCCGTCGCGCATGTAGCCATCTTTAGCGCAAACTCCGGGAGATCCAAAATGAGTGGTGGACTAGCCTCGCCAAATGAACCCAGCTCAGCGCGGACATTGGCGACTTCAGGGGTTTCTACGAGGCTCTAAAGGCTGTGTACGGCCCCTCACCCCAAGTCCAAAGCCCGCTGCGCAGCTCAGACGGCAAAGTCCTCCTCAGCGACAAGATCTCCATCCTCAACCGATGGTCAGAACACTTCCAATCTCTTTTCAGTGCCAACCGCTCAGTCCAAGATTCCGCCCTGCTCCAGCTCCCTCAACAGCCCCTAAGGCTAGAGCTGGATGAGGTTCCCACCCTGGATGAGACATACAAGGCAATCGAACAACTGAAAAGTGGCAAAGCAGCAGGTATGGATGGAATCCCCCCAGAAGTCTGGAAGGCTGGCGGCAAAACTCTGCATGCCAAACTGCATGAGTTTTTCAAACTTTGTTGGGAACAAGGTAAACTGCCTCAGGATCTTCGTGATGCCACCATCATCACCCTGTACAAAAACAAAGGCGAGAAATCAGACTGCTCAAACTACAGGGGAATCACGTTGCTCTCCATTGCAGGCAAAATCTTCGCTAGGATTCTACTAAATAGATTAATACCTAGTGTCGCCGAGAATATTCTCCCAGAATCACAGTGCAGCTTTCGCGCAAACAGAGGAACTACTGACATGGTCTTTGCCCTCAGACAGCTCCAAGAAAAATGCAGAGAACAAAACAAAGGACTCTACATCACCTTTGTTGACCTCACCAAAGCCTTCGACACCGTGAGCAGGAAAGGGCTTTGGCAAATACTAGAGCGCATCGGATGTCCCCCAAAGTTCCTCAACATGATTATCCAACTGCACGAAAACCAACAAGGTCGGGTCAGATACAGCAATGAGCTCTCTGAACCCTTCTCCATTAACAATGGCGTGAAGCAAGGCTGTGTTCTGGCACCAACCCTCTTTTCAATCTTCTTCAGCATGATGCTGAACCAAGCCATGAAAGACCCCAACAATGAAGACGCTGTTTACATCCGGTACCGCACGGATGGCAGTCTCTTCAATCTGAGGCGCCTGCAAGCTCACACCAAGACACAAGAGAAACTTGTCCGTGAACTACTCTTTGCAGACGATGCCGCTTTAGTTGCCCATTCAGAGCCAGCTCTTCAGCGCTTGACGTCCTGTTTTGCGGAAACTGCCAAAATGTTTGGCCTGGAAGTCAGCCTGAAGAAAACTGAGGTCCTCCATCAGCCAGCTCCCCACCATGATTACCAGCACCCCCACATCTCCATCGGGCACACAAAACTCAAAACGGTCAACCAGTTTACCTATCTCGGCTGCACCATTTCATCAGATGCAAGGATCGACAATGAGATAGACAACAGACTCGCCAAGGCAAATAGCGCCTTTGGAAGACTACACAAAAGAGTCTGGAAAAACAACCAACTGAAAAACCTCACAAAGATAAGCGTATACAGAGCCGTTGTCATACCCACACTCCTGTTCGGCTCCGAATCATGGGTCCTCTACCGGCACCACCTACGGCTCCTAGAACGCTTCCACCAGCGTTGTCTCCGCTCCATCCTCAACATCCATTGGAGCGCTTACATCCCTAACGTCGAAGTACTCGAGATGGCAGAGGTCGACAGCATCGAGTCCACGCTGCTGAAGATCCAGCTGCGCTGGATGGGTCACGTCTCCAGAATGGAGGACCATCGCCTTCCCAAGATCGTGTTATATGGCGAGCTCTCCACTGGCCACCGTGACAGAGGTGCACCAAAGAAAAGGTACAAGGACTGCCTAAAGAAATCTCTTGGTGCCTGCCACATTGACCACCGCCAGTGGGCTGATATCGCCTCAAACCGTGCATCTTGGCGCATCACAGTTTGGCGGGCAGCAACCTCCTTTGAAGAAAACCGCAGAGCCTACCTCACTGACAAAAGGCAAAGGAGGAAAAACCCAACACCCATCCCCAACCAACCAATTTTCCCCTGCAACCGCTGCAATCGTGTCTGCCTGTCCCGCATCGGACTTGTCAGCCACAAACGAGTCTGCAGCTGACGTGGACTTTTTACCCCCTCCATAAATCTTCGTCCGCGAAGCCAAGCCAAAGAAGACTCCATAATCTAGAAATCTTTACTTAACCCAACCCACATTTCTTCTCCCATTCAAAGCACTCAGCAATATACCAAGGCAGTAAAATAAAAACTCAATACTGGAAATACTCAGCAGGTCATCTACTGGAAAAATAATTGGAGTTAAAACCTTCAGGTCGATAACCTTTCACTGGGATTCAGAAAGAAGATCAAATTAACCTGATTCTCTTTGCTGAGAAAAAAGAAGAGGGGAAATAACAAATTCAATATGTGGGATGAAATGCCCGAGCAGCAGAAATGGCAGTGATGCTGGATGAGTGGAGTCGACTCGCTGATCAGCACATCTGTCTGGATGGAGGGGTAAAGGATAAACAAGACAAACGTGATGCCGTCACTGTGACGGACCCAATTGTGAAGGAAAAATTTTGCTTGAGAAAAATTGTCATTGGTCCATTTCCTCTAGAGTTATGAAACCACACGCAGAATAAGTCAATGACGTACAATTAAAACAGTGGTTTTCAAACTTTTTCTTTCCAATCACATTCCACCTTAAGTAATTCCTTACTAACAGAGCTCTTCTGGCACAAGGATTAAGTGGAATATGATCCAGGGGGTGGGGGTGTGGAGGAGGAGTTTGAAAATCACTGCTCGAGATGAAAATGATTCTCCATCTCCGTTTTAAGCAGACATTCTTTTATTCTGAGGTTGTTCCCACTGGTCCTACACTCTCCCAGTACTGGCAAAATTCTCTCTATCCAGCCCTTTCACTATTCATCAGATTTCAATAAGGTCCTGCCTCATCCTTCTAAACTCGGGCGAGTACAGGCCCAGAACCATCAAATTATTCCTCTCATCCCCAGGGTCATTCTTGTAAACCACCTCTGGGCCATCACATCCTCTCTTAGAAATGAGGCCTAAAATTGCTCACAACACTTACGAGATCAGGACAACCAAAAGGTGGTCACGTGAGGGAAGACAGCTGCAGGGCTGCCGAGAGTTCATGGATTGGATGGTGTTCAAGGAGTCAGCTGAGGGGAGGTTGGGGGGGGGGGGGTCGTGGAGACTTTAGGGCATTAACCCAGCAAGCAAGTCCTTGCCCATAATCCAACATTCTGTTTTAAACGAACCCAGGTAAGATGTTCCTTAACCAGTTTGATTGATGCTCTTCCACCAGGAAGAGATAGATTGTGAAGGGAAAATCTCCTGCCTCATAGCTGCCCACACAAATAGCCTAGTCCTTCCTGTTGGGGGAAAAAAATCAGACCAACATTTCAGCCGATTCATCCAGGGTCACATCTTGAAGATGGAGACCAGAGTTGATCTGGTTACACCGGATGAAATCGGGATCAGTGCACCGTACATGAGCCATGGCATTGAAATTGATGTCAGTAGTTGTATGTAATGTCGCACCTGGATTGGGCACCAATTCGCTTTCTCTCAGCTGTCACGTGTGTCTGATGAAAATTGAAGGATGAAGTGCAAGTGCTGAATCTCCCTCGGCAAGTAGAGATACAGTATGCATAAGAGGCTGGTGGTCTGTACAAATGGTCAAAGGATGACCTTCCAATAAAAAGCTGAAATATTGGATTGGAAATTGGGATTCATGAGGGAATTACAAAGAAACATTTCCAAATTGTATCTTCTACTTCAAGAGGAATCTCCAAATCCAGACTTGAATAAATCAAAAGAAAGATGGGAATTGGATTTGGGAACTGAAATTGACCCTTTTTGCTGGTCTGACATGTGTTGGGACAGTAATTAATGTTTTTGATAGATTAGTTAATAATAACTTATTCATCAATTATATTTAATGGCACATCAATTAATTTATTCCTAATTTTTCAAATTCATGTTTTAGATCTGAATCCCATCTTAAAATTGATTGTGGGGAAATGCAAAATTGTATTCCCTTAGCAAAGGTGACTTATAATATTAGAACTGGGTATGATACCTACTTCAAAATATGGAAACCATATTTAGATATGGGTTTGGATATCTAATGTATTCACTTCTCCACCCCACCACCACTTTTCTTTCATCTTAATGGTTGAACCTTATCATGTTGGTTTAATTCTACTATTTTATTAATATCCTGCCTTTCCTTTTGGGAGGGAATAGTAATCACAGGAGCTTGGCACCTAGATCTGTATTTTTTTCTTTAATACTTTTTTTCTCTTCTCACTTTTATGTACAGTACAACATTTATTTTTTTTTATTCTATTTTGATCATTGAACGTATCATTTGGATACGATTCTATTATTATATTGAACTGTATACAAAACGATAAATATATATTTTTTAAAACAGAAACGTTTCACTGCGAGATAGATATCTAAGAGTTCTTGCCCAAATGTACTATACTTTGCCTGAGCCGGTGACCGCTTGGCTGAAAAAAAACACCAAAGGTTCCAATTGCCCACAGACTAGTTGTTCGAACACTGCTCCCACAGCACTGACAGATGCATCTGTTGTAAGAGTGCAAGGCCTTGGGCATTTGATGTACAAGCTTAGTGACATTTGCAAGAACAGTGTTAACATCATGGAAAGCATATACAAAGTTAAGGTCTTTTTGAAGCAGACATCAGATCCTTTGAGTCGTTCAGCAAGAGGTAATAGAGATGCTGTGGCATTCACCAGGGAACAGCAATAAAAATTCCTCATACCTAAAAACCATCACAATTGGCCAACCTTAATGGGGGGTGGAAATTCTCAAAATTCACGCACTTCTCATTCATCAGGCAAAATACCATGTTGCATAACTCTAGGTCCCAAAAATACAAGATCCAAAGCACCAGAAACACTTTCCTGGGATTGATCACGATGCCACATTCCTCAAGCCTCGGAAACAATGACATAAGGTGGCTCTTGTACTCCTCTTCATCCACACTTACAACCAGAATTTCCTCGATCAACATAAGCACCAAACAAACCCAAGGCCAGTGAGTTCGTGGTCCATGAAGCACTGGAATGTCTGAGCTGCATTCCATAGACCGAATGGTATTCTCAGAAACTCAAACAGGCCGAACGGGAGCAGCACAGCTGTCTTCGTGACATCCGAAGACTCAAATGGAATCTAATAGTAAGCATGTACTAGATCTATTTTAGCAAATGCATATTTGCCGTGGAGGTTTGCTGAGAAGTCTTGTAAATTTGGAATATTGTATCAGTCAGGCACGGTGGAATTGTTCAGGGGACGATCATCTCTGCAAGGCCGCAAATCCCTAGTTTTTTTCAGAACCATATGCAACCGTGAAGCCCAGCAGCCGTCAGATCTGTGGACGACACCCAACTCTTGCCAATCCAATCTTGCGATTTTAAGATAATCTGGGGGCATTACGACCTGCGTCTCAGACCCTGCCTTTATATGGTGGCTTATTGCATGTCTGTACACCGTTACGATGGGGTCACGAGGCGAGGAAAACACTTGAGCAAGGCTTGGAAAGGGCAGGAATCAGGTTGAAGGCTTGTCAGGCAGCAGATGGCATTGGAAGGACAACAAATGCAGCTCACTTGCATTCAAGAGCTGCAATCCACACAACAACGTTTTTTCAAATACATCACGGAAAAATGTGACAAGAAATCCACACCCAAAATGGAATTTTCCACATTTACAACTGAAAAACCACCCAAAAAGATTGCAAGACAGAAATGAAGCACGAGTAACCTGTGGCCATGTTTGAAAAAGAGAATCATTTGTAGCTGAAAGAACACATGACATATTAGAAAGACTATGTTCCTCATGGGTTGGAGGGACAGGCACTGCTCCAAAGTGACAGATAGTTTTGGAGTTTTACAAAGAGATGTCAAACTAATAACCTACTCTAACAACTGCCAAGAATTTTTCCATTTTTCTCAGTTGCCTTCAATAAACTCTCTCAAATGAGAAGAAGGTCTCAAGACAAAGGACAGAACCAGGCCACAAGTCCCCTCGAGTCTGCTCCATAAACCGACACGAAATCACTTTGCACTCCTTCCAATTTCCGGACTTTTCCCATATCCCTTAATGCCCTTACTAATGAGATACTTGTCTATTTCTTGTTTAAATATGCCCAGTGATCTGGCATCCACTGCTGTATGAGGCAATAAGTTCCACAGCTCCATGACACTCTGGCGAAAGAAGTTCCTCCCAATCTCTGTTTTGGATGGATAACCTCTAATTTTCTTGTCCTCGACTCACCCACCAAGGGAAACATCTTACCCGCGTCCACCCTATCTAAACCTTTCAAAATACAAAATGTCTCCATGAGCTTTCTTTTTTAATTTCCGATACCCCAATGACTACAATCCAAGAGCTGTCAAACACTCCTCGTACATTATATTTTGTATTCTGGGAATCATCCTCATCATTCTCCTCTGCACCCTCTCCAACAACATCACATCCTTTCTCAGATAGGGGGCCCAAAACTGCACCCAGTACTCAAAAGGAGGTCTCACCAGTGCCCCATAGAGCCTCATTAACATCTCTTTTCCCTTGTACACTATTCATCTTGAAATGAATGCCAACATAGCATTCGCTTTCTTCATTACCAATTTCACCTGGTCATTAACTTTTAGTTTTCCTTGCACAAGGACACCCAGGTCCCTTTGCACATCCAAGGTCTGAATTTTCTTCCCATCCAAATAGTATGCTTCCTGTTTATTTCCACTGCCAAAATGTACAACTGTACATTTCTCGGTGTTAAATCTCACCTGCCATCATTTTGCCCAGTTTCTTAATCTGTCAATATCCTTCTGCAACTTTACGGTTTCTACGTTTCCTACTCTGTCCCCTATCTTGGTGACCTCCGCAAATTTGGCCACAAAACCATTTAAACCACAATTCAAATCATTATTTTATTTTTCCTTGGAATATATCTATCCTGCATTCCTTTTATTACTGCCACATGCCAATCCAGAATTGATCATGACTGAACCTGAACATGTTTATTGTGATAAACATCTTCTAATAAATGTTCTGGGTTTAATTTTTAAAAATGTTGTTGTGATTCCTCTTCATCAACTGTTTGGAAGCTGAATTCACAAAATTTTCCAAATATTTTTTCAGCAATAATTCTGTGGTACAGAGGATTACTCATCTTTCCTTGAGGTTAAAAGTTGCATTTTGATTTTCTTGTCTCAACTGAACATTGTACAAGGTGAAGGCTGATAAAAATGGATTCAGTAATGATGGCCTTTAACTTTACATTATTGCTGTGGCTACACAGCTTGAATGATAAACTGGTGTTTCTACAGGGAATTAACTCATGGAAATGTTCTAAATACATTCATTGGAGATAGACCTTTGTGAAAAGTTTATTGCCCATCGGCAACAATCCTTGAAAAGAGATGAATCATCACCCAACAGAGCATAATCCCATCTGTCAGCACATGGTCCATACACATCACCCATTATTCCCTCTTGTTCATGTGCCCAACCAAATGCCTCTTAAATCTTGGTGATTTCACCACTATCCTGGCAGCGTGGGCCAGACTCCCACCGCACTGTGCAAGAACCTGCCTCACTTCTCTCCTTTTCCCCTCTCATGTTCAATATAGGCATCGTAGTATTTTTACATCTCCCACAGGGGAGGGGGAAGAAGAAATCTACCTTCTCCAGGACTACAATAATTGGATAAATTTCAACCAGGTCATCACTCAGCTTCCAATGTTCCAGAGAAAACTATCCAAATTTGTCCAACCTCTCCCCAGAACCAATGCTCTATCCCAAGCAACCCCCTGATAAACTCTTTTTGTCATGCAGCAAATAGAAATACAGAAAACACTTGAAATGTGGTCTAACCACGTTTATACTTCATGCCCTGCTCAATGAAGAATACTTTCTTTAAAACCCTACACTTTTGTTGCCACTTTCAAGGAGCTCGCGCTTGCACCCCAAGATCCCTCATTGCAACACTACTACAACTCTTCTCAAAGTGCAAGACACTTGTCCAGATTAAACTCCATCTGCCATTTCTCTGCCCACATTTATAAGTCATCTGGTTTGGAAGGGAAAATATGAGGGGAACTGAGTGGATCATCAGGAGAGAGAAAACCTGGGGGGGTGTGGGCTGGTTACATGAACTTGGACAATTCCATATTCATACCATCGATTCACAAATTCAATAAGAGATGGTTCCTTTGTATTTGACCTCACCCAGACAATGGAGGAGGCAGAAGACAAAGGTCAGTGTGGGAATGGAATGGAACTTAAAACATCTTGTGACCATGAGCCAAGATGGCCATTGTGATCCAAGTGGAGGCGCTCAGCCAATCTGTCGTTTACTCTTGATTGGGTTTCTTGCCACAGAGGGCACGGACATGGTTGGAGGAGGTGATTTGAAACTTACCCTTCATGAGAATCCCTGGATGGTGGTAAATGATGTAGATTGCAGGAGAAAATGCCCGAGGACTGGGAGGAATTAGGAATCTATAATTATTTCAAAGATCTTACTGCAAGATTCATCACCAACGAGGAGGAAGGCAGCTTCAGTCTATTCTCCATCTCAGAAAGATTTATGTAATAAACAAAACAATCTTTCAGTATAGCCAGAGGCAAAAGGGCTCTTAATTTAGTCTTACAATCAACAGACTTTGAAGTTACCCACCGTAAATGACTCAAAATTCAATTCTAGATTCACTTCTGGTGGAAGTATAAGAGCCAGTGGCTTGCTAAATCAGATGAGCCTTATTCTGAGTTTCCATTTTGACTTTCCCACCATCAAATGCAAGCCCCCGTTTTTAATCCCCAAGTATTTTCTAACCTTACCCACTTTGCAACCACACCTACCTGAAATTGGAACAAACAACAGCTAATTTTAACATGTATAAATCATATACAAAATAATTTACCCACATTTTCACATCACTGTCGCCACTGAGTGATAACTTGTGCCCGTCAGGAAACTGCACCAGCCACTAAAGGGTGCTATTTACCTTGGTGTTACTGACTCTTTTCCAGTGTTACTTTCAGACATAATGACATATTCAACATGCACAATATTTCTTTTCTTACTGACCAGAACTATCAGGCATTGTGTAAAAAAGAGAAAAGCTCGTCAACCAGGAGATACAAACACCTGACTGCAATGTTGCAGTGCACATTTGCTACATTATTGAAGTCTCACAGTGATTACAACAGATATTCAAAGTCAAGCAATAACAGAAATAACAGAATATTACAGCACGGTACAAGCCCTTTGGCCCACGATGTTGTGTTTATCTTGATATTTCTATGAAAAATATAATACCCTTCGACACCGTGAGCAGGAAAGGGCTTTGGCAAATACTAGAGCGCATCGGATGTCCCCCAAAGTTCCTCAACATGATTATCCAACTGCACGAAAACCAACAAGGTCGGGTCAGATACAGCAATGAGCTCTCTGAACCCTTCTCCATTAACAATGGCGTGAAGCAAGGCTGTGTTTTCGCACCAACCCTCTTTTCAATCTTCTTCAGCATGATGCTGAACCAAGCCATGAAAGACCCCAACAATGAAGACGCTGCTTACATCCGGTACCGCACGGATGGCAGTCTCTTCAATCTGAGGCGCCTGCAAGCTCACACCAAGACACAAGAGAAACTTGTCCGTGAACTACTCTTTGCAGATGATGCCGCTTTAGTTGCCCATTCAGAGCCAGCTCTTCAGCGCTTGACGTCCTGCTTTGCGGAAACTGCCAAAATGTTTGGCCTGGAAGTCAGCCTGAAGAAAACTGAGGTCCTCCATCAGCCAGCTCCCCACCATGACTACCAGCCCCCCCACATCTCCATCGGGCACACAAAACTCAAAACGGTCAACCAGTTTACCTATCTCGGCTGCACCATTTCATCAGATGCAAGGATCGACAATGAGATAGACAACAGACTCGCCAAGGCAAATAGCGCCTTTGGAAGACTACACAAAAGAGTCTGGAAAAACAACCAACTGAAAAACCTCACAAAGATAAGCGTATACAGAGCCATTGTCATACCCACACTCCTGTTCGGCTCCGAATCATGGGTCCTCTACTGGCACCACCTACGGCTCCTAGAACGCTTCCACCAGCGTTGTCTCCGCTCCATCCTCAACATCCATTGGAGCGCTCACACCCCTAACGTCGAGGTACTCGAGATGGCAGAGGTCGACAGCATCGAGTCCACGCTGCTGAAGATCCAGCTGCGCTGGATGGGTCACGTCTCCAGAATGGAGGACCATCGCCTTCCCAAGATCGTATTATATGGCGAGCTCTCCACTGGCCACCGTGACAGAGGTGCACCAAAGAAAAGGTACAAGGACTGCCTAAAGAAATCTCTTGGTGCCTGCCACATTGACCACCGCCAGTGGGCTGATAACGCCTCAAACCGTGCATCTTGGCGCCTCACAGTTTGGCGGGCAGCAGCCTCCTTTGAAGAAGACCGCAGAGCCCACCTCACTGACAAAAGGCAAAGGAGGAAAAACCCAACACCCAACCCCAACCAACCAATTTTCCCTTGCAACCGCTGCAATCGTGTCTGCCTGTCCCGCATCGGACTGGTCAGCCACAAACGAGCCTGCAGCTGACGTGGACTTTTTTACCCCCTCCATAAATCTTCGTCTGCGAAGCCAAGCCAAAGAAAAGAAAGATAATACCCTGTAGCAGCTACTGCGGTAGATGCTACTAAATAAAGGCAAACACATACAAAGGTAGTCAACTCAAGACTGGTTTATTGCAGACATACACAGACCTTTTATTCTTTGCCTGTCAATGAGAATATTAGTGAACACCTTCCGGTCCACAGGACCAGCTGGTTAAAGCTACGAGCCATTAGTGCCCCGTGCCTTTAGGCAGTGGCTTCATCTGATCCACTCACTGTACTTTTGTACCCAGCACTGTTTGCCCGCGACGTGTCAGGTAAGTCTGTGAACTGATGGTGGTGGTTTGTAATACTGCGCTGTGCATCCGCTCCAACCCTGTTTTTCTTTCACCCATATATGCCTGTCTAAGAGTCTCTTAAATGCTCCTTACATGATATTGTAATGGATAAATATATTTGGAGAATTTGGTAATATTTGGGATTTTGGTAAGATTTAGAGTAGGTTACATACATATACACACATACATTTTAAAACATCTTATTTGAAAGACTGAAGAAATATTGAAGATCTCTGGAGAATGTTATGCACATTCACAAGTAGGTGTTAATCGAACTGATGTCATAAAATGAATGACCATTGTTTGGAAATGGAGCCAGGATGGCTACAAGTACCTTTCGGCAGGCTGCTTACAGGAAAGTCACTCCTAGGTTTTGTTTATCTAACACTAGGTTAAGCAGAAGAAAGAACTCCTGTTGTTTGGAATAAGAGGAATGGAACTCTGTTGTAGCTTGCAGAAAGAAGTAACCATCTGGAAAACCCTAACGGGGCAAAGTTCATCAGTGAGACATTGAGGTGACTAATGGTGGTACCTCAGTTGTGGAAATCCTGGAACAACACATCTCTCTCTAAAAACCCTACAAGAACTACCCTGAGCGGTAAACATTTACCTTTCGAGCACCAAATCCTGGTGAAATGTATACACATTCCATTCTGTGCACAGTGGAATTGCCTGCATCCAGAGAACTTGGAAGAAAGAGAAGTAAGATTGAACTGTGAACCAAATCACTTTTCTTAAATTTAAACACATTACAAATATGTGCACTTAGAATTAAAAAGGGGTTAATTTGGGTTTGTTAAGTATAGAGTTAGGTTAAAGTTTAATTCTATTTTCATGATTAAATTTGATTAAAAATAACTTCTGTTTTAAAAACCACTTGTCTTGGTGAATGTCTCTCGCTGCTGGGTTTTGGGATCCTTTGGGCTCTTAACAATATCTGCTTGGATAATGACATTGGGCCTGTTCAAAGTAGGAAATGGCTTCTACCAGCAGGAATTTCTAATTGATAAAAAAATATTGATAGGTGGCTGGCCACATACTTTTCCTAAAAATTAATACCCTCTCCCTCCCTAAACCACATTCAGCCCCGTGACATCTTTCTACGTTGCATTACTGGGACCACCAAGGACCTGACCCATTTCCCATCTCTCCTTGCAATGCCAATATGGCAGCTGCCATTAAGAACTGACAAATCACATTTTAATTCAGCAAGCAACATGAAGGTTATCCTGACATCCTGCTTAAAAGGAAGGGTCAACAAACCTTCCTAATTCTGTCACTTCATTTTTATTTTGCTTCCCATGGGGCATGAGCAAAAACTGTCCTATCCATTGGCTCACCAAATTATGAGTAAAATCATGATCCCTGTTCATGAAAACCCATAACTTTCAATGTTACACAGATATACTAGGAAGAATTCTGTAATAAAAGTGAATAAAACATTGAAAGAATTTCCCCCTTATCAACGCTGATATTGTAGCGCACCAGGCAACTGGGCAAGCATAAAAGGCCAAATCACTGCAACACTCGGACAGTCCAAGATGGCACAGAGTCCCCTTTACCACTGAGAAGGAGCCTGGGCCTTGCACCATGTGCGGGCTGAGATGCCCTTCACTTCCGCGTAGCGGCCAGCCAGCTGGAGAGTGATGCTGGAAGTCAGGGGTACATCACCAGAAGTAGGTGGGCCAGTGAGCACACGTGGGGAATTTAAACCAGAAAAGCCAGTCTTTGTTTTGCACTCACCTTGGTGGGATGTCTCTTTATTTGGTAGCGCTGCCGCAGCGGATGCTACAAATGGATAACTTCTTACTTGCTGCAACCAAACAGGTCTGCAAGATACACCAACCTAAATAGAAAACATGACCAGAAATCCCAGAGATCATAAATTCAAAAGGATTGGTGAAATCTTTACTCTGTATTTTTAACACCAAAGTCCCTATATTTTTAAGGCATTCGATCAAGTAACTGAGAAATATTACATTTTAAACACATGGTACGTCAGGATCAGAAGGATTGGAGCATTATTGTTCAGGTGACACAACTTTAAAAAATAACATCTAACTTTATGAAGAATGTGATACTACAACAGCAAAAACGGATGGAATCAGACACATTCTATGAGCATTGGGAAGCAAAAAATGGATTGGTTTTCCATCCCTTCCTCAGCGACCCAATGACCCCGACAGGTCCTCCCCGACCTGCGACCATAGTGTAGTCCAAAGGATCAATCAGACCCCACAATGGTCGCAAGTCGGCGTTTTGCCCCCGTGCGAGGAGCCCTGAAGTCTTGTAGGAGTTTATAAACAGTTATTATTTTAATTAAAGAAGTTTAGTCCAAAGGTCCCACAATGGTCGAGTCGGGGGGGAGGGTGGGTCCACGATGGTCGCAAGTCGGGGTATTTCCCCCGTGCGAGGAGCCCTGAAGTCTTAGAGCCTATTTTTAAAATCAAATGATTTGACAAACGAGAAGTCACAGGATTAACTTTGTGACTCAGGGTCCATTAGCTGGGGGCAGCCATCTTAATTTCTGTGCGCATGCGCCAGTGTTCAGTTGCCGCTTGCGCAAAGGGTTCGCTTCGTCGCCCTCAATCGGCACATGCGTATCTGCAACATATGCGCGAACTCACCACGCATGCGCAAACCAGACTTGCCAATCACCTGCCCCCGCCCCTTGCGCTGCAAGTAACCCCGCGGCCTCCAGTCTCGCCCTGTCGGCGGCATCAGGCCTCGCACCGACGCCTCGTCTCCACCCAAACACCCCGCCGGTACCGGCCGCTCCCGGTGGGGCCCGGTGGGTTGCGGGTCGCCCGCTTTCCCTGGACCGCGCGGCAATGGAAGGTTCCGGCGCCTCCGCCAACTTACTCCCATTCGCGCCCGAGGCGACACGACGGACCCCGAGCAGACGACGCTGCCGCAAATGTCCCGCCTCCTCACAGCAAGAGCCAATCAACCCGCGAACCCGCCCATCAATCCAACCCGACTTCAGCGTCCAATCAAATAACGGCCTCACCGAATCAACCCGTTGCCTCGCGTAACTGAAGCAACCAATCAGCGAGCGAGCGAGCGAATACACAGGTGAACCCAATCAGCATCAGAAGAGAAATCAGGCAGTCGAAGGATCAGAAGACCCTTCGGCCCTTCCACTTTTTACTAATCCAACAACAATCAAATCCTTGGGAAACACAGGATCACTTTGTCCTGGCTCCAGGATTCCTCTGATCTCAAGCAATACATTGTACCCCAACTGCAAGGGAGACTATTTATTCTCAATCTTTCCTTCATATTTATTACCGCTTCCAATTTAATGTCTGCTACTTTTTTCAAAGTATCTGCATCTAAGTTCAATGTATATGATCCCTCTACGAGTGGGTACGGCAATAAACTCATCACAAGTCCATGGATCCCAATTTCAAATGCACCTTCAAAAGCGGAGAGAATTCCAAGGATATTACATTTTCATTGAAGACATTTCTTAAAGTCTAAGCAGCTGATCGGTTATTGGGAAATTGTGACACTTGGTGTTCGGCTCCTTTGCATTATCCTCTCTCGATCCGTGCTGCTGTGTCCTCTCATAATGTTGTAAGGTCATCTCCCTTTTTACCAACGACCAAGAGATCCACATTCAAACTTTCCTTCTATCACCTGCTTAAAACACCCCAGAAACAAATCTGACGATCTTTGTGCACTTCTCATGCTTCAGGTAAGGAAACTGTACACGTGACTCCCGATGTAAGATAAGCAAGACCATTCGATGTGAAATTGGAGCGTGCACGCTACTGTGATGGGTGGAAAGGCGGACACATGCCCAAAAAATCAAAGTCAAAGACTCCTTTATTACACTCGCAGCTCTGCTTCTATTTTCTCCCTGCTGCTGTCGACTGGAGTGATGTCACATCCATGCCGGCCTCCAATTGTTCGGTGTTCCCTTCTTTGCTGATTCCTGCCGTGCGCGTTGTCCCCTGGTATGAAAGTTGTTGGTCCCCGTGGACTCTGAACAGTTACCACATTCGTTGGCCATCTTGTGTACAGGGTGGCATCCCAGTTAGCATGATGCCCCACCTCCCTCGAACCAGCGCTGTTCGTTGCTTTCGGTCGCCTATATCTGGGTCGTGGGGGCTGAATTTGCTAATGTCCAGATGTGCTGGTTTGAGGTGGTCAATGGTGAAAGTCTCTTCCTTCGCACCGATATCCAGCACACTCACCATGATGTGTGGAATGAATGATACACACCCGTGAAGTCGAAGTCGAATACTGGTTCGTTGAACTGGCAGCTCTGCTTATATACTCTCCTGCTACTGATAAAAGGTCTTTCGAGATGGCAAAGCCAGCCTCGGATTGGTGGGTGTTCTCGCCATTGCTCATTGCTTCCCACTGTGCGGGATGTCACCTGGGACGAAGATGATTGGTTGCCTCAGGATCTGTGTAGTCACCGCGTTTGTCATCCATCTTGTGTACTGGCTTTCGTCCTGGTGAGCAGGCCGCCTCAACCATATATTGTGGAAGAATATGGACCCCATATTTACAAAGGGTGGCTCTAACATTCCCTTTCTCCTTAAGGCCTCAGTTTTTGAAAAGGAACGTTAAAGTAATTGGTTCTCCTGTTGGGGGTCCCTTGTCCTCATTTTTCTTCTTTTTCTTTTAGCAAGGGGATGGAGGGGAGATGGGGTGGTTTAATGGGGGGGGGGGGATTTCTTTATTCTTTCTTTTAACTATGACAAGTGTATTTATATTTTACTTGTGTTATTAGTAATTGTGTGAATTCTTTGTGGATTTATTTATAAATAATATTTTTAAAAAATGATCAGAGGTCAATCCACAGGATGTAAAGTGGCCTAGAGCAACACTGGGGACACCCTCCTGCCCCCCACCACCCGAAATATTAATGTGATCCACTACGATCATTGACAAAATCATCGAGGACCCCTTCATCCGGCCAACAGCATCATCCAGCTATTCCCGTCGGGAAAGAGATCCAGGAATTTCAGAGCCAGTAGCTCCAGGCCCAGGAACAGCCTCTTCCTCCAGGCAGGGAGAACGTGGAACGATTGATGAGCTGCTCATACAAATACTCCTCGACTCTGCTATTTATTCAACAATATCGAGTAATTTTTCTGGACGTGCTGCACATGTATCATTTGTCTGTTGTGTGAGGGCTTGGTTGTGTGTTTGCGTATGTTTATCCCAAGAACTCTGTTTTATCAGGTCGTTCTTGTGCTATCCAAGGGTAATAAATTTGATCTTGTACTCTGGAGCGGGTGCAGAATAGATTTTCTGGATCGGAGAATGTATCTCATGAAGCAAAGTTGACTGAGTCGGGCTTTTCTCTTCCCCTCCCCCCAACCCCGCAAAATTGACTTTATTTACAAATTATTTACAAAGAGGAAGACCATTCCAAGTCTTTTCTCCTCCACCTGTTGTATCCAGATATTCCCTTCACTACACATTGCTGCATATGTCTCTATTTACCTTCATTGCCACCACTTTGATACCGTGTGGTTACTGCCCCCCTCTGCTGTTGGAGGAGTTCCCCTTGGTCTCAGCCTCTCAGTGCACGGTTATGGAAGGATTATGATCCATCCCCATAGTGCCTTCGTGTTGGCTATGCCAAGCCTCCGTGCATCCCACAGCATGTACCCCTGCAGCCTGGAATGTGCCAGTCGGCAGCGGTCCCTCCCCGACATATCCGCTTGCTGAAAGACTGACAGGACACGTTTAACATAGAACATGAGAGCACAGTACAAGCACTTCAGCCCGCGATGTTGTGCCGACCGAAGTATTCATACCAAAATAAAAAGAACTAACCCCTTCCTCCCTCATAACCCTCTATTTTTCTTTCATCCACGTGACTCAGAGCCTCTTAAATGCCCCTAAGGTTTCAGCCTTCACCACCACCCCAGTTCTAGGGCTCGTCCCATGTCCATGACCTGGTACACATACACTACATTCCCTCCCCTTGTCACCCTCCTGCTCCCCCCACCCCGAGCCAGTAGTGAAGGTGTTGCGGACCTCATCCAGGGAGCAGATCCGGGAGATGAACCCAAACTGCAACGAATTCAGCTTCCCGCAGATCAAAGCACGTCCGTGGGCCAAGGTGAGTGACCCGAGGTGAACCAGAGCTCCAGGGGTGGTTTTGTCCTCTGGGTCCTTCCCTAATACTGTCCCCTGTCACCCACTCCAAAGCCCTCATCTCCCACCAGGCCTGTCCCCAAACCCCTCCCCCTGCTGAGATCATCCCCAAAATACTGTCAGGCCTGTCAACAAAGCCCCTATTCCCCACTGGGCCCATCCCCAATGCTCCACCCATTGCTTGGACCGTCTCCAGAGCTCCTGTCTCCCACAAGGGCTTTCAACAAGCCCCTGTTCCACAACATGCCCAGCCAAAAGTCCCTGTCCCCGTCCCCCACGCCAATTCACCTGTATCCAAAGGCCCAACATCAGGTCTGTCCTCCCACCAGACCAGTTCCCTCACTGGGACCCTCTCCAATCGATTACCCATCACAACTACCCCACCAAAGTTCTTTAACCTTCCCCTTCCCCCACCCACAGGCCTTGGTATCTGAGCTGCTCCTAGGACCCCAAGACAGTGGAGATGTGGGGAGGGTAGTGGTCCATCTCCTTCCCGTTGACAGTGTCCCATTCCTTCACAAAGCTGGGGAATCCCCTGACCCTTGGCACACAGATATCTATCCCATCTGAGCCAGTCCTCTCTCTCTCTCTCTCCCCCCACCATCCTGGAGAATGTGGCCCAGTTCAGCTAGCTGCTACAGTACACACTGCCCTTCACCTCTTCCCCAGGACTCCTGCTCCCACTTGTCCTTCAACGAGCTGTGTGCCCACAGCCAGGAGCTTCCCCCTCCTAGTTACCCTTGGCCCTGTGGGTGAGTGGGTGGGACATGACAAGGGTTTGTAGGTGGTGGAATTGGGGTAAGAAAGTTTGGGTGAGACCTGGGAAAGAGAACGGTGATCATCCGGCTGGTGTGAGGCATTGAAGACGGAGTCAATGGGCAGTCCCCTGCCGGGTCCATCCCCCAGCATGTCTATCTCTAAAACTGACCCCGCCAGGTCCATCCTCAATATCATCCCCTGCCGGGTCCATCCACAATCCCGTCCCCTGCTGGGTCCAACCCCAAAACCGTCCCCCGCTGAATCTGTCCCCAATACCGTCCCCCAGCGGGTCCATCCCCAATTCTGTGCACGCCGGGTCCATCCAAAATCCCGTCTCCCTCCGAGTCCATCTCCAATCCCACCCCCGCTGGGTCCATCCCCAATCTTGTCCCCCACTGGTCCAACCCCAATACCGTCCCCCACCTGATCCAACCCAATACCATCCCCCACCGGATCCATTCCCAAACGCATCCCCGCCGGGTCCATCAACATCCCATCTCCTGCTGAGTCCATCCCCAATGCCATTCCCAACTTGGTCTGTCACTAATTCTTTTGCCCGACAGGTCCTCCCACAAACCCACTGGTCTCTCCCCAAAGCCCCTGACCCCCACCAGGTCCACTTCCAAAGCCATCGTCCCCCACCGGCTTGTCCCCAAAGCTCCTGCCTCCCCACGGGACCTGTCCTGAAGCCCCAGCCCTCATGTCTGTCATGTCTGTCCTCCCACTGGACCGATCCTCTCGATCACCATTCAGAACTACCCCACCCCAATTCCCGAACCTCCCCCTTCCCCCACTGACAGGCCTTGGAACCTGAGCTGCTCCTGGGACCCCCAGATGGTGGAGATGTGGGGAGGGCAGTGGTCCAGTCTCCTTGCCGGTGGCAGTGTCCCAGACCTTCACCGAGCTGGGGAATTCCCTGACCCTTGGCACCGGGACATCTGTCCCATCTGAGCCAGTTCTCTCTCTCCCCCTACCCTGGAGGCTGTGACCCTGTGTAGCTGGCTGCACATTGCCCTTCACCTCTTGCCCCAGGACTCCTGCTCTCACTTGTCCTTCGACAAGCTTTGTGACTACAGGCTGGACCTTCCCCCACCTTGCTACCCTTGGCCCTGTGGGCGAGTGGGTGGGCCATGACGAGGGAGTTGTAGGTGGTGGAATTGGGTAAGAAAATTTGGGTGAGAGCCAGGAGAGACTGGTGATCATCTGGCCAGGGAGACGCATTAGGGACAGAGTCACTGGGCAGGGGTCAGAGTCTCATGGAAACAAGGGCACTGGAATTGGAAGCAATCACAGCTCATGGAAAGTAGGAGGAAGAACCCTGGGAATAACTGAGAGTGGTGAGGTTAGTGTCGCGGTTAGAAAAACGCTGATAAGGGGCCAGCGAGCCGGGTTCAAATTTGACACTGTCTCTGGGGAGTTGTACATTCCTCCTGTGTCTGCGTGCATTTCCACAAGTTGCTCCTGGTCCTTCCACCATTTAAAACATACCGGGGTTTGTAGGTCATTGGTGTAATTGAGTGGTTGTGGCTCAGAGGCTGAAAGGGCCTGTTCCCGGGCTGCATGTGTCAATCTAAAATCTCCATCTAAAATGATAGTCCTGCCTGTCATGAATTATTTAAGGATTCAACTCAAAAGTGTGGACAAGATAGACAGCTCCGAAACCATCCTTTTGGCCCTTCTTTTCTGATGGCCAAGCTGCTTGCAAACAGTCCATATCACTCTCATCCTTTTCATTCCACGGACCCATTCAACTCGCATTTCATTGTCAATCTCACGGCCTGTTGGAAGAAGTTATTTCCCTGTCTGGCAGCCTGATTTTGTTCCTCCATATCTCCTTCCTGATGGTAGTGGGTCAAAGATGCTGTGTGCTGGATGTCTGCGGGTCTATTTACAGGCCCCATCCCTGGACAATCAGAGACCCCTTGTCTCGAAGTCCCATCCATGTGGCCCCTCACTCATCAATCCCTCGTCGGAACACAACTACCCCCTCCTTACCTACCTCTACCAGCCCTTAGTATCCTCATGACAGTTCCAGGCACCTGTTATGTCGACCCTTGATGACCTGCGCCAGCTCTAATTTGGACCCTGGCCTCACCTAAACCATTGGAATAACCTGCGCCTTCTACCCTCGAGAGCCCGAGGGAATCTGCACCCTCAGCAGTGTCCTGCTGGTGCACCATCGAATGCCCTCCATCCCCCTTCCACGGGTTCCCTGCTGTTATCAGGCTCCTGTATGGACCCCACCCTGGCAAAACTAGCCATATTTTCACTGATCCCTCTGTGCCTCTACATTCCGTCCAGGGGTCAGGGTTGTGCTGTGGGACTGGTGGAGATTAAAACAACAATATCAGGAGACAGGGAGCAGTGTAGAGACCCCCAGATCTGCAAGATGGGGACAGTGCAGAGAACCCCAGCTCCAGGAGACAGGGAGCAGCACAGAGACCCCCTAGTTCTGGGAGACCGGCTGAGTTGTACACAAGTCTGGAAGTGGCTGGAGCAGGAAGTATACAAATCTATGTTCCAGGGTAAACTGGAACAAAAGCGAGGAATGCACTTTGGTAAATCAGTCCGCTGTCCTCTTCACAGTCAGATCTGACTACCTGAAGGTGTCGGGGATCTGGCTTGGAGAGGCCGAGGCATGCAACAAAAAAATGGTCAGAGCCGATTGTAAAGGTTCACCAGAATTTGGGTCTGTGGGAATGACATTCCCTCTCAGTAATGGGGAAGAACCTGGTCATCAGGTGCAAGGTGCTCTCGGTACTGCTGCGTGTGATGCAGGCGTGGCCCATCCCACACACCTCTGCCCTGGCTATTACCAGAGCAGTTTCCCTCTTCATGTGGGGGTCCAAAATGGATGGAGTGGGAAGGAGGTCCATGTACGTCACCAGACTGTGGTGTTGTGAGCCCAAAGGATCCCAAAACCCAGCAGCAATAGACATTCACCAGGACGAGTAGTTATATAAAGATAAGTTGTTTTTAATTATCTTTAAACATGAAAACAGAATCAAACTTTAACTTATCTCTATTAACTTAACTAACCTTAATCCCCTTCTAAGTCTAAGTGCATGTGTATGATGTGTGTGTAAATTTAAGAAAAGTTATTTGGTTCACAGTTCAATCTCACTTCTCATTCTTCTAAGTTCAATGGTTGTAGGCAATTCTAATACTGTGCATGGAATTGAACATGTATAAAGTTCATCAGGCTTTGCCACTCAGGAAAGTTCTGTAAGGTTTGCAGAGAGAGATTTGTTGTTCCAGGATTTTCACAACTGAGCTACCACCATTAGTCAGCTCAATGTGTCGCTGATAAAACTTGGCCCATCAGGGTTCTCCAGATGATAACTTCTTTCTTTCAGGCTAGCACTGTGTTCCTTCCTGTTTCATTTATTCCGAGAGTAACATCAGGCAGCTAGCACTTCCAGCGAGCACCTAGGATTAGGTGGATGTTAAACATGTGGCTCAAGGGGTGGAGTCAGAGACTGGGTTTTAATTCTTGGACAACTGGGACCTTTTTTGGGGAAGCTGGGACCTATACCATAATGATGGGTGACATCTTAATCCCAGAGGGACCAGTCTCCTGGCGGGGGCATTTGCTAGGGCTGTCACGAGGGGTTTAAACTAGTATGGTTAGGGACAGGGTTTCAGGTTAGCCAGGACAGTAGGGTGAGGGTTAGTAGGATAAGGAAAGAGACAAGTTTAAATAATTTGAGGGAGGAAAAGCAGGAAGTAGTAAACAGATACTACAGTGAAAATTGTGAGAATGGTGGATAGGAGGATATGCAGAAGGTAGGATGTTGGAGATCCCTGAGTTGTATTTATTTTAAAGCGAGAATTAATGTGGATTGACATGTGGCATTATGATGTGTGGCCATTAGCGAGACATGGTTGAAAGAAGGTTGTGATTGGCAGTTGAATGTTCCACGATTTTGCTGGATTAAGAGGGGGAGGTGGGCTTTACATGTCAGGGAGGATATTACAGCAGTGCTGAGGCAAGATAGACTGGAGGGCTCGTCAAGAGAGGCAGTGTGGCTAGAGCTGAAAAATAAGAAGGGTGAGGTTATTATTATGGGTATTATTTAAGGCCTCCAAATGGGGAAAGGGAACCAGGAGAGCAAATGAGCAAGGAAATAGGTGGGATATGCAGGTAAAATAGGGTGGTGTTGGTTGGGGATTTCAATTTTCCAAATATTGATTGGGAAATGCAGTCAGTAAAAGGGCAGGATTGCTTAGTATTTATGCATTGTGTTCAGGATTGCTTTTTGCAGCAATATGTTGAGACGCCAACTAGAGTGGGAGCAGTGTTCGATCTGTTGTTTGGGAATGTAATGGGGCAGGTGACGGAGGTGAGCGTTAGGGAGAACTTCGGATCCAGTGATCATTTTGACATACTCTTAAGAACTTGAAGAGGGAAATTAGAAAGACAAAAAGAAGGGATGAGGTGTCCATCGATAATAAGGCAAAGGTGAATCCTCAGGCTTTTTTCAGATATGTAAACAGTAAAAGGAGGGTTAAACATAGAATAGGTCGACTGGATGATGGGACCAGTGAACTGTGTCAGGAACCGTATGAGATGGAGAAATATTGAACAAATTTTTCTCGTCTGTATTCACGAGGGAAACGGACATTGGGCTATACAAGATAAGAGAGGCAAAGGGGTTAGTTATGGATAAGGATTAGATAAGGATTAGTAAAGTGAGAGGTTTGGAGCTTCTTGGGTCAATTCAAGTGGATAAGTCTCCTGGTCCTGATGGGATTTTTCCCAGGACTTTAAGGGAGGTCAGGGAACAAATAGCGGGGGCACTGACAGCGATTTTTCAAAGATCACTGGAGGAGGGTGTGGTGCCGTGGGATTGGAGGGTTGCAAATATAGTTCTGTTGTTCAAAAAAGGCAGTAGGTGGAGTCCAAGTAATTATCGGCCAGTAAGTTTGAATTCTGAGTGGGGAAGATTATGGATGGTATACTTCGAGATAGTATGTACAAATATCTGGATAGGCAGGGATAGATCAGGGGCACCCAGCATGGGTTTGTGAAAGGAAAGTCATGTTTGATGAATCTTGTTGAATTTTTTTGAAGAGTTGACAAGAAAAGTGGATGAAGGTCGGATGGTTGATGAGATCTATTTGAATTTTAGTAAGGCTTTTGATAAGGTGCTGCATGTAAGGTTATTTAGGAAGGTTCAGTCATTAGGGATTAATAGATAGTGGGATGGGTTCAGAAGTGGCTGGGAGATAGACAGCAGAGAGTCATGGTGGACAACTATATGTCATGTTGGAAGCCTGTGAGAAGTGAAGTGCCTCAGGGATCGAGGCTGGGTCCCTTGTTGTTTATCATTAATATTAATGATTTAGAGGAGAGTGTGGTTAACTGGGTAAGCAAATATGCAGACGATACGAAAATAGGGGGAGTGGTGGACAGTGAGGTAGATTTTCTTGGAATAAAGGATTTGGTTTGTTTGGAAAAGATGGCAGATGGAATTTAATATTGACAAGTGTGAGGTGCTGCATTCTGGAAAAAAAAATACAAATAGAACATATGCAGTTAAGGGGAGGGGGTAGAGTAATGAAGAGGAACAGAGGGATCTTGGAGTTATGGTACAGAGTTCACTGAACGTGGGTTCCCAGGTAGACAGGGTGGTTAAGAAGGCATATGACATGCTGGCCTTCATAAATCATAGCATAGGCTAGAGTGCAGCTGTTTAAGGCACTGCTGAGGCCATGTTTGGAGAATTGTGTTCCGTTCTGGTCTCCAAATTATAGGAAGAATATAGAAAAGGTAGAGAAGGTGCAGAGATTTATAAGAATGTTGCCTGGCTTACAGTATCTGGATTACAGGGAGAGATTAAGGAGACTGGGACTTTATTCATTGGGACATAGACGAATGAGAGGGGACAATATAGCTATTTAAAATTATGAAAGGAATATATAGACGAGACATAGACAGACACTTTCCCGTGAGGGAAGGGAAGGTTGGAACAAGAGGCCATGAGTTAATGGTAAGGAGGCAAAACTTCTGGAGAAATTTTAGAGGATGCTTCTTCACTCAGAGAGTGGAGGCAGAATGGAATGATCTTCCGAATGAGATAGTTGCGGCAGGGTCCCTTCTGTCATTTAAGAGAAGGTTGGATGTGTACATGGAGGTGAGGGGGTTGGAGGGATATTGGCGGAAATCGGGAGGATTGAGCTAGTGGAGTTGTTGTAGTGAACCGGTGCGGTCTCAAAAGGCCGACATGGCCTGTTTCTGCTCTGTAAATGGTTATATGGTTACATGGTGACACAGTTTTCATTTCAATGTCCCATCTCTCGTTACACAACTCTCTGCTCTCCACGTTCATGCTGCACATTTCTTCACTGCTGTTATGGCTGGACTCAGAAAATGTTTTTGATATTTATTCAACTTCAGTTTTGTATCTGCTTCATATCTCTGACCAAGCACAAATATTCTCACATCCTTTTGTATTTTAATCTTCATAATTTGCCTAATAATAGACTGAAATCCTTCCACTTTTACACAGGTCCAAACCGAATGGAAAGAAAAGTCTCAATCACCTGATTACATTGAAAACATTTCTTGGAATAATTGGAGATAAGTCCATTTAATTTATATGTAGTATAGCAGAATTGATGTGGAGATTTTTATTTTTATATCTGGCATTAATCATATTTGTAACACTCTTGACACAATCCTGACCCTATTTCTTCTTGAATTTGTATATTGCAATCTTCACACCATTCGGAACAGCTTCTTTCTGAAATCGTCACATCCAAGCCCGACTCCCATCTTTCTCCTGACCTCTGCTATCCTGGTTTTGGATTTTCTCTCTGGAGAGCATCGTACATTTCATTGATAACTTTGGGTGTATTTCCCATCCAACTCTTTGTTCCATTTCACTAATTTTAGGTGGAGTCAATGTTGGTCCCTATCTTTCTCTTAAGAATGATCTAAGTGGGAGAAAACAGAAGAAGGTCCCACTTGCCTCTCTGTATTTGTGTTTAATTGTTTGAAGAATTTCTTCCATGTAGCGTCTTCAAAATATCTTATACTCTGTCATAACATAAATTTAATATTCTATTGCCTCTGTTCATAGGCAATAACACATTTTGACATACTTTGCTTCCCCTCCTCCATTGTTGTCAGATTCGTGTGGGTCCCACAGATGAAGAACCAGACCAAAGCGGAGGTACAAAGCACACATTTATTTCGGGGATGGAAACAGGACAACAGGGTTGATATGTTAGGCAAGTCTCTACACTTCTAATTAGGAGGGAGAAACCGACAGAGACGGGGAAATTACATGAACTTACACATTCAACATTCAGGATCAAGGTGATAAAAGGTGAGGAGGAATGCAGTGGTCATTGGGGACTCCATTGTCAGAGGTACAGACAAGACATTCTGTGAGCCAGATAGGTATACCCGCATGGTGTGCTGCCTCCCTGGTGCAAGGGTACGGGAATATCTCAAATCGGGTCCAGAGTATTCTGAAAGGAGACTGTGAGCAGCCGGATGTCTTGGTACATGCCTCATTGGGTACCAATGACATAGATAAAAAGAGGGAGGAGGTACTAAAAAAGGATTACAGCGAGCTGGGACAGAAGCTAAGAAAAAGGACCGCCAGGGTGGTGATCTCTGGATTGCTACCTGTGCCAAGTGCAACTGAGGACAATAATGGAAGGTTAAGACAAATGAATGTGTGGCTGAGGGGCTGGTGTAAAAGACAGGGTTTTGGCTTCTTGGATCATTGGGATCTCTTTTGGGGAAGTCATGACCTTTACAAGAAGGATGGGTTACACCTTGACCCAAAAGGGGTCAATATATTGGCAGCTAGGTTTGGTACAGCCGTCGGATGCGGTTTAAACTAATTTGGCAGGGGGATGGGAACCTGTATGATAGGGCAAAGGACAGGAAAGATAAAATAGGAAAAGTTAGGTTGGGCAGCGAAAGTAAAAAAATCAGAAAGAGCAGGGAAGGTAAAAAAAAGCACATTTGAAGGCTTTATATCTTAATGCAAGAAGCATTCGGAACAAGGTAGATGAATTGGCTGTGGACATTGAGACAAACAAATACGATTTGATTGGGATTACAGAAACATGGCTGCAAGGTGGGCAAGCCTGGAAACTTAACATCCCGGGGTATACGATATTTAGGAGGGATCGGCAAGAAAGAAAAGGGGGTGGGGTAGCATTGATGGTGAGAGAAGGGACCGACACGATTGACAGAAAGGATATTAACTCGGAAGATACCGAATCTATATGGGTAGAACTGAGGAATAGCAAGGGGCGGAAAACGTTAGTGGGAGTGGTATATTGGCCTCCAAATAGTAATGTAGAGGTGAGGGAAGGCATAAAAAGAGAAATTAGATAAGGGAACAGCTGTCGGAGACTTTAATTTACATATTGATTGGACTAGCCAAATTTGTAAAAATACTGAGGAGGAGGAGTTCCTTGAATGTTTACGGGACGGTTATCTAGACCAATATGTCGAGGAACCAGCTCGGGAGCAGGCCATTTTAGACTGGGTAGTATGCAATGAAAAGGGGCTAATCAGCAATCTTGTTGTACGAGGTCATTTGGGTAGGAGCGATCACAATATGATCGAATTCACACTCGACATTGAGAGTGAAGAAATTAAAACCGAGACTAAGGTCCAGAATTTAAATAAAGGGAATTATGATGGTATGTGATGGGAGTTGAGTAAGATTGATTGGGTGGTGTTTATGGGGGGGGGGGGGTTGACGGTGGATAGACAATGGAAAGCATTCACAGATCTAATGGAAGAATTGCAGAAATCGTTTATACCGGTTTGGCATAAAAATAAACCAAAAAAGGTGACTCAACCGTTTATAACAAGGGAAATTAGAGACAGCATTAGGTCCAAAGAGAGAGCATATCAATTGGCCAAAAAAGTACCAAATCCGAAGACTGGGAAGAGTTCAAGATGCAGCAAAGGAGGACAAAGGGATTAATCAAGAGGGCAAAAATAAATTACGAGAGTAAGCTTGCGGCAAACATAAAAACCAACTGCAAAAGCTTTTATAGATATGTCAAGAGGAAAAGATTGGTGAAATCCAGAGTAGGTCCTGTTAGAAATAGAAGTACCTTTAAAGAAATTGCTCGAGACAAATATTGAGAACAAAGAACATTTATTACAACAACAATGCAAAGTTGGGTGCTTCTCCTTACCCTGGAAATACACACATACACTGGGGCTCACCCAACTTTTATACAGTAAATTTCAGTATCAGAATACCCTCCCCCTTACATTCTACTGCCCCCTGGATGGGTTTGGCAGAGGCAATCCTTCCTGCCTACGTGCAGTTTCAGTATACTTGGAGGACCAGGGGGTATCCTGTCGGTGTCTTCTTATGCCATTATTCCCATTGTCCTTATTCACATCTTAGCCCTTGTCCCCATTCACACCTTCCCGACTCTCAGTGCTACAGTCCCTTCATCTGCAGGGTTCGTTAATCTTGTCTAGGGTTTACTAGTTAAATATGCATACTTGAAAAATCTGTTGTATGGCTTACTAATTATATATGTATAACTTGCTAATACTGTCTAAGGTCTTCTAATTATTTATGCAAGCCTTGCTAATTCTATCTGGTGCTTGGCGACCCTTATCTCGTTCAGACTAACTCTACTTCTATTCTCAATTGTCTGTCCTTCTCTCCCTCATTCAGTGAACTTGCTGGTGTAGGAGATTCTTATCTTACTCAGACAGTGTCAGCTTCCTGCCTTCTAATATCCATGTCTCATGTTGTTTGCACTGGCTTCATTCATTTACTTATGTATCAATTTTATTTTCTTCATTTCTTCATGTTCATATTGCAATGTCAGTTTTTCTCATCTCTCACAATCCTCACTTTTCTTTTAGATCAGTAATACTGATCTCACGCAATGATCAGTGTTACTGATCTCAGTGTTACTGGTCTCTCACAATCCTCCGTTTTCTTTTAGATCAGTATTACTGATGCGGTAAAGTGGAACTTGTCGGTTTTCCCAGCTGGTCAATAAACGGATAGCAGTTTCCATGTCCTCAGAAAGATGTTGGGAATCGTACATCCTTTGGGTGTAAGTGTTCTGACGAAAGGGTTGATGAGTTAAACGATGTGTACCAGTCTGTATGTAGGGAAGCAGTAAGATGGTGAGAGTAATGAGTCCAGCTGTTAAAAGGGTTGCGAGTATCAGATTCCAGTAACCGGTGAAAAGTCCAGTCCATCCCACAGAGGACCGAGGTTGCAAAGTCTGTCCCTGGGCATGGGAAGTTTTTTGACGTCCTGAAGAAGTGTTCTTAACCGCCTGCCCGTTGTGAGTAGTGTCTTTAAGGAGTCTTTCACAAGTGCTGCGTTCAGCAGCGAAGCTGTAATCGAGAGGCAGGCGGTGTTGTTGAAGTGTGTCTGGTAAACGTTGTTTATCTTCAGCCCGTAACCTCAGGGCCATTGTGTTGTGTTGGATGATAATGCCCAAGGCTGCATGGAGTCTGATTAGATGTTTCAGATGGCAAGGAGCGTTAGCGATCTGTAGCCGCTGTTGCCGTTTATAACTGGAACTTCCCTTAACGATGCAGTAGTAAGGATTGTAAATGCCGGCGGAACCCAAAGGATGTTTGAGAAAAGACCAGTCTGGGGAGGATTGTGCATTACGATTAGAGATGTGTGTTACAGTCTGAGTAGAATTGAAGTTGTGAGTCGAAGCCTGTCTGTGTACATTAGCAAACGTCTTCTCTCTCTCTCTCTCTCTGACAGGTGGATTGGTTACTAACATTCAGTGTGTCTGTGTCATATCGCTCTCTTTGTGCTACAGGTTTAGAACTCATACCTTTAATATCTATGTGGGAAGTTAAGTGATGGTCTCTACAGCTGTTCTGGTCCCCTGGCCCGTATTGAAATCCCTTGTTAAAACATATCTTACTATGGCTAAAAACTAAATCTACACCTTGTCTAAACTCTAAAGGAAAAAAATTGTGACCTCTGCTGCCCCTATTCCAGGAGGACTTAATACATTGTGAGTAATTAAGTGATGTCCCAGAAATGGAGAAGCAACAATTAAACAATTGTTTAACAATTAAACAATTCTTGTAAAGAATAAAAACAACATTACGGCACTTTTTCACGGCGTAGTGTAAGTTTCAGGTCAGAAGGATGAGGCACTGCACGCCAGGTGGAGGGTTGAGTTTGACTGTCTTGATCCTGTGGTTCGATAGCTGGTTTAATCCGTTGGATGTGGGTCCAGCCTTTTTCTCTTGTTCGCACGGCAGCGTCTGAAATCAAAAGTACACAGTAGGGACCATCCCAGGCAGGTTTCAGTTGGTTATCTTGCCATGCTTTGACATAAACCCAATCACCAGGTTTAATAGAATGGATAGGAAATTCCAGGGGTGGAGTTTGGGCTAATAATCCCTTCTGTTTCAGGTCGTGTATAGAAGTAGAAAGACCCTGTAGAAATTTTGAAATGTATTGATCATTAGCCTCAGTGATAGGGGTATCAGTGTGGAATCCCATAAATGGAAATCCAAACATCATTTCGTATGGTGAGACTGCAAGGTCTTTACGAGGGGCTGTGCGAATTCTAAGCAGGGCTAATGGTAAAGATTTAATCCAGGAGAGGCCAGTCTCTTCATGAAGTCGAGTGAGTTGATTTTTCAAAGTTTGATTCATTCTTTCAACTCGACCTGAACTTTGGGGGTGCCATGGGGTATGTAGTTGCCAGTCTATTCCCAGTTTCTTGCAGACACCCTGGAGAACCTGAGAGGTAAAATGTGTTCCTCGGTCTGAATCAATGGTTTGAATCAGACCATATCTTGGAATCACAGATTCAATAAGTATTCCGATTACAGTGGTAGCTCGATCATTCAGGGTGGGGAAAGCTTCAACCCATCGTGTAAAATGATCTACCATGACTAGAAGGTATTTGTAAATACCAATTTTAGGAAGTTCTGTGAAATCAACTTGTATGCGTTGAAACGGGCGAACTGCTATGTCGCGACCGCCAGGCAGTACAGGGCGCATAGATTTCTTATTGATTCTCTGACAGATCGGACAGCTGCGAGTAGTAAGTTTAGCAATTGTATATATACCGGAGCAGTATAAAGATCGTTGAAAGGCACCAACAAGCGCCTGAGTTCCCCAATGTGTCTGTTGGTGTAGCTGATCTACCACTTGGCGGGCTAATGCTTTGTTAAGGACTTGACGTCCGTCTGCTGTCCACCACAACCCGTCGGCAGTTTGGCGAAATCCCTGATCTTTCATTGAGACCTCCTCTTCCCGTGAAAAGATGGTTTTTTTTTTAAATCTCTAGTGGTGTGGGCAGTAATAGGTGGATGTGAATATTTTCCGCAAGTGCAGCCTGTTTGGCAGCTGCATCAGCCTGTCTGTTGCCCTGAGCTTCAGGACTGTCACCACTTTGATGTCCTCGGACATGTACTACGGCTATTTCAGTCGGGAGCGTCAGAGAATCTAGGGATTGGACAATTAACTGTTCATGGGCTAACTTCTGTCCTTTACCAGTTATCATTCCCCGTTCTTTCCAGATCTTCCCAAAGGTGTGGACTACACCAAAAGCATACTTAGAGTCAGTGTAGATAGTCTCTATTTTGTTCTCTAAGCCGTGGAGTGCTCTACATAGGGCGTATAATTCACGGGATTGTGCTGACCAATGACCAGGGAGGCGACCGGCTTCAATCACTAGTCCTTGCTTCCCATCCACTACACTGTACCCACTATAGCGAGTTCCTGCAATGCATCGTGAAGAGCCGTCAATAAACCACCTTTCACCTTCTTTTAAAGGGACATCAGTTAGATCTTCCCTAATTTTGGTTTGTAGATCTATGACTTCTAAGCACTCATGTTCTAATTCATATGTGGAATTGTCCAAATTTGGAGCAATGAGGAAGGCTGCTGGGTTAAGGGTTTTAGTCGTGAGCAAGGTCAAATCATCCCTATCCATTAGGATCGTTTCATATTTTAAAATTCTAGGGTCTGTGAGCCATCTCCCAGCACGTTATAAGAGAATATTGAGGACTGTGTGAGGGGTGTGAACTATCATAGGGGCGCCGAAAGTAATTTTCCGTCCTTCCTCAACTAAAACAGCAGTGGCTGCGATGGCTTGTACACATTCTGGCCAGCCACGACAAATGGGGTTTAAAATCTTTGATAGAAAAGCCACTGGTTGTCTATAGCCTGCCCTGTCCTGGGTTAGTACTCCGGTGGCTACACCTCCTTTGGCATTAGTATATAAATCAAAAGGCTTATTTAAGTCGGGTAGTTCCAAGACTGGGGCACGCGTAAGGCTATGTTTAACGAAGTCAAAATATTTAATCTCATCGTCTGTCCAGACTAGAGCTTCGGTTTCTATAATCGTGAGTTTATTGTAAATAAATTTGACAAGGCTAGAATAATTTTCCATCCAGATTCTACAGAATCCCACTAAGCCAAGGAATTTCCTAAGTTCCTCTCTGGACTTATTTTCCTAGTTCCCTGACTTACCAGATGACCTAAGTATTTAACTTCTGATTGAACAAATTGTAATTTGGATTTGCTCACTCTAAGACCTTTTTTTCTAAAAAATTTAAAAGTGCAACAGTAAATTCTTTAGCCAATTCGTATGTTTTTCCAGTAATTAACAAGTCGTCTACGTATTGTATTAGCTGACAATTGTCTCTCCGAGGAGCCTCATCTAGTATCTGTTCCAGGACCTGACCGAATAAATTTGGAGATTCTGTAAAGCCCTGAGGAAGGACAGTCCACTGGTATTGATTTTTACGTCCAGTAAAAGGGTTTTCCCATTCAAAGGCAAACATGTCTCTGCTTTCTGTTGCTAACGGACAGGTCCAGAAAGCATCTTTGAGATCAATCACACTAAACCATTTACTATGGGGATCGATTTTACTCATGATCGTATAGGGATTAGGTACAACAGGGTGACGGGTGAGAATTATTTTGTTCAACTCCCTTAAGTCCTGTACTAATCGATAGGTACCGTCTGGTTTCTGGACAGGTAAAATCGGGGTATTACAGGGTGACATACAAGGTTCGAGTATACCATCCTTAAGCAGCTGGTCAATTACGGGCTGGACACCTTTGCGGCCAGCCATAGGAATTGGGTACTGTTTTCTTCTAATTGTTTGTTGCGAGTCTTTTAAAGTAACTTGGAGGGGAGGAATGTCTAAAACTCCTCTATTGCCTTTTTCTGCCCATACTCTTGGATTGATAAGTTCTCGATCTTCCTCGCTTAAAATATAAAATTGAACCCCGATGCCTGATTCTAGTGGTCTGGTACCGATAGCCAATTGGTGCTGTAAGTCTCGTCCTAATAAGCATACTCCAGCCTGGGGAAGTAGTAGAAGATCCTCTACTATTACCTTATTTCCCATTTGGATTCTGACCTCTCTTAATACAGGGAATGTGAAGTCTCTTCCTCCCACCCCCGAAACTATCATTGTCCCTTCTATTTTAACCCCCTTTGGTTGGTGTAAAATACTAGATCGGGCTGCTCCAGAATCAACTAAAAATATCATGTTGTCACTGTGGGGTCCTATGCATAAATTAAGTAATGGTTCTCCGTGCAGCCCCACAGTGTGTATTTACTGAGAACCGTGACCCCCCTATTCATAATCTGCTTCCATCAGGGCATAGGATCGTGTGTCCCTGGCTTGCAGTGGGCAATCCTTTTTAAAGTGTCCTTCCTCTTTACAATGGAAACAGACAAATGTTCCCGTTTCCCAATCTCTACCTGGGTTTCTAAGGTGCCCCGGGAAGGGTCTTCGTCCCCGGAATCCTCCTTTACTCCTCCATCCACTGGGGTCCGCACTTCCCCACCCGTGGCTTCCCTCACCGCATACAGGAGCTGGCACACAGTCCCTATCCTTTTTATGTCGCTCATCTACTACCTCTCTGACTGCTTGGATTAATGTTTTTGCCTTCCCTATTTGCTTATCTTCAGACCTCTGGACAAATGCTTTCTGTGCAATCTGTAGTAGCTGGGTAATTCCTTGCTCATGCCAATGTTCTGTTTTTTGTAATTTTCTTCTAATGTCTGGGGCTGAGTTGGTAACAAAACCAGTTAGTACCAATTGTTGCCCTGCTGGGGATTCTATGTCGAGACCCCCATATTGCTGTATTGCCGTGCGCAATCTATTTAGAAATGCGGAGGGGGTCTCGTCGGGACCTTGGGGAACCTCAAAGGCTTTCTTGAAATTCTGTCCCTTTGGGACAGATTCCTTGATTCCTCTTATCAAATTAACCCTGTACTCTTCCATCAATACCCAACCGTCATTGGTATTTTTATCCCAATTAGGTCTTGCCAAGGGGAATTTAGTTTCTCCTGGTACCGCATCTAGTCCCCCTTGGTGATTCCTATCCCAGACTTTAATCCCTGCCAGGCGGATCATTCCACGCTCATCCAAAGTAAACAGGGTCCAAAAGATAGATGTTAACTCCTCCCAAGTATATAGATTTGGCCCCAAAAATTGGTCTAACTGTTCGCCACATCCCTGGGGATCTTCTATCAGGGAGGTGAGTTCTTTCTTAAAGTTACGCACTTCATTACTGGTCAGGGGCACATTTACGAAACCGAGACCCTCTCCTACGGGAACTTCCCGCAGGGGTCGCATCCAGTTGGTTTCTGGCTTATTAGGTCTGGGTTCCTGCCCCCTGGGAGATGGATTGGGGGTTCTGCCCTTTCTTCCTGAAGAGTCTCACACTGTTCTGAATTAAAGTTTCCTCTCTCTCCTGTCAACGGGGGTGGTAATCGAGTGCTTTGTGAGCGAGTCATCATACCACTCCTGCTCTCTTCTCTCTTCTCTAGTGGTGGGGGAGGTGGGGAAGGTGCAGAAGGGTAGGTTATAGGAGGGGGAGGAAAGATAGGAGCCGGCATAGGAGGAGCATAAGGTGGAGGGAGGGAATGTAGCACATCCCACCCTTGTGGTTCAGGGACAAAAGGTTCCTCATCTCTCTTGTCCCTGTACTCTTTTTCTTTCAAAACCAATTGATCACACGATCCCCTAAGCCAGCAGGCTGCATATTCCTTGCTCTCTAGGTTCTCTCCCTGGTTTTGATAGAGCCAGATGTTCAAAGCTTGACACATCCAGTCATCCTCGGATCCGAGTTTTGGCCAGTACACGGAGCTCACTTTTATCGGGTATTTAACCCAGTCCCTACAACAATACCTGACTATGGTCAGTTTGTCCTTTCCACGGGTCCTTCCCGTGCCCCAGTCAGATAACATCAACCCAAGCAGGCTGTGTGTAGTTATCTGATCCTCACATCCTTTACCATGACTCTCTTCCTTGCTACCCATATTTCCCATACTGATAGGCAAGTAAAATTCCTCTTACCGGGTTCCAGTAGCAAGGCTCTAGCGCGCTTCCTGAACGTTCTTCCGTTGTTTGTTCTCAATGCCTCTTCTCGGATATCACTTGCTTCTTCCACTGACCAGCCACCCGTCGTCCGTGAGTCCAGCTGAATCAGCTGGGATGCACCTACACTCGTCGTCGGGCACTCTGTCAGTGGAGGGAGTGTGATCCCGGACGAGACCCCATTTGTTGGAAATAGAAGTACCTTTAAAGAAATTGCTCGAGACAAATATTGAGAAAAAAGAACATTTATTACAACAACAATGCAAAGTTGAGTGCTTCCCCTTACCCTGGGAATACACACATACACTGGGGCTCACCCAACTTTTATACAGTAAATTTCAGTATCAGAATACCCTCCCCCTTACATTCTTCTGCCCCCTGGATGGGTTTGGCAGAGGCAATCCTTCCTGCCTACGTGCAGTTTCAGTATACTTGGAGGACCAGGGGGTATCCTGTCGGTGTCTTCTTTTGCCATTATTCCCATTGTCCTTATTCACATCCTAGCCCTTGTCCCCATTCACACCTTCCCGACTCTCAGGGCTACAGTCCCTTCATCTGCAGGGTTCGTTAATCTTGTCTAGGGTTTACTAGTTAAATATGCATACTTGAAAAATCTGTTGTATGGCTTACTAATTATATTTGTATAACTTGCTAATACTGTCTAAGGTCTCCTAATTATTTATGCAAGCCTTGCTAATTCTATCTGGGGCTTGGCGACCCTTATCTCATTCAGACTAACTCTACTTCTATTCTCAATTGTCTGTCCTTCTCTCCTTCATTCAGTGAACTTGCTGGTGTAGGAGATTCTTATCTTACTGAGACAGTGTCAGCTTCCTGCCTTCTAATATCCATGTCTCATGTTGTTTGCACTGGCTTCATTCATTTACTTATCTATCAATTTTATTTTCTTCATTTCTTCATGTTCATATTGCAATGTCAGTTTTTCTCATCTCTCACAGTCCCTTGGAGTCAGAATCAGGGGAATATATAATGGGGAATAAGGAAATGGCAGACCAATTAAATTCTTACTTTAGTTCTGTTTTCACAAGAGAGGCTACAAATAACCTCCCAAGGATGTTGGGAAACATAGAGTCTAATGTAAGGGAGGAGGTGAAAGAAATCAGTATCTCTAAGGACATGGTCTTGGGGAAATTGAAGGGATTGAACGCCAATAAATCCCAAGGGCCTGATAATCTACATCCTAGTGTACTTAAGGAAGTGGACATTCTGAATTATTTTCCAGAACTCAATAGACTCAGGATCAGTGCCCATGGATTGGAGGGTAGCTAATGTTACCCCACTATTTAAAAAGGGCAGTAGAGAAAAAGCAGGGAATTATAGGCCGGTGAGGCTTATATCAGTAGTGGGCAAAATGATGGAATCCATTATTAAGGATGTAATAGCGGAGCCTATGACTAGCAGAGAAGGGATCGGACAGAGATAACATGGATTTACAAAAGGAAAATCGTGCTTGACAAATCTATTGGAATTCTTTGAGATGGTGACAGGTAATATAGATGGGGGAGAGCCAGTGGATGTGGTGTACTTGGACTTCCAAAAGGCCTTCGATAAGGTCCCACATAAATGTCTGGCATGCAAAATCAAGGCTCATGGGATAAGGGGCAAGGTATTGATGTGGATTGAGAACTGGCTGGCAGATAGAAGACAGAGAGTTGGGATAAATGGCTCATTTTCTGAGTGGCAGGTGGTGACCAGTGGGGTGCCACAGGGATCTGTATTGGGACCCCAACTGTTTACAATTTACTTTAATGATCTAGATGAGGGGATTGGATGTAATATCTCCAAATTTGCAGACGACTCTAAGCTAGTGTGCACTGAAGATCGGGTCAGGAAGCTCCAGTGTGATTTGGATAAATTGGGGGACTGGGCAGATACATGGCAAATGCACTACAATGTGGATAAATGTGAGGTTATCCATTTTGGTAATACAAACTGGAGGGCAGATTACTATTTGAATGGCAATAGATTGGGAGATGGGGAAGTGCAGAGAGACCTAGGGGGTTCTTGAGCACCAGTCACTGAAGGTGAGCATGCAGGTACAGCAGGCGGTTAAAAAGGCAAATGGTATGTTGGCCTTCATATCAAGAGGGTTTGAGTATAGGAATAAGGATACCTTACTGCAGCTGTACAGAGCCTTGGTGAGACCCCACCTGAAATATTGTGTGCAGTTTTGGTCACCTTATCTGAGGAAGAATGTTCTTGCAATGGAGGGAGTGCAAAAGTGATTCACGAGGCTGATACCTGGAATGGCAGGAATAACTTATGAGGAAAGATTGCGCAATTTGGGATTGTACTCGCTGGAGTTTAGAAGATTGAGAGGGGATCTCATAGAGACATATAAAATTCTGGCAGGACTGGACAGAATGGATGCGGAAGGGATGTTTCAAATGGTGGGGGAGTCCAGAACCCAGGGCCATGGTTCGAGGATAATAGGCAAACCATTTATGACTGAGATGAGGAGGAATTTATTTACCAAGAGGGTGGTGAATCTGTGGAATTCATTGCCACAGAGGGCAGTAGAGGCAGGTTCATTGAATATATTTAAGAGGGATTTAGATATATTTCTTCAGTATAAGGGAATTAGGGGTTACGGAGAGAAGGCGGGGACGGGGTACTGCACTTTAAGATCAGCCATGATCTCATTGAATGGCGGAGCATGCTCGAAGGGCCAAATGACCTCCTCCTTCTCCTATCTTCTATGTATCTATGTAAGCTATATGGGGAAAACACCACTGTCAAGTCTTCTGCCTTAAAGGAGTAATTATATTCAAATGGGCAGTAGATCAAGAGATGGAAACAGTGAAATCAGACAGAGGTGAGTGGCTGCTTAAATTAGAAACATTCGTGTTCATGCTATAGAGTTTAAGGCTGCCCAGGAGGAATATAATGTGTTTTCTTTAAGATTGTTTGCCCTCACCTTGGCGAAGGATGGGGCCAACAGACATGTTGCTGGAAGGGTTCGAGAATTGATATGGTAGGTCACAGGAAGCTCAAGTTTAGATCCACAGAGCGCATGTGTTTAGCAAAATGGCCACCCAGTCTGTATTTGGTCTTGCTGATATTGAGGTCAACTGAGTCGACCAAATGTATTAGATTAGGTTGGATGGGGTGCATGTGAAACTCTGCCTCACCTGGAAGGCCTGATTGTGGCCTTGGATGGAGGTGAGAGGAGATGTAGGGACAAGTTTGGCAATTTCTGCAGTTCCAATGGGGAGTGCGTCAGGTGGAGGTGGGTGGAGAGGGAAGTGCCGTCGAGGGAGTCACAGAAAGACGTGCACCTATGAAAAAAGGATATGAGTGGAGCGGGTTAGATGTAGCAGGTTAGAGGATGGTGCTGAAGTTGGAAGTGTCCAAGGATAACGTGTCAGATGTGGCAGCTGATGGGTGGTAAGTGAGAAATCTGCGGGATTCTGTTCGTGTTCTGCCGGAAAGGAGGTGGGGTAAAGGCAAAAAGATAATTGGAGATATGGGTGCAGAGTTTATCAATGGGGGTCGGCAATTATTGAAGAAATAAGACATTTTGGGTACCCTGGTATGAGGACCTAAACTTGGGATTGTTACAGGTCCAGAGGACCCCAAAACCTAGCAGCAATAGAAAATCACCAAGACAAACGGATACTTCAACAAATGTCTTTTTAATTTCCTTGAAACAAAAAAACAGGATCAAACTTTAAACTATCACTATTAATGTAACTGCCTAACATTAACCCTTTCTAATTCTAAGCACAGGTGTACTTAATGTGTATAAAGTTCTTTGACACTCCTACAAGTTCACCGGTATCTATCAATTCTTATACTGTGCACAGCATTCAACATTTATGACTTTTCACCAAGCTCTGGTGCTTAAAAGTAAATGTTTACCCTCCAGGAAGGCTCTTGTTGGTTTCAGAGAGGGATTTCTTGCTCATTGGACACACAAAAACTGATTCCCTCTGATCAGACACTTTGGTGTCTTGCCAAAGAAACTTTCACCATCAGAGTTTTCCAAATGATAACCTCTTCTGCAGGTCACCATTGAGTTCCTTTTGTTTCCCTTATTTCAGGTGAAACACCATTTCTAGCCAGCCATTTCCTCTTGTATGTAGAACAAGGTTTTTCAACAGGCTGAACTGAGAACTCACAACCCGTCTTCAAAATGGGGTTTCAACAAGATGCCAGCTTGCCATCTCTCTCTCTTTTAGCAAAAAGCCTATTTGGTGTCTCCTCTCTGCTTGCAAAAGCACATGACCTTCTTAGAACAGTTAACTTCTGAGTCCAATAATATGTTGTTTTAAAAACAATATTCCATTTTGCACCTGCTTTTGAAATTATTTAGCTAAACAGTCTTTGCAAAGGCTCTCGGCGGCTCTCAGCGCCTGCATGACTCTCTCTCGGCAAAGCTCTTGCATTTTACGTAAGAGCTGTTTTGCAAAGTGTTTGTATTTGTTTGTGACCTACACGACTCCTACAATCTATCCTTCAAAAACATATCTACATACAATATAAAATATAGATAATCTGTCACAGGACAGATGCAGCAGAGGAGTTGTGATAAAATCAATGGTGTCCTTGCAAAAAAATAAGTGGGAAGAGGTATAATCCAGGTAGCTCTGGTGAGTGGAGTTTATAATAGTTTGAAACTTGAACCTCTCTCTCTATTTCAGGAGACAATTTACTCTCATGTATTTAAAATGTGTCATAACACACAAAATTGTTTTTTTCTTGCTGAAAGACAGACAGATTCACCATTGGCAGAAATTGCCTGAAATGCCTCTTGCAGCCAGAGAAGGAAGGAAATGAGAGTCACTCTCCCCCACCCCCACCATCCCGAATCCTGGGCCAAGTCACTGAGGGTCTGTGGATTCTCTTTCAGTGCTCACAGATCAATCCAAGCCATTGGTAATGCGAGCGGCAGTTTTGAACCTCTGACACGATTAGGAATCCTTCAGCACCCACTCATATCCCAGGTCTAACACCCTTTTAGCCAGTCTTCAACCAGTCTCTAGGAATCCATGACCTGGTGTGAGTTCCTTGACTGCTTCTTTACACAGCCTGCGTGGGTTCCTCTCCTCAAGTCACCAACAGCCTGTCACCTGTGTGGGTCCTTCAGCTGCAGAACCCCTCACTGGTCTGCTTCCATTGTCACTGACCTGTGGATTGAATCCTCTGCTTCTAGATGTTGATGGGGTTTGGACTTCTTGTTTTCTGGTGCCCTGCGCTAGTCCTGCGCTTCCCTAGAGTTCGCGGTGCCGAGGAAATTTAACACATCTAAATTAAAATTTTACAACTTAGAGGAGAATCTCCCATGTCTAGAGGGATGGAAAGGGCATTATTACAAATTGAAGCCTAATATTGGAATATTCATGTGCCAAATTTGGAAAAGCATAGAGTATATATTTCTCAAGCTACATGTAATTTTTTCCAAAAGAATACAACTTTGAATGTTTGCATGTCATCTTGGCATCCCTAAAAATATATCTGATTTCCAACTAATGAAATACATTTCCTCATCACCACTAAGGCTAATTTAACAAATTTCAATTGATATATTAATAGTTTTAATTTGGGTCTTGTTCATTCAATATTTCCTAATAAAAATAAAGTTTGATTTTGCGGAAAAACATCTCCTGTAGCTTGTTCCAAAAAATTTATAATTCTCCCTAAAAAGATCTTACATTAGGACAAAGATAAGTTGAATGCAAGAAAGTTGCTACATCTTCACCACACTTAAAACATTGATCTGATAATTCTGATTTTATTCTAATCAATTTCTCTAGTGTAAGAAGTAACTGTAGAAGAAAAACTAGTTGTGAATTCCTTCCTCACTGCTGTAGTGTGGAACTCTGGTCAATACTTCCAGACTGCTGAGTTGAAGTGAATTAATACATCTCCCCTGGATCACGTGATCCCTATTGCCAAATCAGCTTCCTGCAGTGCTTTTCATATCCAACTGCGTGACTCACCTGATTCTAGGTGTAGCTTTCAGATAAAATCCTTGCTGACATCTGGTACATGACTAATGTAAAAACAATTATACTGAACTAATTTATATCATACATTACTACAACATTCAAATCCATTTCCCACATTTGTCTAGACTTATGAACTCCTCATTTAAAAATTCCTACTAGTAATAAAGAATACATTATCGAAGTAAACATTTTAACAATACCCCTTTATAAGGAATTTCTATTTCAGTACAACATGGTTGGTCCTAACATATCCTTCAAATATGTCCTTAGTTGGAAAGAGCAAAAAAGATTGCGATGAGTTATACAATATTTATTTCTCAGTTGCTCAAATGACATTATTTTACCCCTTTCATCACAATCTTCAACATTTATAATCCCCTTACGAAACCAGCTATTCAGAAATTGATGATCCTTCGAAAAAGAGATGAGGATTTGTATATCCACTTACACCAATTTCATAATTTATTTTATTCCATATATTAATCAAATGTTTCAACAGTGGTTTATCTTTATCACCAACCATTAATTTCAGTTCCCACTTGGATATAAATTCTTCTGCTTTTCCTCTCTCCTATTTTATTTGATTCAAATTTAACCCATGGCAATTTTTTCCCTTTCAAAAAAAGAAGGAAGAAATCTCATTTGAGCTGCTCGATACTAATTTTCAAAATGAGGAAGCTGTAGTCCTGTCAATGTAGAATTTGCATTGAGAGAAACGCAGCTGTCTTTAGCTATCTTATTGAATTGGCTAAAATGGCATAACATGAGAGCAAATATCCTGGAGGAGTGTGGGTCACTTGTAGCATGCGATTCAATTGGAAATGTGTTCACATGACATAAACTCATGATGCAGACTGTTTTCTAAGAATGGAAAACAAGAGGAAGGTTGTCTAGGTCTCCAGCAGGATATAGATCACAAGATAAAGGAGTAGAAGTACGCCCTTTGAGTCTATTCCACTATTCTTGCACTCAGCCCCACTGCCCAGCTCTCTCCCCATTACCCTTGATTCCTTGACTAATCAAATACCTTCAATCTCTGCCTGAAATATGCCCAATGACCTCAATTCCACAGATTCACGATCCACTGACAAAATAATTTGTTCCACATTTGTTTTAAATTGACACCCTTTTATCCTGAAATTATGCACTCCTGTCCTAGAATCCCCTACCATGGGAAACATCATTGCCATATGTACTCTGCCTTGGGCATCCAGCATTTGAAATCCTTCTGAGGTCCCCCTTATCCTTCTGTACTCCAACTAGTACAGTCAAAGAGTCGACAATTGTTCCTCATACACTAACCCTTTCATTCCTGATATCATTCCAGTAAATCATCTCTGACCTTCTCCAACACCAGCACATCTTTTCTCAAATACGGCACCCAAAACTCTAAACCTGATTGAATGGAAAGGGAATTCTCCAACAACACAGACACAACAGTTACATGATATTATGTCTTGTTGATATTTACAATAATTATTGAAAAGTCAATTAATAATTTGCAAAAGATGCCGGGTCTCTTTTTTGGACTATTATCATAACCGGAAGCTTGTTGCTGAGTTACGAGACCAGAGGATCCCAAAACACAGCAGCAATAGATATTCACCAAGACAAATGGTTGCTTAAATAAAAGTTGATTTTAATTATCTTTAAACATGAAAACAGAATTACTCTTTAACTTATCACCATTTTACTAACTTACTTTACCTAACTTACCCCCCTTCTAATTCTAAGTGCACGTGTGTGTAATGTGTGTGTAAGTTCAGAAAAGTTCCTTGATTCACAGTCCAATCTCACTTCTCATTCCTCCAAGTCCACTGTTTGCAGGCCATTCTTATACTGTGCACAGAATTGAACATATCAAAAGTTCACCAGACTTTGGTGCTCAAAAGGTGAATGATTACCACTCGGGAAGGTTCTTGTTGGTTTTCAGAGAGAGGTGCGTTGTTCAGGGAAGCATTAGTGTTTATTTGTGCTCAACGAATCAGCATCTGAAAACCGTTATATCATCAGAAAAGCTCTCATAGCTTTAGCATGGAGCAGAGCTGATCCAGGACTTTGCAGGTATTTAAGGGAGTGTGTGGGCAGGGTTTGTTCTGGACCAACAATCTCACCAAATGACACTGCTTGAAATCAAGATTCAAACCATTTTGAGGAATACAACAGGAATTGTTCAACAAGAGGCTGGTGTTCCCTGAGGAGTTTTCTTTCAATAGTGGAAATGATTTTTTTTTTAAAAAAGCCCATTAATCTTCCTGATGCAAATCTTTGTATTTAACTTTCAGGTTGCTCTCTGTTGTTAACTTGGAGGCCTTTAATGTGGTGACAGGGTGGAATCTTTGCTTTAACCAAGCAGTTTTCTTGCAATTTTCCAGCTGTAGGATGCGGTGCAGTTGCTTGCAAGTTTAGCAAGTGGGATTATGATGTGAAACTGCAAGTCACAGCGTGATTTTTGTTTTTGAAAATGCAGATGTGAAAATGTTAACTTTGGTCTCCTTGGTTTGATTACGTTTACAGAGGAGACGTTGGGTCAAGCTGAGAAGACAGAGTTGGATGCCCATTAGGCGAATCTGCTGGGCAAAGCAGAAAGTACAAAACAAGGGACTGAAAAAATAATGAAGCAGACTGAAGTGACGTTGAACCAAACCCAGGTAAAGAATTTAATTTTGTGCAGTGTACTTAAGAGACCAAACAATTTGGGCTTTTAGTGGTGACCTATTTAAATGAACAAAATCTGATTAGAATAGAAGTTTATGGAATGTTTAGAAGTTGCCACAAAAAAATGGAGCATATAAATTAGATGTTGTAATTAAGATAAATGAACAATACAATGAGCCTGATGTCACAGCATCTGCCTCACTACCATACATCACCATTAAACCTTCTCCCCAATATGAACTTGATGACTGTAGAGCTTATTGAAAGAATCAAAGACTTGTTGATCCAAACCAAGGCTTTTATTAGCAAAAGACAGGAGCTCTTCACAGGTGGCCGACCAGTCCGGAATGATCCGACCTGGCTAGGGACACAACCCTTTAAGGCCCAGAGAGTAGGCGTGGCTAAGCTCTCAGCCAATCGCTGTAAGTGCAGTCTAGATACTGTAACTATATACACTATGTATATTGGTGATAGATCTGTACCATCACAATGTCAAAGTATATGCCAGAATTTATTGTACATCACTGTTAAACCTTCTCACTCCAGTGAATCTGGTGTCAGCATTATCTGTCTAAGTCTAAGTTAACCGTTCAACATTCTTCCCACTCTGAACCTGGGGTTACAGTATCTAACAGAGTTTATCGTGCAACACTGATAAACCTTATTAACCCTGTGAACCTGGGGTCACAGTATATTCCACAATTTATCGTACATCACTGCTAAACCTGCTCCCCACTGTGAACCTGGGGTTACAGTATCTTTTACAGTTTAGCGTACATCACTGATAAACTTTCTCCCAATTGTGAATTCGGTGTCACAGTATCTGCCTCAGTTTTCCGTACATCTCCATTAAACCTCTCCCCAATGTGAACCTGGTGTCACTTTATCTGCCACATTTTATTTTACATCACCGTTAAACCTTTTTCTTACTGTGAAACTTTCGTCACTTTATCTGCCACAGTTTATTTTTTTTTATCACCGTTAAACCTTATTCCCGTAGTAAACCTGCTTTCACAGTATCTGCCACAGTTTATTTTTTTTTATCACCGTTAAACCTTATTCCCATAGTAAACCTGCTTTCACAGTATCTGCCACAGTTTATTGTACATAACTTTTAAACCTTCTCACTACTGAAAACACGGAGTAACAGTATCTGACTCAGTTTACCGTACATCATCGTTAAACCTTATATCCACTGTGCACCTGGTGTCACAGTATCTGACACAGTTTATAGTACATCACTGTTAAACTTCTCACAAATGTGAATCCTGTCTCACAGTTTCTGCCTCAGTCTATTGTACATCACCGTAAAACATTATCCCCACTGTGAACCTGGTGTCACAGAATCTTCCACGGTTTATCGTACATCAGTGATTAACCTCTCCCCATTGTGTCAAAGTATCTGCCACAGCCTTCCATACATCACTATTAAACCTGATACCCACTGTGAATCTGGTGTCTCGTTAACTGACAGTTTACTGTACATCACAGTTAAACATTCTTACTTCTGTAAACTCGGTGTCACAGTATCTGCTAAAGTCTACCTTACATCACCATAAAACCTCCTCCCCGCTGTGAACCTGCTGTCACTGTATCTGCCTCAGTCTACAGTACATCACCATTAAACCTTATCCCCACTGTGCACCTGATGTCACATTATCTATCTCAACATACCATACATCACTGTTAAACCTTATTCCCATGTGAACCTGGTGTCACAATATCTACCTCAGTCTACTGTACATGACTGTTAAACTTTCTTCCCACTGTGAACCTAGTGTCACAGTATCTGACACAGTTTATCGACAATACTATTCAACATTCTCATTGCTGTGAACCCAGTGTCACAGTATCTGTCTCAGTCTACTGTACATCATCGTTAAACCCTCTACAACTCTGAACCTGGTGTCACTGTATCTGCATCAGACTACAGTACATCACCATTAAACCTTATCCCCACTGTGCATCTGGTGTCACATTATTTCCCGACATCACCGTTAAATCTGATCCCCCTGTGAACCTGGTGTCACAGTATCTGACACAGTTCATAGTATATCACTGTTAAACCTTCTCACAAATGTGAATCCTACTATAAAATAATACTCCCCTTCTAAGTCTCACTGTATTAGAATCCCCACCTATTTTAAAAATTCCCAAAAAAAAGAGAAAAATCAATCCCAAAACAAGCTACTCAAAAGTAGTAGCCCCCTAAAAATCTGGGTGTGGTAAAGTCCACAAGTGACTAAAGGACTCAGTGTCACCCACCCCCAGTCAGACTTTCACAAAGTACTGAAACAAAAACATTCAACCCAATGATTCCAGTCCCAATTATTGTTCCGGATCTTCAATATCGAGAAGACTTTGCATCAATTCAACTTTTTTTCATTCTTTCTATATTTTCCAATCCCATTCCCATTGACCCTTCTCTTCGGTGACAATGGTGACGATCGCCCATTTCCTCGTACATCTGGCAATGAATTAGCAAATATTAAAGCATCATGGTCATTTTCAAAAAACTGAGATTAAAAATTCCCTTAAAAATCTTTCAATACTGCCGGATAACGAAAAGCAAATTTATATCCCTTTTGCCACAATACTTCTTAGGCTGAATTAAATTCTCGGTCTCTTCTGATAATTTCTTGACTCAGATCTGCATTAAAAAAAACCCTATTATTTTGAACCATCAGTGGAGCCTGATTTTGCCGTGTTTTCTGCACCACCAATTGGAGTATCATCTCTCTGTCTTGATATTTAAAACAGCGAATCAAAACTGCTCGTGGTAATTGGCCTGGAAACGGTTTCTTCCTTAACGCTCTGTTCGCTCGATCTAATTCCAGTCCATCTGGAATGAATTACCTGCCCAACACTTCTGGGATCCATTTCTTCAAAACCTTTATCGGATCCGAACCTTCCATATGTTCCAGAAGACCCACTATCTTAACATTATTTCTACGACTTTGGTTTGCTAATGTCAAACTTCTTCAATAATTCCTTCTTCTGAATCCCCTAATCTACAAAAGGATCTTCCACTATTTCCATTTTTTCTCTATTACGCTCCACTTGACACTTGCATTCAAGAAAGCCTCCTCAATCTTTTTAACATGATCTTGCACAGTATCCACTGATCGTGTCCATCTCGTAACATCACTCTTAACTACATTAATATCTTGCTTCATAAAAGTTATCTTTTCAAACACAGTGTTCATTTTAGTTTTCATTTCTGAAAATCCTTAACTCATCTGATGAGTCATCTGCATTGATATATTTGCCATATCTTCCATGAGCTGATCAATCCCTTCTAGAATTGGAAACACAGAATCCAGTCCAGGATCCATCACCTCCCTTTGAGGCCGAACATCTTTTGCCTCAGTCCCCAGTTCTTCAAACTCAAATGAAGTTGAGCACTCTTCTTCCTCCAAAGCAGTAGGTCCTCTTCCAGTGCGGCTGCAGGTCTGGACACCCGACAACAGCATGCCTACCTCATCAGCTGGCATCACTCGGGCTCCCCCATAGCCCACACCTTCTCCAAAGTTTCATGGACACTCGACGCATGGAGCATGCCTGGTAGGGCCACCCACCGTGCAGGTGCATCTTCCGACGCTATACTGTGCACCCCCGGACCACCAGGCAATGCTGCAGGCACGCAGGCCTGTCCTCACTCAGCTGGCCCGCCCTCACGCCCGAGTTAACGAGCGTATGAGTTGAAACCGGCCGAACTCATCGCTGAGCCTGCACCATCTTGCGATTCCACAAGATGGCGCCGCTGTAATACTAAGCCGGGCAGGAGTCTTTTGAGGCTTGGGGACTCCAGTGAACAACTCCGTTGCTTCAACTTGAACTAGGCCTCGATTCTTCAACACTTTTGTAAGGTAATTTCTTCTGTAACTGAGTTTTCACTTTTTTTCACATTTGCAGCTATTTCAATCCTCCACTATTCCCAAGTCTATAAACAGTATTTTTAATCACTTTTACAACTTTTAAAATTGAGCATTTAATAGTCTAACTGGGGAAGGTTGGAACCACATGTCTACCCTCTGCGCCATCTTGTCACAGTATCTGACATAGTTTATATTAAATCACTGTTAAACCTTCTCATTCCTCTGTTTCTGCCTCAGTCTACCTTTAATCAACATTAAATATTCTCCCCCTGTTAACTTGGTGTTAAAGTATCAGCCTAAGTTTACCACACATCACCATTAAACCTTCTTCCCAGTGTGAGACCGTTTTTACTGTATCTGCCATAGTTTATTGTAAATCACTGTTATACCTTCTCACTACTGTGAACTTGGTGTTACAGAGTCTGCCAAAGTCTACCTTACATCATCAGTAAACCTTCTCCCAAATGTGAGCCTGGTGTTATTGTATCTGCCACAATTTATTGTACATCACCGTTAAACATTCTCCACCATGTGAACCTGGTGTCACTGTGTTCGCCAAAGGTTATCGGACAGCTCTGTAAAACATTTTCCCCACTATGAACCCAGTGTCACAGTAACTGCCTCAGTTTCCCATACATCACCAATAAAGCTTTTTTTTCCTACTCTGAGCCCAGTATCAACGTATCTACGTAGTCTCCCGTACATCACCATTAACCTCCTCCCCATTGTGAACCAGATTTCACAGTATCTGCCACAGTTTATTGTACATCATTTTAAAACCTTCTCACTACTGTAATCCAGGAGTCATATAATCTGCCTTATTCTACCGCACATCTCTGTTAACCCTTCTCAATACTGTGAACACGGTGTCACAGTGTCTGCCAAAGTCGACTGTACATCACATTCACCCCATGCTGACCCATTTTTCACTGTTTTTCCCACCATTTATCGTACATCAGAGTTCAACCTTCTCCCCACTGTAAACTTGGAATCACAGTATATTCCACAGTTTATTGTACATCACTGATATACCTTCTCCTCATTGTGAATGCAGTGTCACCGTATCTGCGTCAGTCTTCCGTACATCACCATAAACTTCTCCCCAATGTGAACTTGGTGTCACTTTATCTGCCACAGTTAATATTACATCACCATAAAACATTGTTCCAACTGTGTACCTGGTATCACGGTATCTACCACACCTTATCATGCATTACTGTTAAACGTTCTCACTACTGTGAACTTGATGTCACAGTATCTGCCAAACTCTACTGTACATCACTGTTAAATATTCTCCCCATTGTGAACCTCATGTCACAGTATCTGACACAGTTTATTGTACATTACTGTTAAACCTGCCGGATAAGCTCCAGATAGTGAAAGAGGACTTCTCGCATTTGCAGCAACTGGGGCCTCGCCGCTCCACCTGGTCCAGAGCCTCTGGTGGCTGGCGCCCCTGCAGAGATTATCGATGGCTTAATGACATGACAGTATCTGACCGTTACCCCATCCCTCTCATTCAGGATTTTACGGCCAATCTGCATGGCGCGAGGTTATTCTCCAAGGTCAATCTGGTGCGCGTGTGTCATCAATCCCATTGTCGCCTGAGGACATCCCCAAAACAGCCATCATCACCCCCTTCGGCTTGTTCAAATTTCTACGCATGCCTTTGGAGCTCAAAATCATCACTCAGACATTCCAGCACCTCATAAATACGTGGCGCAGGGATTTGAATTTCATGTTCATTTATCTGGATGACATTCTTGTCGCCCGCAGAGACTGGGCACAAATCAAGTCTCACCTGCACACCCTCTTCTCCCGACTGGCCGAATCTGGCCTAACAATCCACCTGGCCAAATGCCAGTTCCGGAAAGAGTCCATGCAGTTTCTGGGCCACATCATCATGGCCGAAGGAGCTACACCAGCTGCTATGAAGGTCACTGCAATCAGAGATTTTCCATGCCCGGACAACCACAAGTGGCTACAAGAGTTTGCAGGTATGGTCACCTTCTATAACCGATTCATTCCAGGAGCTGCACACATCATGCAGCCACTCTTCGCCAAGGACAAGATACTCGCCTGGACTCCAGAGGCCAACAGGGCATTCAAAGCCACGAAAGTTGCCTTCATGAAGGCTACCCTGCTCCTCCACCCACGCACCGACCTTCCTATGGTGCTCTCCATCGATGCCTCTGCCACTGCCATTGATGCAGGTTAAGGGACAGTGGAAACCACTGGAATTCTTTAGCCAACTTCTTCATCCGCCAGACCGCAAGTCTAGTGTTTTCAACTGTGAGTTGCTGGGTATGTACCTTGCTGTGCCTCATTTTCGCTATTTCTTTGAGGGGAGGCCTTTCACAATTTATACCGACCACAAACCCCTCACTCAAGCTCTCGCTATAGCTAGAGATCCCTGGTCGGCCCACTTACACCGTCACCTGTCCTTTGTATCGGAGTTCACCACCCACATTCAGCACAAGGCAGGGAAAGACAATGTGGTCACTGAAGCGCTCTCCCAACCGGCCATTTCCTCGCTGATACTCAGCCTAGACTATGACCAGCTTGTCCCAGATCAGAAGTCCGATGAGGAGATGCAGGCCTTCAGGACTGCCATCATGGGCCTGCGGTTCCAGATCCTCCCGAATCCTCTCAGTGATGAGCACCCTGCGACCAATGGTTCCCTAGCAGTGGCGCAGGCAATTCTTTACCATATCCACGAGCTTTTCCACCCTTCCATCAGGTCCAAGGTTCATATGGTGGCAGAACACTTCGTCTGGCACAGGCTTCGAAAGCAGATTGTGGACTGGGCCAGAACCTGCACCCATTGCCAGCTTTCCAAGGTACACAGGCACACCAGAATGCCCGTGCAGGATTTTGAACACGTCCGAGAACGTTTCAGCCACATACATGTGGACATTGCCAGCTCCTTACCCGTTTCCCGAAGTAACTGTTACCTTTTCACAGTGGTAGACTGCACCACTCGTTGGCCTGAGGTGATCCCGATGCCAGATGCCTCCACGGACTCATACTCCCAAGCACTTTTGACCGGTTAGGTTACCTGGTTTGGCGTCCTGGCCCACCTCACCAGCGAATGTGGCACGCAGTTCACCTCTGCACTCTGGGCACAGCTCATCAACAGACTGGGAATTGAGCTGCATCACACAACGGTCTATCACCCACATACCAATGGACTGGTCGAACGATTGCATCGCCACCTTAAGTCGGCACTTGTGGCCTGCGTCACCGGCCCCAACTCAGTGGATAGGCTGCTTTGGGTAATCCTGGGAATCCGTTAGACACCCAAAGAAGACCTGCAGATGTCATCTGTTGATCTGGTCTACGGTAAACCACTAGCCCTACCTGGTGACTTTATCAATGCACCTCATAACCTGCAACAGTCACCGCACGATTTATTTCTCCGACTCCGGGCCCAGTTTGACTCATTCACACTCCCACCACCGCCCAGACATGGCACACAGGCCTCTTACATCCCCAGTGAGGCCCTTCCACAGCACTCCTTCAAAGACCATATGAAGAGCCGTACAGAGTCATCCATCATTCGGGATCAACCTTCACACCAGACATCAGTGGTAAGAGGGAACTGTTTACTGTGGACAGATTAAAGACAGCATACCTCGACCCCAACGAGCCAGTGGTCGCGGCTCAACCCAAGAAGTGAGGCTGCCCGGCAAAAAAGGCCATTGGTGCTGGTTCTGGGGGTCTGTGTGGCGGCAAGCCATGACGCAGGCAATCCAGCCCCTCATGTCACGCACGTGGCGGGGCAGCCAGCCAAAGTGGCGCTGTCGGGGGTTTCTCCCTGACCTCGGCACCAGACTCAGAAGCCCGCATCCTGCAGCCCACGTGACCCCCCCAGCGACGTCCGGTCCCCCGGTGTGCTTCTCAGTCAGGTCCGGGCTGGGAGCATAAGACCAGCCAGGCAGACCTGAATAAAGGAGTTTTTGCTCACTGAACTCAACCCATCTGGTTGTGAGGTCATTCAGTAACAGAGTAGCCGCCGCTACAGTAGTATCTTAATTTCTTTTCCTTTCTTTTCTCTTTTATATGTTATCAACATATATTTGTAAACACTGTAACATTGTGATTTGATATTAATTGTTATAATATTTGATTTAAAGGAGGCTGGTCCAAAAAAGGCATAAAAAAGATTTTAATATGGGGACAGGAATAAAAGAAAAACAGAGGGTACTGGTGTGAGGGAGGGAAGGGTAATATTGTTGTGGGGTAGGTTCAGATGGGTCAGCTGAAGGGACTCGACCGATCCATCCATGATTTGTCCAGCATCTTCCTGCCATATAGTGGTGAACCAGGGCTTTGCCTGATGGGGACACGGTCCTCTGAGCTCTGCACAGATAGACTGTGCTTTTCTCGAAAACACACTTCTTCAGGTAAAGCAGAGGAAGTGTGTAGGGGTAGGGAGGGGGTGATGGGGGAAGAGTTGGGACCCTCCAAAATCATTATGATCAGGCCTCGGAGACAGCATCTCTATCACTCGTATTTCTCTTCCCAGGAGAAGGAGCGATCTCAGAGACAAGACACGAGTCCAGAAGAACCTCACATCCCAGATGAACAGAGGTCGGACAACATCATGATGGCCTGAATCTCTCCCCTTCTTCTCCCTCTGGGCCTGCCAACCCCATTCCCTGCATCTTCCATGTCCCTTCACCCACGCCCCCTTTCTTCCCTACCCCTCCTCCATCCCAACACCCTCCTGCTTACCTTCCCCTTCCCTCACACCTATGCCCTAATCCAAGCCCTCCTCCCTTCACCTCCCCTTCCCCCTCCCCCTTTCCCCTTACTACCCTAACCTAGGGGAAGGAGTGGTAGGGGAAGGGGGTAGGAGAAAGGGGGTAATGGAAGCGGGGTGAGTAAGGGGTAGGCTTGGGGGTGTGGGTATGGGATAGGGGTAAGGGGTATGGTTTGGGGAAGGGATAGGTGTAGGGTATAGGGGTAGGGTTTAGGGTTGGGTTGGGTGAGAGTAAGGGTTAGGGCCGGGATAGAGGTAACATCATGGTTAGGGTTAGGAGACATGGGCTAGGATTAGGTCTAGGTTTAGGGTGAGGTTTAGAGTTTGGGGATGTGGGTTTGTGATGGGTTTAGGGGAAGGGGGTAGGAGAAGGAGGTAGAGGTAGGGTGAGTGTTTGGGTTAGAGGAAGGTGGGTAGAATTAGGGTTGGGGTTAGGGGACAGCGTAGGGGTAGAGATAGAGTTAGGGGATGGGGTAGGGGTAGAGTTAGGGGACGTGGAATAGTGATGGGGGTATCGGTAGTGTTAAGGTTAGGGTTTGTTAGGGGTTAGAGTTAGGAGTAGGGGAATGGGAAGGGGGAGGGGAACTGGGAGGTGAAGGGGGAAGGAAATGGGGAGGGTAATGGGCAGGGGAATGGGGAGGGGAATGTAATGGAAGATTAAAACCGTTTTTTTTTACTTTTGCAACCTTTGCTTCTGCAAGGCTGAGAACCTGCTTGTTTTTTAGAATCTGCAGACTTAAGCTAAATTCCACCGAGGGGCCAGAGATGCAGTTATCTGACAAAAGGACATCTGTGTACCAAGAACATTTAATCTTCCTGCTTGTTTTGGTCACAGGCTGTCAGAGGCCTAGCCTTGATGCAAAATAACCATTGTATTCAAAGTGTTGGAAACAGAAGTACCTTCACAGAAATTGCTTGAGACAAACATTGAGAACAAAGAACATTTATTATACAACAGTGCAAAGTTGGGTGTTTCCCCTTAGCCTGGGAATATACACACACACTGGGGCTCACCCAACTTTTATACAGTTGATTTCAGTATAGGAATACCCTCCCCCTTACATTCTTCTGCCTCCTGGATAGGTTTTGCATTAGGCAATCCTGCCTGCCTACATTCTGTTTCTGTGAACTTGAAGGACCAGGGGGTATCCTGTTGGTGTCTCATCATGTCATTATCCTCATTGCCCTTATTCACAAACCTGTCTTTGTTCTAATTTACACCTTCCCAACTCTCAGCGACAACCTCTTCATATGTAGAACTTGCTAATACTGTCTAGGCCTTACTAATTACATATGCAAAACCTGCTAATTCTATCTAGGGCTAGGAGACCCTTATCTTATTCAGACTAACTCTGCTTCCTACATTCTATTATCTATTGTCTATCCTTATCTCATTCATTCGGTGAACTTGCTGATTCTGTCTAAAGGCTAGAAGATTCTTATCTTATTCTGACTAACTCTGCTTCCTACATTCTAATATCCATTTCTTATCCTGTTCATACTGGCTTTATTCATTTACACATATATCTATATTAGTTTCCTCATCTTCATATATTTATATCAGTTTTACTCATCTCTCACAATCCTCACTTTTCTTTTAGATCAGTGATACTGATCTCTCAACTGAAATGTATTACTTGCAAACTTGGTCTTTTTCCCAGCTGGTCAGTAAACGAACTGCAGTTTCAGTATCATTAGACAGAATTAGGGAAACATACATCCTTTGGGTTATAGTGTTCTGATGAGGGGTTCGATTAATTAAATACTGCACACAAGTCTTTAGGCAGGGGAGCACCATAATGGCCAGAATAGCGAGTCCAGCTGCTCTAAGGGCTGTGGGTATCAGACTCCAGTTACCAATAAAAAGTCTAGTTCATCCCACACCGGACCAATGTTGCCAAGTCTGAACCTGGGCATGGGAAGATTTTGGAACTCCTGAAGAAGTGTCTTTAGCCGCCTGACCGTTGTGAGCATTGTCATTAACCAGTCTTTCACAAACGTTGCCTTCAGCAGGCCAACGAGTAATCGAGAGCCAGGCGGTTTTGTTGAACTGTGGCTCGTATCTGTCGTCTTTCTTCAGCCCATAAATGCAGGGCCATCGCTGTCTGTTCAGTGATGATCTCCAAGGCTGCCTGGAGTCTGATTAAACGATTTAAATGCCAAGCAGCTTTAGTATTCTGGACAGCTAAAGTCATTTACAACTGGAACTCCCCTTACAGTGGTGGTTTTTAAACATTCCGAATGTCTGTGTGACCCAAAAGATGCTTTACAGGAGACCAAGTTGGGGAGCGGTGTTTCTTGTCACTTAACCTGTGAGTTGCAGCTTGTCTGTGAACATTAGCATATGTATTAACTCTATCTCTGCCACATGTACCATCCTGACTACCATTCTGCCTGTCTTTGTCCCACCATCTCCTTTGTGCTATCCCTTTAAAACTCCTCTCTTTAATACCTGTAGAGGCCAAAATACAAATCAAATCTACTCCTCTAGAGCTGTTCTGTTCCCCTGGTCCATGTTGGGATCCTATATTAACCCATACCCCACTATGACTAGACTCTATTCCTGCGCCCTGTCTACATTCTAAAGGTAAATAATTGTCACCTCTGCTGTCCCTGTTCCAGAAGGACTTAATACACTGTGAGCAATTTGGTGATTTCCCAAAAATTGGGAACCAACAAGTAAACAAAACAGCAAATGGTAAAAACAGCATTACAGCACTTTTTCCCGGCGTAGTGTAACTTTCAGATCAGAAGGATGAAGGACTGCACGCCAGGTGGAGGGTAGATTATCAATGTCGTTAGTCTGTGGTTCAGCAGCTCGTTTAATTTGTTGGATGTGGCTCCATCCCTTTTCTTTCATTCACACCGCGGTGTCTGTAATCAAAAGTACACAATAGGAGCCATCCCAGACAGGTTTTAGTTGGTGATCTTGCCATGCTTTTACATATACCCAATCACCAGGTTTAATAGAATGAATAGGATACTCCAGGGGTGGGCAGTAACAGCTGCATGTCTATTTTCTCCGTGAGCGCAGCCTGTTTGGCAGCTGCATCTGCCTGTCTGTTCCCCTGTGCTTCAGGACTGTCACCACCTTGATGGCTCCGTACATGAACTACAGCTATTTCCTCAGGTAATGTAAGAGTATCTAGAGATTGGACAATTGAGTTTTCATGGATCAACTTTTGTCCTTTTCCAGTTATAATTCACCGCTCTTTTCAGTTCTTCCCAAAGGTGTGCACTACACCAAAAGCGTACTTTGAGTCTGTGTAGATCGTGCCCACCTTGTTCTCTAGACCCTGGAGAGCTCTACAGAGGGTATACAATTCACAAGATTGTGCTGACCAATGACCGGGAAGGTGACCGGCTTCAATCATCATTCCTTCTTTCCCATCCACTACACTATACCCGCTATAGCAAGTGCCATCAATGCAATGGGAAGATCCATCAATAAACCACCTTTCACCCTCCTGTAAAGGCTTGTGAGAGATTAGGAAACTTGACATAAAATATGAAAGATGGGGAAACTAGTGCAGACATGTGGAGTGATGGATTAAACCAGTATGAACAGGCTAAGCATGGAAATTAGAATGCAGGAAGCAGAGTCAGCCTATGTCAGATAAGAACCTTCTAGTCTTTTCCACAGGATCAGTGAGCCCACCGTATGAATAAGATAAGGAGAGGTAAGGAATAATAGAATGTAGGAAGTAGAGGTAGTCTGGATGAGATAAGGGTCTCCTAGCCCTAGACAGAAGTACCAAGTTCTACATATTAAATTAGTAAACCCTAGACAGGATTAGCGAACTCTGCATATGAAGAGACTGTAGCTCTGAGAGTTGGAAAGGTTTGAATGGGGACAAGGGCAAGGTTGTGATGATAATGACATGATGAGACACCGACAGGATACCCCCTGGTCCTCCAAGTTCACAGAAACTGCACGTAGGCAGGAAGGATTGCCTAATGCCAAACCCATCCAGGGGGCAGAAGAATGTAAGGGGGAGGGCACTCTGATACTGAAATCAACTGTATAAAAGTTGGGTGAGCCCCAGTGTATGTGTGTATTCCCAGGGTAAGGGGAAGCACCCAACTTTGCATTGTTGTTTAATAAATGTTCTTTGTTCTCAATTTTTGTCTCGAGCAATTTCTGTGAAGGTACATCTATTTCTAACAAATGGGACCTCGTCCGGGATCACACTCCCTCCACTGACAGAGTGCCCAAAGACAGGGGTAGCTGCACCCCAGCTGATTCAGCTGGACTCACGGACAGAGGGTGACTGGTCAGTGGATGAAGCGATTGATATCTGAGAAGAGGCATTGAGAACAAACAACGGGAGGACGTTAAGGAAGCACGCTAGGATTAGCTACTGGATCCCGGTAAGAGGAATTTAAGGTACTTCTATTTCTAACAGGCTCATCACTTAAATCCTCTCTAATTTTAGTCTGTAAATCTATTACCTCTAAACATACATGCTCTAACTCATTTATGGTATTGTTAGAATTTGGAGAAACCAAGAAAGCTGCTGGATTGTGTTCTTTATTCGTAATCAGGGTCAAATCATCCCTATCCATTAGGATCGCTTCATATTTTAAAATTCTAGAGTCTGTGAGCCACCTTCCAGCATGTTGTAAGAGAATATTGCGGACTGTGTGAGGTGTGTGAACTATCATCGGGGCACCAAACATAATCTTTCGTCCTTCCTCAACTAAAATAGCAGTGGCTGCGATGGCTTGCACACACTCTGGCCAACCACGACAAATAGGGTCTAAAACTTTTGACAGAAAAGCAACTGGCTGTCTATAGCCTGCCCTCTCTTGTGTTAGTACTCCGGTGGCTACACCTCCTTTCGCATTGGTATATATGTCAAATGGCTTATTTAGGTTGGGTAAAGCCAACACTGGGGCACTAATAAGGTGCTGTTTCACCAAGTTAAAATCTTTAATCTCTTCCTCTGTCCAGACAACAGCTTCGCCCCCTAGAATCGTGAGTTTATCATAGAGAAATCTGACCAGGCTAGAATAATTTTCAATCCAGATTCTACAGTATCCCACTAAACCAAGGAATTTCCTAAGTTCTTGGGCATTCTTGGGAGGGGGGATCTGTAGAATACCACGTATCCTCTCTGGACTTATTTTCCTAGTTCCCTGACTTACCAGATGACCTAAGTATTTAACTTCTGATTGAACAAATTGTAATTTGGATTCGCTCACTCTGAGACCCTTATTCTCCAGAAAATTCAAAAGTTCAACAGTATACTGTTTAACTAATTCGTAAGTTTTTCCCATAATTAACAAATCATCAACATATTGTATCAACTGACAATTCTCTCTCCGAGGAGCCTCATCTAGTATTTGTTCTAAGACCTGACCGAATAAATTTGGTGATTCTGTAAAGCCCTGGGGAAGGACTGTCCATCGGTATTGATTCTTGCGTCCAGTAAAAGATTTTCCCATTCAAAGGCAAACATGTCTCTGCTCTCTGTTGCTAACAGGCAGGTCCAGAAAGCATCTTTGAGGTCAATCACACTAAACCATTTACTATGGGGATTGATTTTACCCATTATTGTATAGGGATTAGGTACAACTGGATGACGGGTGAGAATAATTTTGTTCAGCTCCCTCAAGTCCTGCACTAATCGATAGGTACCATCTGGTTTTTGGACAGGTAAAATTGGGGTATTAAAAGGTGACATACAAGGTTCGAGTATACCATCTTTCACCAACTGGTCAATTACTGGCTGCAGCCCCTTTCGGCCAGTTATAGGAATTGGATACTGTTTTCGTCTAATTACTTGTTCAGAATCTTTTAAAGTAACTTGCAGGGGAGGAATATCTAACACTCCTCTATTGCCTCTTTCTGCTCATACGCCAGGATTTATTACTTCTCAATCTTCCTCGCTTAATACATACAATTGAACCCCGATACCCTATTCCTGCGGTCTGGTGCCGATAGCCTATTGGTCCTGTAAATCTCGTCCTAACAAACAAACTCCAGCTTGGGGAACTAGTAAAATATCCTCTGTTATTACCTTTTCTCCCATTTGTATTCTTACATCTCTTAATACAGGGACTGTAAAGTCCCTTCCTCCAAATCCCGAAATCATCACGGTCCCCTCTATCTTAACACCCTCGGGTGGTTGTAAAATACTAGACTGGGCTGCCCCAGAATCTACTAAAAAGGTCATCGTGTCACTGTGGGGTTCTATGCTTAAATTTACCAGTGGTTCTCTGTGTAGCCCCACGGTGTGTATTGACTGAGAACCGTGACCCCCCCCCCCCCATTCATAATCTGCTTCCATCTGTCGGACTCTGGCTTTACCCTACCCTTAATTTAGTCTATGTGTCGTCTGAGTCCAGCATGCTCGTTAAATGAAGTGATAGGAGAATCAGTTTATTACACAGCATAAGAATAAAGCTTAACAGAGCTCTGGTTCAGTCGTTAGTTCATAGTAGGGAGAGGAGAGGAGAGGAGAGAAGAGAAAAGGAGAGAAAAGGAGAGAGGAGAAGGACAGAAAAGAAAAGAGTCTGCGTCAGGTAAGAAAACTTTTTTAAAAGTCTCTTACCAGGGTCTGCGGGGAGGAGTCGGCGTCGGAGGCGGCCATTGGTTGAGCGAGCGTACAGGAGAGTGTGACGGGAAGATAAGGTCTTTTTAAAGACTCGTACTGGGGACAGAGCCTAGCAGTAGGGAGGGGAGAGGAGAGGAGAGAAGAGAAAAGGAGAGAAAAGGAGAGAGGAGAAGGACAGAAAAGAAAAGAGTCCGGGGCAGGTAAGAAAACTTTTTTAAAAGTCTCTTACCAGGGTCTGCGGGGAGGAGTCGGCGTCGGAGGCGGCAATTGGTCGAGCGAGCGTACAGGAGAGTGTGTAGGGGTTAATTGGTAAAAGGCCAATAAATAAGAGGGACAGCGAGCGGCCCAGCGAGTGAGTGGCACAGTGAAGGAGTGGGACTTCCAGGCTTTGGCTCCTCAGGCTTCGGCGAAAGCAGGCGGAGAGAAAGCTAAGATAGTCTTTATTACTACTTCATTGGGGTAAGGGATGAGTGTTAAGGCTGTGTGTTGTCGGGAGTGCCAGATGTGGGAGGTCCTGGAGTCTTCCAGACTCCCGGATGTCCATATCTGCACTAGGTGTGTCGAGCTGCAGATTGTCAGGGACCGTGTTAGGGAACTAGAGCTGCAGCTCGATGACCTCAGGCTGGTTAGGGAAACAGAGGTAGTCATAGACAGGAGTTACAGCCAGGTGGTCACGCCAGGGCCACGGGAGGATGAAAGGTGGGTAACTGTTAGGAGAGGGACAAAAGAACGTAAGGTGCCAGAGACGAGCCCTGTGAATGTAACCCTCAGTAATAAGTACGCCTCTTTGAGCACTGTTGAGGGGGACATCAAGGTTGGGGGGAGTGACAGTGGCTGTGCCTCCGGCACGAGGTCAGCCCCTGTAGCTCAGAAAGGGAGGGAAAGGAAGAGGAGGGCAATTGTGGTAGGAGACTCCATAGTTAAGAGGACGGATAGGGGATTCTGCGGACGCAGCAAGGAGAACCGGATGTTGGTTTGCCTCCCTGGTGCCAGGGTCCGAGATGTTGCTGCTCGTGTCCCAGATATCCTAAAGTGGGAGGGACAGGAGCCAGAGGTCGTGGTACGTGTAGGTACCAATGACATAGGGAGAATTAGAGAAGAGGTCCTAAAAAGTGAGTACAGGCAGTTAGGTAAGGAGTTAAAAAGAAGGACCGCGAAGGGGGTAATCTCTGGATTACTCCCTGTGCCACATGACATTGTGAATATAAATAGAATGAGGTGGAGGATTAACACGTGGCTGAAGGGGTGGAGTAAGGGGCAGGGTTTTAAGTTTCTGGATAACTGGGACCTTTTTTGGGGGAGATGTGACCTGTACAGTAAGGACGGGTTACACTTAAATCCCAGGGGGACCAGAATCCTGGCAGAGGTATTTGCTAGGGCTACTCAGGATCCTTTAAACTAGAATGATTGGGGGGAGGGAACAAAATAGTACAGAGCAGTAAGGAGAAGGTTAGAATGCAAACAAAGAAAGTTTGTAGTAAGTATTTGAATATGGATGGGCAGGTGATAGAGAAGGGAAATGCTCTGGAAGAAGATGAAGGGCAATTGGCAGGAAAAGTAAATAATGTTGTTCTTAAAGATGAGGGAAAACAGGGATTAAAAATTGGGAAATCCCTGAAATTCATATATTTTAATGCCAGGAGTATTGTAAAAAAGGTGGATGAGCTGAAGGTGTGGATTGATACTTGAAAGTATGATGTGGTAGCGATTAGTGAGACATGGTTGCAGGAGGGATGTGATTGGCAACTGAATATCCCTGGGTTTCGTTTTTTTAGGTGTGATAGAGTCGGAGGGGCAAGAGGAGGTGGGGTTGCATTGCTTGTCAGGGAAAATATTACAGCGGTGCCAAGGAAGGATAGATTAGAGGGCACATCCACGGAGGCTATTTGGGTGGAATTGAGGAGTAGGAAAGGAGAGGTTACACTTGTAGGGGTGTATTATAGACCACCCGGAGGGGACCGAGACCTAGAGGAGCAAATTTGTAGGGAGATAGTAGATATTTGTGATAAGCACAGGGTTGTAATTATGGGAGATTTTAATTTTCCACATATAGATTGGGAAACACATTCTGTGAAAGGAATGGATGGGTTAGAGTTTGTGAAATGTGTGCAAGATAGTTTTTTACAACAATATGTAGAGGTGCCGACCAGAGAAGGAGCAGTGTTAGATCTACTGTTGGCAAATGGGATGGGTCAAGTGACGGAGGTTAGTGTTGGCGAGCACTTCGGGTCCAGTGATCATAATGCCATCAGCTTCAATGTCATTATGGAAAGAGAGAAATCAGGGCCAAGGATTGAGGTTTTTGATTGGGGAAAAGCTAGATTTGAGGAGATGCGAAAGGACTTGCAGGGTGTGCATTGGGACAATTTGTTTTATGGGCAGGATGTAGTAGAGAGATGGAAGTCTTTTAAAGATCAGATTTTGAGAGTGCAAAAGCTTTATGTTCCTGTTAGGTTAAAAGGAGGGGCAAAAGGTTTGAGAGAGCCGTGGTTTTCAAGGAATATTGGAAACTTGGTTCGAAGAAAAAGGGAGGCGTACATTAGATATAAGAAGCATGGAGTTAAGGAGATGTTTGAAAGATACATTGAATGTAAGAGGAATCTTAAGAGAGGAATTAGGAAAGCTAAAAGAAGGTACGAGAAAACTATGGCAAGCAGGGTGAAAACTAATCCAAAAGAGTTCTACAAATATGTTAATGGTAAGAGGAAAGCTAGAGACAAAATTGGTCCCTTAGAAAATCAGAGTGGAAAACTGTGTGTGGAGCCTAGAGAAATGGGGGAGATATTGAACAGTTTCTTTTCTTCGGTATTCACTAAGGAGAAGGATATTGGGAGATGTGGGATAAAAAAAGCAAATTGGGTAAATATGGGGAATATAGAGATTACAAAAGGTGTAGTTTTAAGGCTTTTGAAGAATATAAAGGTGGATAAGTCTCCGGGACCAGACGGGATCTTCCCCAGGACATTGAGAGAAGTGAAGGAGGAAATAGCAGAGGCTCTGGCGGTAATTTTCCAAATGTCATTAGATATGGGGATAGTGCCGGAGGATTGGCGCATTGCGCATGTGGTTCCGTTATTTAAAAAGGGTTCAAGGAGGAAGCCTGGCAACTATCGGCCTGTAAGTTTGATGTCTGTGGTAGGTAAATTAATGGAGAAAATTCTTAGAGATAGTACTTATAAACATCTGAATAGACAGGGTCTGATCAGGAGCACTCAACATGGATTTGTGGGAGGAAGGTCATGTTTGACCAATCTGATTGAATTTTTTGAAGAGGTGACTAGGAATGTGGATGAGGGTAGCGCAGTGGATGTTGTCTATATGGACTTCAGTAAGGCCTTCGATAAGGTACCACATGGAAGGTTAGTTAGGAAGGTGCAGTCTTTAGGTATAAATTTTAAGATAGTCAAATGGATTGAACATTGGCTGAAAGGGAGAGGCCAGAGAGTGGTAGTGGATAATTGTCTGTCAGGTTGGAGGCTGGTGACCAGTGGTGTGCCTCAAGGATCTGTATTGGGCCCATTGTTGTTCGTTATATACATTAATGATCTAAATGATGGGGTGGTGAATTGGATTAGTAAATATGCAGACGATACTAAGATAGGTGGAATAGTGGATAATGAAGAAGGTTTTCAAGGATTGCAGAGGGATTTGGGCTGCTTAGAAAAGTGGGCTGAAAAATGGCAGATGGAATTTAATGCTGATAAGTGTGAGGTGCTTCATTTTGGTAAGAAGAATCAGAATAGGACATACGTGGTAAATGGGAGAGCATTGAGGAATACAGAAGAGCAGAAAGATTTAGGAGTGATGGTACATCGTTCCCTGAAGGTAGAAACTCACGTGAATAGGGTGGTGAAGAAGGCTTTTAGTATGCTGGCCTTTATCAATCATTGCATTGAATATAGGAGTTGGGAGGTGATGTTGAGATTGTATAAGACGTTGGTGCGGCCTAATTTGGAGTTCTGTGTGCAGTTCTGGTCGCCTAATTATAGGAAGGATATAAACAGAGTGGAGAGAGTGCAGAGAAGTTTTACCAGAATGTTGCCTGGGTTTAAGCATCTGGAGTATGGGGAGAGATTGGACAGATTGGGTCTTTATTCTTTGGAGCGTAGAAGGTTGAGAGGGGATTTGATAGAAGTATTTAAGATTATGAAAGGGATAGACAGAATGGATGTGGATAGACTATTTCCGTTAAGAGGAGGAAAGATTAAAACAAGAGGACATGAGTTAAGAATTAAGGGGCAGAGGTTTAGAGGTAACATGAGGGGGAACTTCTTTACTCAGAGAGTGGTAGCTGTGTGGAATGATCTTCCGGGAGAAATAGTGGCGACGGAGTCAATTGTATTATTTAAGAAAAGGTTGGACAGGTATATGGATGAGAAGAAGATGGAGGGTTATGGGCATTGTGCAGGGAGGTGGGACTAGAAAGGGGTGTTTGGTTCGGTGCGGACTAGAAGGGCCTAATGGCCTGTTTCCGTGCTGTAATTGTTATGTTATGTTATGTTAACTGATAATTAACTAATAGTTTAATGAATAATTCTGAAAATGAGGCCATTGTCGTCTCAAAGCATATTTCCCTGTCAATGTTTGCAATAATACTCTAGTCAATATACTTTTCTATAAAAATATTCTGATTGCTGCATAACTCTTTAAAAAAATATGTTTGGAAGTGAATATGGAATTGATTGAAAAAGATATTGAATACAAGGAAAAATATTCATTTTAACACACTTCACATGTGTCATTCATGTCAAAGGAAGACCTTTCCTTTTAATTAAATCAGCTTTAATTTTTGTCTTTAGTAAAACATAATTCAACGTACACAAATATTGATAAGCTGCATCAACCAATACCCATAAATATTTAATTTTCTTAGTCCATCTAAGCTGTGTAATCTGTTTACCAGCAGTATAATCTTCCTCTGTAATTGATAATATGTTCCTCTTATCCCAATTAACCTTATAAGCAGACATTTCTCCATATTGTACCAAACAGGTTTGCAGATGTCATAATGATTGCTGAGGATTTGTTAAATATATTAGTACGTCATCTGCAAACAAATGAATCTTACATTCCTCTTCATTTATTTTAATCCCACTAATTTTATCATTTTATCTTTTAGCCTGGGCTAGCGGTTCTATCACCAATGGCGACAAAGGACAGCATTGCCTTGTGGAGCGTGTTAAATTAAACGTATCTGAAATTTGTCCATTCGTCACCATACTCGCCAAAGGATTTTTATACAAGGCTTTAACCCAAAAAAGGTAAAAAAGGTCCAAACTTAAATCTTTCAAGTATTTTAAATAAAAAATACCTTTCAACTCGATCAAAGGCTTTTTCCGCATCTAATGCCACTATCACTGATTGATACAAACAATGTCTTGACACATTAATCAACGTCAAAAGTCAAACAATATTTTCAGAAGAAAATCTATTCTTAATGAAACCTGCTTGATCAACGTATTAAACGTGTCAAATACTTTGCAAGTCTATTAGCTACTATCTTATAATCTACATTTAAAAAAGAAATTGGTCGATATGAGACAACTTTCAATGGGGCTCTTTCTTTTTCCCGAACCAACACCAGCCTATTCCTGTTGGGCATCTCAGCTACTTCATTGCACATTTGCTCTTCTAGTTCCCTCTTCCCATTTGGCGGCCTATAATATACCCTTATAATAATAACCTCACCCTTCTTATTTTTTAGTTTTACCCACACTGCCTCCCTCGAAAAGCATTTCTGTCAAAGAAGGATGAACACGCTGTTGGGCGGCAAGAATGGTGTTTTTACCATCACCATTGGGGGGAAAATGCCCATAAATGTGTCCTGCCATGTACCTATTACAGAAGAAAGGCAGGAAATGAAAAACCAGCTTCTATTATTGGCTTTGGCAGCTGGTACAAGAATGGGCCTATTTTATCTTCAAGATGACATTTTTCTTGTAGACACAAGTGCTGAGGTCCGTTTGCTCCCACCCAACCTATTTTGAAATATAAACCACATTAATAACAACACCTGGCTCCTCAAACAGCAAATGGGACGATAATTCCCTGCTTTGGCACATGACGGGTCATGTTTGGGATAGGAGGTGTGACATTCCATTGGAATTGCGTATTGGCTTCCATTGCACAACCCATTATGGGTGCAGATTTTTTAAGGTCCCATGACTTGCTAGTAGACGTGAAGTGGAGGAAATTAGTTCACGCTACCACTTTTCAAACATACCCACTGGTCTGCAGCAAAGGGAGAGTTTCCATCTCGGGGTCCAGACCCTGCACAAAGATGCCTACGCTGCCCTGCTCAATGAATTTCCCGGTATTATCTCTCCGAATTTCAATACCTCCAAAACAGTACATCGAGGGCCATTGCCAACATCTCACATTCTTTAGCCGTCCTTTATGGCCATTGGAGATGAAATATCGTGCATTGTATCGAGCCACACGGCACTTCCAATTTGTTTTGGAGGGTCGGCATTTCACTGTGTTCACAGACCACCAGCCACACATTTTTGCCTTCAGCAAAATAACGGATCCATGGTCAGCAAGACAGCGGGTGTTTTAGTTTCTGGTGACGGTTCTGTGGGGGGGATGTAGCAGTTGTCTTGTGGGCCGAGTGGGCAAGGTTCTTTGGCATGCGCGTGAAGTCATAAGACAGATAGCTTGGAACTAATTCATTTAATTCACTGCCCTAACTGCCCACGCGTGGTGCTGCGTGCTGAGGAATGGCACATTGATCTGTGGATTCACCTGCCGAAAGGCGTGGGACACTCTCAGGGCTTAATTTAAACCTGTGGTCCTGTGGATTGGCAGCAAACTCATAATGATGTTTCACCTTGACCCATGGAGCCCGGGACATGCAGTAAATCAAAGAAGCCTGTAAAGTCTAAATAAAGCAGTCTTGTGTTGACTAGCCTGGTGTGTGTGTGTGTGTGTGTGTGTGTGTGTGTGTGTGTGTGTGTGTGTGTGTGTGTGTGTGTGTGTGTGTGTGTGTGTGTGTGTGTGTGTGTGTTGCTTTAGTAGCTCTATCGAAGTAGCCGCTACATATATAAATATTTGGGGTGATTATCGCACTTACAGGATACTTTTCATCCATCTTACAGCCTGTGGGAAGAAGCTATTCCCCAGCCTGGCAGTCCTGATTTTGATGATGGACGTGGTTGAAGATGCTGTGCACTGCACGGAAATGGTCTTTTTACTGTTCCTTGAACCCTATTTGAACAACACTCCCAGTAAATGTCATCTACAGAAGGAAGGGACACCCCAGTGATCCTCACAACTCTTTGCATCATTCCTGACTGATGCTTTACAGCTACTAGACCATCCAAAGGTTTAGCCAGACAGGAGACTCAACTGCGCTCCTGTAAAATCTCAGGATGAGAGGTGTTGGCCTTGACCTCCTCAGCCTCCTTGGGAAGTGTAGGCCCTTCCTGACCAATAAGGAGGAGTGATTGTTTGGTGTAGTAATACGTGTGCTGTGTGGATAAGAATTTTAAGTGATTGTATTGACTATTCTTGGTCTTTAACAATCTTTAGTGGATAGAAGTAGTCATTGTACTTTAGGATGTACAATCATGTACAGATTGTCCTAAAACAGCCATTTGGCCCAGATGTTTATTCAGTCCAAGAATACTTTCGATCACAGGCAGATTTTGAACAATAACCCCATTCATTCTGCAACAACTGCCACTTAATTTTGCCAGTTGTTCAATGGTAAACTATATGGGGAAAACACCACTGTCAACTCTTCTACCTTAAAGGAGTAAATATATTGAAATGGGTAGTAGATCAAGAGATGGAAACAGTGAAATCAGACAGAGGTGAGTGGCTGCTTAAATTAGAAACATTCGTGTTCATCCTATAGAGTTTAAGGCTGCCCAGGAGGAATATAATGTGTTTTCTTTAAGATTGTTTGCCCTCACCCTGGTGAGGGATGGGGCTAACGGACATGTTGCTGGAAGGGTTCGAGAATTGATATGGTAGGTCACAGGAAGCTCAAGTTTAGATCCACAGAGCCCAGGTGTTTAGCAGAATGGCCACCCAGTCTGTATTTGGTCTGGCTGACATCGAGGTCAACTGAGTCATCCAAATGTAGGAGATTAGGATGGATGGGGTTCATGTGAAACTCTGCCTCAACTGGAAGGTCTGATTGTGGCCTTGGATGGAGGTGAGAGGAGATGTAGGGACAAGTTTGGCAATTTCTACAGTTCCAATGGGGAGTGCATGAGATGGTGGTGGTTGGAGAGGGTAGTGCCGTCGAGGGAGTCACAGAAAGATGTGCCCCTGTGAAAAGTTGATATGAGTGGAGCGGGCTAGATGTTGCAGGTTAGAGGATGGTGCTGAAGTTGGAAGTTTCCAAGGATAACGTGTCAGATGTGGCAGCTGATGGGTGGTAAGTGAGAAACCTGTGTGATTCTGTCCTTGTTGTGCCGGAGAGGAGGTGGGGTAAGGGCAGAAAGAGAATTGGAGATATAGGTGCAGGCTTTTTCAATGACAGTATGGGGGAATTTGCATTTATTGAAGAAATAAGACATTTTGTGTGTTCTGGAGTAGAAGACTTCATCTTAGGACTGTTACAGGCCCAGGGGACCCCAAAACCTAGCAGCAATAGAAAATCACCAAGACAAATGGATACTTAAGCAAATGTAATTTTTAATTTTCTTTAAACAAAAAAAACAATCAACCTTTAACTTATCACTATTAATGTAACTGCCTAACATTAACCCCTCCTAATTCTGAACGCAGGTGTTTTTAAAGTGTATAAAGTTCTTTGACACTCCTACAAGTTCACCGGTATCTATTAATTCTTATACTGTGCACAGAATTCAACATTTATGACTTTTCACCAAGATCTGGTGCTTAAAAGTAAATGGTTACCCTCCAGGAAGGCTCTTGTTGGTTTCAGAAAGGGATTTCTTGCTCATTGGACACACAAAACTGATTCCCTCTGATCAGCCACTTTGGTGTCTTGCCAAAGAAACTTGCCCCATCAGGGTTTTCCAAATGATAACCTCTTCTGCAGGTCACCATTGAGTTCTTTTTGTTTCCCTTATTTCAAGTGAAACACCATTTCTAGCCAGCCATTTCCTCTTGTATGTAAAACAAGGTTTTTCAACAGGCTGAACTGAGAACTCACAACCCATCTTCAAAATGGGGTTTCAACAAGATGCCAGCTTGCCATCTCACTCTCTCTCTCTTTTAGAAAAAAAGCCTATTTGGTGTCTCCTCTCTGCTTGCAAAAGCACATGACCTTCTTAGAACAGAAAACTTCTGAGTCCATGTATTTGTTGCTTTAAAAACAATAATCCATTTACACCTACTTTTGAAATTATTTAGCAAAACACACAGTCATGCTCTCCTGCCCCCCCACCCCCCACTACCCCAAACCCTGGGCCAAGTCACTGAGGGTCTGTGGATTCTCTTTCAATGCTCACAGACCAATCCAAGTCATTGGCAATGTGCTCCAATTTTGATATTCTGACACGATTAGGAACCCATTAGGACCCACTCTTATCCCAGGTCTGATACCTGACACCCTTTTAGCCAATTTCCAACCAGTATTTAGCAATCCACAGTGTAGTGTAGGTTCCTTGACTTCTTTGTCCAGAAGCCCACAGCCTCAAGTTACCAACAGCCTGTCACCTATGTTGGTCCTTCAGTTGCAGAACCCCTCACTGGTCTGCTTCCATGGTCACTGACCCGTGTATTGAATCCTCTGCTTCTCAAATGTTGATGGGGTGTGGTCTTCATGTTTTCTTGTGCCCTGTGCTAGTCCTCTACTTCCCCAAAGTTCGCGGTGGCAAGGAAATCTAACACACCTAATTAAAAAATTTACATCTTAGAGGAGAATCTCACATGTGTGGAGGGATGGAAAGGGCATTATTACAAATTGAAGCCTAATATTTGAATATTCGTGTGCCAAATTTGCAAAAGCATAGAGTATATATTTCTTAAGCTCTATGTAATTTTTTCTGAAGGAAGACAATTTTGAAATTTTGCATGTCATCTTGGCATCCCTAAAAATTTATCTGATTTCCGAGTAAGTTCAATACATTTCCACATCCCTGCTAATGCTAATTTAACAAATTTCAATTGATATATTACTAGTTTTAATTTGGGCCTTATTCCCTCAATATTTACTAATAAAAATAAAGTTGGATTTTGCAGATAAACAACTGTAACTTGTTCCAAAAAATTTGTAATTCTCACCAAAAAGATCTTGCATTAGGACAAAGCTAAGTTGAATGCAAGAAAGTTGCTACATCTTCACCACACTTCAAACATTGATCTGATAATTCTGATTTTATTCTATTCAATTTCTCTGGTGTAAGAAGTAACTGTAGAAGAAAAACGAGTTGTGAATTCCTTCCTCACTGCTGCAGTGTGGAACTCTGGTCAATAGTTCCAGACTGCTGAGTTGAAGTGAATTAATACAACTCCCCTGGATCAAGTGATCTCTGTTGCCAAATCAGCTTCCTGTCGAGCTTTTCAAATCCAACTGCCTGAGTCAACTGACTCCAGATGCAGCTTTCAGATAAATCCTTGCTGACATTTGCTACATTACTAATGTAAAAACAATTATGCTGAACTAATTTGTGTCAAACATTGAGAAACTTATATGGATCTGCCCATATTTGCCAATCAACTACAATATTCAGATCCATTTCCCACATTTGTCTATACTTATGAACTCCTCATTTAAAAGTTCCTACTTGTAATCAAGAGGACATCATAGAAGTAAACTTTTTAACAATTCCTCTTTATAAGGAATTTCTATTTCAATACAACATGGTTGGTCCCAACTTATCCTTCAAATATGCTCTAAGTTGGAAATAGCAAAAATGATTGCAATGAGTTATACCATATTTATTTCTCAGTTGCTCAAATAACATTAATTGACTCCTTTCATAACAATCTTCAACATTTATAATCCTCTTACGAAACCAGCTGTCCAGAAATTGATGATCCTTTGAAAAAGATACGAGGATTTTGAATCCAAGCCATTCTGGGTGATGTACATCCACTTACACCAATTTCATCATTTATTTTAATCCATATATTAATCAAATGTTTCAACAATGGTGTATCTTTTTCAATTCCCACTTGTATATAAATTCTTCTGCCTTTCTCTCTCCTATTTTATACATTTTAAAGGCAATTTTTCCCTTTCACAAAAAGAAGCAAGAAATCTCATTTGAGCTGCTCGATAACAATGTTTAAAATGAGGAAGCTGCAATCCTCTGAATGCAGAATTTGTTTTGGGTCACATGTAACATGGGATTCAATCAGAAATGGGTTCACGTGACGTAAACTCATGATGCAGACTTCTTTCTTAAAATGGAATACAAGAGGAGGGTTGTCTAGGTCTTTCACAGGATATAGATCACAAGATAAAGGGGAAAAGTAGGCATATTGAGTCTGCTCCACCATTCTTCCACTCACCCCCACTCCCCAGCTCTCTCCCCATTACCCTTGGTTCCTTGACTAATCAACTACCTGTCAATCTCTGCTTTAAATACACCCAATGACCTCAGTTCCACAGATTCACGACCCACTGACAAAATCAATTTTGCCACATCTGTTTTAAATTGACACCCTTTTATCCTGAAATTATGTCCCTTGTTCTAGAATCTCCTACCATGGGAAACATCTTTGCCATATGTACTATGTCCAGGCCTTCCAGCATTTGAAATGCCTCTGAGGTCCCCCTTATCCTTCTGTATTCCAACTAGTACAGTCGAAGAGTCGACAATTTTTCCTCATGCACTAACCCTTTCATTCCTGATATCGTTCCAGTAAATCATCTCTGACCTTCTCCAACACCAGCACATCTTTTCTCAAATACGGCACCCAAAACTCTAAACCTGATTGAATGGGAAGGCAATTCTCTAACGACACAAACACAACAGTGAAATGATATTATGTCTTGTTGATATTTACAAAAATTATTGAAGAGTCAATTCACAGTGATGTACAATAAATTCTGGCCTATAATTCTAGCCCATTAATGGACTATTATCATAACCTAAAGAATGAGGGTTGTTCTGAAGCTTGGTTCTGTGTTACGAGACCAGAGGATCCCAAAACCCAGCAGCAATAGATATTCACCAAGACAAATGGTTACTTAAACAAAAGCTGATTTTAATTATCTTTAAACATGAAAACAGATAACACTTTAACTTATCACTATTTTACTATTTTAACTTACTTTATCTAACTTACCCCCCTTCTAATTCTAAGTGGACGTGTGTGTAATGTGTGTGTAAGTTCAGAAAAGTTCTTTGGTTCACAGTCCAATCTCACTTCTCATTCCTCCAAGTCCACTGTTTGCAGGCCATTCTTATACTGTGCACAGAATTTAACATTTATCAAGTTCACCAGATTTTGGTGCTCAAAATGTGAATGATTACCACTGGGAAGTTTTTTGTTGGTTTTCAGAGAGAGGTGTGTTGTTCAGGGAAGCATTAGTGTTTTTGTGACTCAATGTACCAGCATCTGAAGTCCGCTATCTCTTCAGAAAAGCTCTGATAGCTTTAGCATGGAGCAGAGCTGAGCCAGGACTTTGCAGGTATTTAAGGGAGTGTGTGTGCAGGGTTTGTTCTAGACCAAAAATCTCACCAAATGACTCTGCTTGAAATCAAGATTCAAAGCATTTTGAGGAATACAACAGGAATTGTTCAACAAGAGCCTGGTTTTCCCTGAGGAGTTTTCTTTCAATAGTGGAAATGATTTTTTTTTAAAGCCCATTAATCTTCCTGATACAAATCTTTGCATTTAACTTTCAGGTTGCTATCTGTTGTTAACTTGGAGGCCTTTAATGGGGTGTCTGGGTGGAATCTTTGCTTTAACCAAGCAGTTCGCTTGCAATTTTCCAGGTGTAGGATGCGGTGCAGTTGCTTGCAAGTTTAGCAAGTGGGATTATGATGTGAAACTGCAAATCACAGCGTCATTTTTGTTTTTGAAAATGCAAATGTGAAAATGTTAACTTTGGTCTCCTTGGTTTCCTTAAGTTTACAGAGGAGACGTTGGGTCAAGCTGAGAAGACAGAGTTGGATGCCCATTTGGCGTATCGGCTGGGCAAAGCAGAAAGCACAAAACAAGGGACTGAAAAAATAATGAAGCAGACTGAAGTGCCGTTGAACCAAACCCAGGTAAAGAATTTAATTTTGTGCAGCGTACTTAAGAGACCAAACGATTTGGGCTTTTAGTGGTGACCTATTTAAATGAACAAAATCTGATTAGAATAGAAGTTTATGGAATGTTTGGGAGTTGCCACAACAAAATGGAGCATATAAATTAGATGTTGTAATTAAGATAAATGAACAATGCAATGAGCCTGGTGTCACAGTATCTGCCTCCCTCTACCGTATATCACCATTAATCCTTCTCCCCAATATGAACCTGATATCACAGTATAGACGAGAATTTATTGTACATCACTGTTAAACCTTCTCACGACAGTGAATCCGGTGTCAGAAGTATCTGTCAAAGTTAACTGTACACCACCTTCAGCATTCTTCCCACTCTGAACCCCGTTTCACAGTATCTGCCACAGTTTATCGTACATCACTTTTAAACCTTCTCAGTACTGTAAACCTGGTGTCACAGTACCTGCCACAGTTCATTGAACCTGACTGTTAAACCTTCTCATGAATCTAAATCCTGTCTCATAGATTCTGTCTCTGTCTATCGGACATCAACGTTAAACTTTCTCCCCCCTGTGAACCTGGTGTAATAGTATTTGTCTCAGTCTACCGTCCATCACCGTTTAACATTCTCCCCACTGTAAACCTGGTGTCACAGCATCTACCTCAGTCTCCCATACATCACCCTTAAATCTCCTCCCTACTGTGAACCTGGTGTAAATGTATCTGCAATAGTGTTATATGCATCACTTTTAAACCTTCTTCCCACTGTGAGCCTGGTTTCACAATATCTGCCACAGTTTATCGTATATCACTTTAAAACCTTCTCAGTACTGTAAACCGGGTGTCACAGTACCTGCCACAGTTCATTGAACCTGACTGTTAAACCTTCTCACTAATGTAAAATGGTGTCACATTATCCTTGTCACACCTCCATACATCACCGTTAAAGCTTCAACCCACTGTGAACCCGGTGTCCACAGTATCTACCACAGTTTATCGTACATCACTGACACAACTCCCTACTGTGAACACAGTGTCACAGAATATGCCTCAGTCTACCGAACATCACCATAAAACCTTCTCTCAACTGAGAAACCGGTGTCACCCGATCTGCCACAATTTATCCTCCATCAATGTTAAACATTCTCCCCACTTTGAACGCAGTGTCACAGTATCTGCCTCAGTCTCCCATACAGGACACTTAAACCTTCTCCCCACTGTGAACCTGGAGTCACAATATCCGCCTGAATATACCTTACATCACCCATAGACTTTCTCTCCACTGTGAACCTGATGTAACAGTATCTGCCTCAGTCTCCCATCTATCACCATTAAACATTCTCCCCACTGTGATCCTGTATATGCCAGAGTTTATTTATACATCACTGTTAAACCTTTTCACTGCTCTGAAACCGGTGTCACAGTTTCTGTCCCAGTCTACTGGACATCAGCATTAAACGTTCTCCACACTGTGAACTCAGTGTCACATTATATGCCACAGTTTATTGTACATCTCGTTAAACATTCTCCTCACTGTGAACCTGGTGTCACAGTATCTGACACAGTTTATCGTACATTAATGTTAAACATTTTCACTCCCGTGAACCCATTGTCTCAGTATCTATCTCAGTCCACCGTACATCACCGATAAAATTCTCCCCCCAGTGAAGCTGGTGTCAGATTATCTGCGTACGTCTATCGTACATCACCATTAAACATTCTCCCAACAGTGAAAACAGTGTCACTTTCTCTGCCACAGTTTATCATACAGAACTGTTAAACGTTCTCCCCAACGTCAACCCCGTCAGTGTCATAGCATCTGCCTCAGTTTCTCGTACATCACCAGTAAACCTTTTCCCCACTGTGAGGCTGGTTTTACTGTACCTACCACAGTTTATCGTACATCACCATTAAACCTTCTCCGCACTGTGCACCTAGAGTCATGGTATCTACCTCAATTCACCATATATCATCATTAAATCTTCTCCCCACTGTGAACACAGTGTCACAGTATCTGTCTCAGTCTACCGTACATCACTGTTAAACCTTATTCCCCACTGTGCACCTGGTGTCACATTATCCACCACAGTTTATTGTACATCATTGATAAACTTTCTCATTGCTGTGAACCTGGTGTTACAGTATCTGCCACAGTTTATCGTACATCTCTGATGAACCTCCTCTCCAGTGTGAACCTAGTGTCACAGTATCTGTCTCAGTCTACCGTACATCACTGTTGATCTATCTCTCAACTGTTAATCCAGTGTCACAGTATTTACCACATTATATTGTACATCACCGTTAAACCTTTTCCCCACTGATGACCTGATGCCACAGCATCTGCTGTAGTTTATTGTACATCACTGTTAAACCTACTAATTACTGCTGTGAAACCAGTCACACAGTATCTTCCTCATTCTTCTGTATAGCACCGTTCACACATCTGTTTTAAACCTTCTCTCTTCTGTGAACTAATTTTCATGGTATCTGCCAAAGTTTACCATACATCACTGTTAATCCTTCTCACTACTGTGAACGCGGTGTCACTTTATCTGACCCAGTTTAATGTACATCACTTTTAAACCTTCTCCACACTGTGAACCCAGTGTCACAGTATCTGCCTTAGTCTCCCGTGTATCACCATTAAACCTTCTCACCTCTGTGAACCTGTGTCACATTTTGTGCCAGAGTTCGTTGTACATCACTGTTAAACCTTCTCCCCACTGTGAATCTGGTGTCACAGTATCTACCTCAGTCAACCATACATCACCATTAAACCTCCCTTCTGTGAACCCAGTGAAATAATATCTGCCTCAGTCTCGAGAAAACACCATTAAAATTTCTCCCCACTGTTTACTCTATGTCTCTGTATCTGCAACATTGTATAGCGTGTCACCTTTACACCTCTTCCGCACTGTGAACCTGGTGTCACAGTACCAGCCACAGTTAATTGAACCTGACTGTTAAACCTTCTCACTAATGTGAACCCGGTTTCACAGCATCCGTCTCAGTCTCCCATACATCACACTTAAACCTTCTCCCCTCTGTGAATTCATTAAAACAGTATATGCCCGAGTTTATTATACATCACTGATAAACCTCCCCACTGTGATCCGGGTGTCATAAATCTGTCTCCATGCACTGTACATCAGCATTAAAGCTTCCCCCCACTGTGAACCTCATGAAACATTATCTGACACATTTTATCATACAACACTGTTAAACCTCTCATTGCTATATAACCATATAACCATATAAAGCACACAAAAGGCCAGTGTGGCCCTACTAATCCATGCCGGAACAAAATCTCCACCCTCCTAGTTCCACTGACCAGCACCTGGTCCATACCCTCCAAGTCATCATCCAGTCTTTCCTTAAATGTAAATAATGTCCCTGCTTCAACCACCTCCGCCGAAAGCTTATTCCACATCCCAACCACCCTTTGCATGAAGAAATTTCCCTCTCATATTCCCCCTATAATTTTCCCCATTCAACTCAAACCATGGCCTCTGGTTTGAATATCTCCCACTCTTAATTGAAAAAGCCTATCCATGTTGACTCTGTCCCTTTTAAAATCTTGAACACCTCCATCAATCCCCCCTTCAATCTTCTATGCTCCAGAGAAAAAAGCCTCAGGCTGCTCAACCTTTCTCTGTAACTCAAACCCTGACATCCTGTCAACATTCTCGTGAACCTTCTCTGCACTCTCTCTATTTTGTTTATATCCTTCCTATAATTTGGTGACCAAAACTGCACACAGTATTCCAAACTTGGCCTCACCAATGCTTTGTACAATTTCATCATAACTTCCTAACTCTTGAATTCAATACTCCAATTTATGAAGGCCAACATTCCAAATGCCTTCTTCACCACTCTATCTACCCGAGTATCAACTTTGAGGGTACTATTTATCATAACTCCTAAATCCCTTTGTTGCTCTGCTCTCCTCAATTGTCTACCATTCAATGTATATGACCTATTTAGATTTGCCTTTCCAAAATGCAACACTTCACACTTAACTGTATTAAATTCCATCAGCCATTTCTCAGCTCATTCCTCTAGCTTTCCTACATCTCTTTTTAAGCTATGGTAATCTTCCTCACTGTCCACAATACCACTAATCTTTATATCATCTGCAAACTTACTTATCCAATTCACCATCCCTTCTTCCAGATCTTTAATATATATAACAAACAATAGTGGACCCAGGACCGATGCCTGAGGAACTCCACTAGTCACCGACCTCCAATTTGACAAACAATTTTCTACCACTACTCTATGACACTTCCCATCCAACCATTGCTGAATCCATTTCACTACCTCCTTATTTATACCTAATGCCTCTACCTTTTCACCTAACCTCCTGTGGGGAACTTTGTCAAAAGCATTACTAAAGTCTAAGTAGACAACATCCACAGCTTTCCCTTCATCAACCTTTTTTGTAAGCCCCTAGAAAAACTCTATAAGGTTTGTTAAGCATGATCTACCCCTGTCAAAACCATGCTGACTACTACCTATCAATCCCTGTTTTTCCAAATATTTGTAAATGCCATCCCTCAGAACACTTACCATTAACTTACCCACCACAGACGTCAGAACTAAGTGGGAAGGAGGATGCAGGGCATTCGATAGCAGGACATTGTGAGAGAATGGATTCCTCGAACTCTTGAGGGGAGAAGGTGCGGATCGATCCATCGGTTTAGGTGGGGCAGGGTATAGACATGGCAGCTGACTGGAATTGTCAGCGGGTTACTGAGACCTGGGAGAGGAGGGGAAGGAGGGTGCAGTAGTATTCTGACGAGAGAGTGCTGAGGGAGAGGCAACATGGGTGGAACCTCAAGGCAAGGGACCCTTGATTGTTTGCAAGGATGGGATTTGTAAATAGATATCCAGCACAGAGCCTCTTTGTCCCCCTGCCATGAGGAAGGAGATATGGAGGAATAAAATCGGGACAGCCAGGCAGCTTCCTCCCACAGGCCATGAGATTGACAAGGTAACATGAGCTGGCTGGGAGCAAAGAATGAAAAGGGGGAGAGGAATATGGACTGATTACAACAGCTCAGCCAGCAGGAGAGAGGGGCTGAAGGGCCTGTTTCTGTGTTGTCTATCTGGACCAGCATTTTGAGTTCAAGCTTAAAAAACCCAACCATTTTTTAATTTAATAATAATGGTACAGAATGAATCAAGAGACAAGATGTCTGTCCAGCAGCGAGCATCGAAGGCACTTTCTGAAACGGAGGCTCTGAAACCACAGGGAGATTCTGGCTGGAATGAGGCCCGACTTCTGCTAGAAGGAGGAGAGGAGAAGCAGGGATAATGTAGGGGAAGGGAGGGGGTAGAGATACCTTCCTCCATTCACCTCCCCTTTCCTCCACCCTGTTCCCTGTCCTGGGTAAACTTGTACCTCTCACTTTGTTCGTTTGAGATTGGTCACAGTGTTTGAGCTACCATAAGAAAATAGACACCCACACTGAGAGCAGTTCAGTTTAAACAAATGTTTATTACAAATTCAAAAGCTGATTTCAAACTAAATTATGCAAGCCCTTCCCAATTATACTTATCAACGCCTGGACTGGTCCCAACTGCCGAAGCAAGGCAATGACTGCACACGTGTCATAGGTTGTCGGGGAACCGATAGCAGCTTCTCCACCTCCCTCGACCGGGACGTTAGCTGGACTCTAGAAGTTCTTCTTGCTGAAAGATGTTGCCACCTCTCGGAGAGTCTCTCTCTTCAGCAGCGGGACCATGGCTTATATTACCCAAAAACTGCTTACCCAAGCACCTATTCCCAGCACAGTAAGAAAGATAAGCGAGCAAGCTAGCATGCTAGGCTTCTAGCAAATAACATAATTTTCAGCTTATCACTTTGAATACAATGGTTATTTTGCATCAAGGCTAGGCCTCTGACAGTCTGTGACCAAAACAAGCAGGAAGATTAAATGTTCTTGGTCTACAGATGTCCTTTTGTCAGATAACTGCATCTCTGGCCCCTCGGTGGAATTTAGCTTAAGTCTGCTGATTCTAAAAAACAAGCAGGTTCTCAGTCTTGCAGAAGCAAAGGTTGCAAAAGTAAAAAAAAAAACACGGTTTAAATCTTCCATTACATTCCCCTCCCCATTCCCCTCCCCATTTCCTTCCCCCGCTCACCTCCCGGTTCCTCTCCCTCTTCCCATTCTCCTACTCCTAACTCTAACCCCTAACAAACCCTAACCTTAACACTACCGATACCCCCTATCACTACTCCACATCCCTTAACGCTACCCCTACCCCGTCCCCTAACTCTATCTCTACCCCTACTCCGTCCCCTAACCCCAACCCTAATACTACCCACCTTCCTCTACCCCAAACACTCACCCCACCTCTACCTCCTACTCCTACCCCCTTCCCCTAAACCTAATACAAACCCACTTCCCTGAACTCTAAACCTAACCCTAAACCTAGACCTAATCCTAGCCCATGTCTCCTAACCCTAACCATGATGTTGTTAGAAATAGAAGTACCTTAACAGAAATTGCTCGAGACAAAAATTGAGAACAAAGAACATTTATTATAACAACAATGCAAAGTTGTGTGCTTCCCCTTATCCTGGGAATACACACACACACTGGGGCTCACCCAACTTTTATACAGTGAATTTCAGTATAGGAATACCCTCCCCCTTACATTCTTCTGCCCCCTGGATGGGTTTGGCATAAGGCAATCCTGCCTGCCTACGTGCTGTTTCTGTGCACTTGGAGTATCCTGTCAGTGTCTCATCATGTTATTGTCCTTATTCACACCTTCCTGATTCTCGGAGCTACAGTCCCTTCATATGCAGAGTTCGCTAATCCTGTCTAGGGTTGACTAATTTAGTATGTATAACTTTGTAAATCTATGTAAGGTTAACTAATTATATATGTAGAACTTGGTACTTCTGTCTAGGGCTAGGAGACCCTTATCTCATCCAGACGACCTCTACTTCCTACATTCTATTATTCCTTACCTCTCCTTATCTTATTCATACGGTGGGCTCACTGATCCTGTCGAAAAGACTAGAAGATTCTTATCTGACAGAGGCTGACTCTGCTTCCTGCATTCTAATTTCCATGCTTAGCCTGTTCATACTGGTTTAATCCATCACTCCACATGTCTGCACTAGTTTCCCCATCTTTCATATTTTATGTCAAGTTTCCTCATCTCTCACAATGTTACCTCTATCCCGGTCCTTGCCCTTACTCTCATCCAACCCAAGCCTAAACCCTACCCCTATCCCCTACACCTAACTCCTTCCTCAAAACATACCCCTTACCCCTATCCCATACCCACACCCCCAAGCCTACCCCTTACTCACCCCACTTCCATTACCCCCTTTCTCCTACCCCCATTCCCCTACCACTCCTTCCCCTAGGTTAGGGTAGTGTGAGAGATGGGAAAATTGATCTAAAATTATGAACATGGAAGAAACTAAAATTCATCAGTTAATGGCTGTAACCAGTACAAACAGGATAAGCTTGGGGGTTAGGATGCAGGAAAGCAGAGTCAGCACGATTAACATAAGAATCTTCTAGTCTTTGTGACAAGAGCCACCATAAGACTAAGAAAAGGAGTGGTAAGGAACAATAGAATGTAGGAAGTTGAGGTAGTCTGGATCAGATAAAGGTCTCCTAGCCCTGGACAGAAGTACCAAGTCCTACATATCTAATTAGCTAACCATACACAGATTTATACATATGAAATTAGCCAACCCTAGATAGAATGAGTCAACTCCGCATACCAAGAGATTGTAGCCCCGAGAATCAGGAAGGTGTGAATAAGGACAATGACATGATGGGGCACCCACAGGATACCCCCTGGTCCTCCAAGTGTACTGAAACTGCACGTAGGCAGGAAGGATTACCTATGCCAAACCCATCCAGGGGGCAGAAGAATGTAAGGGGGAGGGCACTCTGATACTGAAATTGACTGTATAAAAGTTGGGTGAGCCCCAGTATGTGTGTGTATTCCCAGGGTAAGGGGAAGCACCCAACTTTGCATTGTTGTTGTAATAAATGTTCTTTGTTCTCAATTTTTGTCTCGAGCAATTTCTTTAAAGGTACTTTAATTTCTAACAAATGGGGGCTCGTCCGGGATCACACTCCCTCCACTGACAGAGTACCCCGACGACGAGAGTAGGTGCACCCCGGCTGATTCAGCTGGACTCACGGGCGACGGGTGGCTGGTCAGTGGAAGAAGCGAGTGATATCCGAGAAGAGGCATTGAGAACAAACGACGGAAGGAAGCGCGCTAGAGCATTGCTACTGGAACACGGTAAGAGTAATTTTACTTGTTTATAAGTATGGGAATAATGAGTAGCAAGGAAGAGAGTCCTGGTTCAGGATGTGAACACCAGATAGCTACGTACAGCCCGCTTGGGTTGATGTTATCTGAGTGGGGCACGGGAAAGACCCGTGGGAAAGACAAACTGACAATGGTCGGGTATTGTTATATTGAATGGGTTAAATACCCGGTTAAAGGGAGCTCCGTGTACTGGCCAAAGTTCGGATCTGAGGATGAATGGATGTGTCAAGCTTTGAACATCTGGCTCTATCAAAACCAGAAAGACAATGTTGAGAGCAGGGAATATGCAGCCTGCTGGCTCAAGGGACCCATTGAACAACTGGTTTTGAATGAGAAAAATTCAGGGATAAGAGAGAGGAGGAACCTTTTGTCCCTGAATCACAGGGTTGGGATGTGTTACATTCCCTCCCTCCACCTTATGTTCCTCCTATGCCGGCTCCTATCTTTCCTTCCCCTCCTATGACCTACCCTTCTGCACCTCCCCCTCCTCCCCCACCACTAGAGAAGAAAGAGGAGAACCGAAGTGGTATGGTGACTCGCTCACAAAGCGCTCGATTACCACCTCCGTTGACAGTAGAGGTAGAACATTGTAATTCAGAACAGCGTGAGATCCCTCAGGAAGAAGTGGCAGAACCCTGCGATTCACTTCTCAGGGAACAGGAACACAAATCTAAGAAACCAGAAATTAGCTGGATGCGACCCCTGCGGGAGGTTCCCGTGGGAGAAGGTCTGGGGTTCGTAAATGTGCCCCTGACCAGCACTGAAGTACGTAATTTCAAGAAAGAATTAATCTCCCTGATAGAAGATCCCCAGGGATGTGCCGAACAGTTAGACCAATTTTTGGGACCAAATATATATATAATATGGGGGTCTCGACATAGAATCCCCAGCAGGGGAACAATTGGTACTAACAGGTTTTGTTACCAACTCAGCCCCAGACATTAGGAGAAAATTACAAAAGACAGAAAATTGGCATGAGCAGGGAATAACCCAGCTTCTACAGATCACACAAAAAGCATTTGTCCAGACATCTGAGGATAAGCAGAAAGCAAAGGCTAACATTTTGATGCAAGCAGTTAAAGGAATAGTAGATGAGTAACATGAAAAAGGCAGGGACTGTGTGCCAGCTCCTCAATGTTGGGAGAAGCGTCGGGAGTGGGAGAGTAGAGACCAGAGATAATTTCATAAATCACGACTTCCCACTTCAGTCACTGACCAATATTGATTAAAATTCATGCTAAAAATTAAATGTCATAAATGATCGTTTTTCAATACTGTAGAATTAGCGAATTTAACTACCAGTTAATTCCAATTTATGAAATAAATTGTATTCAAATGTGATTTTGCACAGGTACTTGAGAGTTGAGTGATGTTATAACATTTGCAGGGAGAAATGTTTGCGCAAATAGGGTGAGTTCTATACATCTTAACTTTAAGTGTATGTGAGATAAAGAAAGGATCTGATGTGTAAAGTGGCTGGATCAGCCAGTTGAAGGGGGAGTGTGCATGTCCCTTTAAGTGCACTGTAGCACTTGAAACTGAGGCTCCAGGCTCTTGTCTTGCAGTTAGAGGTATTTCTTCTACACATTCAGCAGTCAAGGTCCGTGAGTTTAAAGATCACCCACCTCTGGAGAATAAAGATACCTCTGGGGATTCCTATGGGGATTCCTATAAGTTTAATCATTCATTTCTCTGGTGCATTTTCCTCCGGAGTGAAATTAATGCCTCAGCACAATTTCTCTGTATTGCCGCTGTTATTTAATTCATGATAACTTTCCCCATTCATCAGGTTTATATTTAAATCCGGTAGTGTGGAAGTTACATTGTAAATAATCACGGAGGTAAACCCTGCGCGACTGGATTCAGCTTAATGGAGAAATAAACCTGCGAACTGGTCTATGGTGGTGTGTGAGTACTGCAATAGGTGGAATATGATTTACATTGGTGGCATCGTTCAGAACAATTGGGCGCATAGGAATAATAATAGCATTAATTACTCACAGATCTTGTACCTGATACTATTCACTACGTCCCGGCTTCAGGACTGGGAAATTGGCATGGTACAGAGAAATTGGCATGGCACCAATATTTCTTGATTCACTAATGACTCCACAAGCTCCAGGATTCATGCAGCTAAACTTTAAGTGCAATATTATAGAAACTAGCCGGTACTTAAATGATTGTGTGTGCAATCAACATTGCAAAAATATGAAAGGTAATACAGGTGCTCCCCTACTTATGATTTTACGATGACACAATAGCATGACTGTCATTTACTTTCATATAATGTGTTAAAGGTCATCACAAGCATCATTGATTTTTCCAATAAACTTTGATAATTTCTCTAAGGTGAATTTTTTGTAGCCTCGTTGGTTAATCACATTTTCGGAAAGCTTACAGGGACTGTTGGGAGAGAGCAGGGTAGTGAGATCAGTATGAGGACTGATACAGTGCTGTTAATGTTAGACAAGGTACGTCTCCAATTAAGATTTTTTTTCAACTTAAGCTGGGTCTGCTGGAACGCAACCCTATCGTAAATTGAGGAGCACCTGTGATGTTCTTCTATCTACAGCCAGCTTTAGATAAACTCTTATCATTCTGACAAATCCAGGTCTAAGTCTAATTTTCCTCCAGCCTTTGAGCAAGCGCTTCCACTGCTGCATCTTACTGATCACCTCCTCACCAATGAATCAGGAGACCATGGTGTATGGCACTCACTGCACAAGCAGTCTGAAAATGTGTACAAGCCTGTTCAACTTCATTTTACAAAATCAACAATCGGTTCCAGGCTCCCCAATGCTCTCTGTGGAGAGAAAATTGCCAGATTTTTACCCTTTTAATGCCCTTGGTTATGTTTGCCTCTTCTCAAAGATTACATGGCTGCACAGAGGAGCAAGGCTGAAAATGCCTTGAAGTAATCTGTTGGCTGCACTTGTGACCTTTAGTCAGAAAATGCATGGGCTCTTGTCTCACTTTGGGTAGTGCAGCGGTTAGTTCAACTATATTACAGTGGCAGTGATGAGTAGATGGATGTGAGGGGGTTGGAGGGTTATGGTCAGGGAGTAGGTAGGTGGAACTAGTTGGAGTTTCATGTAAATCGGTGCGGACTAGAAGGGCCAATATGGCCTGTTTCCGTACTGTTATTGCTATATGGTTATTATATGGAATATGGTTGTGAGCTGTGGCACAAGGCATTTTACTTAAGGCAGAACTGAAGGTTGAATATGTTTCAAGTTCTCTTGCAGAGGCTCTTGTGCTACAATGTCTGTTATGTACTCTAACAAATTGGAGGGTTGTGCCCCATACAGACAAGCAGCTCCAACTGCATTTTAATAAGGTCTAACATATTCAAAACCCATGCAAATATGGTTTGTGTTTCATTTTACAATTTTTACACTAACACAAAGGAAAGTCAGATTGTTATTCATTTTATTAAAATCTAGTGATTGGTTATATGTAAAAGCATGGCAAGAGGATCAACTAAAACCTGCCTGGGATGGTCCCTTCTGTGTACTTTTAATTACAGACACCGCAGTACGAACAAGAGAAAAAGGCTGGACCCACATTCAAAGAATTAAACCAGCTTCTGAACCACAACATCACGACACACAGATTCAACCCTCAACCTGGCGTGCAGTTCCTCATCCTTCAGACCTGAAACTTACACTGCGCCGTGACAAAGTGCCGTAATGTTACATTTATTGTTGTATTTTTTTTAACTGTTTATACATTTATTGTTGTATTTTTAACTGTTTATTTTTTTAACTGTTTATTCATTTATTAGGGTATTGTTTGTTAACTGTTTATGTCACTTCATTACTCGCTATGTTTTAAGTCCTCCTGGAATAGGGGCAGCAGAGGTTACAATTGTGCTCCTTTAGAATGTAGACAGAGCATAGATTTAATGTATAGTCATAATGGGATATGGGTTAACAAGGGATTCCAATACGGACCAGGGGAACTGAACAGCTTTAGTGGAGTACATCTAATTTGTATCTTAGCCTACACAGGTATTAAAGACAGGAGTTTTAAAGCGATAGCACAAAGGACATGGTGGGACAAAGACAGACAGAATGGTAGTCAGGATTGTACATGTCGCAGAGAGAGAGAGTTAATACATATGCTAATGTTATCAGACAAGCTGCAACACACAGTTAAATCACAAGAAACAATCCCCCCCCCCCAGCTTGGTCTCTTTTCATCATCCCGTGAAGGGGAGCACCAGTTACCAACAACGTGAGCTGCTTGACACTTTAATATCAGGCTCCAGACAGCCTTCGGAGATCGGTGGCCCTAGGGTTCGGGGCTGAAGAGGACATCAGATACTAGCCACAATTCAACGGAACCGCCTGACTACTCGTTCGCTGCTGAAGGCAGCGTCTCTCACAGACTTCGTCAGGACAATGCTTACAAAAGTCGGGTGGTTAAAAGACACTGCTTCAATGTTTCAACGTGAATCTGCCCATGCCCATGTTCAGACGTGGCAACTTCGGACTGATGTGGGATGGACTAGACTCTTTACTGAGAACTGCAGCCTGATACTCGCAACCCTAATAAGCAGCTGGACTCGCTACTCTGACCTTCATGGTGCTCCCCTACCTAAAGACTTTACACAGGTATTACAATTCGGTTATTGACCAGCTGGGTAAAACTACACCTTACACTTGAAAGATCAGTATTACTGATCTAAAAGAAAAGTGAGGATTGTGAGAGATGGGAAAATTGATCTAAAATTATGAACATGGAAGAAACTAAAGTTCATCAGTTAATGGCTGTAACCAGTACAAACAGGATGAACTTGGGGATTAGGATGCAGGAAAGCAGAGTCAGCACAATTAACATAAGAATCTTCTAGTCTTTGTGACAAGACCATAAGACTAAGATAAGGAGTGGTAAGGAACAATAGAATGTAGGAAGTTGAGGTAGTCTGGATCAGATAAAGGTCTCCTAGCCCTGGACAGAAGTACCAAGTCCTACATATCTAATTAGCTAACCATACACAGATTTATACATATGAAATTAGCCAACCCTAGATAGAATGAGTCAACTCCGCATACCAAGAGATTGTGGCCCCGAGAATCAGGAAGGTGTGAATAAGGACAATGACATGATGGGACACCCACAGGATACCCCCTGGTCCTCCAAGTATACTGAAACTGCACGTAGGCAGGAAGGATTACCTATGCCAAACCCATCCAGGGGGCAGAAGAATGTAAGGGGGAGGGCACTCTGATACTGAAATTGACTGTATAAAAGTTGGGTGAGCCCCAGTGTATGTGTGTATTCCCAGGGTAAGGGGAAGCACCCAACTTTGCATTGTTGTTGTAATAAATGTTCTTTGTTCTCAATTTTTGTCTCGAGCAATTTCTTTAAAGGTACTTTAATTTCTAACAGTTTGAACAACCGAAAGAAAATAGACACCCACACCAAGAGCAGTTCAGATTATACAAAGGTTTATTACAAATTCAAAAGCTGATTTCACACTACAATATACAAGCCCTTCCCAACTATACTTATCAACGCCTAGACTGGTCCCAACTGCTGAAGCGAGGCAACGTCTGCACACTTGTAGTAGGTTGTCAGGACGCCGGTAGCAGCTTCTCCACCTCCCCTGACTGGGACGTTGGCTGGACTCCAGAAGTTCTTCTTCTTGCTGAGAGATGTTGCCACCTCTCGGAGAGTCTCAAACTTCAGCAGTGGGACCATGGCTTATATTAAACAAAAACTGCTTACCCAAGCACCTATTCCCAGCACAGCAAGAAAGATAAGCGAGTAAGCTAGCATGTTAGGTTAATTAACGAATAACATAATTTTCAGCTTATCATTTGTAATACAAAGGTTTATTCTACATCAAGGCTAGGCCTCTGACAGTCTGTGACCAAAACAAACAGGAAGATTAAATGTTCTTGGTACACAGATGTCCTTTCTTCAGATAACAGCATCACTGGCCCCTCGGTGGAATTTTGCTTATGTCTGCTGAGTCTAAAAACAATTAGGTTCTCAGCCTTGCAGAACCCAAAGCTGCAAGTTTTTAAAAAAAGGTTCTCAGCTCTGCAGAACCAAGAGCTGGAAATTAAGAAAAAAACAGGTTAAAAAATAGGTTAGAATCTTCCATTACAGTCCCATCATGTCATTGTCCTTATTCACACCTTCCCAACCCTCAGGGCTTACTAACTCTTATATGCAGAACTTGCTAATTCTGTCTAAGGCTTACTAATTACATATGCGGAACTTGCTGACTCTCTCTCAGGCTAGAAGACCCTTACCTTATTCAGACTAACTTTACTTCCCTACATTCTATTATCTACCCTTATCCTATTCATCCTGGCTTTATTCATTACACATATATCCATACTAGCTTTCTTCATCTCTCATATTTTCATATTAATTTTACTCATCTCTCACACGATGGTGAACCAGAGCTCCAAAGGTGGTCGCCGACCTCTGGGTCCATTCCCAATATTGTCCCCTGTCACCCACCAGGCCTATCCTCAAAGCCCCCATTTCCCACTAGGCCTGTCCCCAAACTCCTCCCCTGTTGAGATAATCTCCAAAACCCTGTTCACCGGGCCTGCCAAAAAAGACCCTGTTCACCGGGCCTGCCAAAAAAGACCCTCTCCCCCACCAATCCCATCCCCATAGCCTCTGTCCCCCACTGGGCCCTTCCCCAATGCTCTGCCCATTGCTTGGACCATCCCAAGAGCTCCTGCCTCCCACCAGGGTGTTCAACAAGCCCCTCTCCCCCAACATGCCCAGCCCAATGTCCCTGTCCGCACCCCCACCCCAATTGGCCTATACCCAAAGGCCCATCCCCATCAGGTCTGTCCTCTCACCAGACCCGCTCCGTCACTGGGACCCTCTCCAATCTATCACCCATCACAACTACTGTTGGAACCAAGGGGTTAAGTAGAAAATATGCCTATGTACTATTTGTTGTGTATTCATTAATCTAGTACTATGTAACAATTTACTATTTACTTCAATTTTTCTGTTTAAGGGAATTATTAATGCAATTAAGTAACAGCCACAGTATGTAGAAAAGTTGGCTGATTATAGTATGTGTAGAATTTGCTGCCTCCAAATACAAAGAGAGAAAATGTATGAACCAATTTAGAAGGAATGCTAAGACATGAGGAGGTGTTGAGTAGAAGAGAAGACGATGACCAGACAAGAACAAAGAAATAATTAGAAATATCTGGGGTATGAATTGATTTCTGATCAAGCCATCAGGATGTTCTGGCCTTGAGGATTAAGATGGGAGGTCTACACAATCGATAATTGCAGAGCAGGAAATTGGTTGAGATAAATCTTATGCAAGGAGACTATCAAAGAAAGCCAACTTTTTTTCAGTGTAATAATGTTGATCTATATAAACAGAAGAGACTGGACAGTAGGGGTCAGTCTTGGGGAATAGCTCACTGTGCAGGCGATCTATGAACTAACAACTGAACCAGAGCTCTGTTAAGCTTTATTCTTGTGCTGTGTAATAAACTGATTGTTGAACCAAATACCTTTTCCTATCACTTCATTTAACAAACACGTTGGACTCAGACGACACATAGACTAAATTAAGGGTAGGGTAAAGCCAGAGTCCGACACTACCCCACCTCGGTTCTTGAACCTCCCCTTACCCCACCTAAAGGCCTTGGAATCTGAGCTGCTCCTGGGACCCCCAGACAGTGGAGAAGTGGGGAGGGCAGTGGACCATCTCCTTCCCGGTGGCAGTGTCCCATACCTTCACCAAGCTAGGGAATCCCCTGACCCTTGGCACAGGGATATCTGTCCCATCTGAGCCAGTCCTCTCTCTTCCCCCACCCCGGAGAATGTAGCCCAGTTCAGCTGGTTGCTACAGTACACACTGCCTTTCATCTCTTGCCCCAGGACTCCTGCTCCCACGTCCTTCAACGAGCTATGTGACCACAGCCAGGAGCTGCCCCCTCCTCATTCCCCTTGGCCCTGTGGATGAGTGGGTGGACATGACAAGGGGTTTTATTAGGTGGTGGAATTGGGGTATTAAAATTTGGGTGAGACCTGGGAAAGAGAGCGGTGATGATCCGGCCAGGGAGATGCACTGGGGACAGAGTCACTGGGCAGGGGTCAGAGCCTCAGGGAAACAAGGGCACTGGTATTGGAAGCAATCACAGCTCATGGAGAGTAGGATGAAGAACCCTGGGAATCATTGAGAGTGGCGAGGTTAGTGCCGCGGTTAGAACAACGCTGTTAAGGGGCCAGCGAGCCGGGTTCAAATTTGACACTGTTTGTGGGGAATTGTACGTTATTCCCATGTCTGCGTGGGTTTCCACCAGGTGCTCCTGGTCCTTCCACCATTTAAAACGTACCGGGGGTTGTAGGTCATTGGTGTAATTGAGTGGTTGTGGCTCAGAGGCTGAAAGGGCCTGTTCCCGGGCTGCATGTGTCAATCTAAAATCTCCATCTAAAATAATAGTCCAGCCTGTCATGAATTTTTTTAAGGATTCAAATCAAAAGTGTGGTCCAGATAGACAAGTCCAAAACAGTCCTTTCGGCCCTTCTTTTCTGATGGCCAAACTGCTTGCAAACAGTCCATATCCCTCTCAACCTTTTCATTCCAAGGACCCATTCAACTCACATTACATTGTCAATCTCACGGCCTGTGGGAAGAAGTTATTTCCCTGTCTGTCAGCCTGATTTTGTTCCTCCATATCTCCTTCCTGATGGTACTGGGTCAAAGATGCTGTGTGCTGGATGTCTGCGGGTCTATTTACAGGCCCCATCCCTGGACAATCAGAAGCCCCTTGTCTCGAAGTCCCATCCATGTGGCCCCTCACTCAGCAATCCCTCGTCGGAACACAAGTACCCCCTCCTTACCTACCTCTACCAGCCCTTAGTATCCTCAGCACCTGTTCCAGGCACCTGTTAAGTTGACCCTAGATGACCTGCGCCAGCTCTGATTTGGACCCTGCCTCACCTAAAATATTGGAATAACCAGCGCCTTCTACCCTCGAGAGCCCGAGGGAATCCGCACCCTCAGCAATGTCCTACTGGTGCACCATCGAATGCCCTCCATCCCCCTTCCACAGGTTCCCTGCTGTTATCAGGCTCCTGTATGGACCCCACCCTGACAAAACTACCCATATTTTCACTGATCCCTCTGTACCTCTACATTTCGTCCAAGTGTCATGGTTGTGTTGTGGGACTGGTAGAGAACAAAGCAGCAATATCAGGAGACAGGGAGCAGTGTAGAGACCCACAGCTCTGCGAGATGGGGAACAGTGCAGAGACCCCCAGCTCCAGGAGACATGGACCAGCACCGAGACCCCCAGTTCTTGGAGAACGGCTGAGTTGAACACAAGTCTGGAAGTGGCTGGGCCCGGAAGTATACAATGCTATGTTCCAGGGTAAACTGGAACAAAAGCGAGGAATGCACTTTGGTAAATCAGTCCGCTGTCCTCTTCACAGTCAGATCTGACTACCTGAAGGTGTCGGGGATCTGGCTTGGAGAGGTCGAGGCATGCAACAAAAAAATGGTCAGAGCCGATTGTAAAGGTCCACCAGAAACTGGGTCTGTGGGAATGACATTCCCTCTCAGTAATGGGGAAGAACCTGGTCATCAGGTGCAAGGTGCTCTCGGTACTGCTGCGTGTGATGCAGGCGTGGCCCATCCCACACACCTCTGCCCTGGCTATTACCAGAGCAGTTTCCCTCTTCATGTGGGGATCCAAAATGGATGGAGTGAGAAGGAGGTTCATGTACGTCACCAGACTATGGTGTTATGAGCCCAAAGGACCCCAAAACCCAGCAGCAATAGACATTCACCAGGACGAGTAGTTATATAAAGATAAGTTGTTTTTAATTATCTTTAAACATGAAAACAGAATCAAACTTTAACTTATCTCTATTAACTTAACTAACCTTAATCCCCTTCTAAGTCTAAGTGCACGTATATGATGTGTGTGTAAGTTTAAGAAAAGTTTTTTGGTTCACAGTTCAATCTCACTTCTCATTCTTCCAAATTCATTGGTTGTAGGCAATTGTGATACTGTGCGTGGAATTGAACATGTATAAAGTTCACCAGGCTTTGCCACTCAGGAAAGTTTTGTAGGGTTTGCAGAGAGAGATTTGTTGTTCCAGGATTTTCACAACTGAGCTACCACCATTAGTCAGCTCAATGTGTCGCTGATAAAACTTGGCCCATCAGGGTTCTCCAGATGATAACTTCTTTCTTTCAGGCTAGCATTGTGGTCCTTCCTGTTTCACTTATTCCGAGAGTAACATCAGGCAGCTAGCTCTTCCAGCGAGCACCTAGGATTAGGTGGAGGTTAAACATGTGGCTCAAGGGGTGGAGTCAGAGACTGGGTTTTAATTCTTGGACAACTGGGACCTTTTTTGGGGAAGCTGGGACCTATACCATAATGATGGGTGACATCTTAATCCCAGAGGGACCAGTCTCCTGGCGGGGACATTTGCTAGGGCTGTCAGGAGGGGTTTAAACTAGTATGGTTGGGGACAGGGTTTCAAGTTAGGCAGGATGGTAGGGTGAGGGTTAGTAGGATAAGGAAAGAGACAAGTTTAGATAATTTGAGGGAGGAAAAGCAGGAAGTAGTAAACAGATACTGCAGTGAAAATTGTGAGAATGGTAGATAGGAGGATATGCAGAAGGTAGGATGTAGGAGATCCCTGAGTTGTATTTATTTTAATGCGAGGATTAATGTGGATTGACATGTGGCATTATGATGTGTGGCCATTAGCGAGACATGGTTGAAAGTAGGTTGTGACTGGCAGTTGAATGTTCCACGATTTTGCTGCTTCAGATGTGACAGAGTTGGTGGATTAAGAGGGGGAGGTGTGGCATTACATGTCAGGGAGGATATTACAGCAGTGCTGAGGCAAGATAGACTGGAGGGCTCGTCAAGAGAGGCAGTGCGGCTAGAGCTGAAAAATAAGAAGTCATGAGGATACTAAGGGCTGGTAGAGGTAGGTAAGGAGGGGGTAGTTGTGTTCCGACAAGGGATTGCTGAGTTTGAGGTTACTATTATGGGGGTATATTATAGGCCTCCAAATGGGGAAAGGGAACGAGGAGAGCAAATGTGCAAGGAAATAAGTGAGATATGCAGGTGAAATAGGGTGGTGTTGGTTGAGAATTTCAATTTTCCAAATATTGATTGGGAAAGTCAGTAAAATGGCAGGATGGCTTAGTATTTATGCATTGTGTTCAGGATTGCTTTTCGCTTCAATATGTTGAGACGCCAACTAGAGTGGGACCAGCGTTCGATCTGTTGTTTGGGAATGCAATGGAGCAGGTGACAGAGGTGAGCGTTAGGGAGAACTTCGGATCCAGTGATCATTTTGACATACTCTTAAGAACTTGAAGAGGGAAATTAGAAAGGCAAAAAGAAGGGATGACGTGTCCATAGCTAATAAGGCAAAGGTGAATCCTCAGGGTTTTTTCAGATATTTGAACAGAAAAAGGAAGGTTAAACATAGAATAGGTCCACTGGATGATGGGACTAGTGAACTATTTCAGGAACCGTATGAGATGGAGAAATATTGAACAATTTTTTTCGTCTGTATTCACGAGGGAAAGGGACATTGGGCTGTACAAGATAAGAGAGGCAAAGGGCTTAGTTACAGAAAGGATAGGGATTAGTAAAGTGAGAGGTTTGGAGTTTCTTGGGTCAATTAAAGTGGATAAGTCTCCTGATCCTGATGGGATTTTTCCCAGGAATTTAAGGGAGGTCAGGGAACAAATAGCGGGGGCAGTGACAGCGATTTTTCAAAGATCACTGGAGGAGGGTGTGATGCCGTGGGATTGGAAGGTTGCAAATGTAGTTCTGTTGGTCAAAAAAGGCAGTAGGTGTAGGGCAAGTAATTATCGGCCAGTAAGTTTGACTTCCGAGTGGGGAAGATTATGGATGGTATACTTCGAGATAGTATCTGGATCGGCAGGGATAGATCAGTGACACCCAGCATGGGTTTGTGAAGGGAAAGTCATGTTTGACGAAACATGTTGATTTTTTTGAAGAGTTGACAAGAAAAGTGGATGAAAGTAGGGTGGTTGATGAGATCTATTTGAATTTTAGTAAGGCTTTTGATAAGGTTCTGCATGTAAGGTTATTTAGGAAGGTTCAGTCATTAGGGATTAATAGATAGTGAGATGGGTTCAGAAGTGGCTGGGAGATAGACAGCAGAGAGTCATGGTGGATAACTATATGTCATGTTGGAAGCCTGTGACAAGTGGAGTGCCTCAGGGATCGATGCTGGGTCCCTTGTTGTTTATCATTAATATTTACAGGAGGGTGTGGTTAACTGGGTAAGCAAATATGCAAACGATACGAAAATAGGGGGAGAGGTGGATAGTGACGTAGATTTTCTTGGAATAAAGGATTTGGTTTGTTTGGAAAAGATGGCAGATGGAATTTAATGTTGACAAGTGTGAGGTGCTGCATTCCGGAAAAAATAATATAAATAGAACATATGCAGTTAACAGGAGGGGTTCGAGGAATGAAGAGGAACAGAGGGATCTTGGAGTTATGGTACAGAGTTCACTGAAGGTGGGTTCCCAGGTAGACAGGGTAGTTAAGAAGGCATATGACATGCTGGCCTTCATAAATCATAGCTTAGGCTAGAGAGTAGCTGTTTAAGGCATTGGTGAGGCCATGTTTGGAGAATTGTGTTCAGTTCTGGGCTCCAAATTATACGAAGAATATAGATAAGGTGGAGAAGGTGCAGAGAAGATTTATAAGAATGTTTCCTGGATTACATCATCTGGATTAGAGGGAGAGATTAAGGAGACTGGGACTTTATTCATTGGGACGTAGACGAATGAGAGGGGACGATATAGGTATTTAAAATTATGAAAGGAATAGATAGACGAGACATTGACAGACGCTTTCCCATGAGGGAAGGGAAGGATGGAACAAGAGGCCATGAGTTAATGGTAAGGAGGCAAAACTTCTGGAGAAATTTTAGAAGATGCTTCTTCACTCAGAGAGTGGAGGAAGAATGGAATGATCTTCCAAATGAGATAGTGGCAGCAGGGTCCCTTCTGTCATTTAAGAGAAGGTTGGATATGTACATGGAAGTGAGAGAGTTGGAGGTATATTGGCGGAAATCAGGAGGATTGAGCTAGTGGAGTTGTTCTAGTGAACCGGTGCAGTCTCAAAAGGCCGGCATGGCCTGTTTCCGCTCTGTGAATGGTTATATGGTTACATGGTGACACAGTTTTCATTTCAATGTCCCATCTCTCGTTACACAACTCTCTGCTCTCCACGTTCATGCTGCACATTTCTTCACTGCTGTTATGGCTGGACACAGAAAGTGTATTTGATATTTATTCAACTTCAGTTTTGTATCTGCTTCATATCTCTGACCAAGCACAAATATTCTCACATCCTTTTGTATTTTAATCTTCATAATTTGTCCTAATAATAGACTGAAATCCTTCCACTTTTACACAGGTCCAAACCGAATGGAAAGAAAAGTCTTAATCACCTGATTACATTGAAAACATTTCTCGGAATAATTGGAGATAAGTCCATTTAATTTATATGTAGTATAGCAGAATTGATGTGGAGATTTTAATTTTTATATCTGGCATTAATCATATTTGTAACACTCTTGACACAATTCTGACCCTATTTCTTCTTGAATTTGTATATTTCAATCTTCACACCACTCTGAACAGCTTCTTTCTGAAATCGTCACATCCAAGCCTGACTCCCATCTTTCTCCTGACCTCTGCTATCCTGGTTTTGGATTTTCTCTCTGGAGAGCATCGTACATTTCATTGATAACTTTGGGTGTATTTCCCATCCAATTCTTTGTTCCGTTTCACTAATTTTAGGTGGAGTCAATGTTGGTCCCTATCTTTCTCTTAAGAATGATCTAAGCGGGAGAAAACAGAAGAAGGTCCCACTTGCCTCTCCGTATTTGTGTTTAATTGTTTGAAGAATTTCTCCATGTAGCATCTTCAAAATATCTTATACTATGTCATAACATAAATTTAATATTCTATTGCCTCTGTTCATAGGCAATAACACATTTTGACATACTTTGCTTTCCCTCCTCCATTGTTGTCAGATTCGTGTGGGTCCCACAGATTAAGAACCAGACCAAAGCGGAGGTACAAAGCACACATTTATTTCGGGGATGGAAACAGGACAACAGGGTTGATATGTTAGGCAAGCCTCTACACTTCTAATTAGGAGGGAGAAACCGACAGAGACGGGGAAATTACATGAACATACACATTCAACATTCAGGATCAAGGTGATAAAATGTGAAGAGGAATGCAGTGGTCATTGGGGACTCCATTGTCAGAGGTACAGACAAGAGATTCTGTGAGCCAGATAGGTATGCCCGCATGGTGTGCTGCCTCCCTGGTGCAAGGGTGCGGGATATCACAAATCGGGTCCAGGGTATTCTAAAAGGGGAAGGCGAACAGCCTAATGTCTTGGTACATGTGGGTACCAATGACATAGATAAAAAGAAGGAGGAAGTACTGAAAAAGGATTACAGAGAGCTAGGACAGAAACTAAGAAATAGGACAGCCAGGGTGGTGATCTCTGGTTTGCTACCTGTGCCAAGTGCAACTGAGGACAAAAATGGAAGGTTAAGACAAATGAATGTGTGGCTGAGGGGCTGGTGTAAAAGACAGGGTTTTGTCTTCTTGGATCATTGGGATCTCTTTTGGGGAAGGCATGACCTTTACAAGAAGGATGGGTTACACCTAGACCCAAAAGGGGTCAATATATTGGCAGCTAGGTTTGGTACAGCCGTCGGATGCGGTTTAAACTAACTTGGCAGGGGGATGGGAACCTGTATGATAAGGCAAAGGACAGGAAAGATAAAATAGGAAAAGTTAGGTTGGGCAGCGAAAGTAAAAAAATCAGAAATAGCAGGGAAGGTAAAAAAAGTAAATTTGAAGGCTTTATATCTTAATTCAAGAAGCATTCGGAACAAGGTAGATGAATTAGCTGTGGAAATTGAGACAAACAAATACGATTTGATTGGGATTACAGAAACATGGCTGTAAGGTGGGCAAGCCTGGGAATTTAACATCCCGGGGTATACAATATTTAGGAGGGATCGGCAAGAAAGAAAAGGGGGTGGTGTAGCATTGATGGTGAGAGAAAGGACCGACACAATTGACAGAAAGGATATTAACTCGGAAGATACCGAATCTATATGGGTAGAACTGAGGAATAGCAAGGGGCAGAAAACGTTAGTGGGGGTGGTATATAGGCCTCCAAATAGTAATGTAGAGGTGAGGGAAGGCATAAAAAGAGAAATTAGAGAAGTGTGCAATAAAGGAACAGCTGTCGGAGACTTTAATTTACATATTGATTGGACTAGCCAAATTTGTAAAAATACTGAGGAGGAGGAATTCCTTGAATATTAACGGGACGGTTATCTCGACCAATATGTCGAGGAACCAACTTGGGAGCAGGCCATTTTAGACTGGGTATTATGCAATGAAAAGGGGCTAATCAGCAATTTTGTTGTACGAGGTCCTTTGGGTAGCAGCGATCACAATATGATCGAATTCACACTCGACATGGAGAGTGAAGAAATTAAAACCGAGACTAAGGTCCTGAATTTAAATAAAGGGGATAATGATGGTATGTGATGGGAGTTGATTAAGATTTATTGGGTGGTGTTTATTGGGGGGGGGGGGTTGACGGTGGATAGACAATGGAAAACATTCACAGATCTAATGGAAGAATTGCAGAAATTGTTTATACCTGTTTGGCATAAAAATAAACCAAAAAAGGTGACTCAACCGTGTATAACAAGGGAAATTTGAGACAGCATTAGGTCCAAAGAGAGAGCATATCAATTGGCCAAAAAAGTACCAAATCCGAAGACTGGGAACAGTTCAAGATGCAGCAAAGGGGGACAAAGGGATTAATCAAGAGGGTAAAAATAAATTACGAGAGTAAGCTTGCGGCAAACATAAAAACCAACTGCAAAAGCTTTTATAGATATGTCAAGAGGAAAAGATTGGTGAAATCCAGAGTAGGTCCCTTGCAGTCAGAATCAGGGGAATATATAATGGGGAATAAGGAAATGGCAGACCAATTAAATTCTTACTTTCGTTCTGTTTTCACAAGAGAGGATACAAATAACCTCCCAAGGATGTTGGGAAACATAGAGACTAATGTAAGGGAGGAGCTGAAAGAAATCAGTATCTCTAAGGACATGGTCTTGGGGAAATTGAAGGGATTGAAGGCCGATAAATTCCAAGGGCCTGATAATCTACATCGTAGGGTACTTAAGGAAGTGGACATTCAGATAGCAGATGCTTTAAGAATTATTTTCAGAACTCGATAGACTCAGGATCAGTACCCATGGATTGGAGGGTAGCTAATGTTACCTCACTATTTAAAAAGTGGGGTAGAGAAAAAGCAGGGAATTATAGGCCGGTGAGCCTTACATCAGTAGTGGGCAAAATGATGGAATCCATTATTAAGGATGTAATAGCGGAGCATATGACTAGCAGAGAAGGGATCGGACAGAGTCAACATGGATTTACAAAAGGAAAATCGTGCTTGACAAATCTATTGGAATTCTTTGAGATGGTGACAGGTAATATAGATGGGGTAGAGCCAGTGGATGTGGTGTACCTGGACTTCCAAAAGGCCTTCGATAAGGTCCCACATAAATGTCTGGCATGCAAAATCAAGGCTCATGGGATTAGGGGCAAGGTATTGATGTGGATTGGGAACTGGCTGGCAGATAGAAGACAGAGAGTTGGGATAAATGGCTCATTTTCTGAGTGGCAGGCGGTGACCAGTGGGGTGCCACAGGGATCTGTATTGGGACCCCAACTGTTCACAATTTACATTAATGATCTAGATGAGGGGATTGGATGTAATATCTCCAAATTTGCAGACGACACTAAGCTAGTGTGCACTGAAGAGGGGGTCAGGAAGCTCCAGTGTGATTTGAATAAATTGGGGGACTGGGCAGATACATGGCAAATGCACTACAATGTGGATAAATGTGAGGTTATCCACTTTGGTAATACAAACCGGAGGGCAGATTACTATTTGAATGGCAATAGATTGGGAGATGGGGAAGTGCAGAGAGACCTAGGGGTACTTGTACACCAGTCTCTGAAGGTGAGCATGCAGGTACAGCAGGCGGTTAAAAAGGCAAATGGTATGTTGACCTTCATATCAAGGGGGTTTGAGTATAGGAATAAGGAAACCTTACTGCAGCTGTACAGAGCCTTGGTGAGACCACACCTGGAGTATTGTGTGGAGTTTTGGTCACCTTATCTAAGGAAGGATGTTCTTGCAATGGAGGGAGTGCAGAGGCAATTCACCAGGCTGATACCTGGAATGGCAGGAATGACTTATGAGGAAAGATTGCGCAAATTGGGATTGTACTCGCTGGAGTTTAGAAGATTGAGAGGGGATCTCATAGAGACATATAAAATTCTGGCAGGACTGGACAGAATGGATGCAGATGGGATTTTTCCAATGGTGGGAAAATCCAGAACCCGGGGCCATGGTTTGAGGATAATAGGCAAACCATTTAGGACCGAGATGAGGAGGAATTTCTTTACCCAGAGGGTGGTGAATCTGTGGAATTCATTGCCACAGAGGGCAGTAGAGACATGTTCATTAATTATATTTAAGAGGGAATTAGATATATTTCTTCAGTATTAGGGAATTAGGGGTTACGGAGATAAGGCGGGAACGGGGTACTGAACTTTAAGATCAGCCATGATCTCATTGAATGGCGGAGCAGGCTCGAAGGGTCGAATGACCTACTCCTGCTCCTAACTTCTATGTATCTATGTAAACTATATGGGGAAAACACCACTGTCAACTCTTCTGCCTTAAAGGAGTAATTATATTCAAATGGGCAGTAGATCAAGAGATGGAAACAGTGAAATCAGACAGAGGTGAGTGGCTGCTTGAATTAGAAACATTCGTGTTCATGCTATAGAGTTTAAGGCTGCCCAGGAGGAATATAATGTGTTTTCTTTAAGATTGTTTGCCCTCACCTTGGCGAAGGATGGGGCCAACAGACATGTTGCTGGAAGGGTTCAAAAATTCATATGGTAGGCCACAGGAAGCTCAAGTTTAGATCCATAGAGCGCATGTGTTTAGCAAAATGGCCACCCAGTCTGTATTTGGTCTTGCTGATATTGAGGTCAACTGAGTCTACCAAATGTATTAGATTAGGTTGGATGGGGGGCACGTGAAGCTCTGCCTCACCTGGAAGGCCTGATTGTGGCCTTGGATGGAGGTGAGAGGAGATGTAGGGACAAGTTTGTCAATTTCTGCAGTTCCAATGGGGAATGCGTCAGGTGGTGGTGGGTGGAGAGGGTAGTGCCATCGAGGGAATCACAGAAAGACGTGCGCCTATGAAAAAAGCATATGTGTGGAGTGGGTTAGATGTAACAGGTTAGAGGATGGTGCTGAAGTTGGAAGTGTCCAAGGATAACGTGTCAGATGTGGCAGCTGATGGGTGGTAAGTGAGAAATCTGCGGGATTCTGTCCGTGTTCTGCCGGAAGGGAGGTGGGGTAAAGGCAGAAAGATAATTGGAGATATGGGTGCAGGCTTTATCAATGACAGTATGGGGGAATCGGAAATTATTGAAGAAATAAGACATTTTGGGTATCCTGGTATGAGGACCTGAACTTGGGGTTGTTACAGGCCCAGAGGACCCCAAAACCTAGCAGCAATAGAAAATCACCAAGACAAATGGATACTTCAACAAATGTCTTTTTAATATCCTTGAAACAAAAAAAAACAGGATCAAACTTTAAACTATAACTATTAATGTAACTGCCTAACATTATCCCTTTCTAATTCTAAGCACAAGTGTATTTAATGTGTATAAAGTTCTTTGACACTCCTACAAGTTCACCGGTATCTATCAATTCTTATACTGTGCACAGAATTCAACATTTATGACTTTTCACCAAGCTCTGGTGCTTAAAAGTAAATGTTTACCCTCCAGGAAGGCTCTTGTTGGTTTCAGAGAGGGATTTCTTGCTCATTGGACACACAAAAACTGATTCCCTCTGATCAGCCACTTTGGTGTCTTGCCAAAGAAACTTTCACCATCAGAGTTTTCCAAATGATAACCTCTTCTGCAGGTCACCATTGAGTTCCTTTTGTTTCCCTTATTTCAGGTGAAACACCATTTCTAGCCAGCCATTTCCTCTTGTATGTAGAACAAGGTTTTTCAACAGGCTGAACTGAGAACTCACAACCCGTCTTCAAAATGGAGTTTCAACAGGATGCCAGCTTGCCATCTCTCTCTCTTTTAGCAAAAAAGCCTATTTGGTGTCTCCTCTCTGCTTGCAAAAGCACATGACCTTCTTAGAACAGTAAACTTATGAGTCCAATAACATGTTGTTTTAAAAACAATATTCCATTTTGCACCTGCTTTTGAAATAATTTAGTAAAACAGTCTTTGCAAAGGCTCTCGGCGGCTCTCAGCGCCTGCATGACTCACTCTCGGCAAAGCTCTTGCATTTTAAGTAAGAGCTGTTTTGCAAAGTGTTTGTATTTGTTTGTGACCTACACGACTCCTACAATCTATCCTTCAAAAACATAACGACATACAATATAAAATATAGATAATCTGTCACAGGACAGATGCAGCAGAGGAGTTGTGATAAAATCAATGGTGTCCTTGCAAAAAAATAAGTGGGAAGAGGTATAATCCAGGTAGCTCTAGTGAGTGGAGTTTATAATAGTTTGAAACTTGAACCTCTCTCTCTATTTCAGGAGACAATTTACTGTCATGTATTTAAAATGTGTCATATCACACAAAATTGCTATTTTCTTGCTGAAAGACAGACAGATTCGCCATTGGCAGAAATTGCCTGAAATGCCTCTTGCAGTCAGAGAAGGAAGGAAAAGAGAGTCACTCTCCCCCACCCCCACCATCCCGAATCCTGGGCCAAGTCACTGAGGGTCTGTGGATTCTCTTTCAATGCTCACAGACCAATCCAAGCCATTGGTAATGCGAGCTCCAGTTTTGAAACTCTGACACGATTAGGAACCCTTCAGCACTCATATCCCAGGTCTGACACCCTTTTAGCCAGTCTTGAACCAGTCTCTAGGAATCCACGGCCTGGTGTGAGTTCCTTGACTGCTTTATCCAGAAGCCCACAGCCTGCATGGGTTCCTCTCCTCAAGTCACCAACAGCCTGTCACCTGTGTGGGTCCTTCAGCTGCAGAACCCCTCATTGGTCTGATTCCATTGTCACTGACCTGTGGATTGACTCCTCTGCTTCTAAGATGTTGATGGGGTTTGGTCTTCTTGTTTTCTGGTGCCCTGCGCAAGTCCTGCGCTTCCCTAGAGTTTGCGGTGCCGAGCAAATTTAACACATCTAAATTAAAATTTTACAACTTAGAGGAGAATCTCCCATGTCTAGAGGGATGGAAAGGGCATTATTAGAAATTGAAGCCTAATATTTGAATATTCATGTGCCAAATTTTCAAAAGCATAGAGAATATATTTCTCAAGCTATATGTAATTTTTTCCAAAAGAATACAACTTTGAATGTTTGCATGTCATCTTGGCATCCCTAAAAATATATCTGATTTCCAAGTAAGTGCAATACATTTCCTCATCACCACTAAGGCTAATTTAACAAATTTCAGTTGATATACGAATAGATTTAATTTGGGCCTTGTTCCTTCAATATTTCCTAATAAAAATAAAGTTTGATTATGCAGAAAAACATCTCCTGTAACTTGTTCCAAAAAATTTATAATTCTCCCTAAAAAGATCTTACATTAGGACAAAGATAAGTTGAATGCAAGAAAGTTGCTACATCTTCACCACACCTAAAACATTGATCTGATAATTCTGATTCTATTCTAATCAATTTCTCTAGTGTAAGAAGTAACTAGAAAAAAAACTAGTTGTGAATTCCTTCCTCACTGCTGCAGCGTGGAACTCTGGTCAATAGTTCCAGACTGCTGAGTTGAAGTGAATTAATACATCTCCCCTGGATCAAGTGATCTCTATTGCCAAATCAGCTTCCTACAGTCCTTTTCATATCCAACTGCATGACTTACCTGATTCTAGGTGTAGCCTTCAGATAAATTCCTTGCTGACATCTGCTCCATGACTGATGTAAAAACAACTATACTGAACTAATTTATATCATACATTACTACAACATTCAAAACCATTTCCCACGTTTGTCTAGACTTATGAACTCCTCATTTAAAAGTTCCTACTTGTAATAAAGAATACATTATCGAAGTAAACATTTTAACAATTCCTCTTTATAAGGAATTTCTATTTCAGTACAACATGGTTGGTCCTAACTTATCCTTCAAATATGTCCTTAGTTAGAAATAGCAAAAAAGATTGCGATGAGTTATACAATATTTATTTCTCAGTTGCTCAAATGACATTATTTGACCCCTTTCATAACAATCTTCAACATTTATAATCCCCTGACGAAACCAGCTATTCAGAAATTGACGATCCTTCGAAAAAGAGACGAGGATTTGTATATCCACTTACACAAATTTTATCATTCATTTTATTCCATATATTAATCAAATGTTTCAACAATGGTTTATCTTTATCACCAACCATTAATTTCAATTCCCACTTAGATATAAATTCTTCTGCTTTTCCTCTCTCCTATTTTATTTGATTCAATTTTTTCCCTTTCAAAAAAAGAAGCAAGAAATCTCATTTGAGCTGCTCGATACTAATTTTTAAAATGTTGAAGCTGTAGTCCTGTCAATGTAGAATTTGCATTAAGACAAACGCAGCTGTCTTTAGCTATCTTATTGAATTGGCTAAAATGGCATAACATGAGAACAAATGTCCCGGAGGAGTGTTGGTCACTTGTAACATGGGATTCAATCGGAAATGGTTTCCCATGACATAAACTCATGATGCAGACTGTTTTCTAAGAATGGAATACAAGAGGAAGGTTGTCTAGGTCTCCAGCAGGATATAGACCACAAGATATAGGAGCAGAAGTAGGCCCTTCGAGTCTGTTCCACTATTCTTCCACTCAGACCCACTGCCCAGCTCTCTCTCCATAACCCTTGATTTCTTAACTAATCAAATACCTGTCAATCTCTGTCTTAAATACACCCAATTACCTCAGTTCCACGGATTCATGACCCACTGACAAAATAATTTGTTCCACATTTGTTTTAAATTGACACCCTTATATCCTGAAATTATGTTCTCCTGTCCAAGAATCCCCTACCATGGGAAACATCTTTGCCATATGTACTCTGTCCAAGCCTTCCATTATTTGAAATGCCTCTGAGGTCCCCCTTATCCTTCTGTACCCCAACTAGTACAGTCAAAGAGTCGACAATTGTTTCAGAGAGAGGTGTGTTGTTCAGTGAAGTATTAGGGTGTTTTTTACTCAACATACCAGCATCTGAAGTCCGTTATCTGTTCAGAAAAACTCTGATAGCTTTAACATGGAGCTGAGCTGAGCCAGAACTTTGCAGGTATTTAAGGCAGTGTGTGGGCAGGGTTTGTTCTGGACCAACAATCTCACCAAATTACTCTGCTTGAAATCAAGATTCAAACCATTTTGAGGAATACAACAGGAATTGTTCAACAAGAGCCTGGTGTTCCCTGAGGAGTTTTCTTTCAATAGTGGAAATTATTTTATTTTAAAGTCCATTAATCTTGGGGGCGAGGCAAGATGGCGTAAGGATCAGACGTGCCTTCCAGTCTTCTCCTGACTCTATCTTATTGTTTTGTCTAGAAATGTCCGTTAAAACTCTTTAAAGGTTTAGATAATTTCAGTGCTGTTAATTTAACTTATGCTGGTACAATTGGTGGAAAAGAGCAAAAAAAAAAAATGACAACAGATCATCAAAAAACTACATTTTCCAAAAGTTCAAGTTTTGGAGCCTATCTACAGGAAAGACACCGGGACTCAGCATGAAATGGATCCCAGGAGAAAGGTACAGTGTTCGGATGTAGAGCTCTCTGTTACATCGGTAGAGCCCCCTATAGAGGGCGCCAAACATCCTTTAGAACAAAGAGTTACTCAAAGGCATTTGTCAACTGTAGAGGTGGCGCTGCAAACTGCATCTTTTGAAATAGAAGAACCTATACAACTTGATGTTCTGGGAGAACTTAACACATTATGGACTGGGGAAAACCCCGGCCAGCGTCCTCCAGTCATTGCTGGAGAGGCTGTGGCTGGGGTTTCCACACGCAGTCATACTATAAGGAGGGCAACCAGAATGAAGGAAGGAACAGAAGATCCTTTGGTTATGCAGAAGAAGCAGGAATCTGTTGAGCCAAAATCTTTTCCAATTGAAAAGATTTTTGTGAATCTTGAATCTAAATTATCTTATACAATGCAGGGATTATCCAAGATTATGAATGAACTTGGTACTAGGTTTAATACTCTGGTGAAAATACATTCTCAACAGATGGCTGAGTTTGGAGCTTTTAAGCTTGAAGTGAGAGATAAATTTAATTCGTGTGAAGAAGATGTAGACGAAATACGGGATTAAGTTTTTGATGTGACCAAAATGGTCGAAGACTTACAAACTCAAAATAAAAATTTGGTGAAAAAGATTGATTATTTGGAAAACCAATCCAGACGGAACAATATAAAGATTATTGGTTTGCCAGAAGGTATGGAGGGACCAGACCTAAGAAAATTTTTTACTGAATGGATTCCGCAGGTGCTGGGTCAAGAACATTTCCCGGAAGGTATAATACTGGAACGTGCTCACAGAGCCTTGCGTAGAAGATCTTTTTCAGGTCAAAGTCCAAGACCTGTTTTGGTTCGTTGCTTGAATTATTACGACAGAGAAATAATTTTACGAGTGGCTATTAGAAATGCACAACAGAGAAAATCACCCTTGATGATTCAAAATAATCGAGTTTTCTTCTATGCGGATTTGAGTCAAGAAGTTATGTTCCAACGACGGGAATTCAATCCTGCTAAAGAGTTGTTGTGGAAGAAAGGTTACAAGGCAACCTTTAGATATCCAGCTGTTTTGAAGGTTTTCCAAGATGTTTGCCAACCAAAGTTCTTTGATTCTCCAAAGGAAGCTATAGCATTTGCTCAAGAGCTGTCAATTACTCAGTTTCAACAGAGACGTAGTCGCCGCGATCTCTAAGGAGACAAGAGATGGAAGAAAAGAGCCGTGCTCCAAGAAGGAATGGTTGTAATGGTGACTCGGCAGTTGGAGCTGATTAAAAGAAGAGTTGTCCTTTTTTTCTAATTTTTTTTTAGAAAAGGGGATATTAAATAATGATGATGTTAGTTTAAGATGAAGTGAGAGTTGGGGGAGAGAACTGGATGGGCACTATTTCCTGAAAGTCATCTGCTACATGTGAGTTATCTCACACCCATTTTTTTTTGGGAGTTACCGCATTGCGCGGATTAGAAGGGAGGGGGTATTTTTAACCTCCTACCCATTTTTTTTTCCTTTTTTTGTATTATTAGATTAAAGAGTGAAGGGTTTTTTTTGTTTAAATATTAAAAAAAGCATAAGAAAGTATTTGATTGTTTAAAAAACTAAAAATTGATGTTGTTTTTTTTGTAAAGTTTATTCAGTAGATAAGGAATATTTGAAATTTAAATGTGAATGGGATGGATAAGGTTTTTTTAAATAATTTTTCTTTAACTTTAAGGTGAAAGGAGTGGTAATTCTGGTGTATATTATTTTGCTATTTTAGTTATAGAATGAAGGGAATAATGGTGAAAGTTATAAATTGAATTGTACAATTCTTAACGAGGCTTGAATTTTGTTTGTGGTTTATGCTCCATTTGTTGAAGATATAGATTTCATTGTAGATGTGTTTTTATTATTTGGATATCTGAATTTTAACGTAATGATTGGGGATATTTAAATGTGGTATTGGAGCTTTTATTGGATAACTATTCAAGAGTAAAATGGAAAAATGGTGGAAGAGTACTAAAATTGAATTGTACAATGTTTAATGAGGTTTGAATTTTGTTTTAAGATGGTGGTTTATGTGACTAATATGATGATAGATGTGAAGTTAGTTGATAGTTGGTGAAGGTTTATCTCTATAGAGAAAGATTTTTTTTCATCTTTTTTTTCCATGCTACAATTTTTTTTAAGGATTGATTATTGTTTAAGAATTTTTGATAGATAATGTTACTAACTTTACTAATTTTTTATATTAAGTTTGAGTTAAATATATGTTTCATCTTAACTCCATTTGTTAAATATATGCATTTAAGTTTGATTTAAATATGTTTTTTAAGTCTGATATCTTAGTATTAATTACTTTTCTTTTTGTTAGTACTTTAATCAGTTATGTTTTTGTTTTTTTTGTAAGTGGGTTTTTTTCTCACATATATTATTAACTTTATTAATTCTTCACTCTTTATTTTGGGGGGGAAAGGGGTGGTTGGACTAATTTGAGTTGGGTTATTAATGTGTAATAATTATTGGGGAGGGTATACTTTATTTCGATTACAGATACTGTATTGTAATTTTATTATTTTATTCTTAATTTTTTTAAATGTAATCCTATATGTTATTCATGTTATAAAATCTTAAATAAAGTTTTAAAAAAAAGTCCATTAATCTTCCTGATGCAGATCTTTGTATTTAACATTCAGGTTGCTATCTGTTGTTAACTTGGAGGCCTTTAATGGGTGACTGGGTGGAATCTTTGCTTTAACCAAGCAGTTTGCTTGCAATTTTCCAGCTGTAGGATGCGGTGTAGTTGCTTGCAAGTTTAGCAAGTGGGATTATGATGTGAAACTGCAAGTCACAGCGTCAATTTTGTTTTTGAAAATGCCAAGGTGAAAATTTTAACTTTAGTCTTCTTGGTTTGCTTAAGTTTACAGAGGAGATGTTGGGTCAAGCTGAGAAGACAGAGTTGGATGCCCATTTGGCGAATCGGCTGGGCAAAGCAGAAAGCACAAAACGAGGGGCTGAAAAATTAATGAAGCAAACTGAAGTGCCGTTGAACCCAAACCCAGGTAAAGAATTTAATTTTGTGCAGCGTACAAGAGACCAAACGATTTGGGGTTTTAGTGGTGACCTATTTAAATGAACAAAATCTGATTAGAATTGAAGTTCATGGAATGTTTAGAAATTGCCTCAAAAAAAAATGAAGCATGTAAATTAGATGTTGTAATTAAGATAAATTTACAATACAATGAGCCTGGTGTTACAGTATCTGCCTCACGACCATACATCACCATTAAACCTTCTCCCCAATATGAACCTGATGTCAAAGTATATGCCAGAATTTATTGTGCATCACTGTTAAACCTTCTCACTACAGTGAATCCAGTGTTAGAAATATCTGTCTAAGTTAACCGTACATCACCTTCAACATTCTTCCCACTCTGAACCTGGGGTCACAGTATCTAACAGAGTTTATCGTACAACACTGATAAACCTTATTACCTCTGTGAACCTGGGGTCACAGTATCTTCCACAATTTATCGTACATCACTGCTAAACCTACTCCCCACTGTGAACCTGGGGTTACAGTATCTTCTACAGTTTAGCGTACATCACTGATAAACCTTCTCCCCATTGTGAATTTGGTGTCACAGTATCTGCTTCAGTTTTCCGTACATCACCATTAAACCTCTCCCCAATGTGAACCTGATGTCACTTTATCTGCCACATTTTATTTTACATCACCGTTAAACCTTCTTCTTACTGTGAAACTTCTGTCACTTTATCCGCCACAGTTTATTTTTTTTATCACCGTTAAACCATATTCCCATAGTAAACCTGCTTTCACAGTATCTGTCACAGTTTATTGTACATAACTTTTAAACCTTCTCACTACTGAAAACCCGGAGTAACAATATCTGACTCAGTCTACCGTACATCATCGTTAAACCTTATACCCACTGTGCACCTGGCGTCACAGTATCTGACACAGTTTATAGTACATCATTGTTAAACTTCTCACAAATGTGAATCCTGTCTCACAGTTTCTGCCTCAGTCTACCGTACATCACCTTAAAACATTATCCCCACTGTGAACCTGCTGTCACAGTATCTTCCACGGTTTATCATACATCAGTGATCAACCTCCCCCCATTGTGAACCATGTGTCAAAGTATCTGCCACAGCCTTCCATACATCACTGTTAAACCTGATTCCCACTGTGAATCTGGTGTCTCGTTAACTGACACAGTTTATTGTACATCACAGTTAAACCTTTTTACTTCTGTAAACTCGGTGTCACAGTATCTGCCAAAGTCTACCTTACATCACCATAAAACCTCCTCCCCGCTGTGAACCTGCTGTCACTGTATCTGCCTCAGTCTACAGTACATCACCATTAAACCTTATCCCCACTGTGCACCTGGTGTCACATTATCTATCTCAACATACCATACATCACCGTTAAACCTTATTCCCATGTGAACCTGGTGTCACAATATCTACCTCAGTCTACTGTACATGACCGTTAAACTTTCTCCCCACTGTGAACCTAGTGTCACAGTATCTGACACAGTTTATCGACATTACTATTCAACATTCTCATTGCTGTGAACCCAGTGTCACAGTATCTGTCTCAGTCTACTGTACATCATCGTTAAACCCTCTACAATTCTGAACCTGGTGTCACTGTATCTGCATCAGTCTACAGTACATCAGCATTAAACCTTATCCTCACTGTGCACCTGGTGTCACATTATCTCCCTCAACATACCATACATCACCGTTAAATCTGATCCCCCTGTGAACCTGGTGTCACAGTATCTGACACAGTTCATAGTATATCACTGTTAAACATTCTCACAAATGTGAATCCTACTATAAAATAATGCTCCCCTTCTAAGTCTCGCTGTATTCGAATCCCCACCTATTTTAAAAATTCCAAAAAAAAAAGAGAAAAATCAATCCCAAAACAAGCTACTCAAAAGTAGTAGCCCCCTAAAAATCTGGGTGTGGTAAAGTCCACAAGTGACGAAAGGACTCAGTGTCACCCACCCCCAGTCAGACTTTCACAAAGTACTGAAACAAAACCATTCAACCCACTGATTCCAGTCCCAATGATTGTTCCAGATCTTCAATATCGAGAAGACTTTGCGTCAATTCAACTTTTTTCCCATTCTTTCCATATTTTCCAATCTTTCCATTTCCATTCCCAATGACCCTTCTCTTCGGTGACAATGGTGACGATCGCCCATTTCCTCGTCCATCTGGCAATGAATTAGCAAATATTAAAGCATCATGGTCATTTTCAAAAAACTGAGATTAAAAATTCCCATAAAAATCTTTCAATACTGCCGCATAACGAAAAGCAAATTTATATCCCTTTTGCCACAATACTTCTTAGGCTGAATTAAATTCTCAGTCTCTTCTGATAATTTCTTGACTCAGATCTGCATTAAAAAAACCCTATTATTTTGAACCATCAGTGGAGCCTGATTTTGCTGTGTTTTCTGCACCACCAATTGGAGGATCATCTCTCTGTCTTGATATTTAAAACAGCGAATCAAAACTGCTCGTGGTAATTGACCTGGAAACGGTTTCTTCCTTCACGCTCTGTTCGCTCGATCTAATTCCAGTCCATCCAGAACGAATTACCTGCCCTTCACTTCTAGGATCCATTTCTTCAAAACCTTCAGCGAATCCAAACCTTTCATATCTTCCAGAAGACCTACTACCTTAACATTATTTCTACGACATTGGTTTTCTAATGAGTCAAACTTCTTCAATAATTCCTTCTTCTGAATCCCCCAATCTACTAAAGGATCTTCCACTATTTCCATTTTATCTCTATTACGCTCCACTTGTCTCTTGCATTCAAGAAAGCCTCCTCAATCTTTTTAAAATGATCTTGCACAGTATCCACTGATCGTGTCCATCTCGTAACATCACTCTTAACTACATTAATATCTTGCTTCATAAAAGTTATTTCTTCACACACAGTGTTCATTTGAGTTTTCATTTCCAGAAATCGTTGAGTCATCTGATGAGTCATCTGCATTGACATATTTGACATATCTTCCATGAGTAGAGCAATCCCTTCCAGAATTGGAAACACAGAATCCAGTCCAGGATCCATCACCTCCCTTTGAGGCTGACCGTCTTTTGCCTCAGTCCCCAGTTCTTCAAACTCTAATGAAGTTGAGCTCTCTTCTTCCTCCAAAGCAGTAGGTTCTCTTCCAGTGCGGCTGCGGGTCTGGACACCCGACAACAGCATGCCTATCTCATCAACTGGCTATCGCTCGGGCTCCCCCATAGCCCACACCTTCTCCAAAGGTTCGCTGACCCTCGACGCATGGCGCATGCCTGGTCGGGCCACCCACCGCGCAGGTGCATCTTCCGACGCTACACCGCGCACCCCCGGACCACCGGGCAATGCTGCAGGCACGCAGGCCTGTCCTCACTCAGCTGGCCTGCCCTCGCGCCCGAGTTAATGAGTGTATGAGTTGAAACCGGCCGAAGTCATCGCTGAGCCTGCACCATCTTGCGATTGCACAAGATGGTGCCGGTGTAATACTTAGCCGGGCAGGAGTCCTCTGAGGCTTGGGGACTCCAGTCAACGACTCCGTTGCTTCAACTTGAACTAGGCCTCGATTCTTCAACACTTTTGTAAGGTAATTTCTTCTGTAACTGAGTTTTCACTTTTTTTCACACTTGCAGCTATTTCAATCCTCCACTATTCAAAAGTCTATAAACAGTATTTTTAATCACTTTTACAACTTTTAAAATTGAGTATTTAATAGTCTAACTGGGGAAGGGTGGAACCACACGTCTACCCTCTGCGCCATCTTGTCACAGTATCTGACACAGTTTATAGTAAATCACTGTTAAACCTTCACATAACTGAATCCTGTCTCTTAGTTTCTGCCTCAGTCTACCTTTAATCAACATTAAACATTCTCCCCCTGTTAACTTGGTGTTAAAGTATCAGCCTAAGTTTATGACACATCACCATTAAACCTTCTCCCCAGTGTGAGACCGTTTTTACTGTATCTGCCATAGTTTATTGTAAATCACTATTATACCTTCTCACTACTGTGAACTTGGTGTTACAGAGTCTGCCAAAATCTACCGTACATCACCAGTAAACCTTCTTCCCAATGTGAGCCTGGTTTTACTGTGTTCGCCAAAGGTTATCGTACAGCTCTGTTAAACATTTTCCCCACTATGAACCCAGTGTCACAGTAACTGTCTCAGTTTCCCATACATCACCAATAAACCTTCTTTTCCCACTCTGAGCCCAGTATCAACGTATCTATGTAGTCTCCCGTACATCACCATTAACCTCCTCCCCATTGTGAACCATATTTCACAGTATCTGCCACAGTTTATTGTACATCATTTTAAAACATTCTCACCACTGTAAACCAGGAGTCATATAATCTGCCTTATTCTACCACACATCTCTGTTAACCCTTCTCAATACTGTGAACACGGTGTCACAGTATCTGCCAATGTCGACTGTACATCACCGTTAAACATTCTCCCCACGTTGACCCATTTTTCACAGTTTTTCCCACCGTTTATCGTACATCAGAGTTCATCACTGATATACCTTCTCCTCATTGTGAATGTGGTGTCACCGTATCTGCGTCAGTCTTCCGTACATCACCATAAACTTTTCCCCAATGTGAACTTGGTGTCACTTTATCTGCCACAGTTAATATTACATCACCATAAAACCTTTTTCGAACTGTGTACCTGGTATCACGGTATCTACCACAGCTTAACTGTCTCAGTTTCCCATACATCACCAATAAACCTTCTTTTCCCACTCTGAGCCCAGTATCAACGTATCTATGTAGTCTCCCGTACATCACCATTAACCTCCTCCCCATTGTGAACCATATTTCACAGTATCTGCCACAGTTTATTGTACATCATTTTAAAACATTCTCACCACTGTAAACCAGGAGTCATATAATCTGCCTTATTCTACCACACATCTCTGTTAAACCTTCTCACTACTGTGAACTTGATGTCACAGTATCTGCCAAACTCTACCGTATATCACTGTTAAATATTCACCCCATTGTGAACCTCGTGTCACAGTATCTGACACAGTTTATTGTACATTACTGTTAAACCTGCCGGATAAGCTCCAGATAGCGAAAGAGGGGTTCTCGCATCTGCAGGAACTGGGGCCTCGCCGCTCCACCTGGTCCAGAGCCTCTGGTGGCTGGCACCCCTGCAGAGATTAGCAATGGCTTATGACACGACAGTACCTGACCGTTACCCCATCCCTCTCCATCAGGATTTTACGGCCAATCTTCATGGCGCGTGGTTATTCTCCAAGGTCGATCTGGTGCGCGTGTGTCATCAAATCCCATTGTAGCCTGAGGACATCCCCAAAACGGCTATCATCATCCCCTTCGGCTTGTTCAAATTTCTACGCATGCCTTTCGAGCTCAAAAACATCACCCAGATTTTACAGCACCTCATGAATACGGTGCGCAGGGATTTGAATTTCATGTTCACTTATCTGGATGACATTCTTGTCGCTAGCAGAGACTGGGCACAAATCAAGTCTCACCTGCACACTCTCTTCTCCCGACTGGCCGAATGTGGCCAAACAATCAACCTGGCCAAATGCCAGTTCTGGAAAGAGTCCATGCAGTTTCTGGCCCACATCATCATGGCCGAAGGAGCTACACCAGCTGCTGTGAAGGTCACTGCAATCAGAGATTGTCCATGCCCGGACAACCTCAAGGGGCTACAAGAGTTTGCAGGTATGGTCAACTTCTATAACCGATTCATTCCGGGAGCTGCACACATCATGCAGCCATTCTTTGCCAAGGACAAGATACTCGCCTGGACTCCAGAGGCCAACAGGGCATTCAAAGCCACGAAGGTTGCCCTCGTGAAGGCTACCCTGCTCCTCCACCCACGCACTGACCTTCCTATGGTGCTCTCCATCGATGCCTCTGCCATTGCCATTGGTGCCGTCTTGGAGCAGCAGGTTAATGGACAGTGGAAACCACTGGAATTCTTTAGCCAACTTCTTAATCCGCTAGACTGCAAGTATAGTGCTTTCAACCGTGAGTTTCTGGGGATGTACCTTGCTGTGCCTCATTTTCGCTATTTCTTGGAGGGGAGGCCTTTCACAATTTATACCGACCACAAACCCCTCACTCAGGTTCTCGCTATAGCTAGAGATCCCTGGTCGGTCCTTTGTATCGGAGTTCACCACCCACATTCAGCACAAGGCAGGGAAAGACAATGTGGTCACTGAAGCACTCTCCCAACCGGCCATTTGCTCGCTGATACCCAGCCTAGACTACGACCAGCTTGGCCCGGATTAAAAGTCCGACGAGGAGATGCAGGCCTTCAGGACTGCCACCTTGGGCCTGCGGTTCCAGATCCTCCCTAATCCTCTCAGTGATGAGTACCCTGCGTCCAGTGGTTCCCCAGCAGTGGCGCAGGCAAATCTTCACCATATCCACGAACTTTTCCACCCTTCCATCAGGTCCAAGGTTCATATGGTGGCAGAATACTTCATCTTGCACAGGCTTCGAAAGGAGATTGTGGACTGGGCCAGAACCTGCACCCATTGCCAGCTTTACAAGGCACACAGCCACACCAGAATGCCCGTGCAGGATTTTGAAAACGTCCGAGAACGTTTCAGCCACATACATGTGGACATTGCCAGCCCCTTACCCATTTCCTGAAGTAACTGTTACCTTTTCACAGTGGTAGACTGCACCACTCGTTGGCCTGAGGTGATCTTGATGCCAGATGCCTCTACGGACTCCTACTCCCAAGCACTTTTGACCGGTTGGGTTACCTGGTTTCGCGTCCCAGCCCACCTCACCATCGAATGTGGCATGCAGTTCACCTCTGCACTCTGGGCACAGCTCACCAACAGATTGGGAATTGGGCTGCATCACACAACGGCCTATCACCCACTTGCCAATGGACTGGTCGAACAATTGCATCGCCACCTTAAGTCGGCACTTATGGCCTGCCTCACCGGCCACAACTCGGTGGGTGAGCTGCCTTGGGCACTCCTGGGAATCTGCTCGACACCCAAAGAAGACCTGCAGATGTCATCTGCTGATCTGGTCTACGGTAAACCACTAGCCCTGCCTGGTGAGTTTATCAATGCACCCAACAACCTGCAACAGTCACCGCAGTTTACTTCTCCACCTCCGGGCCCAGTTGGACTCCTTCACACCCCCATCACCGCCCAGTCATGGCACACAGGCCTCTTACATCCTCAGTGAGCTGTATTCCGCAGAGGATGTATTTATCAGATGAGGCCCTTCCACAGCACTCCTTCAAAGACCATATGAAGGGCCGTACAGAGTCATCCAGCATTCGGGATCCACCTTCACACCAGACATTAGTGGTAAGAGGGAACTGTTTACTGTGAACAGATTAAAGACAGCACACCTCGACCCAATGAGCCAGTGGTCACGGCTCAACCCAAGATGCGAGGCCGCCCGGCAAAAAAGGCCATTGGCACCGGTTCTGGGGGGGCTGCATGGCGGCAAGCTATGAGGCAGGCGATCTAGCCCCTCATGTCACGCACATGGTGGGGCAGCCAGCCAAAATGGCGCTGTCGGGGGTTTCTCCCCGACCTCGGCACCAGACTCAGAAGCCCACAACCTGCGGCCCACGTGCCCCCCAGCGCCGTCAGGGCCCCCAGTGTGCTTCTCAGCCAGGTCCGGGATGGGAGCATAAGACCAGCCAGACAGACCTGAATAAAGGAGTTTTTGCTCACTGAACTCAACCCGTCTGGTTGTGAGGTCATTCAGTAACAAGTAGCCGCAGCTAGTCGTATCTTAGTTTCTTTTCCTTTCTTTTCTTTTTTATATGTTATCAACATATATTTGTAAACACTGTAACATTGTGATTTGATATTAATTGTTATTATATTTGATTTAAAGGAGGCTGGTCCAAAAAAGGCATAAAAAATATTTTAATATGGGGACAGGAATAAAAGAAAAACAGAGGGTACTGGTGTGAGGGAGGGAAGAGTAATATTGCTGTGGGGTAGGTTCAGATGGGTCAGCTGAAGGGACTCGACTGATCCATCCATGATTTGTCCAGCATCTTGCTTCCATGTAGTGGTGAACCAGGGTGTTGCCTGATGGGGACACGGTGTTCTGAGCTCTGCACAGATAGATTGTGCTTTTCTCGAAAACACACTTCCTCAGGTAAAGCAGAGGAAGTGGAAAGGCCCTAGTGTGAAGGGGTAGGGAGGGGGGTGATGGGGGAAGAGTTGGGACCCTCCAAAATCATTATGATCAGGCCTCGGAGACAGTATCTCTATCACTCGTATTTCTCTTCCCAGAAGAAGAAACGATCTCAGAGACAAGACACGAGTCCAGAAGAACCTCACATCCCAGCTGAACAGAGGACGGACAACATCATGATGGCCTGAATCTCTCCCCTTCTTCTCCCTCTGGCCCTGCCAACCCCATTCCCTGCACCTTCCACGCCCACTTTCTCCCCTACACCTCCTCCATCCGAACCCCCTTCCCTCACACCTATGCCCTAACCCCAGCCCTCCTCCCTTCACCTCCCCTTCCCCCTCCCCCTGTCCCCTTCCTACCCTAACCTAGGGGAAGGAATGGTAGGGGAAGTGGGGTAGGAGAAAGGGGGTAATGGAAGCGGGGTGAGTAAGAGGTAGGCTTGGGGGTGTGGGTATGGGATAGGGGTAAGGGGTATGGTTTGGGGAAGGGGATAGGTGTAGGGGATAGGGGTAAGGGTTAGGGCCGGGATAGAGATAACATCAAGGTTAGGGTTAGGAGACATGGGCTAGAATTAGGTCTAGGTTTAGGGTTAGGTTTAGAGTTTGGGGAAGTGGGTTTGTATTAGGTTTAGGGGAAGGGGGTAGGAGTAGGAGATAGAGGTGGGGTGAGTGTTTGGGTTAGAGGAAGATGGGTAGTATTAGGGTTGGGGTTAGGGGACGGCGTAGGGGTAGAGATAGTTAGGGGATGGGATAGGGGTAGAGTTAGGGGACGTGGAGTATTCATGGGGGTATTGGTAGTGTTAAGGTTAGGGTTTGTTAGGGGTTAGAGTTAGGAGTAGGGGAATGGGAAGGGGGAGGGGAACCGGGAGGCGAGCCGGGGAAGGAAATGGGGAGGGTAATGGGCAGGGGAATGGGGAGGGGAATGTAATGGAAGATTTAAACCGTGTTTTTTTTTTACCTTTTGCAACCTTTGCTTCTGCAAGGCTGAGAACCTGCTTGTTTTTTTAAGAATCAGCAGACTTAAGCTAAATTCCACCGAGGGGCCAGAGATGCTGTTATCTGACAAAAGGACATCTGTGTACCAAGAACATTTAATCTTCCTGCTTGTTTTTGTCACAGACTGTCAGAGGCCTAGCCTTGATGCAAAATAACCATTGTATTCAAAGTGATAAGCTGAAAATTATGTTAGAAGCCTAACATGCTAGCTTGCTTGCTTATCTTTCTTGCTGTGCTGGGAATAGATGCTTGGTTAAGCAGTTTTTGGGTAATATAAGCCATGGTCCCGCTGCTGAAGTTTGAGACTCTCCGAGAGGTGGCAACATCTTTCAGCAAGAAGAACTTCTAGAGTCCAGCTAACGTCCCGGTCAAGGGAGGTGGAGAAGCTGCTACCGTCGCCCCGACAACCTATTACAAGTGTGCAGTCATTGCCTTGCTTTGGCAGTTGGGACCAGTCCAGGCGTTGATAAGTATAATTTTGAAGGGCTTGCATATTGTAGTTTGAAATCAGCTTTTGAATTTGTAATAAAAATTTGTTTTTCTGAACTGCTCTCGGTGTGGGTGTCTATTTTCTTTTGGTAACTCGAACACTGTGACCAATCTAAAATGAACAAAGTGAGAGGTACAAGTTTACCCAGGACAGGGAACGGGGTGGAGGAAAGGGGAGGTGAATGGAGGAAGGTATCTCTACCCCCTCCCTTCCCCACCCATTCCCCTACATTATCCCTGCTTCTCCTCTCCTCCTTCTAGCAGAAGTTGGGCCTCATTCCGGCCAGAACCTCCCTGTGGTTTCAGAGCCTCGGTTTCAGGAAGTGCCTTCGATGCTCGCTGCTGGACAGACATCTTGTCTCTTGATTCATTCTGTACCGTTATTATTAAATTAAAAAATGGTTGGGTTTTTTTAAGCTTGAACTCAAAAGGCTGGTCCAGATAGACAACACAGAAACAGGCCCTTTGGCCCCTCTCTCCTGCTGGCTGAGCTGTTGTAATCAGTCCATATTCCTTTCCCCCTTTTCATTCTTTGCTCCCAGCCAGCTCATGTTGCCTTGTCAATCTCATGGCCTGTGGGAAGAAGCTGTCTGGCTTTTATACCTCCATATCTCCTTCCTGATGGCAGGGGGACAAAGATGCTCTGTGCTGGATATCTATGAGTTTATTTACAAATCCCATCCCTGCAATCAATCAGGGGTCCCTTACCTTGAGGTTCCACCCATGTTGCCTCTCCCTCAGCACTCTCTCGTCAGAACACTCCTGCACCCTCCTTCCCCTCCTCTCCCACGTCTCAGTATCCCGTTGACAATTCCAGTCAGCTGCCATATCTATACCCTGCCCCACCTAAACTGATGGATCAATCAACACCTCCCCTCAAGAGTTCGAGGAATCCACTCTCTCGCAATGTCCTGCTAATGAATGTCCTGCATCCTCCTTCCCCCTTGGTTTCCTCCTGTTATCAGGCACCTGGATGGACCCCTACCCGTGTTCTCACTGATCTTTCTGCACCTCTGCCCTCCATCCAAAGGTCTTGGTTGTCTTGTGGGGCTGGTGGAGAACAAAGCACCAACTCAAGGAGATGGGGAGCAGTACTGAATCCCCCAGCTCCAGGAGACAGGGAGAAACACAGAGATGCAATCAGGGGTCAATCGGATAAAACCTGATCATCAGTTGAAAGGTGCAAGGAACTCTCGGTACTGCTGCACGTGGGGCAGGTGTGGCCCATCCCCACACCTCTACCCTGGCAATTCCCAAAACAGTTTCCCTATTCATGCGGGGGTCCAAAATGCATAGAGTCTGGAGAAGGACCATGTACGTGGTCAATCACTGGGGGCAAGGGTGTAAACAGCATGGCCATCATTGCGTGTGGCTGTGCGTGGAACCAAAGTGCACGGGCACCAAATGGCGCTATGTGCTGAGATTCTACCTGGCTCAGGTATTGCAAAAGATTGGACTGGCCCTGGTGCCTCTCAGTGTCCCAGTCAGCAGGACTTTGCCCCATCACCTTCCTGGGAATGGTTTCATAGACAAACACTTTTGACCACAAGGCTGTCAGGTAGTGGTCAGCAGAGAATTGCTGACACAGAGACTCTAGCACTAGATGGGATACTGCGGGGTGGTCCACGGAGCAGAGCATCCAGAGACAGACATCCAGAACTGCTGGAAGACCAGAAACTCGGTGAAAGATGCCCTTCAGTTTGCCTGAAACCCACATGGGAGTTGCAAACACTAGAAGACATCTGACAAAAGCAAAGGGAGGAAGGATTAGGGCAATATGAGAGGTACTTGTTTTTACACAGAGTTGTGGGTGCCAGGAATGCCTTGGCAGGAGTGAAGGCCAAAACATTAGGGGCATTTAAGGGGCTCTTAGTCACATTGAGGGGCTGAGACCAAGGAATATATTCTCCAACAGCAGAGGGTGGCAGTAACCACAAGATATCAAGCTGGTGGCAATGAAGCTAAACAGAGACCACCTAAGGCAACTGCGCGCCCGGCTGCAGGAATTTGGACTTACTGTAAACCTTACTTAGTGCCAGTTCAGGCTGGAAATGTTTGACTTCCTGGGGCATCAAATCAACCGGCACGGAACTAAGCCCCTGCTTGAAAAGGTAGAGGCTGTTCAGTGCTTACCCAAACACTCCATAAATTCACCAGTACAATTAATTTTTATAACCAATTCATACCAGTAGTGGCCCACATCATGCGGAGAAAGGTAAAGACATTACCTTCGACAATGAGGATTTGGAGGTGTTCCAGAGGGCCAAGGACGCACTGGCCAACACAATCCTTCTGGTAGACACCAGGCCAGAGACACCCACCACTCTCACAGTAGGTGCTTCCAGCACAGCAGTAGGGGGCGCAATGGAGCAATTCATTGAAGGGCAATGGCAGCCCCTGGCCTTCTTGAGCAGACACCTCTGGCCACACGGACTCAACTACAGCACCTTTGGCTGAGAGCAATCGGTGCTGTATCTGGCAGTCTGAGGCAGGTAACCTGACCCCAGCTTCACAATGGGGAGAATGTTTCACGGAGATGTACGAAAAACTGTCACAAACACTGTGACACTGGGTTAACAGCAGTGAGAAGGTTTAACACTAATGTACGATAAACTGTGTCAGATAATGTGACACCAAGTTCACAGTCGGGAGAAGGTTTAATGATAATGAGATAGAGACTGAGACAATGGGTTCACAGCAGTGAAAAGGTTTAACTGTGATGTACGATAAACTATGGCAGAAGCAGTGACAAATGGTTCACATTGGGGAGAACGTTAAACTTAATATACGGTAGATATGGCAGATATTGTGACAATGAGTTCACAGTTGTGAGAAGGTTTAACGGAGATGTACGGTGGACTGTGATGGATACTGTGAAACCGGGTACACATTAGTGAGACAGTTTAATAGTGAGGTTCAATGAACTATGGTAGGTACTGTAACACAAGGTTCACAGGGGGAAGAAGGTTTAACCTAATGTACGATAAACTGTGTCAGATACTGTGACACCAGGTTCACATTGGTGAGAATGTTTAACAGTAATGTACGATAAACTGTGTCAAATACTGTGACACCAGGTTCATAGTGGGGAGAATGTTTAACGGTGATGAACAGTTGACTTAGGTAGGTACTGTAACACCAGTGTCACAGTGTCACATTATCTGCCTCAGTCTACCGTACATCACTATTAAACCTTATTCCCCACTGTGCACCAGATGTCACAGTATCTATCTCAATTTACCGTACATCACCGTTAAATCATCTTTACTATCTTCTTCAGCATGATGCTGAAAGAAGCCATGAAAGACTTCAACAATGAAGACGCTGTTTACATCTGGTACCGCACGGATGGCAGTCTCTTCAATGAGGCGCCTGAAAGCTCACACCAAGACACAAAAGCAACTTGTCCATGAACTACTCTTTGCAGATAATGCCGCTTTAGTTGCCCATTCAGAGCCAGCTCTTCAGCGCTTGACGTCCTGTTTTGCGGAAACTGCCAAAATGTTTGGCCTGGAAGTCAGCCTGAAGAAAACTGAGGTCCTCCATCAGCCAGATCCCCACCATGGCTACCAGCCCCCCACCCCCCCCCCCCACATCTCCATCGGGCACACAGAACTCAAAACGTTCAACCAGTTTACCTACCTCGGCTGCACCATTTCATCTGATGCAAGGATCGACAACGAGATAGACAACAGACTTGCCAAGGCAAATAGCACCTTTAGAAGACTACACAAAAGAGTCTGGAAAAACAACCATCTGAAGAAACACACAAAAATCAGCGTGTACAGAGCCGTTGTCATGCACATGCTCCTGTTCGGCTCCAATTCATGGGTACTCTACCGGCATCACCCACGGCTCTAGAATGCTTCCATCAGCGCTGTCTCCGCTCCATCCTCAACATTCATTGGAGTGATTTCATCACCAATATCGAATTACTCGAGCTGGCAGAGTCTCCAAGCATCGTATCCACGCTGTTGAAGACCCAACTGCGCTGGGTGGGTCACATCTCCAGAATGGAGGACCATCGCCTTCCCAAGATTGTGTTATATGGCGAGCTCTCCACTGGGCACTGAGACAGAGGTGCACCAAAGAAGAGGTACAAGGACTGCTTAAATAAATCTCTTGGTTCCCGCCACATTGACCACCACCAGTGGGCTGATATTGCCTCCAACCGTGCATCTTGGTGCCTCACAGTTCAGCGGGCAGAAACCTCTTTTGAAGAAGACCACAGAGCCCACCTCACTGACAAAAGACAAAGGAGGAAAAAACCCAACCCCAACCAACCAATTTTCCCTAGTAACCGCTGCAACCGTGCCTGCCTGTCCCGCGTCGGACTTGTCAATCACCGCCGAGCTTGCAGCAGACGTGGAATTTACCCCTCCATAAATCTTCGTCTGCGAAGCCAAGCCAAAGAAAGAAAGTAACACCAGGTTCACAGGGAGGAGAAAGTTTAATGTTGATATACACTTGACTGAGGCAGAAACTGTGAGACAGGATTCACAGTCATGAGAAGGTTTAACAGTGATGTTCTATAAACTGTGTCAGATACTGTGAAAACCACTTTCACATTGGGAGAAGGTTTAACGGTGATATACGGTAAACTGTTGGAGATAAAGTAAAACCGAGTTCACAGTCGGGAGAAGGTTTAACTGTGATGTACGATATTCTGTGGAAGAAACAGAAACAAATGGTTCACATTGGGGAGAATGTTTAACGTGATGTACACTCGACTGAGGCAAAAACTGTGTGACAAGATTCACAGTCGTGAGAAGGTTTAACAGTAATGTACAATAAACTGTGTCAGATGCTGTGACACCAGGTTTATAGTGGGGAGAATGTTTAACAGTAATGTACGATAAACTGTGTCAGATACTCTGACACCAGGTTCACAATTTGAATAAGATTTAACGGTGATGTAAAATAAACTGTGGCAGAAACTGTGACACCAGGTTCACAATGGGAATAAGGTTTAACGGTGATGTAAAATAAAATGTGGCAGGCAAAGTGACACCAGATTCACAGTGGAGAGTGTTTTAATGCTGATGTATGGATGACTGAGATCGTTACTGTGACATTGGCTTCACAGCAGTGAGAAGGTTTAACAGTAATGTACGATAAACTGTGTCAGATACTGTGACACGAGGTTCACAGTAGGGAGAATGTTTAACATGATGTACAATAAACTGTAGCAGATACTGTGACACCAGGTTCACATTGGGGAGAATGTTCAACAGTAATGTTCGATAAACTGTGTCAGATGGAGGAGTCACGTGATGGTGTAGTGGACAGTTGGGGATCTCCAGCCCTCTCCGGAAAAGTTTAAAAAAAAACAGAAAAAACAAAGGCACAAACACGAAAATTAAAATAAAGTGAAAGTAAAGGTGTGAAGGAAATGGCAGCGAAGAAAGAAAAGTCGAAAGCAACGGGAAGAAGAGAAGAAGAAAAGACATTGGAAGAAGAAGGTGAAGGCCTTACCTGTCCAAGGAAGCACGCCGCGGAGAGAGAAGCCCGCTCCCTCAGGTCAGTGCAAGTCGCGAGCTCGGGACTACAAAAATGGCTCAGAGAGCCAAGTAAAAGTGCGCAACCGCGCATGAAAAAAAAACATTGACGGGAGGGGGGACCAGCTGAGGAGTCGATCTCCACAGCTGAGAATGACAGCTGCAACACAGCAACAGGAAGAGAACACAGAAAACAACGAGAACAAGAAATAAGAGAGTAGAAAGAAAACAAGGAAACAACAGATGACCAACCCAGAGGAAGAAGAAGAAGAAGGACATAGAGAAATGGAAGAAGAAGGGAAAGGCAAGACAATGGATATATATTTTTTTAAAGAATATATGGAATCAGTAAAAAAATGGCAATTACAAGAATTTAGTGAAATAAAAATAAGAATTAAAAGTGCAGAAGAAAAAATGAATAGAATAGAGATGGTCATGTCAGATGTAGGAAAAAGAGTGGACAAGGTGGAAGAACGAGAAACAGCCGTGGAAATGGAAGTAGAGGACTTAAAAAATAAATTAGAAGAATCTAATAAAAAAGTTAAAGAGACACAAGAGCTGTTAGCTCAGAAGATAGATATAATGGAAAATTATAATAAAAGAAATAATATAAAGATAGTGGGCCTTAAGGAAGATGAAGAAGGCAAGAATATGAGAGAATTTATAAAAGATTGGATCCCCAGGGTCCTAGGAAGACCAGAATTACAGGAAGAAATGGAAATAGAGAGGGCACATAGAACACTAGCCCCTAAACCACAACCACAACAAAAACCAAGATCCATTTTAGTAAAATTCCTAAGATATACAACAAGAGAAAATATATTGGAGAAAGCAATGAAGAAAATAAGAGAAGACAAAAAGCCATTGGAATACAAATGTCAATGTTTTTTTCTATTCATGCATAAGTTTTGAACTCCTGAAGAAGAGAAAGGAGTTTAATACAGCAAAAGCGATCCTATGGAAAAAAGGATATAAATTTATGCTAAAGTACCCAGCGGTACTTAAAATAGTTATTCCAGGGCAGCAAAACAGAGTATTCTTGGATCCGGAGGAAGCACAAAAATTTGCAGAACAACTACAAAACAGACAGAGAGATGAAGACACGTAACGAGAGCAAAAATGACCACAAACTATATGTATGCGTGTATGTGGGTAATATATATATATATATATATATATATATATAAATATATGTGTGTGTGAGTGTGTGTGTACATGAGTGTATGTGTATTTAAAAGAAAATATATAGAGTATAGATAAGAATTAATAAGGGAAAGAAAGGGAAGAGAGGAAGTAAAGAGGGAATTAAAAGAGTGACCTTTGCTGTATATGAAAATTGAAGTCTTTTCTGGGGGGGGCTGGGTGGGGAGGAGATACGGTCACTGCGAAATCAGTTGACGCTTGCGAGTGAATTCGCAAATCCAAGAGAGAGTTTGGAAAGAGAGTGATGATCATCCGGGTAGTGAGAGACATTGGGGACAGAGTCACTGGGGAGGGGTCAGAGCCTCAGGGAAACAAGGGCACTGGAATTGGAAGCAATCACAGCTCATGGAAAGTAGGAGGAAGAATCCTGGGAATCATTGAGAGTGGCGAGGTTAGTGCCGCGGTTAGAACAACGCTGTTAAGGGGTCAGCGAGCCGAGTTTGAATTTGACACTGTCACTGGGGAGTTGTACATTAGTCCCGTGTCTGCGTGAGTTTTCACCAGGTGCTCCTGGTCCTTCCACCATTTAAAACATACCGGGGGTTGTAGGTCATTGGTGTAATTGAGTGGTTGTGGCTCATAGGCTGAAAGGGCCTGTTCCCGGGCTGCATGTGTCAATCTAAAATCTCCATCTAAAATGATAGTCCAGCTTGTCATGAATTATTTAAGGATTCAACTTAAAAGTGTGGTCCAGATAGACAACTCCGAAACCATCCTTTCGGCCCTTCTTTTCTGCTGGCCAAGCTGCTTGGAAATAGTCCATATCCCTCTCAGCCTTTTCATTCCACAGACCCATTCAACTCATATTACATTGTCAATCTCACGGCCTGTGGGAAGAAGTTATTTCCGTCTGGCAGCCTGATTTTTTCCTCCATATCTCCTTCCTGATGGTACTGGGTCAAAGATGCTGTGTGCTGGATGTCTGCGGGTCTATTTACAGGCCCCATCCCTGCAGACATTCAGAGGCTCCTTGTCTCAAAGTCCCATCCATGTGGCCTCTCACTCAGCAATCCCTTATCTGAACACAACTACCCCCTCCTTACCTACCTCTACCACCCCTTAGTATCCTCATGATAGTTCCAGGCACCTGTTATGTCGACCCTTGAACTGCGCCAGCTCTAATTTGGACCCAGGCCTTACCTAAACCATTGGAATAACCTGCGCCTTCTACCCTTGAGAGCCCGAGGGAATCTGCACCCTCATCAGGGTCCTGTTGGTGCACCATCGAATGCCCTCCATCCCCTTCCACTGGTTCCCTGCTGTTATCAGGCTCCTGGATGGACCCCACCCTGGCAAAACTACCCATATTTTCACTGATCCCTCTGTACTTCTACATTCCGTCCAGGGGTCAGGGTTGTATTGTGGGACTGGTGGAGAACAAAGCACCAATATCAGGAGACAGGGAACAGTGTAGAGACCCCCAGATCTGCAAGATGGGGACAGTGCAGAGACCCCCAACTCCAGGAGACAGGGAGCAGCACAGAGACCCCCCAGTTCTGGGAGACCGGCTGAGTTGTACACAAGTCTGTAAGTGGCTGGACCACGAAGTATACAAATCTATGTTCCAGGGTAAACTAGAACAAAAGCGAGGAATGCACTTTGGTAAATCAGTCCGCTCTCCTCTTCACAGTCAGATCTGACTACCTGAAGGTGTCGGGGATTTGGCTTGAAGAGGCCGAGGCATGCAACAAAAAAATGGTCATAGCCGATTGTAAAGGTCCACCAGAAACTCGGTCTGTGGGAATGACATTCCCTCTCAGTAATGGGGAAGAACCTGGTCATCAGGTGCAAGGTGCTCTCGGTACTGCTGCGTGTGATGCAGGCGTGGCCCATCCCACACACCTCTGCCCTGGCTATTACCAGAGCAGTTTCCCTCTTCATGTGGGGATCCAAAATGGATGGAGTGGGAAGGAGGTCCATGTACGTCACCAGACTATGGTGTTATGAGCCCAAAGGACCCCAAAACCCAGCAGCAATAGACATTCACCAGGACGAGTAGTTATATAAAGATAAGTTGTTTTTAATTATCTTTAAACATGAAAACAGAATCAAACTTTAACTTATCTCTATTAACTTAACTAACCTTAATCCCCTTCTAAGTCTAAGTGCACGTGTATGATGTGTGTGTAAATTTAAGAAAAGTTTTTTGGTTTTCAGTTCAATCTCGCTTCTCATTCTTCCAAGTTCACTGGTTGTAGGCAATTCTGATTCTGTGTACGGAATTGAGCATGTATAAAGTTCACCAGACTTTGCCACTCAGTTAAGTTCCATGGGGTTTGCAGAGAGAGAGATTTGTTGTTTCAGAATTTCCACAACTGAACTACTACCATCATCACCTCAATGTCTCACTGATAAAACTTGACCCATCAGGGTTCTCCAGATGATAACCTCTTTCTTTCAGGCTAGCACAGTATTCCTTCCTGTTCCACTTATTCTGAGAGAAACATCAGACAGAGAGCACTTCCAACCATTCGCCACTCTGGTTCCTACAATTTTCTCCTGGCTTGCACTGTTCGGCTGCTTTCAGTGCCACTCACACTCTGGCTGAGAGAGCTTGTTTCACCCCTTTCTGTCTCTCTCACTCCAACTGAGACTGCTAGAAAGCCCATGTGACTCTCTCACTTGCAACCCCCCCCCCCCCCAACCTTCTTCAGCAAACAACAGAAGTTATCCTTCTTGGTCAAGCTGTTGTCTTAGCTAAACAAAACCCAGGGGTGACCTTTCTGTCGGCACTTTGTAGATATTCAACCAGCCAGCCTGTCTCCAAACCAAAATAATCGTCTATTTATTTCATGACCTCATTTCATCTAGCAGTTACTTGTGAAATATGCATAGCATTCTCCATAGTTTCTGTGATGTTACTGAATATGAATTCTTCAGTATTTCAAATAAAATATGTTTTAAAATGTGTGTATGTATTTAACCTACTCTAATTTTACCAGATTCTCCCAAATATATATTCCATTACAATGGGGTTAAGGGCGTAACCAATGTGGCCCTCATCATGTGTGGCTGCATCGGGCTGAGCGTGGAAACTAAGTACAAGGGCACAAAGTGCCGCTATGTACCGAGGTTCTACCTGTATCAGGTGTTCTGAAGGATTGGCGCAATGTCCTAGTCAGCTGGACTTTGCCATATCACCTGTGTGGAAAAGTTTTCATAGATAAACACTTTTGACCACAAAGCCATCAGGTAGTGGTCAGCAAGGAATTCCTGCTGATACAGAGAGACCAGGACTTGATGGATACTGCGGGGTGGTCCCCAGAGCAGAGAATCCAGAGACAGACTCCAGTCCTCCCTTTGGTTAGGAAGAGTGAGGCCATCACGGGCAAGGAGTGTGGCCTGAAGGACCAGGTCAAGGAACTTGAGCTGCAGTTTGATGACCTTACTCTGGTTAGGGAGAATGAGGCTATCGTAGACAAGAGCTATAGGCAGGTGGTCGCACAGGGGCCCACAGGAGGAAGGACAGTGGGTTACCATTAGGAGGAGGAAAGGGAGGGGTCAGGTTCATGTGCAAGCACTTGAGCCTGTAATCTTCAGAAATCAGTACTCCACCTTGAATACTGAGGAGTGGGATAGTCAGACTATGGTGGGCAGAGGTGTGGTGTCAACCTCTGTAGGGATAAAAGGAAAAGGGCGATAGTCAAAGGGGATTCAATGGTTAGGAGGACAGACAGAGGTTTTTGTTGACGCAATAAGGAAAACCTGATGGTGACTCCTGATGTAAGATGAGCAAGACCATTCGATGTGAAATTGGAGCGTGCGCGCTACTGTGAAGGGTGGAAAGAAGGACACACACTCAAGAAATCAATGTTAAAGACTCCTTTATTACACTGGCAGCTCTACTTCTATTCTCTCCCCGCTGCTGTCAACTGGAGTGATGTCACATCCATGCCAGCCTCCAATTGGTCAGTGCCCATCCAAGTTGATTCCTGCCATGCATGTTGGCCCCTGGTCCGAACATTGTTGGTCCCCATGGACTCTGCGAGGTCGCCACGTTTGTCGGCCATCTTGTGTACCAAGTGGCATCCCATTTAGCATGATCCCCCACCTCCCCACAACCAGTGATTAGAGCGCTGTTTGCTGCTTTCGGTCGCCTATATCTGCATCGTGGGGGCTGAGTAGAGACCGGTTTGCTAATGTCCAGATGTGCTGGCTTGAGGCGGTTGATGGTGAAAGTCTTTTCCTTCACACTGATATCCAACGCAATTACCATGAAGTGTGGAATGAACGATACACACCCAAGCAGTCAAAGTTGAAGACTGGTTTGTTGAACTGGCAGTTCTGCTTATATACTCTCCCACTGCTGAGGACAGGACGTACGAGACGGCAGAGCCAGCCTCGGATTGGTGGGTGTTCCCTCCATTGCTCAGTGCTTCCTGCCATGTGGAATGTCACCTGAGATTAAGTTTGTTGGTTCCAATGGGATCTGCGCAGTCACTGTGTTTGTCAGCCATCTTGTGTACTGGGTTGCGTCCTGGTTAGCGGGCGGCAACAACCATATGTTGTGGAAGAATGTGGAGCCCATTTTTACAAAGGGTGGGTGTGAATATTTAAATGAAGCTCTGACATTCCCTTTCTCCTTAAGGCCTCAGTTTATGAAAAGGAATGTTAAAGTATTCGGTTCTCCTGTTGGGGGGTTCCTTATCCTCAATTTTTCTTCTTTTTCTTTCAGTGAGGGGATGTAGGGGGATGGGATGGTCTACGGGGGGGGGGGATATCTTTATTCTTTCTTTTAACTATGCCACATGTATTTGTATTTGATTTGAATTATTATTAATTGTGTGAATTCTTTGTGGTATTTAATTTATCATTAATTTTTTTGAATGATCAGAGGTCAATCCACATGACCTAAAGTGGCTGGGAGCAACAATGGCGACACCCTCCTGCCCCCCACCACCCCAAATATCAATGTGATCCACCAAGAACATTGTCAAAATTGTCAAGGACCCCTTCCACCTGGCCAAAAGCATCATCCAGCTATTCCTCTCGGGAAAGAGATCCAGGAATATCAGAGCCGTTAACACCAGGCCCAGGAACAGCTTCTTCCTCCAGGCAGGGAGAACGTGGAACGATTGACGAGCTGCTCATACTCCTTGACTCTGCAATTTATTCAACAATATTGAGTTATTTTTCTGGACGTGCTGCACATGGATCATTTGACTGTTGGTGTGAGGGTTTGGTTGTGTGTTTGCATCTGTTTACCCCAAGAACGCTGTTTCATTGAGTTGTACTTCTGCTATTCAATGGTAATAAATTTGACCTTGTACTTTGGAATGGGTGACGAAGAGATTTCCTGGAAGCTGGGACCTATACCATAATGATGGGTTACATCTGAAACCCTGAGGGACCAGTCTCCTGGCTGGGGCATTTGCTAGGGCTGTCAGGGGGGGATTTAAACTAGTATGGTTGGGGACAGGGTTTCAAGTTAGGCAGAACAGCAAGGTCAGGGTTAGTAGGATAAGGAGAGAGACAAGTTTAAATAATTTGAGGGAGGAAAAGCAGGAAATAGTAAACAGATGTTGCAGTGAAAATTGTGAGAATGGTAGAGAGGAGGATATGCAAAAGGTGGGATGCAGGAGATCCCTGAGTTGTATTTATTTAATGCGAGGAGTGTAGCAAGGAAGATGTATGAGCTAAAGGTGTTGATTGACATGTGGCATTATGATGTGGTGGCCATTAGCGAGACGTGGTTGAAAGAAGGTTGTGACTGGCAGTTGAATGTTCCAGGATTTCACTGCTTTAGATGTGACAGAGTTGGTGGATTAAAAGGGGGAGGTGTGGCACTACATGTCAGGGAGGATATTACAGCAGTGCTGAGGCAAGATAGACTGGAGGGCTTGTCAAGAGGGGCAGTGTGGGTAGAGCTGAAAAATAAGAAGGGTGAGGTTACTATTATGGGGTATATTATAGGCCTCCAAATGGGGAAAGGGAACTAGGAGAGCAAATGTGCAAGGAAATAGGTGAGATATGCAGGTGAAATAGGGTGGTGTTGGTTGGGGATTACAATTTTCCAAATATCGATTGGGAAAAGCAGTCAGTAAAAGTGCAGGATTGCTTAGTATTTATGCATTATGTTCAGGATTGCTTTTTGCAGCAATATGTTGAGACACCAGCTAGAGTCGGAGCAGTGTTCGATCTGTTGTTTGGGAATGTAATGGGGCATTGCAATGGGGCAGGTGACGGAGGTGAGCATTAGGGAGAACTTCAGATCCAGTGATCATGGGTCCATTAGCTTTAGCTTAATGATGGAAAGGGATAGGTCGGGTCCGAGGTTGAAGTTCTTCAAGTGGGGGAAGGCGAGATTTGGAGAAATGAGAAGGGATTTGCAGAGAGATGTGTGGGCTGAAGTATTTCCTGGAAAAGATGTAGAGAAAATTTGGGGGGCATTTAGAGGTGAGATTTTGAGAGTACAGGATCTTTATGTTCCAGTCAGGCCAAAGAGGAAAACTAAAGTTTCGAGTAAGCTGTTGTTTTCTGGTGAAATTAAGAAGTTGGTTCGGGACAAGAGGGAGGTCTATACCAAATATAAAAAAACAAGGGATTGAAGAGATGTATGGTCATTACTTAGATTGCAGGAAGAATCTTAAAGAGGGAAATAGAAAGGCAGAAAGAAGATTATGAGGTGTCCATAGCTAACAAGGTG